>NC_057800.1:119495743-120138106 GCF_018294505.1 Triticum aestivum | reverse complement strand
GTGGTTGAACAGGACCCCGTGGTGTGGAGGGTTGGATGAACAGTAGACGGTGGAGGGGTGCCCGTGGAGGGGTGGTTGAACAGCACCCCGTGGTGTGGAGGGCTGGATGAACAGTAGATGGTGGAGGGGTGGTTGAACAGTAGCTGGTGGAGTAGCGCGGGGTGGAGGCTGGATGAATAGGAGCCTGTGGAGGCTGGAGGAGGTCGATGGTGGAGATGAACAGTATCCCGTGGAGTCCTGTTTTGTGGTACGCCACACCCCTCCAGATGAACATGACCCCCGTTTCGACCATAGCGCTCCAACACAAGTCCGTTTCCTCCGTTTTGCGGTACGCCACACCCCTCCCGATCGACAGGACCCCCGTTTCGACCGTAGGAGGTCCGTTTCCTCCGTTTTGCAGTATGCCAGACCCCTCCCGATGAACAGGATCTTGTTTCGGACGTGGCCGGTCGAACACAAGGCCATTTCCTCCGTTCTGCGGTACGCCAGGCCTCATTTCCATCGCCTGTTCCGTCCAAGCCCTCCCGATGAACACGACGCATTCCGTTGCCTCCCCATGAACACGATGCATTCTGTTGCCTCCCCATGAACACGACGCATCCGTTGCCTCCCCATGAACATGATGACGACGCTGTTTCTCCGTTTCGACCCAGCCATGTACACGAGCCCTAGCCGTATGTATGCGCGAGTAGGCGTTCGAGACCCCGCCCGTTTGTACACATACATGGCCATATTTTCTTTCTTGCACCCTGGCCGCTGTGCGTACGTGTAAATGCTACGTGTGCGCCTCTACTACAACACGTGCGCGCCTCTACTACGACACATGCGCGCCTCTACATCGACCAGTATGTACTTACACGTTCGCGACCAGAATGACAATGCTACATACGCTTCGACTAGGTGGGTCCCGACTGTCAGGCACTTCCTTGCCTGCGAAGATGTAGCTGGTCATTCCCAGCAGTCAGGGGGCGAATCGTTTTTTTTCCCGGATGCACTTCCTTGCGTGCGAAGATGTAGATGGTGGGTCCCAGCTGTGAGGGGGAAATATTTTTCACGAAATACAGTGGCCCGTCCGGTGGGTCCCAGCTGTCAAGTGGAGGAATCATTATTTTCCGCGTAATAAGGAGGCACTTCCTTGCTGCGGCCGTGGACCCGGCTGTCAGCCTCTCCATGTACAGTCCACGTCCGATGGAAGTCGTTCCTTGACCACATTGACCACGCCGCACCGAGAGCACCAGGGCGGTGGATGACGGCGAGGCCTAGGAAGGGGACGACACGGAGGCAGGGAAGACTCAGCAGTTGTTTCCCACGCGGAGGGGAGTACGACTATACGAGGGTTTACTGGTTCGTCTGCCGTCGCCGGAGAATAACAGCAGGTGTGGGTGAGTAGAGGGATGGCTAGGCCAGTGATGGGAGTACGGTCGGGCGGTGAGGCCTGCGCGGCAGCACAGCCGGCCGCGAGGAGGAGAGAGAAGGCAGTCCCGTCGGTGCTTGTTTGAGCGGCTGGAGCAGGAAGAGCAGAGATTGAAGAAGCACGACGGCCGTTGGATGGACATCCAACAGTTAGTGCTTGCGCGTCAACCTTCTTTTTAGGAAAGCCTCAAATTTGTGGAAAACAGCATACATCCCATCTGCTATTATTTCTAATAATTTATAGCCCATTTGCTAATTCTTAAGGTTTTTTTGGAGCCCATATTTTTTTTGTTAGCATTACAGCCCATATTGTGGCAACGATTAACAAATTATACGAAATTTTGCATATTTCGGTGCGGTCCGAACTGTTTTTAATCCCGAAATTTCGACTCACATTCAAACTGATTTTAAAAATAAATGTATATCAATATAAAATCCAACAAATTCTCCACGCATAAAAATTAATGTAATTTAAAATCTTGAAATGAAAAAAAGATATTTGAAACTAATTGCTGGTTTGATGTGTTTTAAAAATTTACAACCCATTTCTCATTACTGATGGGCCATTTTCTCGGCCAGCCGAATGAAAGCTCTCCTCGTCTTGAAAGATTTGCAGCCCAATAGGCCTGACAAAGCGACTCACTTGGCAAATCACAAAAAAACTGGGCTGTGGCCGTGGACCCAGCTGTCAGCCTCTCCACGTACAGTACTCTTTCGATGGAAGTCGTTCCTTGACCACGTTGACCAGGCCGCGCGGAGAGCACCACGGCCGTGGACGACGACGAGGCCTAGGAAGGGGACGACGCGGCAGTGGAAGCCCGCGCGGAGAGGACTATGAGGGTTCACTGGTTCGGCTGCGGTGTGAGGCTGCCGTCGCCACAGGGCCTGGCCAGCGGTGGGAATAGTAGGGGGCGGTGAGGCCTCTGCGGCAGCACAGCCGGCCATGGGAGGCAGGAGCATGCGGCACGACCGGCGCTGCTTTGGGCGGCTGGAGCAAGAAGACTAGAGGTTGAAGAAGCACTACGGCCGTTGGATGGACATCATACGGTCACTGGAGCTAGAATCCTTCATATTGACTAAGTTGACAGAGCCCTTCATCCCCGTCAACTTAGTAGGCCCACAAGTCAGCCTCCCAGCAAGGTGGGTCCCAGCTAGCCGGGGGAGTATTCATTTTTTTTGTGCGTAATAAGGAGGCACTTCCGGTGGGTCCGAGCTGACAGCGGGGGGAACATTTTTTCACAAAATACGGTGGCCCGTCCGGTGGGTCCCAGCAGTCAGGGGGAAACAATTTTTTCCGCAAAATACTGGTGGCCTGTTCGGTGGGTCCCCGCTGTCAGGTGGAGGAATAATTATTTTCCGCGTAATAATGAGGCACTTCCTTACGGCTGCCGTGGACCCAGCTACCAGCCTCTCCACGTACAGTACTCTTCCAATGGAAGTCGGTTGTTAACCATGTTGACCACGCCGCGCCGAGAGCACCAGGGCGGTGGACGGTGGCGTAGACTAGGAAGGGGATGACTCGGAGCCGGGGAAGACACAACAGTGGATGCCCACGCGAAGAGGAGTATGAGGGTTCACTGGTTCGGCTGCGGTGTGAGGCTGCTGTCACCGCAGAATAACAGGGGGTGTGGGTGAGTAGAGGGATGGCCTGGCCAGCGGTGGGAGTAGTAGGGGGCGGTGAGGCCTCCGTGGCATCACTGCCGGCCACGGGAGGCAGGAGCACGCGGCACGACCGACGCTGGTTTGGGCGGCTGGAGCAAGAAGACCAGAGGTTGAAGAAGCACTACGACCGTTGGATGAACATCGTACGGTAACAGGAGCTAGAATCGTTCATATTGACTAAGTTGACAAAGCCCTCCGTCCCCGTCAACTTGGTAGGCCCACAAGTCAGCCTCCCACTATGCTGGGTTCCAGCCGGCAGGGGGAATATTCATTTTTTTGTGCGTAATAAGGAGGCACTTCCTTGCGTGCGAAGATAGCTGGTGGGTCCGACATGTCAGCGGGGGGCACTTTATTTCACGAAATACAGAGGCCCTTCCGGTGGGTCCTAGATGTCAGGTGGAGGAATCATTATTTTGCGCGTAACAAGGAGGCATTTCCTTGTGTGCGGCCGTGGACCCAGCTGTCAGCCTCTCCATGCACAGTCTACTTCTGATGGTGTCGTTTGTTGACCATGCTGACCATGTCGCGCCGAGCGCATCCAGGGTGGTGGACGACGGCGAGGCCCCGGACAGCAACGAGCCGGAGATGGGAAGACACGGGAGTAGAGTCACAGATAGAGAGGTGTACGAGGGTTTACTAGTTCTAGTGCGGTGTGGTTCGGCAGTCGGTGGAGAAGAACATGAGGTCTGGAGGGGTGGAGGGATGGCCTGGCCAACGGTGCAGTAGCGCTTCATAGCGAAGCGTGCTAAGGAGAACTGCTAGCAGTAGGAGGCGGGAGGTGGTCCCGGCGGCGCTGGAGGAAGAAGAGAGATTGAAGATGGATGCCGGTCATTGGATGTAAATCCAATGGCTAACATGTCAGAATCATTTGTTGACTAAATTGACAACGACTTGCATTGGCTTTGACCTATTGGCCCACATTTTAGCCTCCAAAAATGTGGCACGTATTCAACCCATTTTTCAGAATTTATAGTCTTATTTTTTGCGCGGTAGAATTTATCGTCAATTTGATCTTTTTTTTGAATTACAGCCATTAGCTGGGCTGGGTGAACAAATAATGTAGCGTCCATCCGACTCGTTTATTTTATTTCCTAAAAAATTATAGGCCATTTTTACTTTCTCGAAATACACGATTTTGCTGGGCTGATTCTAATTATAATGTTGGGTTGGGCCAGCAATGTTATGAAAAAATAAAAAGGGGCTGAGCATTTTGTTATAAATATATTTAAATAATAAGTGATATAATTACATTCGTCCTTAAATCTTACCAAGCTTTTGTACACAATCACTAGGAATTTCGTGCCAAAACAATCCAGGATTTTATTTGTTAAGAAATTATTTTTATAAGTTAATAAGATGTGGGATATTGTTTTATTACATATGTAAGTATCTGTTAAATATATGATGACAATAAAAATAATATATAATAACATATAATATATTGTTTTATAGAAAAACAGGGAGCATCTCCCTGGTTCCATTGCTGAGAACGAAACCACAACATATTCTGATACATCAGCTCAAAGAGTTGTTCGAAAGCAAAGGTAGAAAAGCTACAAACCAGGGGGTGGATGAACAAGTTCTCTGGATAACACAAATCACCCTTGCGGTGCCAAAGGCAGAGTGGATAGAGAACTCAAATGACACAAGGAGGGTCCAGCGAAGCCTTCATGGTCTTCAGTCGAGGGGCCGTGTCAGCCTGTGGCGACCAGTAAGCAAGCGGAGACACCGGGCTAGAAGGCGTAGCATGGTGGATGTCCCTCTGTTTCGGCGCCAGGTGCCCATCATCTTCATCAGAGATCTTGAGATGAGCCCACGGGTCCAGCCCCAAAGTAGGTCGAGCCTTGTTTAGCCACAAGTGATCGCCAACGGTTTCTGGAGGGATCTTGTTAGGGTTTCCACGAAGCTCGTCAACTTGTCCTTGTCCTGTCTGGAGGAGAGAATCGCCCAGTTCCTCACCATGTTCCTGATCAACCTCAAGACCTACGGAATGGAAATCCTGGAGGTGTTACTGAAAATCATAGCTTCTCTATATTTCCAGAGGCACCAAAGGACAGCTGAGCTAGCAGTGTTTAAAACTGAGCACTTTTTGGTAGCAATCCAGAATCTGGCGACAGATTCGAAGGATGAGCCAATCTGACTAGAGAAATATTCCTTAATGTGGGCCCAGAGATGTTTAGCAACTATATATTCAAAAAATAGGTGAGAACATGACCCTTGTTCCAAGCAGTAAACACAATCAAGGTGTTTGATGATGTGTCTCTTCCTAAGGTTATCCCTAGTCATCAATTTGTATTTGGAGAGAAGCCAGAGGAATACATGAATTTTAGGGGGAACTCTCAATTTCCAGACAGTAGGGATAAACACGGGTTGAAACCCTCTAAAGTTGATAACATGATAGAGGGATCTAGAGGAATACTTCCCCTTATTGTCCAGCTGCCAAATCAGGGCATCCGGCTCGGCAGTAAAGGTAATGCTTTTGGCAATTTCCTCCAACTGGAACCATTGTTCCATGAGACTATCACTAAAGTTCTGTCACACCCTAGCTAGTCATGCATCAGAGTGTGTGCATCATGTTTAAAATTCCATTTAATTTGAAATGGGGATTTGTGAAACCCTCAGAATCATTTTTGAAAATGATCCAAATAAAAATTTCTCCAAAAAGGTCCAAGAAAATGCTCATGTTGCTCTCTGAAAATATTGGACAGAGATAAAAATCAAACCAATATTTTTAAGAGCTCATAGGTATTTATTTTGGGCATTTGGAATTAATGCATAAATATTTGCATTGGAAATATATTAGTTATATATATTAATATATGTCCAAATATTATGCCAATTATAAAGGAGCTCTGGAATAATATATCTAGCCCCTGCAAAAATTGGCATAAGGTAAATAAATGATTTAATATTTTATTTAAATCAAAACAAATGTCAGAAATTAGAAAACAGAAAAATAAATAAAAGGAGGAGCTTACCTGGGCTCCTCCCTGTCCGGCCCAGCCAGCTGGCCGGCCCAGCCAGCAGGCGGCCCAGCCCGCCTCCCTCCTCTGTCGTCTTCGTCCTCGACAGAGGGAGGGGAGTGTGGCCGGCGCGCGCGCGCGCCACCGCGCCACGCCACCTGCTCGCCTGCCTGCCTGCCCCTCCCCTCCTCGTCTCGATGCCCCGGACGACGCCACGCCCTCCCCCTGCTCTCTCTCACTCTCCCGCGGTTCTTCCCTCCTCTCCCTCGCTCTCTCTCTCACGGCCGAACACCACCATCGCCGCTGTTCGCCATAGCAGCCGTCACCGGCCACCCCTCGCCCCTCTGCTGAGCTCAGGAGCTCCGCCGCGACCCCCTCTTCCTCCCCACCAAGCCAAGCCCCTCCGGAAGCCCTGCATCGCCGCCCACGTCTCCGTTCCCCTCCTCGGCCACCGGAGATCGTCGCCGTCGAATCGAGAGCTATCGGACATCCCCGAGCCCGCTAACCATCCCTGCAGCTCCGCGGTGAGCCACTGACCCGATTCCCCCTTGCCCCGTCGTCCCTAGCATCCTGTAGCTGCCGCCCCCTTGAGCTTCGAAGCTCGCCGCCGCCGTGCCTCGTCGCCGCCGTGGCTGGAGCCGTTGTAGCTCGAAGCCGAGCACACCATCGTGCTCCACACCTCACCAGGAGCACGTAGCACGCACCAACGCCTCCCCTACCGCCCTGCATCGCCTAACCCGCCGTTGGCCGAACTCCGGCCGCCGCTCGCGAGCTCGCCATCGTCGGTACCGGCCACCTCAGGCACGGCCACCACCACCGTTCGACGCGCGGGAGCAAGGGCTCTCCAACGAGCCCAAGCACGGCCTCGCCCGTGCCCTGTAGCGCGTTTCCGCATCGCGCCGCCGTCTCGGGCCTCGCCGGCGTCATGTCGCCGGTGGGTTTGACCCACCTTGACCACGGCAGGACCCCCCCTGTGTCCCTGACAGGTGGGCCCAGCCCTGTTAGCTAATTAGGACTAGCACTAACCGAATTAGTTAAACTAACTACCCACCCTGACACTGACCAGTGGGCCCGAGCGCCACTAATTCCTAATTAGGATTAAATTAACCCTGTTAAACCCCCCTGTCACTAACGTGTGGACCCCACATGTCAGGTTTGACCTCAGCCAGCCGCAGTTGACCACTGACGTCATGCTGACGTCATGCTGGCGCAATATATATATTTCTGGATTTAATTTAAATCAGGAAATTCCAGAATATTATTTAAACTTCAAAAATTCATAACTTTTATTCTGTAACTCCAAATTAGACAAATTATATATGAAAAATGATCAGAAAAATCCAATCTATCCATCTGTACTATTTTCATGCATGATCAAACAAGTTAAATTGATGTTTTAAGCAGAACAAGGAAAAGCACTTTAAAAGGCCATGTTTGAGTTTGAAATTTGAATCTTTGATTCAAATTTGTTCAAACCCTTCTGGTTTTAGTTGCATTAGCCCAACACACTCATATTGCCATGTTTCATGCATGCATCATATTGTTGCACATTGTTTGGTGATGGTTGTGTATCGGTGTCCTTTGCGACAGGTTCTGCCTTCGAGGAGTAACGTGATTACCCTAACGAAGAACCGTATCAGTGCATCGAACCATCAGGCAAGCAACCAACCATTTGATCATATCGATACAATCCCATGTTCTCGCTCCTGCTCTCTTTTACTGCATTAAGACAACGCGTTTCAAACTGCTGTGTGCTACGGTAGTTGAACCCATTTCCTCTGCATGACCTGTCATTGCCACAGTAACTAGATGAAACCCACTAGCATGTGTAGGAGTTGATTGAGCCATATGTATGTGTTGTTCCTACCTTGCTATGCCTGCTATGCTTAGAGTCGTGTCAGGTCTGGTTCATCTGGGTGATGGGCTAGAGTGAAATGATTATGTCGGTAATGAGAGTGGTGTGGTGAACACGATTTGGTAAAGGTATCGATGAGAGGCCATGTAGGAGTACATGGTGGGTTGTTTCATTGAAGCCGACCTTAAGCACTGAGATCTGTATGTGTGATTTAAGAATCAGCTACTACCATGCATTGGGCCCGAAACCAATGGACCCTCTCGGCTTCTTATTCACCCTAGTTCTCTGTCCAGGAGTTGCAAGTAGTTTCTGGTGTTTGTAGCCTACTGGAGGCCGTGGACAGCGCTGACCGTAGGGGTGGGCTGTGATGCGGTAGGTACGTGCCCGGGTGTACCGAATACCCATTAGGTATCTCGGGAACCCTGTTCACATCGTTCGGGGCCGTATGGGAAACCTCGGCCGGACTCCCTGCCGATGGAACCTGAATAGGCGATAAACCTGGACTGGAGGCTTAGGTGATTAGGTAGGTCGTGGCCGACACCCACGTTGGGCTTCCGCTTGAAGGTTGCCGAGTACATGTCGTGTAAACGACGGTAAGTGGTGAGAGCGTGTATGAAGAAGTACACCCCTGCAGGGTTATCATAATCTATTCGAATAGCTGCGTCCACGGTAAAGGACTACTTGGTTGCCTATACAGTTCATAGACAAGTAAATGGAAACTACTAAAAGCCTCAAGATAAGTGTGAGTGCCGAGGATGGCTCTTCCGTAGGAAGACGGAGGCGGATCCTCGGTAGTGTATTGAAGTGGTGAGTAGTGGACTCGTGTGCGCAAAACCATTTCAAGTTGAAGTATCGTAGGATAGTCTAGCCAAGAGTCAAAGCTGGCTTGTTGCAATAACTCCACCAACCCTTCTTGATAATATGCATGTATGTAGGATCTGATGTAAGTCTTGCTGAGTACCTTTGTACTCATGTTGCTATAATCTACATTTTTACAGAAGACGCTGCAACCCCTTCTGATGGGTTCTATGTAGACGTTGACATCAACGAGTAGGCTAAAGACCCAGGTGGTGACCCTGAGCTTGTGAAGGACCATGTAGTATAGCTAGGCTTTCCAAGCCTCTTTTATTTTACTAGTTGTCTGTACTCAGACAAGTTACTTCCGCTGCTGGTTTGTATGACTGTATGACTTGAATGCTGGGTCGTGTGACCCGTATCTTTGTGTATGCTATGTATGGCTCCCTGGGCCTTAAATAAAGTACTTGTGTCGTAGAGTCATGTTGTGATGCTTCGTTGTATTTGCACATATCGAGCATATTGTGTGTATGATTGAAATGCTTGGTATGTGTGGGATCTGACTACCTAGTTGTTTATCTTTAGTAGCCTCTCTTACCGGGAAATGTCTCCTAGTGTTACCGCTGAGCCATGGTAGCTTGCTACTGCTCTGGAACACTTAGGCTGGCCGGCATGTGTCCTTCTTCGTTCCTGTGTCTGTCCCTTCGGGGAAATGTCACGCTTTGAGTACCGGAGTCCTGTTAGCCTGCTACAGCCCGGTTTACCGGAGTCCTGCTAGCCCGGTGCTACAGCCCGGACCCACTTGCTGATGACCGACACGTTCGAAGCTGGGTCATGGATGCCTGTCCCTGTAAGTCTGTGCCACTTTGGGTTTACGACTAGTCATGTCAGCCCGGGCTCCTTATCATATGGATGCTAGCGACACTATCATATACGTGAGCCAAAAGGCGCAAACGGTCCCGGGCAAAGGTAAGGCGACACCCGTGGGTATACCGTGCGTGAGGCCGCAAAGTGATATGAGGTGTTACCGGCTAGATCGATGTGACATCGAGTCGGGGTCCTGACAGCGTTGGCATCAGAGCCGGACTGCCTGTAGGTTCTCCAAGCCAAACTGGTCGATGTTGAGTCTAGAAATTCTTTAGTTATATGTAGGGGAATTGTTTGTGGGTTGGAACGTAAGGCTCTTTTTACTCCTTTATCTTATGACATTCTGATCTGAGTCAGTCCATCCTTCCACCGGGGGTTAAGGAATTAGGATCTATTCTCTCTATCAGGATCACGTGTTACTAATCAGTAGTACCTTATAGGTATGATGGATACAAGCCTAGTTCAGTTCTTTTACCACATTATGTTGCTAGGATGGTCTCAGAACTTTGATATGATGATGTTGAGTGTGTATGAAATCCTTTGTCAAATGTCTCAAAATCCTTCTTGAGCATTTACAGCTGTTATGCTGCCGAAATTTTGCTAGAAATTCTAATGCCTTTGCATTATGATTGTGCTTTCAGATGGCCACTCGCGACCTCAATCAAGTGGTTCGCCTGACTCGATGCCTAGATGTACCCGGCCATACTGCCAAGTTGGTCAGGGTAATGACTGAGGCTGGATACCGCTGGTATCCTGAGTACACGGTCGAAGAGCAATTTCGAGACTTTAATCAAAGCCAGTATCTCTGCACTGTCAGGATATTTCCATCTTATCCTGGATCCACCGAGCCCCTTCACTGCTCCTATGGACTCGGGGTTACTATTGAGATGGCTGTGCAGGACGCCGCCTACTCTATGATGACCATTATGCGAGTCAGATCTGGTCTATTTCAGGACTCTGATTTCCGGTATATGCCAGGATCACTTCCGGGAGCACAAGGGTATCTCCAGGCTATCTATGCTAACCCCACCCAGGAGGATTCACGGACTCGCACCACTGCTGAGATGCTCGAGGATAAGGACCGTGAAAATCGGGCCTTGAGGTTAGAGCTCTTCAATACCCGTGCTGACCACTGGGCCACTTTGACTCGGTTCGCACCGGCGGTGCAAGCTGGATATTCGGATATGCGCGGTCTCTATCCTGTGAGATCTGCTCTGCCAGACGTGATGGGTTGGCGTGATGTAGGAGGCGTCACCCCACCTCGCGGTCCCCGCAGGCCACCGTCTGTTGGTCCAAGGCCTCATCCTAGCCCCTATGGTCCACAAGCTCCGCGAGATCGTCTGTTTCCGGATGATCATGTTGAGCTTCCAGGCTATGGAGGTGACTTCTACGAGGACTACTACGGATCGGTCTGAGTTAGTGGTAGTATCACTAGTTCGCACTAGCTGTGTCGTCTATCGCCCCACGTGACTCGTGGGATATGACCTAGTTTGTAATCTTTCCGGAGGAGTAGAAAAATAATGTAAAGGAGCTTGGAATGCCTCCGATGAGATGTAATCCTCTTTTCACCGTAATAGTACTTTGTTTGGTCTTGTACTAAACCCTGTATGGTGTGTATGACGATGGAATAAAGAAGCAGTTTCTGTATTTACCATGTCATACGGATGATCATCTTGCATTTCGAGTTATACCTTACATTTTATATCCTATGTCGGAATTTTATCATCCTGACTAAATCATTGTCTTGTTTACCTAGGATGGTCAACACGCGCGCTAACCCTGCTCCTCAAGAGCAGGCCGAAGGCAGTGAAGTCAGGGATGCAAATCTGCCTCATCCTCCTTCACTAGCCGAGGTTATGATGGAAGCTGAGAGAAACAAGCGGGAGACCAACCGTTTGTTGGAGCGTATTGAACAGAACACGGCACACCATCAGAGGACTAACGTGGTGTCACTCAGTGATTTTATCAAATTGCATCCACCCACGTTCCACCACTCCGTCGAGCCTCTCGACGCTGATGACTGGCTTCGCAGTATCTCTCACAAACTGCGTTCCGCGCTGGTAGCGGAGGCTGACAAGGTCACCTTTGCTGCATATCATCTTGAAGGCCCCGCCAGTCTATGGTGGGAGAATGATGGAGCTATGCGCCCAGCGGGCCATGTCACTACTTGGGCTGAATTCAGCGAGGCTTTCCGTGAACATCACATTCCGGAGGGTCTCATGGACCGTAAACGTGAGGAATTTTGCAGTTTCACCCAAGGCCGACTTTCTGTGGATGTTTACAGCAGGGAGTTTGGTAACCTCGCACGATATGCAACTGTGGAAGTGTCTACTGACGCCAAGAAGCAAGCAAGGTTCCGTAAGGGCCTTAGTACTGAGCTTCGCCGTGACCTCCGTCTGCATGAGTGCACATCTTTTCAGAAACTTGTCAACAAAGCCATCAGTGCTGAAACTGGTCAGACTGACTATGACGCAACACGCAAGCATGGCCGTGATATGGGTTCCTCATCCGGTGCTGGTCCTCAGAAGCGCCGCGTGTGGGTACCCAACACCGCCCTGCCACCCAGGTTCACACCGAGGCCATCCTTCCAGGCGCCTCGCCCCGTTCAACAGTCTGCACCGGCCAAGCCCTATGGGGGTCCAACTAACAATGCTCCTCCACGTACCAGTTCCGTAACTTGTTTCAAGTGTGGGGAATCTGGCCACTATATGCGTGAGTGTCCCCAGACCAACCCCAACCAGTCTGCTAAAGCTGTTGGCCGTGGCAAGCCGACAGGGAAAGTGTTCCACGCCAAGCCGGTCACCGCTTCACGTGGCCATGTCAACTGTATCTCTGCCGAAGAAGCTCAAGAGGATCCCAACGTCGTTCTCGGTACGCTCCTTGTTAATTGCCACCCGGCATCTGTTCTTTTCGATACAGGAGCCTCTCATTCTTTTATATCCGAAAATTATGCTCGTTTGCATAACGTTGCATTCTGTGACATGCCATCCACTATGGAAATTTCTACTCCTGGTTCTAGATGGCAGACCTCTAGGGTAAGTTATGGAAATGAAATCCAAGTCGACAGACTTGTTTTTCTTGCATCCTTGATAGCCCTTAAATCTTCAGATATTAATATCATTCTGGGTATGGACTGGATGTCGGCTCATCATGCCCAAATTGATTGCTTCTCTAGGACTGTTCAACTCACTCACCCTTCGGGCAAGATAGTCAATGTCTTGACCCGATTAGCCAAGCGACAGTTATATTCTCTTAACGCCAGCCCTTTGCCAGACCTTGAGGACGTGCCGGTAGTCCGTGACTTCCCGGATGTCTTTCCAGAAGAATTGCCAGGTGTTCCACCTGACAGGGATGTTGAGTTCGTAATAGACCTCATCCCAGGAACCGTTCCGATTGCTAGAAGACCTTATAAGATGGCACCCCTAGAACTAGCCGAGCTTAAGAAACAACTCGATGAGTCCTTGAAAAAGGGTTTCATCCGACCTAGCTCATCTCCGTGGGCTTGCCCCATCCTATTCGTCAAGAAGAAGGATGGTACGGACCGGATGGTTGTAGATTACCGACCTGTCAATTTGGTCACAATCAAGAACAAATATCCGCTCCCCAGGATCAACGACCTTTATGATCAGCTCGCTGGATCCTCAGTCTTCTCCAAGATGGATTTGAGGTTGGGCTACCATCAAATCAAAATCAGAAACGGGGACATTCCTAAAACGGCCTTTGTTACTCGTTATGGCCAATACGAGTACACCGTCATGTCCTTCGGTTTAACCAACGCTCCAGCCACCTTTTCTCGGTTAATGAACTCAATCTTCATGGAGTATTTGGATAAATTCGTCGTAGTTTATCTCGATGATATACTCATCTACTCCAAGAACGAGGAAGAACATGCCGAACATTTAAGGCTAGTGTTGAAGAAACTTCGAGAGCATCGCCTTTATGCCAAGTTTTCCAAATGTGAATTTTGGTTGTCAGAAGTGACCTATCTGGGGCATGTAATATCTAGTAAAGGTATTGTTGTTAACCCTGAGCGAGTTCAAGCCGTCCTTAATTGGACTCCACCTGAATCGGTCAAGCAAGTTCGGAGTTTTCTGGGCTTAGCGAGCTATTGTCGTCGCTTTGTCGAGAACTTCTCCAAGGTTGCTAAACCTCTAACCGAACTCCTCAAGAAAGATAAGAAGTTCAAGTGGACTCCACAATGTGAGCACAGCTTTCAGGAACTGACAAGACGCCTGACTTATGCTCCCGTACTGGTACCGCCAGACTTCTCCAAGGACTTTGTTATCTACTGCGACGCCTCGCGACAAGGACTAGGTTGCATTCTCATGCAAGATCGACACGTAATTGCTTACGCTTCACGGCAATTGCACCCACATGAGGAGAATTATCCTACTCATGATCTAGAGCTTGCAGCCGTAGTCTATGCACTTAAGACTTGGCGACATTACCTCCTCGGTAATCGTTGCGAAATATTCACTGATCACCAAAGTCTGAAGTACATTTTCACCCAACCGGATCTAAATCTCAGGCAGAGACGTTGGGTTGAGTTGATCACAGACTTCGACTTAGGAATAACCTACACCCCAGGGAAAGCCAACGTCATGGCTGATGCGCTAAGTCGTAAATCTTATTGTAACAACCTGATGTTACAACAAAGTCAACCGCTTCTCCATGAGGAATTTCGGAAGCTTAACCTTCACATTGTACCTCAAGGTTTTCTTTCCACCTTGGTGGCAAAACCTACCCTTACGGATCAGATTATCAAAGCACAGAAGGTAGATCCGGGAATCTCCCGCATCAAGAGAAACATTCAGAAAGGAATTGCGAATTGCTTCTCCATTAATGATCAAGGGGTCGTATACTTCGGGAATCGACTAGTGGTTCCCAAAGTGCGAAACCTGAGGCGTTTGATCCTTAAGGAAGCTCATGAATCTCCTCTCACCATTCATCCCGGTAGTACTAAGATGTATCAGGACCTACGCCAGAGGTTCTGGTGGACTAGGATGAAAAGAGAAATTGCTCAGTATATTGCTAATTGCGACGTCTGTCGTCGTGTAAAAGCAGAGCACCAACGGCCTGCTGGCACCCTTCAACCCTTAGCTATTCCTGAATGGAAATGGGATAAAATTGGTATGGATTTCATTACCGGTTTTCCCAGGACCAAGAGAGGGAATAATGCTATCTTCGTCGTTGTCGATCGTCTTTCCAAAGTAGCCCATTTCCTACCTGTTCGTGAGAGTATAACCGCTAGTCAGCTGGCAGACTTATACATCTCCCGAATAGTGTCCCTCCATGGTGTTCCTTTGGAAATCAACTCGGATCGAGGAAGTCTTTTCACCTCTCGATTTTGGGAAAGTTTCCAAAATGCTATGGGAACCCGTCTCTCCTTTAGCACCGCCTTCCACCCTCAGTCGAGTGGTCAAGTGGAACGCATCAACCAAATTCTAGAAGACATGCTTCGAGCCTCTGTTATCTCATTCGGAATGGACTGGGAGAAGTGCCTTCCATTTGCCGAATTCGCTTACAACAACAGCTATCAATCTAGCTTGGGTAAAGCCCCTTTTGAAGTTCTCTATGGACGACGGTGTCGAACACCCCTTAACTGGTCAGAGACCGGGGAAAGACAATTCTTTGGCCCGGATATGATTCAGGAAGCAGAAGAACAAGTTCGCATCGTTCGTGAAAAGTTGAAAACAGCCCAATCCCGTCAAAAGAGTCAATATGACCGAAAACATAAGGCTATGACTTTCGAGGTTGACGAGAAGGCTTATCTTCGGGTCACCCCTCTGAAGGGAACCCATCGTTTCGGTATCAAAGGCAAATTGGCTCCTCGTTACATTGGACCTTTTCGCATTCTCGCCAAACGAGGAGAAGTTGCCTACCAGTTGGAACTACCTCCGCACCTCTCCAGAGTCCACGATGTCTTCCACGTTTCTCAACTCAGGCGTTGCTTCTCGGATCCTATCCGTGGAGTGGACCACGAAACGCTTGATCTCCAAGATAATCTTACATATCGAGAGTACCCCATTCGTATCCTCGATCAGGCCGAACATACCACCCGACGTCATAATATCAAGTTTCTCAAAGTTCAATGGTCGCACCATTCTGAGGATGAAGCAACTTGGGAAAGGGAGGATCATCTTCGACTTGAGTATCCCGCCTTCTTCCCGGAGGAACCCAAATCTCGGGACGAGATTCTTTTGAGTGGGGGTGAGTTGTCACACCCTAGCTAGTCATGCATCAGAGTGTGTGCATCATGTTTAAAATTCCATTTAATTTGAAATGGGGATTTGTGAAACCCTCAGAATCATTTTTGAAAATGATCCAAATAAAAATTTCTCCAAAAAGGTCCAAGAAAATGCTCATGTTGCTCTCTGAAAAAATTGGACAGAGATAAAAATCAAACCAATATTTTTAAGAGCTCATAGGTATTTATTTTGGGCATTTGGAATTAATGCATAAATATTTGCATTGGAAATATATTAGTTATATATATTAATATATGTCCAAATATTATGCCAATTATAAAGGAGCTCTGGAATAATATATCTAGCCCCTGCAAAAATTGGCATAAGGTAAATAAATGATTTAATATTTTATTTAAATCAAAACAAATGTCAGAAATTAGAAAATAGAAAAATAAATAAAAGGAGGAGCTTACCTGGGCTCCTCCCTGTCCGGCCCAGCCAGCTGGCCGGCCCAGCCAGCAGGCGGCCCAGCCCGCCTCCCTCCTCTGTCGTCTTCGTCCTCGACAGAGGGAGGGGAGTGTGGCCGGCGCGCGCGCGCGCCACCGCGCCACGCCACCTGCTCGCCTGCCTGCCTGCCCCTCCCCTCCTCGTCTCGATGCCCCGGACGACGCCACGCCCTCCCCCTGCTCTCTCTCACTCTCCCGCGGTTCTTCCCTCCTCTCCCTCGCTCTCTCTCTCACGGCCGAACACCACCATCGCCGCCGTTCGCCATAGCAGCCGTCACCGGCCACCCCTCGCCCCTCCGCTGAGCTCAGGAGCTCCGCCGCGACCCCCTCTTCCTCCCCACCAAGCCAAGCCCCTCCGGAAGCCCTGCATCGCCGCCCACGTCACCGTTCCCCTCCTCGGCCACCGGATATCGTCGCCGTCGAATCGAGAGCTACCGGACATCCCCGAGCCCGCTAACCATCCCTGCAGCTCCGCGGTGAGCCACTGACCCGATTCCCCCTTGCCCCGTCGTCCCTAGCATCCTGTAGCTGCCGCCCCCTTGAGCTCCGAAGCTCGCCGCCGCCGTGCCTCGTCACCGCCGTGGCTGGAGCCGTTGTAGCTCGAAGCCGAGCACACCATCGTGCTCCACACCTCACCAGGAGCACGTAGCACGCACCAACGCCTCCCCTAGCGCCCTGCATCGCCTAACCCGCCGTTGCCCGAACTCCGGCCGCCGCTCGCGAGCTCGCCGTCGTCGGTACCGGCCACCTCAGGCACGGCCACCACCACCGTTCGACGCGCGGGAGCAAGGGCTCTCCAACGAGCCCAAGCACGGCCTCGCCCGTGCCCTGTAGCGCGTTTCCGCATCGCGCCGCCGTCTCGGGCCTCGCCGGCGTCATGTCGCCGGTGGGTTTGACCCACCTTGACCACGGCAGGACCCCCCCCCTGTGTCCCTGACAGGTGGGCCCAGCCCTGTTAGCTAATTAGGATTAGCACTAACCGAATTAGTTAAACTAACTACCCCCCTGACACTGACCAGTGGGCCCCAGCGCCACTAATTCCTAATTAGGATTAAATTAACCCTGTTAAACCCCCCTGTCACTGACGTGTGGACCCCACACGTCAGGTTTGATCTCAGCCAGCCGCAGTTGACTACTGACGTCATGCTGACATCATGCTGGCGCAATATATATATTTCTGGATTTAATTTAAATCAGGAAATTCCAGAATATTATTTAAACTTCAAAAATTCATAACTTTTATTCTGTAACTCCAAATTAGACAAATTATATATGAAAAATGATCAGAAAAATCCAATCTATCCATCTGTACTATTTTCATGCATGATCAAACAAGTTAAATTGATGTTTTAAGCAGAACAAGGAAAAGCACTTTAAAAGGCCATGTTTGAGTTTGAAATTTGAATCTTTGATTCAAATTTGTTCAAACCCTTATGGTTTTAGTTGCATTAGCCCAACACACTCATATTGCCATGTTTCATGCATGCATCATATTGTTGCACATTGTTTGGTGATGGTTGTGTATCGGTGTCCTTTGCGACAGGTTCTGCCTCCGAGGAGTACCGTGATTACCCTAACGAAGAACCGTATCAGTGCATCGAACCATCAGGCAAGCAACCAACCATTTGATCATATCGATACAATCCCATGTTCTCGCTCCTGCTCTCTTTTACTGCATTAAGACAACGCGTTTCGAACTGCTGTGTGCTACGGTAGTTAAACCCATTTCCTCTGCATGACCTGTCATTGCCACAGTAACTAGATGAAACCCACTAGCATGTGTAGGAGTTGATTGAGCCATATGTATGTGTTGTTCCTACCTTGCTATGCCTGCTATGCTTAGAGTTGTGTCAGGTCTGGTTCATCTGGGTGATGGGCTAGAGTGAAATGATTATGTCGGTAATGAGAGTGGTGTGGTGAACACGATTTGGTAAAGGTATCGATGAGAGGCCATGTAGGAGTACATGGTGGGTTGTTTCATTGAAGCCGACCTTAAGCACTGAGATCTGTATGTGTGATTTAAGAATCAGCTACTACCATGCATTGGGCCCGAAACCAATGGACCCTCTCGGCTTCTTATTCACCCTAGTTCTCCGTCCAGGAGTTGCAAGTAGTTTCTGGTGTTTGTAGCCTACTGGAGGCCGTGGACAGCGCTGGCCGTAGGGGTGGGCTGTGATGCGGTAGGTACGTGGCCGGGTGTACCGAATACCTGTTAGGTATCCCGGGAACCCTATTCACATCGTTCGGGGCCGTATGGGAAACCTCGGCCGGACTCCCTGTGGATGGAACCTGAATAGGCGATAAACCTGGACTGGAGGCTTAGGTGATTAGGTAGGTCGTGGCCGACACCCACGTTGGGCTTCCGCTTGAAGGTTGCCGAGTACATGTCGTGTAAACGACGGTAAGTGGTGAGAGCGTGTATGAAGAAGTACACCCCTGCAGGGTTATCATAATCTATTCGAATAGCCGCGTCCGCGGTAAAGGACTACTTCGTTGCCTATACAGTTCATAGACAAGTAAATGGAAACTACTAAAAGCCTCAAGATAAGTGTGAGTGCCGAGGATGGCTCTTCCGTAGGAAGACGGAGGCAGATCCTCGGTAGTGTATTGAAGTGGTGAGTAGTGGACTCGTGTGCGCAAAACCATTTCAAGTTGAAGTATCGTAGGATAGTCTAGCCAAGAGTCAAAGCTGGCTTGCTGCAATAACTCCACCAACCCTTCTTGATAATATGCATGTATGTAGGATCTGATGTAAGTCTTGCTGAGTACCTTTGTACTCATGTTGCTATAATCTACATTTTTACAGAAGACGCTGCAACCCCTTCTGATGGGTTCTATGTAGACGTTGACATCAACGAGTAGGCTAAAGACCCAGGTGGTGAACCTGAGCTTGTGAAGGACCACGTAGTATAGCTAGGCTTTCCAAGCCTCTTTTATTTTACTAGTTGTCTGTACTCAGACAAGTTACTTCCGCTGCTGGTTTGTATGACTGTATGACTTGAATGCTGGGTCGTGTGACCCGTATCTTTGTGTATGCTATGTATGGCTCCCTGAGCCTTAAATAAAGTACTTGTGTCGTAGAGTCATGTTGTGATGCTTCGTTGTATTTGCACATATCGAGCATATTGTGTGTATGATTGAAATGCTTGGTATGTGTGGGATCTGACTACCTAGTTGTTTATCTTTAGTAGCCTCTCTTACCGGGAAATGTCTCCTAGTGTTACCGCTGAGCCATGGTAGCTTGCTACTGCTCTGGAACACTTAGGCTGGCCGGCATGTGTCCTTCTTCGTTCCTGTGTTTGTCCCTTCGGGGAAATGTCACGCTTTGAGTACCGGAGTCCTGTTAGCCCGCTACAGCCCGGTTTACCGGAGTCCTGCTAGCCCAGTGCTACAGCCCGGACCCACTTGCTGATGACCGACACGTTCGAAGCTGGGTCATGGATGCCTGTCCCTGTAAGTCTGTGCCACTTTGGGTTTACGACTAGTCATGTCAGCCCGGGCTCCTTATCATATGGATGCTAGCGACACTATCATATACGTGAGCCAAAAGGCGCAAACGGTCCCGGGCAAAGGTAAGGCGACACCCGTGGGGATACCGTGCGTGAGGCCGCAAAGTGATATGAGGTGTTACCGGCTAGATCGATGTGACATCGAGTCGGGGTCCTGACAGCGTTGGCATCAGAGCCGGACTGCCTATAGGTTCTCCAAGCCAAACTGGTCGATGTTGAGTCTAGAAATTCCTTAGTTATATGTAGGGGAATTGTTTGTGGGTTGGAACGTAAGGCTCTTTTTACTCCTTTATCTTATGACATTCTGATCTGAGTCAGTCCATCCTTCCACCGGGGGTTAAGGAATTAGGATCTATTCTCTCTATCAGGATCACATGTTACTAATCAGTAGTACCTTATAGGTATGATGGATACAAGCCTAGTTCAGTTCTTTTACCACATTATGTTGCTAGGATGGTCTCAGAACTTTGATATGATGATGTTGAGTGTGTATGAAATCCTTTGTCAAATGTCTCAAAATCCTTCTTGAGCATTTACAGCTGTTATGCTGCCGAAATTTTGCTAGAAATTCTAATGCCTTTGCATTATGATTGTGCTTTCAGATGGCCACTCGCGACCTCAATCAAGTGGTTCGCCTGACTCGATGCCTAGATGTACCCGGCCATACTGCCAAGTTGGTCAGGGTAATGACTGAGGCTGGATACCGCTGGTATCCTGAGTACACGGTCGAAGAGCAATTTCGAGACTTTAATCAAAGCCAGTATCTCTGCACTGTCAGGATATTTCCATCTTATCCTGGATCCACCGAGCCCCTTCACTGCTCCTATGGACTCGGGGTTACTATTGAGATGGCTGTGCAGGACGCCGCCTACTCTATGATGACCATTATGCGAGTCAGATCTGGTCTATTTCAGGACTCTGATTTCCGGTATATGCCAGGATCACTTCCGGGAGCACAAGGGTATCTCCAGGCTATCTATGCTGACCCCACCCAGGAGGATTCACGGACTCGCACCACTGCTGAGATGCTCGAGGATAAGGACCGTGAAAATCGGGCCTTGAGGTTAGAGCTCTTCAATACCCGTGCTGACCACTGGGCCACTTTGACTCGGTTCGCACCGGCGGTGCAAGCTGGATATTCGGATATGCGCGATCTCTATCCTGTGAGATCTGCTCTGCCAGACGTGATGGGTTGGCGTGATGTAGGAGGCGTCACCCCACCTCGCGGTCCCCGCAGGCCACCGTCTGTTGGTCCAAGGCCTCATCCTAGCCCCTATGGTCCACAAGCTCCGCGAGATCGTCTGTTTCCGGATGATCATGTTGAGCTTCCAGGCTATGGAGGTGACTTCTACGAGGACTACTACGGATCGGTCTGAGTTAGTGGTAGTATCACTAGTTCGCACTAGCTGTGTCATCTATTGCC
Source organism: Triticum aestivum (assembly GCF_018294505.1). NCBI lineage: Eukaryota > Viridiplantae > Streptophyta > Magnoliopsida > Poales > Poaceae > Triticum > Triticum aestivum. The sequence continues at coordinate 120,116,925 of NC_057800.1, read as the reverse complement.
CCGCGTGACTCGTGGGATATGACCTAGTTTGTAATCTTTCCGGAGGAGTAGAAAAATAATGTAAAGGAGCTTGGAATGCCTCCGATGAGATGTAATCCTCTTTTCACCATAATAGTACTTTGTTTGGTCTTGTACTAAACCCTGTATGGTGTGTATGACGAAGGGTTGGAGGAAGGGACAAAAATATTAGGTTTATTTCCTAGGTATTTATGGGCAATAAGAAGCTTCCAGGGTTTCAGGTCTTCCTCATAGAATCTTTTAATCCAAGACCCTAGAAGACAGATGTTAATTTCTTGGAGGTTAGGTATGCCTAGGCCTCCAAAATCGTTTTTCATAGAGACTAGGGCCCAATTAGCAAGGTGTAGCATCCTATTTCCCTCAAAATCATTCCACAAGCAATGAGACATCTGAGAATTGATGAGGTTCACTACCCATTTAGGGAACTTGAAGAAGGAGAGGAGATATAGTGGAATGCTAGCCAAACAAGCTTGTATGAGGATCAATCTACCTATGTAAGAGAGAAGTTTGCCCCTCCACCCAGCAATTCTTTTAATGATTTTATCCAGAAGTGTTGGATATCCTCTCTCCTCAGTTTATCATAGTGGAGAGGGATACCTAGGTACTTAATGGGGAAGTTACCTTTATTACAGATTAGAATAGAGTGGAAGTCAGCTAACTCCTGATCATCCATGTTGATAGGGATGAGTTCACTTTTAGAGTAGTTGATTCTCATGCCTGAGACTTGTTCAAACCAGGTTAGAACAGTTTTCAGATTGCTAGCATGTGTGGAGTCATTGTCTAAGAAAAGGATGGTATCGTCTGCATATTGAAGGCAGATGATGCCACGAGGGCAGACCTCAGGACAGAGCCTTGCAATGAGACTATGATCAGCAGCTTTGCTCAGCATTTTAGTAAGAACGCCCACTACTAAATTAAACAGAAGCGGAGAGATGGGGTCACCTTGCCTGAGGCCTTTACCAGCAAGCAAAAAATCACTTTCACAGTTATTTAACTTGACTCCAACAGACCCCCCATGAGTAAGTTGCTGGATCCAACTCTCCTCTATGAAAGGCTTGGAAAAGATCTAAGAGATCATTTTTCACCAAGTCCCAAAAATGCTGGTAAAACAAGAAGGGAATCCCATCAGGACCAGGAGCCCCATCAGCATAAGAGCTAAAAATGGCTTCCTTCACCTCTGTCTCTGAAAAAGGGGCTTCTAGCAGCTCATTTTCAGCAGGAGAGACTTTTTCAGAAGCAGGGAAAAAATTGTTTTGTAGAGAGAACCCAGAACGGTTTTGTTTCTTAAACAGGTCTTTGTAGAAGTCACTAGCCACTTTTAGCATCTCATGTACCTCAGTAACAGGGCCATTAGGGCCATCAAGGGAGTGAATGAGGGTTTTCCTCCTCCTCTGGTTAGCTACTGCATGGAAGTAAGCAGTATTTCTATCACCCTCCTTAATGTTCCTATCTCTAGACCTCTGTTTGGCTTTGATTTCTTCTTGAAGCCAATTTTTTTTGATCTCTCCATGGATAAAGTTTAATCTATTAGTCTCAGTCTTAGAGAGGTCAGTGGTTTCTGCCTTAATATCTAGAGAATCAAACTCAAGGAGGAGAATCCTTTTGTATCTTCTAAGATTAGCTTCCTCATTGGAGTTCCACCCTTTGGTAGTTCTTCTAAATCTCCTGATTTTGATCTACCAATTTTCTAGGGGGCAGCTGCTCCCAGTAGGCTCATTCCAGATTTTTCTGACTAGCTCAGTAAAATCTTCTCTAAGCAACCACCACTTTTCAAATTTAAAACTATTGCTCTTTGGAGTTTGGTTAAGACCAGAGTCCCAGAGCAAAGGAGTGTGGTCACTACCACATCTGGGCAGAGCTCTACAACTAGAAAGGTGAAAGAAACTATCTAATTCTGTGTCACAGAAAATTCTGTCAATGTTGGACATAATCCTGGAGCAGCACTTCCAACATATCTAGCAGAACTGTGGATTTTCCTTTTGACGGGGCAATTCTCAACTTTATGGGTAACCATTTTGCAGATAAAACAACTATTAGGCTTGACACATTTATCCAAATGATGCCCTGGTTCCCCACAGTTGTAGCAGATCACCTCAGAGTATGCCATAAGGCCCGAAGCAGGGGCAGGAGTAGTTTTCTGGATGTCCTATCTCTTCTTTTGTTGATTCTTGCCTTGATATTTCCCACTGATCTGAGAGTTAGAACCACCAGCAGATTGATCTTGGGCAATTACAGGAGCCTGCCTAGATTGTGCCCCCATTTGGGGCGGAGGTGGGCCGTACCACTGCCGAACCGGCGCTCCCCCCCATTGTGATAGGGGAAATTCATCGGAGTTCCTGGTTCCTTCTCATCCTCCAGCCAGATGTTGTCTCTCAGGAAGCAGAAATAACCACCAGACAACTCAATTGAAGCAGATTGCAAGCCTAATTTCAATCTTCTGCAGGTTTGGGGGAGAGGTAAGGTACGGGATCCACCTGCTCCGGCTCCAGTGGCGTGCTGGTGGGCAGGAGTCCAGTCAAGCATTCCCATCTCGCAGCACGGCGTGGATCTCCTGAATTCTCTTCTCCTTTCGCCCATCGAACGAACGCAATTGGCGGCTCACTTGGGTGGGGCATCCTGTGCTTCTCCGAGAAATCTTCTTCGAAGTAGATCCATAGGGCTAGATTCAGCAGCTCCCAATCCACATGATCCTTGCACATCCGAGCATACCTGCGCGAGTGAGAGAATGGATTCGGTCCCTCCTCGGCTTCCTCCCTCGCAGCTTCCTCCTCTGCTTCCCTCCATTCGCGCATGCATTGGGTCCAGGAGAGAGCATCGTCGCGGATCCGCATCGCCCGCTCCCTCCATCTCCTCCCTCAAGTCTCCCGCAGCACCGCCGGCGAGACGGAGTCGAGGCCTGGAGCATCTGCGGCAAGGCTTTGTAGACATGTGGGAGATGCATCTTGTACATCTTCTTGTCTTCCAGCCATTCCCCCATGGATATGGCCGGCCACTCCATGGGGCGCGCGAGCGGACTTGCTAAGGGGGGCAGGCGCGCCCGGAGTCAGGAGGCGGGGGGCGGCGGCGAGATCTATTTTCCAATTACTCCCTCCTTTTCGGTTTATAGGGCTCAATTCAAAAATATCACCAACCAAGGTAGATGATGAATGGTGGAATACTTTTTGTAGTTTGCAAAAGCACATAATTAATGCACTTGTTTTCCTCAAAAAATTATGTTTATTAATGCATAAATTGCAATGCATGCATGCATAAAGTACATGCATTGGTCAATTTTCTCTTAATACTTGCATGCAATGATTTAATGCACCTTGGAATCTGAACATGTGATGGAAAACAACCAAATTGAGCCTTATAAAATGGAAAAACTAAAATTTTGAGATAAGCCCTATAAACCGAAAAGGAGGGAACTAAACAGTCAACATATAAAATAATTTAAATATATATAATATAGTTAGAAGGGAAACATAAGTTGGACCTGGCGTTCCTATTCTTATATATAAAAATAGAACAGACCTCTGCGTTTTCTTCAAAAAAATACATAAATTGGCTGCCAAAAATAAAACCTCGGATGGGAGGTCCATAGGCCGATCGATACATGATGGCCCTAAGAAAATACAAACAGGCCTATGGACCTCCCATCCGAGGTCGTGGGCTGCGCATGTTAAAAATGAAAGCCTAGATGGGGCAGCCCAAAACCACGTCCAACACTTGCCAAAACTTCGTCCCTCATTTTCTTTGTGTTTCGCACAATCAACATTGTGTGGGCATTTTGACTGTGCATCATATGAAGATGTGCTATGCATGAATGTTGATCAGCATGATGTTAACTGGCTGGTAGTTCCATTTTAGACCATGAATAAAACTTCCAACATGATGTTAACCCTGTTTGAAAAGGCCATGTTAATATAAATGCTCTGCCTCTGTAAGTTGCAGTTTCTTATCTGAAAACTGAACTTGCAGTTTCTTATCTGAAACTGAAACTTGCAGTTTCTTCTCTGAGAATCACATTGTCTGCACTTTTATACTCCTATGAAACTACATTTTTAAGTGCTAAAAATAGATCTCTAGAATTCATAAAATACTTTATATGCTCAATACTACAAATCTGAAATTCAAAAGACATTCATATCTGAAAGTACTCTCAAAATACATAACACAAAACACAATTCACAACCTGCAAATACTGACAACCCTAAGCTCCTCCTGACAATTCACAACCTGCCCGACTATTGGGCTGGGGGGAGGGCAGCCCCTCCTATTCCTCGGGGGCAGACAGCCACCCCGTGAGACAATGTGAATGGCGAGGGAGAAGATGGCGGGGAAGCGTCATCGGGCCAACTGCTTTTCTCCTCTTGTAGTTGGGTTCGGTCGACGAAGACTCCACTGGCTCGCTCTGGCAGGACACCCTCACAAACGGCACCCTGTAGATGCTCGATCCTTCAATCTCTGGTGGATGCTCCATCTGGGATCAATACTCCCACCACCGCTCCCTCACGATCGGATTTGGTGAATCTGTTTGCTCCATGGCCCAGAGGAGCAGCTCTATGTACTCCGGCGCGACTCCCTCCGGGAGTATCACCGCCTTTTCGCTCTGTTGCAGATATTTGGCCATGGATGTCGCCGTCACCGCTAGTTGGTCCTTGTTATCAAACCAAGATTGTATCTCCAACATCCTAGCTAGCTTCACAGGGTCGCCGTCTGCGATCCTCGCGTATTGGTTGTACTCCTCCATCGATCTAATTCTCCACAGCACCTTCACTCGCCGGTGGTGGTTTTTGAATGGAGGAGGAGAGGAGCAGCGCTGGTTTTGGATTAGAACAGGAGAGGAGCGACGCTGGTTTTGGACTGGAACAGGAGAGGAGGGGCGGCGGTTTTGAAATGGAAGAGGAGAGGAGCGGCGCTGTATTTAGATTGGAACAGGAGAGGAGCGGTGGTGGTTTAAGAGGAGAAGAGCGGAAGAGCGGCGCTGGTCTTGGAAGTATTTTTTTTGTTGTTTCACGTATTTTGGGTCAAAGATTGACCACGCACTGTATTTGACAAGACAAATGTGAATGGATATCACCAAAAAATGTATCGTTTGGTTCGTATCTGAATGTACTTTCAAATTATACTCCCTCCATTTTTGTATACAAGGCCACAAACTCATATTACAGGTACCAAGGTAAAAATCAATGCTATGTTTAAGTCAATGTTGCAAGCTAGCTTGTTACCTTGATTGTCGTGTTAATTAATGTGGTTTTCTCTCCCAAGAATAACAAGCCAACCCTCTTACTCCTCATTGATTGATTAATGTTGGGAATGCAAGCTAACCTTCTCACTCCAGCATGCACACAAGGGATATTAATAACCTTGGGTGCTAGTACGTGGCAAACGCCATCAACTTTGCCTCGATTAATGTTAGTGGCCTTGTCTAGTTTCAAGTTGTAATTTTGATAGTGGCCTTGTATACAACGTATAACATATATTTTATGTGCGAAAATCATGGTCAATTATGACCCAGAATAAAAGGGAGACTAGTTAATGTGGGGTCGCTTTCTTAATTGAAGGGTAAATTGATTTTGATTTTGATCCAGTCAGAGCGCGCCGGCCCTCTCCTCCAATCCTAAATCGCTGCCGCACGCTCCTCTCCCTCTTCTCCATTGCAAAACCACCTCCTCTCCTCTCCATCATCTCCATTCCAAAACCACCGTCTCGCCACTCCCTCTTCTCTATTGCAAGACCACCGTCTCACCTCTGTTTTCTAGACACTTTGCTCCATAGCGGGCGCACTCCATGGATACAAAATTAGTATACTGTATACTATTTAAAAGTCGAGGGCGGGGATTTTCCTGCGCGGTAGGCGGCGGGGCAGTTCCGCCTAGTCGGTTCGACAGAGACGCGAGAAGACGAGGGAGTAGGCTGCTGCAAACGTAGGGATTTGTGATTTGACAGCGAGTTACTGCTGGACAGGTGGGGCCACGTGATTTTACTTTTACTTGCTCCTACAGGTGCTTACTTTTATTGTGTAGCGTGCCATTGGTATTCTAATTTACGTGTTTTGCACATACTCGAAGTACTAGTAAGGTACACGTGCATTGCACGCATCAGATTTTGCAACCAAATTATGAATAAATACCACACTATAGCATGCAAGCTCTGAGTCATATATGCCTGATGTAGCCCTTCGTTTAATTCTTATAGTTCATCTCATTCAAAATCAATTAGTTTTTATAAAAAAGCTAAGAACACGGGAATAGGAAAAACATGGGATTATAGTGGAATGTCGTCTTGAATCCTACAGGATTGTACGAGTGTTTGATTGTGCATAGAAAAAACGCAGCATTCTTTCAAAGAGGTTTGAGTGGATGGGATGTTTCCTATGAAATCTAGTGCAAATGAATCATATGGAAAAATTCCTATGGTTTACAATCCTACGAATCAAACAACCAAGATAGGAAAAAATCCTAATGATTAGAATCCTCCAAAATTCCTTTAGGAATCCTTTGAATCAATGAAGCCCTTAATCTATTTTATGATTCATGGAATTGTGCGTTGTAGAGCATAAAGTAAAAACAAATAATGGCAATTCAACTAGAAAAAAGTTTGGGAAGTTATGATACGGAAGATTCTAGAACAAAAGAGAACCACTGTTGTTTTCAGGTTTGTGCATTATGCTTAAGTTAAACCATGGAGTCTGCTAGATTGTACATGTGGCAAAATCTGGTGGGGGCTAGAAGATGGTGCAAGGGGCCGAGTGGAGGGAGACTATGAAGGAATGCACAAGTGCGAGATCGATATTTAGAGAGAGGGGGCGAACACGTGTGCTGATGCGCGCAGTGGCGGAGCCATGAAAAATAAATGAGCTAGGGGGCCAAGCATTGCTAATCCTTTACGAGGAGGGTCAATTCATGAACTAAAACCATTTTTAGCAACAATTGTCTAATGATCACATTCATTTTAGCCTTGATATATAGTGATGTTAGGGGGGAGGGGGCAGGGCCCTTACTGCCCCGTGTCTTCGCCATTGTGCACGGTCTGAGAGATGAAGCGGAAGGCATGGATGATGAGAGGGGGGCGTTGGATACATAATTAATGTGGGTGTATTAGCTATATATGTTAATCCTATATAGAGAGGTATAGATTGATCGATGTGGACGTGGGAAAGAGGGTGAGACCTCACTGGATATATCGATTGATCGGTTTGTGTGGAAAACTATGAAAGACCTAGCTATATACACACATACATAGAGGAACATCAATCGTTGCGCATGCACGCGTGAGAGATAAAGAATGCCCGATATGATGGAGATGGGGGTGTGTGTTGGTGTGTGCCTTCATGGGAGACGGACCTGAAGAAAAAGATTGCATGCGTGCGATGGATAATGCCGACTGGTAGTGTGTGTGCATGCATGCACGAGAGAAAGTTAGTGGTACAATTATAAAGAGAAGACTATTGTGTCGGTGTAAAAGAATAGCTGAATAGGTGAGGTCACAATCAATGTAAAGTTTAATTCAAATATTTGAATAAGAGATCCTGATGTTTGAAACCCATGCATGCATCAATATAACAGAGATCTGTGCGGTGTGGTTTGGAAACGAGCATGTTGTAATGTATACACATTGAACAAGGTCAGACTGATTTGAATTTGAGATACTGATGGCAGACATCATTTGTCCATGTCGCATCCGTGCACGGACACACTATTCTAATTGGAGATGATGGGCGGCTTTTGCATCAAATATCTATATCTATACCCCTATATATATTATATTTTATATTTATTTATATTGTGTGCGGGTAACTTTAACTTTGAAAGATGGTCGTTGTATGAGGCAAATCCGATGGTCCAAAGATGGCAAATTTGAGCACTACTGGCCATTGGATATCATCTAGATTCCACCAGATTTCGCCACATGTATAATCTAGAAGACTCCATGGTTGAACTTAAGCATAATGCACAAACATCAAAACACAAGCACTTCTTATTTGTTCTAGAATCTTCCGTATCAGAATTGCCCAAATGTTTTTCTACATGATTTGCCATTATTTGTTTTTACTTTATGTCTTACGATGCACAATTCCATGAATCTTAAAATAGATTAGCTTTCTTATAAAAACTAGATGATTTTGAATGAAATGAACTATAAGAATTAAACGAACATCTACATCATGCATATATGACTCAAAGCTTGCATGCTATAATGTGGTATTTATTCATAATTTGGTTGACAAATCTCATGCGTGCAATGCACGTGTACCTTACTCTAGTCTAAACGGTGTTTTGTGTGTGTGTTGTGCGTGTTGAGGTGCAAATTGTCTTTTTTTGTACACATTAAGCATGTTCTTCCGAAATTTCAAGCCGCGCCTTGTTATGCCGAAATTCAAGCTAGCGTCTCTGTCTATCGTGCTGCGAAACTCCCGCCTCTTCAACCCGCGCCTTGTTAGCCCGAAATATTTAAGATATATCTTTGTCTCGTTGTGCTCCGACAACTCTCTCCATCTCAACCCGCGCCTTGCTATTCCGAAATTACAACGCGCGCGAAAACTCCCACCTCCTGTGAAATCCCGACACGCGAAATGCCCGTGGTACCCTTGAACCGAAAGAACCGCCTCAAATCGGTGGGGGTACGTTCGTAAGTTACCCCACATTTCGGATAAAAGCGTCTCTAAGCCATGGTTCCCCACTGCCATCCCATCCGCCCACCCATTCGTACACCGAGGCCGCGAAAACCCGCGACGAAACCCCACACCCTGCTCTGTCCGCCACAAAGCCGGAGCCTCTTCCCCGACGACGTCATCCACAGCAACACCTTGTAGCGACCAGACCTCAAACAGTCTAATCTCTATGCTCCGGTGTCATCCCTGGATCAGTAATGCTGACATTACACAATACTCGAAGGATTTATAACAGAGTAGCATTCACACACTTATTACATCGAGTGTCTCAAAAGAGAACTTATTACAATAAATATGGCTTAAGGCCATCTAATAACGATAACAGCGGAAGGCTTGGAAGATAAGTGAGTCCATCAACTCCAACGGCATCACTGAGTATAGAACCACGACCTAAAAACTCCTTAATCGTCGTCTGAAAAGTCTGCAACATTAATGTTGCAGCCCAAAAACGGGTCAGCACATGGAATATGCTGGCAAGGTAACACATAGAGAGTAATGGAATGAAATAGCTATACTATATGCATATTTGGCTGGTGGAAAGCTCTATGGTTACAGTTTTGCGTAAAGCCAATTTTTCCCTACTTCAAAGGAATAAAATTTAATTACTATCATGGTGGTTGTTAAACATTGAGAATGGTTGACAGCATTCTCAATCCCAATTAAGCATCAACATTAAAACCCAACAATATTAATTTAGAGTAACATGTTGAGATTCACATGAAAATCCAGGTACTAGATACTCAAGATGTCCATAACCTGGGACACGGCTAACCATGATTAGTTTATTACACTCTGTAGAGGTTTGCGCACTTTTCCCCACAAGACTCGATCGCCTCTGTTTGGTTTCTCGCACTACATGGTGTTTGAGAAACGGATGACTGAGACATAGTCTTTTAGAAGCGCTAGCACCTTACGATGGGTAGACCGTACCATCTACATCCCCTACATCTGCTAGTCTACCACTGTAAGAGTTTGCCCGACTTAGTCAACTATGCTAGAGCCCATAATGGCTTGTGGCTCCACACGGAAGTTTCTAGTATGAATAGTCTCATGATCCCTTTGAGCCTGGGTGGCGGTCCAAAAGAAAACAGGCAAGTCCTGGAATACCCAGGTGCCTCAATCCACCCAGATGTGTGTTTAAGTTGCCACCTTAGATAAACCATTAATTAACAATCTCACATCTATCATGGATATCTCTCACCCAATCCACGTCTACTAGCATAGCATGGCATAATAAGCAAACGTAGAAGTAACTCCCAAAGGTTTGATAATAAACAGGTAATAGGTACTACCTCATCTACTTCCCATCCCACAATTTAATTAGATCCTAATCATGCAATGTGTGAGGATTGATCTAATGCAATAAAACTGGGTAGTAGAAAAGGTATGATCAAAGTGTTACTTGCCTTGCTGATGATCCGCGAAACCTAACGATTCGAAGTAACAGGCGGCGCACTCCGGGTATTCTATCGCAGACAACAAACAAGCATACAATAAGTACTCGTCTAATGCACGGGTAAAACTCAAATAAGAGATCTAACCAAAAGGTTCAACTTAAGAACTCCGGTTGGCAAAAAGAATCAAATCGAATGAAACAACGAAAGACAAACGGCGAAAGAAAACAACTTTATTCTAGTAATCTGGATCTAGGGCAAATTTTACAGTAGCAAAATCTTGTTTAAGTTGGTTAAACGGATAGAGGGTTTCGAGACGAATCCCTAGGCGCTTGAATCGCCTGATTTTGATAAACGAGCGAAAGTTAAACTAAAACGAAAATCGGATCGGGAATCGCGATCAAAAAAATCGCGGAATTAATCCGAGAAAAAGAAAAATGACGAACACCGATTTTTTTCTCTTTTTTTCGGCACGGAAATCGCGGCGCGGCGAACCTCGGGCGACGGGTTCGTCGGCGGCGGCGGCGGCTCCGGCGGTGCGCGCGGATCGAGGCGGGGCTGATGGGCTGGGGCGGCTCGGGGCGGCGCTATTTAAAGTTTGCCCCCGGGCGGTGTCCCGCTCGGGTACGGCCCGAAGTCGGTTCGTTTTTTTTAATTTTTCCGCTCGGAAGAAAAATAAAAAGAAATACTAAACGGACTCCAAAAGTTTCGAAATAAATTTTCACGGGCTTCTAAAATCAAGCCGCACAAGGTGAACATTTATTTGGGCCCTAAATGCAATTTTGAAAAACGCACTTCTTTCCTAAATTCAAATAAAACACCGAAAAACTCCGAAATAAAATCTTATTTGATTTTATTATTAAATCCTCAATATTTCTTTATTTTGGGAAAGTCATTTTATTCCCTCTCTCATATTTTTGTAATAGAAATAATTGATGATAAAATAAATAAAATCAAATGATCCTATTCTCAAAATTTGAGAGAACTCAAATATGAAAATAACGAAATCCCCAACTCTCTCCGTGGGTCCTTGAGTTGCATAGAATTTCTAGGATCAACCAAAATGCAAAATAAAATATGATATGCATGATGATCTAATGTATAACATTCCAAATTGAAAATTTGGGATGTTACAAACCTACCCCCCTTAAGATGAATCTCGCCCTCGAGATTCGGGTTGGCTAGAAAATAGGTGAGGGTGGTCTTTGAGCAAATTTTCCTCTCATTCTCGGGTGGCTTCATCCTCCATGTGGTCGCTCCACTGAACTTTGCAAAACTTGATAACCTTGCTGCGAGTAACTCGGCTGGCAAACTCAAGAATCTTAACTGGTTTCTCCTCGTAGGTCAAATCGTTATCCAACTAAATAGTCTCCAAAGGCACTGTGTCTCTCAATGGTATGTCAGCCATCTCCGCGTGACATTTCTTTAACTGAGAAACGTGGAACACATCATGTACTCCTGACAATCCTTCGGGAAATTCCAACTTGTAGGCCACTTCTCCCATACGCTCCAAAACTCGATATGGTCCTACAAATCATGGTGCTAACTTCCCTTTAACTCCAAAACGCTTTGTTCCTCGAAGTGGATATACTCAAAGATAAGCTCTGTCTCCGACTTCGTAAACTATCTCCTTGCATTTGGAATCTGCATAACTCTTTTGTCTGGACTGGGCTACCTTGAGCCTATCGCGAATCAACTTCACCTTCTGTTCAGACTCTTTAATCAAGTCAGGTCCAAACAACTGGCGGTCTCCAACTTCGTCCCATGACAGCGGTGTCCTGCACCTCCTTCCGTACAAAGCTTCGAAAGGGGCCATCTTTAAATTGGTTTGGTAACTGTTGTTGTAAGAGAACTCTGCATATGGCAAATTATCGTCCCAACTAGATCCATAATCTAGCACACAAGCTCTCAGCATATCCTCCAATATCCGATTGACTCTCTCGGTCTGTCCATCTGTCTGTGGATGAAAAGTTGTACTGAATTCTAGCCTGGTTCCCAAAGTTTCGTGCAACTGCTTCCAGAACTTTGAGGTAAACTGGGTTCCTCTATCTGATACGATACTCCTTGGAACTCCATGCAAACATACGATCCTGGTCATGTATATCTTTGCCAACTTAGCACTAATGAGGTACTTTCGTCAATCGATCAACTACAACCCAAATCGAGTCATAGCCTGAACGAGTCCTGGGCAATCCCATGATAAAATCCATGCCTAGCTTATCCCACTTCCATTCGGGTATCGGCAATGGTTGTAACAATCCTGCTGGCTTCTGATGCTCTGCCTTTACTCTCTGACATACATCGCAAACTGCTACATACTCCGCTATATCCTTCTTCATTCCGGTCCACCAGAAAATATCCTTCAAATCCAGATACATCTTGGTATTTCCTGGGTGAATTGAATACGGTGAGTCGTGTGTCTCTTGCAAAATCAACTTCCTGATCTCCAGGTCATTGGGCACATAAACGCGGTCTTCAAACCATAAGGTGTCGTGCTCATCCTCACGAAATCCTTTAGCTTTTCCTTTGCTCACATTCTTCTTTATAGCGGCAATCTCTTTTTCAGCTTTCTGAGCTTCCCTGATTTTATCCATCAAGGTTGACTGAATCTCCATTGCTGCTACATAACCTCTCGGAACTATTTCCAAACATAGTTCACGAAGATTTTCGGCTAACTCCCTTGGTATTCCTCCCGTCATTAACATATTGACATAGCTCTTGCGGCTTAATGCGTCAGCTACTACATTAGCCTTTCCGGGGTGATAATGCATTTTCATATCATTATCCTTGATAAGCTCCAACCATCTCCTTTGTCTGTGATTTAACTCCTTCTGGGTGAAAATGTACTTCAAACTCTTATGATCCGTGTACACCTCACAATGATTTCCAATGAGAAAATGTCTCCATGTCTTCAATGCATGCACTACGGCTGCTAACTCCAAATCATGCATAGCATAATTTAACTCATGAGGCTTCAGTTGTGTTGAGGCATATGAAACAACTCTCCCTTCCTGCATAAGCACTGCTCCAAGTCCTCGACGTGAAGTGTTGCAACACACCTCATAATCCTTGGTCTAGTCTGGCAAGATCAACACTGGTGAGGTAACCAAACGTTTCTTCAACTCCTAGAAACTAGCCTCACACTCCTCTGTCCATATGAACTTGGTATCCTTCTTCAACAACTCAGTCATAGGCTTCGCAATCTTTGAGAAATTCTCAATAAATCTCCGGTAGTATCCTCCAAGTCCAAAAAAACTCTGGATCTCTCCAACTGTTGTTGGGGCTTCCCACTTGGTCACGGTTTCAACTTTAGTGGGATCTACTGCTATACCTTCTCCTAATATAACGTGTCCGAGGAATCCTACTTATTTCAACCAAAACTCACATTTGCTGAACTTGGCATATAATTGATGTTCTCTGAGCTTTCCAAGTACCAAACGCAAATGCTCCTTATGTTCCTCTTCATTCTTGGAATAAGAAAGGATATCATCAATGAACACTACGACGAACTTATCCAAAAACTCCATAAACACTTTGTTCATCATGTTCATAAAATAGGCAGGTGCATTAGTCAGACCAAATGACATAACGGTATACGTGTACAGCCCATACCTGGTGGTAAAAGCTGTCTTTGGAAGATCCTGTTCTTGAATCTTCAACTGGTGGTATCCTGATCGCAGATCGATCTTGGAAAATACCTTAGCTCCTTGCAATCGATCAAACAGATTATTGATCATCGGTAGTGGGTACTTGTTCTTGATCGTTACTTCATTCAATCCTCGATAATCTACAACCATCCTTAACGATCCATCCTTCTTCTCCACTAGAAGTACTGGCGATCCCCAAGGTGAAGAACTTGGGCGAATATATCCCTTATCCAGTAAGTCCTTAATCTGCTTCTTAGTTTCCACCAAATCCTTTGCTGGCATCCTATATGGTCTCTTTGATATTGGACCTGTGCCTAGCAATAGCTCAATCAAAAACTCAATATCTCTATCCGGTGGCATGCGTGGCAACTCTTCTGGAAATACATCAGGGAAATCCCTTACCACTGGTACTTCCTCCTGCACAACTCCTGTTTAGGCAATTTACTTGAGTCCTCTTTTGGCACATGCCGGGGTACATACTTGATCCTTCTCCCTTCTAGTGTGGTAAGCAAAATTGACTTACTAGCACATTCAATATTCCCTTCATACTTTGATAACCAATCCATGCCTAATATCACATCCAATCCTTGAGATTCCAATACTATTAGGTCTGAGGGAAAAACATAGTTACCAATCCTTAATGATAACCGATCACACCATAGACTAGCCACATATTCTGCTCCGGGCGAGGTTACTAACATGGGTGACCTAAGGGCTTGGGTTGGTAGGTTATACTTATCCACAAATCCCCTGATTCTGATTCTGGACTAGCAACTGCATCAATGTGTTTTGCTGCTGGATCAACTGGGTGAGCTCCGGTGGAAAGGCAAATCCGGGGTCACGTCTAGGAGGCATCTGAGGGTTTAGAAAAGATGAGATATAAGAATAGAGGGGGTCTAAAGAGAAAACACTACCCATATGCACATGAGGCAAAACAAACAATTCACTTCAATCAATCAAACAAGGGCATACAATCGATCTATCTATCACAAAAGTGCTCGGACTACTATATTTACATGGTGGACTACTACTACTAATGAGGTGGTCTACTAGAAATATTCTTCGGTTGCAGACTCCATGATATCTGCTCCAGCTTCATCAACATAGTCATCATCGCTACTATCTGGTTCCGAATCGGTGCCGTCGATGATGATGTAGTCTTCCGGTCTAATCTCCTGGGGTTCTTCGTCTTCATCTACTGGCGTAGGGTCTCCCATAAATATTCCAATCTTCTTGATCAGGTCGTCATTCTTCTCCTCCAATACTTCAATTTCCTCTTCATAATCTTCACGTGTAGCCTTGAGTTCTTGCTCCAGTTCCTTGATTCTAGTCTTAGCCTTCTTCAGATCTATCATGTCGGTGCACATCTGGTTCTCCTGTCGTCGAATGTGCTGGTTTAGCTCCTGGATAAAAGCTGTGATTGATCTATCCTTCCTGGTGCTGATCATCTCCCAATGTTCATCTCGGCGCCCACAAATCTGGTAGATAGTATCCTTGAGATCCTTGCGGTAGACTTCTCCAATGCGTCCCATGGCAATGTGAGCTGCCATGCTCTTTCCTAGACTCCAAGTTGGTGCATCAAAAGAAAACTCTATGGGCTCACTGACTGGCATGAACGTCCTTCCTGGAACTTGAACTTGAATCATCCAGCGCTCTTCTTCAGGTAAAGTGGCGTTGTAGGTTCTCGTGAAGCTTGGTACTCCTATGTTCAGGTATCTAGTGACTTCCTTCAAGTGACATCCAAAGGGTGTATCTTCATCTGGTTGCGTGAACTTGTTCCTTGCATCTGCCATCCTAAAGAGTAGAAAAGATGAGAGGTCATAAGAGAGGAGAGTGAATAGTGATCTAGGTCTCTAACTTAGTGGTTATGTCCTACAGTCAGCGTGTGCTCTCATACCATCTCTGTAACGACCAGACCTCAAACAGTCTGATCTCTGTGCTCCGGTGTCATCCCTGGATCAGTAATGCTGACAGCACACAGTACTTGGAGGACTTATAACAGAGTAGCATTCACACACTTATTACATCGAGTGTCTCAAAAGAGAACTTATTACAATAAATATGGCTTAAGGCCATCTAATAACGATAACAGCGGAAGGATTAGAAGATAAGTGAGTCCATCAACTCCAATGGCATCACTGAGTATAGAACCACGACCTAAAAACTCCTTAATCGTCGTCTGTAAAGTCTGCAACATTAACGTTGCAGCCCGAAAACGGGTCAGCACATGGAATATGCTGGCAAGGTAACACATAGAGAGTAATGGAATGAAATAGCTATACTATATGCATATTTGGCTGGTGGAAAGCTCTATGGTTACAGTTTTGCGTAAAGCCAATTTTTCCCTACTTCAAAGGAATAAAATTTAATTACTATCATGGTGGTTGTTAAACATTGAGAATGGTTGACAGCATTCTCAATCCCAATTAAGCATCAACATTAAAACCCAACAATATTAATTTAGAGTAACATGTTGAGATTCACATGAAAATCCAGGTACTAGATACTCAAGATGTCCATAACCGGGGACACGGCTAACCATGATTAGTTTATTAAACTCTGTAGAGGTTTGCGCACTTTTCCCCACAAGACTCGATCGCCTCCGTTTGGTTTCTCGCACTACATGGTGTTTGAGAAACGGATGACCGAGACATAGTCTTTCAGAAGCGCTAGCACCTTACGATGGGTAGACCGTACCACCTACATCCCCTACATCTTCTAGTCTACCACTGTAAGAGTTCGCCCGACTTAGTCAACTATGCTAGAGCCCATAATAGCTTATGGCTGCACACGGAAGTTTCTAGTATGAATAGTCTCATGATCCCTTTGAGCCTGGGTGGCGGTCCAAAAGAAAACATGCAAGTCCCCTGGTGCCTCAATCCACCCAGATGTGTGTTTAAGTTGCCACCTTAGATAAACCATTAATTAACAATCTCACATCTGTCATGGATATCACTCACCCAATCCATGTCTACTAGCATAGCATGGCATAATAAGCAAACGTAGAAGTAACTCCCAAAGGTTTGATAATAAACAGGTAATAGGTACTACCTCATCTACTTCCCATCCCACAATTTAATTAGATCCTAATCATGCAATGTGTGAGGATTGATCTAATGCAATAAAACTGGGTAGTAGAAAAGGTATGATCAAAGTGTTACTTGCCTTGCTGATGATCCGCGAAACCTAATGATTCGAAGTAACAGGCGGCGCACTCCGGGTATTCTATCGCAGACAACAAACAAGCATACAATAAGTACTCATTTAATGCATGGGTAAAACTCAACTAAGAGATCTAACCAGAAGGTTCAACTTAAGAACTCCGGTTGGCAAAAAGAATCAAACCGAACGAAACAACGAAAGACAAATGGCGAAAGAAAACAACTTCGTTCTAGTAATCTGGATCTAGGGCAAATTTTACAGTAGCAAAATCTTGTTTTAGTTGGTTAAACGGGTAGAGGGTTTCGAGACGAATCCCTAGGCGCTTGAATCGCCTGATTCCGATAAACAAGCGAAAAGTTAAACTAAAACGAAAATCGGATCAGGAATCGCGATCAGAAAAATCGTGGATTTAATCCGAGAAAAAGAAAAACGACGAACGCCGAATTTTTTTCTCTTTTTTTCGGCACGGAAATCGCGGCGTGACGAACCTCGGGCGGCGGGATCATCGTCGGCGGCGGCGGCTCCGGTGGCGCGCGTGGATCGAGGCGGGGCTGATGGGCTGGGGCGGCGCTATTTAAAGGTTGCCCCCGGGCGGTGTCCCGCTCGGGTACGGCCCGAAGTCGGTTCTTTTTTTAATTATTCCGCTCGGAATAAAAATAAAAAGAAATACTAAACGGACTCCAAAAATTCGGAAATAAATTTTCACGGGCTTCTAAAATCAAGCCGCACAAGGTGAACATTTATTTGGGCCCTGAATGCAATTTTGAAAAAACACACTTTTTTCCTAAATTCAAATAAAACACCGAAAAACTCCGAAATAAAGTCTTATTTGATTTTATTATTAAATCCTCAATATTTCTTTATTTTGGGAAAGTCATTTTATTCCCTCTCTCATATTTTTGTAATAGAAATAATTGATGATAAAATAAATAAAATCAAATGATCCTATTGTCAAAATTTGAGAGATCTCAAATATGAAAATAATGAAATCCCCAACTCTCTCCGTGGGTCCTTGAGTTGCGTAGAATTTCTAGGATCAACCAAAGTGCAAAATAAAATATGATATGCATGATGATCTAATGTATAACATTCCAAATTGAAAATTTGGGATGTTACACACCTCGACGTCCCTCATCCACCGTACCGGATGAGGATCCGTCGTCGATCTCATCGTCCCGCCGGTTCAGCCACCCCGTCCTCCACCCCCAAGGAGCTGCCCCGACATTCCCCTCGTCTTTCACGCCACCTCCATTCCCACACCGCCGTCTTCACCTGGACCACCGGAAGAGCATCATCATCACCGTTCCTCGGATGAAGCTGCGACCTAATCGGCGCCACCAAAGAGGTTGTACACTAATCGCCGCATTTTCTTCTTGATTCGATCTCACGGTGCTGCCGGCGCTCGGTCCCGAGCCGACACGGCGCGGCTCCATCCATGATGGTGTCGCAGGCCACTTCCTCCACGGTATCGCTCCCTCGGCGGCGACGTCCACATCAGTAGGACCTGTTGCTGCTATAGCTCTCGCTCGCGCAGCTGCTCTGCTCTTGCTCTTGGTCCCCTGCCTAGTCTGCTCTTGCTATTGCTCTTTCTCGTGCTGCTGCTCTTGCTCTTGCTCTTGCTTGCGATCCTGCTCCGATTTAGCTACACTTCACTCCGATGCCGCCGGGGTGAAGGAAGAACCAGCCACAGTGGGGAGGGGGGCTCGCCGGAGAGGTACCCGACTATCTATCTTATGGTTTAGGATGGGGGCGGTGGTCGCCGGTGGTGGCGGGGCGTTTGCTGGGCGGTGGCGTGGGGGTCGCCGGAGAAAAAGCTCGGCACGGGGGGGCTAGAGGGATGGCCGGGGCGGTGGCGGACCGGCGGTGGGGAGTGTTTTCGGGGCGGGCGGGGCGGCGCACCGCCGGCCGCGGGCGGCGGGGGGCTGCTGTTTGGCCGGCTCAAGGCGGTGGAGGTTGAAGATGAACCGCAGGCCCTTGATTTTGTATCCAACGGTTGCAAAATTGACTGACCAGAGATGAAAAGTCAGCCGACCGACGTGTAGCCTCACCTTCCTAGTGCGTTCAGTTTCGACAGCAAAATTCAGTTTCGATAGTTAAGTTCAGTTTTGACCGTTAAGTTCAGTTTTGACAGTTAAATTTAGTTTCGACAGTTAAGTTCAGAGATGAGCGGATGATGTATTTTACATCTAGCACTTTGTGGTTATGTATTTTACGTCATGTATTGGAGATGCTATTAGAATTCCACTCAGGTTAACGTTGTTCGTTGTATCTCTTGTCCTGCTTCAACCTCGGCGTCATACAACTCACCGGAGCTACTCCAACGAAGAAACCATCCATCATAGCGGAGTAGTACCTCAGGCTCCATCTCCAGACGCCTAATATCTTCTTCCCCTCCTCCGACAGCCAAGTTAGCCGGAGCATCCTCACCGGCCAACCCAATCACGCTGAGATCAACATGGCTTCGCCAAAGAGGTTGTACACTTGTTGCATCTCTATTTTACTCTGCATGTTATATATATTGTCCACTAAGCACTCGTAGTAACGGGAAATACGATTATTTTATCCTACTATATGACAAGCAGTGAGGTACCAGGCAACTTAGCTATCTGTGATGGACTCTCTTGAACGGCATCATTATTTATCTCTGCACATTTGAGCTGTGCATTTGTCGATGGGCCTGGTAGTTGAGCTAGAATGGCAGTGGCCTGGGTCCAAAGTAATAGAAGTAGCACAAAAACATTTTTTTAGTGTAGGATTTTCCTTGCTCAAGCTTGCCTACTAGAATCGCCAGTGCTTGAAAGGAAAAGTGAATGAAAAACATCGGAATTGGAAAGTTTCCTATGGTACTACTTTTCATGAATTTGGTGCAAAGGAATGGAGCAAAGGAAAACTGTAGGATTTGTTCCTTTAGTGTCTCCTTGAAAGAAAAACCGTAGGAATTCTAATTTCCACTTCTCCTCCTTTTCATATTCCTATTCATCAAGCACAAGACTAAGAGATAGTAGCATAATAGTATTATAACCGTACATTTTCTTGTGGTTTGACTTAATCTCACCATGCTTTTTTGCATCCTGTGATCTTCCAATTGTTGTGAATCAAACACCCAGATTGGCAAAAATCATGTGTTTTTAAATTCTCTGTTTTGCACGTGCATTGCTATCCTATTCATGTCTATTTCCTACCCCTGCATTGTTAGAATCCTCAAATTCAAACAAGCCCTTGCTCAATTACTTCTGTTACAAATATGTGTCAAAGAAAACCTTGTGTGGTTTGTCCTGCTCCTGCGGCGTTGTGTTCCACCCCAGCACAGCTACTCCAACGACGGAAGGGTTCACCACAACAGGGATCCGCTCTCCAGACTGTCTTTCGCCGCCTCAGATCTTCTTCCCCGCCGCTGGCAGCCACGGCAACTGCATTACCATCATCAACTGAGCAGATGACCTTGAGGACTACACGGGTCCGCAAGAGAGGTCACACTCTTCCGTGTCTGCTTATGTTATGCGTCGCTTAATATGATGACATGCTACATTATCATCGTGTTCACCTATTAGATTCCGAGTCAGGTCCAAACTAATGCTGAAACTTGAGTTTTTAAATAGTTGTGGGGTACATATTGGGGCAGCAATCAGTACTATCAGTCTACTATCTGGTTAATCTCCGGTGTCTACTATGAGTTTCATGTTGGGTGCAAACCAACATTAAAGGAGCCATTATCTGTATTTTTTAACTAAAGCTATTAGCTGCCTGCTATCATTGGTTTTGGGTCTATCCACAGTTTGCTACCATCACTCTGGATTGGTGCATGCACTCCTTACATAATCTCACTATGTTTTATTCCTATGCATGCCAGTTATTGTACACAATGGAACTGATCATGTAGAGCAAAAGAGACGAGCCCTGCGTGGCAATAAAATTTCATGCAGACGTCGTTCCATGGTGGGTGCAAAGGCAGCCCCCCTACACCCATTTCGGATTGTAATCAAGAGGAAGATAACTGTTATGAGGGGGATTCAGAAGGAGAATACCACTCCTATTTACCCCATGAGGTCTTCGCTCTAACTTGGCATGCTGATGTTGGTAATATCATGCATATGGTGCCTAGCATTTCTTATTGTATACATTAAAGATGTCATCTGCTTAGTTTAGACATGCTTTGTGTCAATGCCATTTGTTAATTTCTTTATCGTATCTGTGAATCATGCAATGCCATCTTGTCTAGCCAGGCATCATATATGTGAATTTTGCAATGCCACCCTGGTTAGCCAGTCATCTTATATGTGATTTATATCATGCCATCATTTTTTTATTACGTGTTAAATTTGTCAACAATTTTAGTACATTCAACTACTCTTCCTGTGCATCAGCCATATGGCACGGTCATGGAAAAATCTCGAGTGGAAACAAGGTCTTTAGAGCAGACAATGCTATCTGACAAAGCGCATGTCTTGCTGGTTACCGATAGCTCGTCAGAGGAGGATTCAGAGACCGATGACCAATCATATTTTTCCCCTGAGGTGCATGCCCTAACTTGGCAGGGTTATGTTGCTCATATCATGTGTATGGTATCTTGCATTGCCATGCCATTTTCTTAGTTTAGACATGCTTTGTGTGAATGCCACCTGTTTAGTGTCTAATTACCATATATGTGAATTATGCAATGCCATCTTGTTGCAAGACATTATATATGTGAATTATGCAATGTTATCTTGTTGCAAGGCATTATGTATGTGAATTATGCAATGCCATGCTGTTTAGGCAAGCGTCATATATGTGAATTATATCATGCCGTCCTTTTTTTTGTATTTCTCATTTCTTTTGTCGACAATGTTTGTATATTCAACTGCTCTTCCTGCGCATCAGCCATTTGAATTGGTGATGGAGAAATCTGGAGTGAAAACAAGCCCTTCAGAGCAGACAATGCTACCTGCTAAAGCAGATATCTTGCTGGTTACAGATAGCTCTTCATAGGAGGATTTTGAGGCAGATGACCAGTCCTATTATCCCCCTAAGGTGTATGCTCAAACTTGGCAGGGTTATATTACTCATATAATGCATATGTTGTATTGCAATTCTTAGTTTTTACATCATATACACAGTATTGAATGCCATCTCCTTAGTTGACACATCATATATGCGATTGCCCTCTGCTCACTTCCTTAGTATATAAATCATATATTTGAATTATGCCATGCCATGATGTTTACATAGACAGCATGTATCTGAATTATGGCATGCCAACCCATTTTCTAAAGACATAATATAGTTATATCATCTCATCCTGTTTACATAGTCATCATATTTAAATTATGTCATTCTATCTGTGAATTATATCATGCCATCATGTTTCCATCGACGACATGTTTGTGATTTATGGCATGCCAACCACTTTAATAGACACATTGTATAGTTATATCATGTCATCCTATTTACATAGTCATCATATTTTGAAGTATGTCATTCTATCCTGTTTAGTTAGCCATCATACATGTGAAATTGCGTCATGCTATCCTGTTTAATTAGCCATCATATATGTGAAATTATGTCCTGCTATTCTGTTTGCTTAGACAACATAAATGTGAATTATTTCATGCCCTGTTTTCTTCCCTACTATCCATTGCACCTGTCTATCTTACAATGTCTGTACATGCAATTACTTTTCTTGTTTATCAGCCATTTCAATTGGAGGGAGTGATGGCAGTATTTGTGGGAGTAAAAACACGGTCTTCAGAAAAGATCGTGCTACCTGTTGATGCAAATAGAACCATGGTTGTACTTGCCCAAGAACCATCCCCACCACACATAACCCACACTCATGCAGATTGTACCCCTACCCAGTTGGACAGAGAACCAGCTACACCCCTTCTAACCCCAACCCCAGTAGATAGACACCCAATTACCGTTGACACATCACCGTCTCCACCACAGAGCACCCAAACACGAGCAGTTAGTAAGGCAACTGCAGTGCCCAAATCACGAGGACCACCACTCCGAACCCAAAGTCAACGCTTAAAGCAGAAGAAGAATTGTTCTCAGGTCAGGTTCCGTAGCTATGGTTCATACTGCTTTGCTCTTGCATCACTGTATTTACTGATACCAACTAATTTCAAATTTGAAGGATGCAATTGAAACTCCAATGGTGCAACAGGTATGTTTTAAACCTGTTTCTTCAACGTGTTTGGCTGTTTGCTGTTGTAACTTGCTCTATGTTGATTTCAGTTTCAATTGAATAAACAGTTATGTTCTCATGCCATGCACATTACAAGTGTTGTTATTGCTGTTTAGTTTCCCACACTTATATTCTGTCTATGCTACTTTGTCTTAAATAGATATGATTCGAACTGTATCTATCTTGATTTGGCAACATAAACTAGAATGATATAGACCATACAGTGACCATACTACATAGATATATGTTTGTTTCATGCTCTTATCCTGTCCACCTTACTACTAAACTGGTTTACCAAAATGAGTTTCATATACTACATTGTAAACCTGAGATGTGTTTGTTTGTTTCTCTTTTCGAACGCGGATAAAATATTGGAGAAGAGTACCCTGTTATGCAATGGTAAAGAAAGTAATGTAGATAAGGTTCAAGATAGTGAGACATCCCTGTTGGTCTCCAAGAAAGCTGATAAAAACTATATTGAAGACACTGAGACAACCCCAAAGTCCTGTCTTGATGTAGTGTTCGAGTTACTGGCTACCACTGCTGGCATCAGCTCTTCGAACTCATTGCCTGAATCAGTTCGGCTTCTTGACTCTCAACTTCAAGTTGAAAGACATCGATCAGATGTTATGCGACAGGAAGCCGAAGGACTGAGGAAGTCCCTGCAGAATTCAGATGCACACTTTCTGGTGCAACAACAAGCGCTGGAGGACTTAAGCGCCAAACAAGAGAAAGTTAATAAGCTTGCTAAGCATCTTGCCAGCATTATGGGTACCCAGGATATTGTTTCTTGAGCTCTTCTAAAGTGGTTTCAGTTTTGGACTTGTTTTGCTGCTCCGTTTATATGCTGTTGTGTTCCCTATATTTGCACTGATGGCGAACTTTGATGCCCAGTGGATGTAATATGTGTAATAGCCGTGATACCTAGTGTAAGTTGCTTGCTTATTTATTTCCTTGTTGTCTTGTTTATTTGTTTGCTTGTAGTCCGTGCAGTTCTTTTTCTGCGGTTTGCTAGTGGCTTCAATAACATATTTTTTAAAACTAGGCCACAATAACCATGGGCTAATATTTACTGTAGTCACACTAGGCCTCCAACGGGCTGTAGAAATAGTGGGCCTTCTACGGGTCGTATAAACAGTGGGCCTTCTATGGGCCGTAGAAACAGTGGGCCTTCTATGGGCCATAGAAACAATGGGCCTTCTACGGGCCGTATCATCAATGGGCCTTATACGGGCTGTCGTGGTTTTGTCACGGCAGATGTCCTAGAGAAAGGACTTAGTCGTGGAGCCATCGCGATGGGTTATCTTGAAGGGGTTAAAGCAGACACAGGGACGCAAGAGAATTTATACTAGTTCGGCCCCTTCAATGAAGGTAAAAGCCTACGTCTAATTGTGATGGAATTGATGTGGTTTCGATGACTAGGGAGCAAACAAGCTTCGCCTATGTCTCGGGTTGTTGTCTGTTGTCCTTGAACCGCCGCCGAGTCGTCCCCTTATATACACGGGTGACTCCCGTCGGCTTACGGAGTCCCAATACCGGCTCATAGATGTGTCCGGTTGGTCTCTACTTATTCCTAACTTACAATATAGGTTAACTACTAACAACGGTTTACGGCTACAGGACTTGAACCGACCATGGGCCTTGAGCCCTCCTCTGTCTTCTTGGGCTTTAACATACTTAACTACTGACGAAGTTAACCTGGCCCAGATAGGCCGGTTTACGCCTAGTAGTAATATCCCCAACATTAGGCCCCAGATTGATTTGAACGGGTTCATGTCAATCCTTTAATAAAGCTTCATCTTCACCATCTTCTTATAAATTGGTAAACCACCATGATGTCATCTTCTCTGATTGCTGTAAACCGGAGTGACGTCACCTATCATAACGAAGCTATCCATTATGCTTCCTTGTTTAATAGATCAGCGGAAATCGAGGCGACAGCTCTGTTTTGTGGCCCCTTGATTGTCGCGCCTGACTCATGTTCTTTCGCCTTATAAATAGGACCGAAGGGTCATTTCTTTTCTCCTTCCGTGCCTTCTTCGTCTTCCTCGCGTCGCCAGCCTCGGAGCTCCGCCGCCGCCGTCGACCTCTGCCTCATCCATGGCCGCTGCATCAACATGAGCGCGCCAGAACATCGCGGCAACCTTCCGCATCTTCCTCAGCTCTGGTAAATCTTCTATCCTTTCCCCCGCAGATCTGACCTAGGGTTTCGCAGTTCTTCAGTGTTCATCGTCTGCCTCTTGCTCATACGATAGATCTTTAGATGAATCCGCAAATCTTTACTCTGTGCAATGATAGTTGTTTGACCTTCGCCTTCACTTATGCATCTCAAACCATAGATCTATATGAACGTTTTGCTCATTGGTTCGGTACTGCTCCTTTGAACCTCTAAGTATTTATCTCTTTTCTGAACTTGCTTCAGATCCAATGCTATAAGGAAATCTTGTGAAACCTGTTTCTGCGTACTTGTCCATCCGCAATGCTTAGATCAGGCGGTTTAACCTTATAGAAATTTTTTCCAAACCGGTATATGCCATTAGTCCCCTTATTGAACCGCCAGATGCTTGTTGCTTCATAAAACTCCGGTTCAGATAGTTCTGTCTCCGGTTTAACAGTGCCCATACCAATGTATCTTGATCAAATGCATTTTTGAACCGGGATCTTCTACCTTGTAGATTCCATCATGGCCAAGCAAGTGTATGAGTGCAATTGGGTTCCTTCTCGCGTCACAGAGGCTGAACTGGACGATTTAGTCCTGATTGGCGCTTTAGGCAGCAAAGATACCATCCATTGGAGGGCTCCTGGCAAAGAATGCCCTCCCACACCTCGAGAAGGAGAGGTTGTTGTTTTCGTAGATCACTTAGCCCGGGGCTTTAAGCCGCCCGGTTCTAAATTTTACCGGGATGTTTTAGCCGATTTCCAGCTCCATCCACAAGATACTGGCCCCAACTCTGTTACAAATATGTGTCACTTCCAAGTGCTCTGTGAAGCGTTCTTTCAAGAGGAGCCCACAGTGGAATTGTTCAGAGACCTTTTCCATCTAAACCGCCGTACTGAGTTTACTGACGGCTCCAATACGGAGTTGGGTGGCGTGGCGATTCAGAAAAGGAAAGAGGTCACATACCCTCACGCCAAACTGCATAGCCACCCCAAAGAATGGAATCAGACATGGTTCTACTGCAAAGACACCTCCCCTGCTGGTGAGAATCCCTTGCCTGGCTTTCGTCCGGAGCGGCTCAGCAATACACACCCTTTTCCACAAAGATTGACTGCACAGGAGAGAAGCAAATATGCTCCTCAACTGTCAAAGCTCAGAGCCTTTATGGCCAACGGTTTAACAGGGGTTGATCTCGCTCGCTGTTGGATATCATGGAGCATACTGCCCCTTAGTCAGCGCTCCGGTTTGATGTGCGAGTATACTGGCAGTGTTGATGACCCACTGCGACATTCCAAAATCCAGCTCACCGATGAAGAAATCACAGAGGCTGTGAATAAGATGCTGAATGAACCGGAACACTCTGTGCTAGAAACGGCCTGCTTCCCTTCTGTGCCACCAACAAACCGCCAGCTGTAAGACTTTGATTTTTCTTTTTGCTGAATCTGTTAATGATATATCTGGTCTTTGTTTAATATCAGTGTCTGTGTAATCAGGGCAATGATCCGTTTTGGGAGCAAGAAACTGCCGCAGGAGAAACCAGAAAAACCAGACAAACCGGAAAGAGCAACTCGGCAAAAGACTAAAGCTGTGAAGAAGACTGCCCACAGGAAAAGAACCACTGCATCTTCTAATCCGGCCCCTGATGATGATGTGGATAATCCGGACTTTGAGGTAGAGCTTGACTCACTTGGTTTATTTTTCATGCGTCTTATTGATGATGATATTTGTCAGGATGATGCCGAAGCCAGCCACGCGGATGTTGCAGAGGTAATTATTCTCTCTTCCGATTCAGAAACTTTGCCTTCACAAAAAATCCGTCAGGCAAACCGGAAAGTTAAATTTTCTCATCCTCTTGCTTATTTGGATCCTAAATTTCTTATGAAGACCCAACAACACGAAGCTCGTCGCACAACCCGGCACAGCGGCCAGGTAGTTACCTCCGCCGGTTTACCGAACAGTCCGGTTCGGAAACGCCATTCAGAGGTCTCTAATTTTCTTGTCAGTGCTTGTCCTAAAGCGGGCTGCTTTCGTCAACCTCTTAATCCGTCTGACTCCGATTACCAGGTTACTTCCTACTCATCTTCTGGCGAGTCATCGGCTACTCAGCTCCCACCGCTCAAAACGGTGCTTGGGTAAGCTATACTTATTGTGATGTTTGTAGTACATCGCCTTAGAACATATGCTGTATTTGATTTTGTTATTCTTCTCAGGGCCAAACCTAGGCCAAGCAAGAAGGCCCGCCTGGACAAAGCGGCCGAAGAAGATGTTGTCCTTGAACCAGGCAAGACACCCAATCTTGAAGCGACTATTCCTGAGGATATACCCAACGATCCACCGCAGCAAGACGATGATCTTATTGCTGAAGAAAGACCTACTGATGCCTCAGGTCCTGTCAATCAGCCCACAGGTTCCATCCGGATTGAAAGCTCCACCGGTCCAGCAAAACCTACTAACAAGCCAACAGCCCCAGTGCAAACCGGCGGTACCCAGGATGATGAGGTTGTCATTACTGGCACTGGCCATACTGAGCCAAGCAATCCTGTCACTTTATCCAAACATTCTGCCAAGGAAGAATTTGCTACCTTTGGCAAAGGCAAGTGGAACGCTGATCTGATGACTTATGCTGCTCTGAACGCTGATCTGATCTGATGGCAAAGGCAAGTCGAACGCTGCCTTATGCCGGTCTGGTTAATATGATGAAAGAGAAATATGAGGTAACTTCCATATGCTCCTTCCTGCTTGTATGCTTCCATTCTTGCTGACTCTCCTAGCCCCCAAGGGCCGGTTTGTAATATTCTTTCAAACCGGGACTTACCAATATAAATCTTGATGCTTTGAAATTCGCTGATGTAGCCCCCAAGGGCCGGTTCAACTTAACGTAGTTAAACCAGTACTTTAAGTAATTGAAATTGCCGCATCAGAATATATACGAGCAAATAGCCATTAGCCCCCAAGTGCCGAGTTGAATACTTGTATTGATCTTGGGACTTTGTAAGCAATTGAAAGATGAAGATCGAATATGCATTAGCCCCCAAGTGCTAAGTGCATAACTTGTTATGTGATTGGTACTTGAATCCTTATACTGATTTGTTGAAGCATATATCTGTATGCATGCAGGCGGAGCTGAAGACGAAAGAAAACCAAGTCACCGATCTCCAAGAAAACCTGAAAACCCAACAGGCTGAAACCTCCAAAGCAAAAGAGGAATTGGCCAGCGCTTTAAGCGCCATGGAACAACTTAAGGAGAGCTTCAAGAAGAAGCGGGCGGATTGGGCCACTGAAAAGTCCGCTTTGATCAAACGAGCAGAGGATGCCGAGGCTGCACTAAAACCAGTGGCGGATGAACTGACCAGCATAAAGCGGCACGTGCATGCCATGACTACTGCTATCTTTGGTAAGCCAGTTTGCCTTCTGAATTGGCTCTGCCTTCTGACAGAGTCGCCGGTTTATTAACCCTTTATGGTATTTCAGGGACACGCATTGGTCACTTGGGGTCAGATGTGCGGAAGAAACTAAAAGCTGCCTATACATTGGTTGAACAATTATATACTGGTGCCAGTGGATCATCTGTACCGCATCTCATAACAAACCGGCGCCCACTTTGATTCAAGATACTCTGATGAAACTGTCGGTGCTTCCTGCCCGGGTTGAAGAGCTGAAGAAATCTGCTGCTCGAACCGGTGCAATCAATGCCTTAATCCGGGCAAAAGCCTGGGTGCCGGATTTTGATCCTATTGAAGCGGCTCAGGGCTATCCCAGCTTGAAGGAAGACGGGTCAGAATTTGCTGAAGCGGATCTGCGAGCAATAAACCGGGAGGTACGTCCACTAGCTTGTGAATTGGCTGAGGAAGCAGACTTGTCTCATTATCAAGCGCAATATGACAATCAGAACAAGCGAATAGCTGCACCAATCCATGAATTTGAAAATCTGATCCGTCCAATCCGTAAGCATACTTACGCTCCCGATATTGACCCGTCATTGCTGATCCATGATGAAGCTGTTTTTCAAGCATTAATGGGAATCGACTGGACAACTGTGGATTTCCAGCCACTGGGTAGAGAAACGGAGGCTGAAGCGGTGCAGGATGACCCACAACCATCAGGCCAGGCTGGTGACCAAGCTTGAACCGGAAGCCGGTTTTAAAACTGCCTCTCCTTTGCGAAAAACAATTATATTATTATGGGCACCATGTTGCCTTGTAATAGGCTAGCTGATACCTTTGATGTTGATATGCCTTCGTGCATAATTGTTCTTCCTGTGGTAATGAACTTTCCAAAACACTTTCTGAAATGAGAAATTCGTCAAGTGCCACCGCGGTTGTACCGTCAGGCGGAATATGATGTCTGCATATATGAAATCAAAACATCCAAAACAAAATTTTAAGTATATGCTCAAATTTTTGAGATACATAATACCTGCCATCGTTGAGCGTGAAGTTGGCTTGGCCAATCTTGAAGCGGAGTTTTGCAAACCCACACTGTTGGAGGAGATAACAGCTCCTGTATATATATATGACGCTGGTTTACCATGTAAACCGTGCCGGGTTATAATAAACACCGTGTTACTCCATAAGAGGATGTTAACAACAAGGATCAAACCGGGCAAATAGTCTCCGGATTGACGTGAACTGTGTTCCGTCAATTGATTGGTTAAAAAACTTTGTCGGTTTAAAAAACGCAAAAAAAGCAAAAAAAACCCTTCAAAGAAAAGTGTAAATCAAGTGCAATGACAAAACGTTGCAAAAAAAGGTTTATTTGAGCTGATCAGATGGTGTTACCATGGCCGAACACGACCAAGCTCCCGTTAGGTGTAACTATGGTTCTAGTCAGCTAGGTCCCCAAATGAAACCGTGGCATTTATGCCGATCAAGTGGCATGGTCATGGTTCGGGTTCGACCAAGCCCCCAAGTGATTCTGTGGCCTTAAGACGATCAAGAGGCATGACTGGTTCAGACATGACCAAGTCCCCAAGTGATCTGGTGGCTCTCGCCTATCAAGAGGCATGGTATTGGTTCGGACACGACCAAACCCCCAAGTGATATAACATGATGCTTTTAAAAAGCGAACTCAAGGGGTAAACCGGAGGCCGCTTTAGAGCAACTCCGTGTAACCTCACATGATGTAAAAGAACAGATACCCCGCTTTAGGTGAGGTTCCGGTTTATTATATTTAATCATAGTATATACATTGTCGTAGTATGTACATAAGTATAGCCAATGGCTCAGGTATAGTAAGGCCGAAGATGAGCTATATTCCACGGCCTGTTAGTCTCCTCCTCTGATGTACGTGAGTCTTTATGCTCTCGAATATCGATCAGATAGTACGACCCATTGTGCAGATTCTTGCTGACCATGAAAGGCCCCTCCCAAGGTGGGGATAACTTATGCATATCAGTCTGATCGTGGATGAGCCGAAGCACCAAATCTCCTTCCTGAAAGGTTCTGGGTCTGACTCGGCGACTGTGATAACGACGAAGATCCTCACCGGTAAATCACTGATCGGGTGACTGCAATGTCACGCTCTTCATCCAACCGGTCCAAAGCATCTTGCCGTGCTGTCTCATTGTCCGCTTCAATATAAGCCGTTACACGAGGTGAATCATGACGGATATCACTAGGGAGAACCGCCTCCGCTCCATAAATCATGAACAACGGTGTGTATCCTGTTGATCTGTTGGGTGTTGTATTGATGCTCCATAACACAGATGGTAATTCTTCTACCCAACAACCCGGTGTTCTCTGCAAAGGAGCCATGAGCCGGGGCTTGATGCCTCTCAAGATCTCTTGATTAGCTCTTTCTGCTTGACCAT
Source organism: Triticum aestivum (assembly GCF_018294505.1). Taxonomy (NCBI): domain Eukaryota; kingdom Viridiplantae; phylum Streptophyta; class Magnoliopsida; order Poales; family Poaceae; genus Triticum; species Triticum aestivum. The sequence goes on along the minus strand of NC_057800.1, from coordinate 120,085,915 downwards.
TGGACTATGGATGTGCCACTAATGAAACGTCGAGCCGGATGTGCTCCCATTCGCAGAACTCCTTCATAGCACCTTTGGACAAATTGGTACCATTATCTATGATAATACTGTGCGGAAAACCAAACCGGAAAATCACCTTTTTGATGAACTAAACCGCCGTGGCCGCATCACACTTGCTAACAGGTCCTGCCTCCACCCACTTTGAAAACTTGTCAACCGCCACCAGGAGGTGGGTCTTCTTATCTTTGGACCTTTTGAAAGGCCCAACCATATCCAGTCTCAAGTCGCAAATGGCCAAGTAATTGGAAACATTCTCAATTCTTGAGCCGGTACATGAGCACGTCTTGAAAACCTTTGGCAACCATCACATCGTCTGACCAGATCCTCCACATCAGCATGACCAGTTAACCAATAGAAGCCATGGCGAAACGCTTTAGCCACCAGAGAATTTGAACCGGCATGGTGACCACAATCTCGTTCGTGGATCTCACGCAAAATTTCACGGCCTTCTTCAGGAGACACACAGCGTTGAAAAGCTCCTGATACACTGCAATGATGCAACTCGCCATTGATGATAGCCATGGACTTGGATCGCCGGATTATCTGTCGGGCCAGAATCTCATCCTGTGGCAACTCGCCCCGGTTCTTGTATGCCAGGTAAGGAAGCGTCCAATCTGGAATAACATGAAGAGCCGCCACCAATTGAGCCTCCGGATCAGGAATAGCCAAATCCTCTTCACCAGGGATCTTGACCGACGGGTTGTGTACCACATCCAGAAAAACATTGGGCGTGACCGGTTTGCGCTGAGAGCCCAGCCGGCTTAAAGCGTCCGCTGCTTCATTTTTCTGCCGGTCCACGTGGTCCACCTGATAGCCTTTGAAATAACCTGCAACAGTATCCACCTCACGACGATATGCTGCCATGAGTGGATCCTTGGAGTCCCAAGTGCCAGACACATGCTGAGCCACAAGGTCCGAGTCACCGAAGCACTTAACTCGACTTAGATTCATCTCCTTAGCTATCCAACGACCATGGAGCAAGGCTTCATACTCAGCTGCATTGTTAGTACAAGGGAACATTAAATAGAGAACATAACAAAACTTATCACCTCGTGGGGAAGTTAATATGACTCCAGCCCCCGAGCCTTCCAACTGCCTGGATCCGTCAAAATGGATGGTCCAATACGTGTGATCCGGCTTTTCTTTAGGTGCTTGCATTTCCGTCCAATCATTGATGAAATCAACAAGTGCTTGAGACTTAACCGTTGTCCGAGGCACATACTTCAAACTGTACGGCCCCAGCTCTATGGCCCACTTTGCAATCCGAACTGTACACCAGCTTCTGCCAATGCGGATACCTTTGCTTGGACTCGATTAGCACCTCGCTGATATAATAGACCGGTCGTTGAACCGGATGCTCCTTGCCTGCCTCCTCTCGCTCCACCACAATAGCCACACTGACCGCCCGAGCATTAGCAGCAACATATAGAAGTAACGGCTCCTTGTCAATGGGAGCGGCAAGCACAGGTGGATTGGCCAGCTGCCGCTTTAAGTCCTCAAATGCTTCATTAGCGGCAGAGCTCCAAACAAACTGATCCGTTTTTTTCAACATCTGATACAAAGGGATTGCCTTCTCACCAAGATGACTGATAAACCGGCTTAACGCGGCAATCCGGCCTGCCAGGCGTTAAACATCGTTGATACACTTCGGCTTAGCCAGGGAGGTGATAGCCGTGATCTTCTCCGGATTAGCCTTAATTCCCCTGTTGGACACCAGAAAACCCAATAGCTTGCCCGCCGGTACACCAAAGACACACTTGTCCGGATTAAGCATCATCTTGTATGTTCTCAGGTTATCAAAGGTTTCCTTCAAATCATCAATCAGAGTCTCCTTCTCCCTGGACTTAACCACGATATCATCCATGTAAGCATGTACATTACGGCCAATCTACTTGTGAAGACAATTTTGTACATACCGTTGGTAAGTTGCCTGGGCACTCTTGAGCCCGAAGGGCATAGACACATAGTAGAAGGCTCCAAAGGGAGTTATAAATGTTGTCTTCTCCTGGTCCTTAACTGCCATTTTGATCTGATGATAGCCAGAATACGCATCCAAAAAACTTAAACGCTCACAACCCGCCGTAGCATCAATAATTTGATCAATATGGGGGAGGGCAAAAGGATCTGGTAGACAAGCCTTATTAAGATCTGTGTAATCCACACACATGCACCAGGTGCCGTTTTTCTTGAGGACCAGCATCGGATTGGCAAGCCACTCAGGGTGAAAAACTTCAACAATAAAGCCAACTGCTAAGAGCCTGGCTACCTCTTCTCCAATCGCCTTGCGTCTTTCTTTGTTAAACCGGCAGAGGAACTGTTTCACCGGTTTATATTTAGGATCCACCTTAACTGTGTGCTCAGCGAGTTGCCTCGGTACACCTCGCATGTCAGAGGGCTTCCATGCAAAAATGTCCCGATTCTCACGGATGAACTCGATGAGCGCGCTTTCCTATTTCGGATCCAAGTTGGCACTGATGCTGAACTGCTTGGACGAATCGCCAGGTACGAAGTCAACAAGCTTAGTTTCTGTTGCCGATTTGAACTTCAGGGCCGGATCATGCTCCATAGTTGGCTTCTTCAACAAAGTCATGTCCGCCGGATCAACATTGTCTTTATAGTACTTCAACTCCTCGGTGGCACAAACCGACTCTGCATAAGCCGCATCTCCTTCCTCGCATTCCAAAGCGATTTTGCGGCTTCTGTGAACCGTTATTGTCCCCCTGTGACCCGGCATCTTGAGCTGCAAATACACATAACAGGGTCGTGCCATAAACTTGGCGTAAGCCGGTCGCCCAAACAGGGCGTGATATGGACTCTGGATTTTCACCACTTCAAACGTCAATGCCTCCGACCTAGAATCATGGTCATCCCCAAAGGCCACTTCCAGAGCTATCTTGCCAACAGGATATGCTGATCTGCCAGGTACTACACCGTGGAACACCGTATTAGACGGTTTAAGATTTTTATCTGTCAGTCCCATACGACGGAAGGTCTCATAGTACAAGATATTAATGCTGCTACCTCCATCCATGAGCACCTTGGTGAACTTATAACCTCCCACCTGAGGCACCACCACCAGAGCCAACTGACCCGGATTATCGACCTGGGGTGGGTGATCCTCTCTGCTCCATATGATTGGCTGTTCAGACCAACGTAGATAACGGGGTATGGCCGGCTCAACAGAGTTGACCTTCCGGTCTCGCTTGTCCAAGCTAGTGCTGAAGACATGGTACTGCCCACTACTCAACTGCTTTGGGTTGCTCTGGTAACCTGACTGTTGCTGCTGTTGGTTGTAACCACCCTGGTTGTTCTGACTATTTTGACCATTATGTCCGCCCGGATTACCATTGAATCCTGAACCGGAACTTCCTCCACCGTAACCCGGCCCGGATCCTGAGCCACCGCCAGATTCGTGATCATACCGGAAATTATTAGAATTCTTGAACTCCTGCATAATAAAGCAATCCTTCCAAAGGTGGTTTGCTGGCGCCTCCTTCATCCCATGTCTTGGACAGGGCTGGCTTAGTAGATAGTTTAGGCGGTTTGGGTTAGGGTTGGGTGCCCCATTATGATTTTTTCGGTCTACCCTTGCGTCGCTGGCCATTGTCCTGTGCGTTGGTATTAGCCACAAAGTCCATGTTACCATCCGCTTTACGCTTGCCTCCACCACCATTGCCTGCCCAGTGATGCTGCTGACCTTTGGAGCTGCTGTTCTTCTTCCCTTTCCCTGTCTTGTCATCATCAGATTCGGGATCCTTGGTACTATCAGAATCAGCATATTTCACCAAAGCGGCCATGAGGGTCCCCATGTCAGTGCAATGACGCTTCATCCGTCCCAACTTCAGCTTCATGGGCCCAAACCGGCAGTTGCCTTCTAGGGTTAATACTGCGGTGTCAGCGTTGATGCGGTCTGAGGAGTGCAACACTTGTGAAACCCGGTGCACCCAATGAGTCGTTGATTCTCCTTCCTCCTAGACGCATGCAGCTAAGTCCACTATCGACATAGGCTGTTTACAGGTATCCTTGAAATTGCTGATAAACCGGGCTCGTAATTGGGCCCATGAACTGATAGAATTAGCCGGCAAGCTTTTTAACCAAGTACGGGCCGTTCCTTCAAGCATCATGGTGAAGTATTTCGCACACGCCGTGTCATCCACATCAAGCATCTCCATGGCCATCTCATAGCTCTCCACCCATGTCTTTGGAGGTTGATCCGCCGTGTTTTGGTACCTTGCGCGGGCCTTTGAAATCCTTGGGCAGGCGCATGTTGCATAAAGCGGGGATAAGGCAAGGCACCCCCAAACAACTAGAAGTAACACCAGGTTCAGTCGAGGTGGTTGGATGAACCGGCGTGAGCTACCGAGCCTAATGCTGTGTGGCTAACTCGGCCTCCCTGTGCGCGCGGGCCCGGTCCACCACTCCCTGAGCGTTATCAGCACCACCCGCCGGGTTGTTGTCACGGGGTGCCCGACATTGTTCATTACTTGACACTGCTGGTTCATCCATATGTCTGCTATAGCTCCGTCTTGGACGGGGGGTCGAGTGGATCTGGTCGCGGTTGTAGGAGTACGCTTCCTGTTGGGCCAAAGCTGTCCTCGGAAGTTCCTTGACCCGTCGCGTCTCTACTGCCTGCGGCGAGTCACCTTCAATTGGAATGGCCTCCAGCCGTGCAGCAGCGGCAACAAGATTGTCCATTGGGTTGGAGTAGTGACCCGGAGGTGTTAAAGCATCCTGAGGTATAACGGTGTTTTGACGAGGCGGGTCCATCTGACAAGGCTGAACCGGTGCACCGGTCCCAGGGCTTCTGCCCGGTTTCCCCCCAGCGGATTGCCGGCTCTTGGTCCTGGAGTGTTGAAAAGGTCTCTGGCCTCGAAAACCGGAGGTAAGCGGGATCGGTGCTTCCTCCTCATGACTTCATGCGACGCGCTCTAGTCCAACATAAGCTTGTAGGCCTATGCGTCTAAAGCGGCCCGCTCTGCGGCCATCCTGGTGTCCTCAGCCGCCAGATCCGCCTTGGCCTGTGTGATCTGTTCCTTTACCTTTGCAATCTCTGTGTTGTGAACGTCCTGATCCGGCGGATTAACTTCCGCCATAAGCACAGCCAACGCATCAAATAGTTCTAATAGAACCTGAGCCGGCGGGCGCACAGGGCCTCCTGCCCCGGCAGCCGTTGCCGCTACTGAACTGGAGGTCGTTGCCGCAACGGTCGAAGAATGAAGCGCTGCTTGTGTGCTAGTCATGAATATTCCAACCTGGTTGGGCAGATCAGAGGGGTCTGGAATACTGTCGCCATCGGAACAGCCCCCAATCCGGCCATCTTGTAGCTGATAAAGAGACTCGGTTTCTCCGGTTGATGACTCATCATCGGAACAAACGACGGCATCGCCGTGAGATTCCGATCCATCCTCATAACTTCCTCCATGGATGACTCCCACGAAGGCATGCTTCATGGCCGGTTTAACCCGGGTGGATCGCGCACGCTGATCCGTCTCGACGAGGTCGGTGCAGATGTCCGGCTCAGGGCCCGGTTCAACGATCTTGCCAATGAAAACATGAATGCTACCAAAGGGGACCCGGTACCCGTACTCAATTGAGCCGGCCTCGGGGCCCCAGCTTGCGTCGTCGATGTAGAGCTTGCCGCGACGACTCTTAGTCATCCGGCCTACAGCGTAGCCCTCGAGTCCTTCAAAGCAGCCCTCCAAGAACCGGAAACCATCATGCGATAGCCCCACGGTGGGCGCCAACTATCGTGGTTTTGTCACGGCAGATGTCCTAGAGAAAGGACTTAGTCGTGGAGCCATCGCGACGGGTTAGCTTGAAGGGGTTAAAGCGGACACAGGGACGCAAGAGAATTTATACTAGTTCGGCCCCTTCAATGAAGGTAAAAGCCTACGTCTAGTTGTGATGGAATTGTTGTGGTTTCGATGACTAGGGAGCAAACAAGCTTCGCCTATGTCTCGAGTAGTTGTCTGTTGTCCTTGAACCGCCGCCGGGTCGTCCCCTTATATACACGGGTGACTCCCGTTGGCTTACGGAGTCCCAATACCGGCTCATAGATGTGTCCGGTTTGGTCTGTACTTATTCCTAACTTACAATACTGGTTAACTACTAACGCCGGTTTACGGCTACAGGCCTTGAACCGACCATGGGCCTTGAGCCCTCCTCTGTCTTCTTGGGCTTTAACATACTTAACTACTGACGAAGTTAACCCGGCCCAGATAGGCCGGTTTACACCTAGTAGTAATATCCCCAACATGGGCCATATGATCGATTGGCCAAACATGGGCCAAACAGACCGCATTCTGGCTGTAAACGGGCTAGAGTTGGAATCGTCCGTTCATGGGCCGACCATAATGGGCCATCATTAATAGGCCGTATTTGATGACGCTATGAAAATGGCCCAACATATTAACGGACCACAAACGGGCCGACTGTAACCACGGGCTGAATTTGGCCCACAAGCAGAAAATGACAGTAACAGGCCGTAAGTAAACGAGTGCTGGAAATGAGCCCAAGAATAAATGGGCTCTAAGAAGGCCGAAAGATAACATGGGCTGGAGACGGCCCAACGGAATAACGGCCGTTAATGGGTATAAAGTGATACACTGTTCATTACGGGCCAGTTTCACCATGGGCCTTTAATGGGTGTAAAGTGATACACTGTTCATTACGGGCCAGTTTCACCATGGGCCGTTAATAGGCCAAGTGTTACATAGGGCCTCATATGGGCCAAAAGACGTCATGGGCCATACATGGGCCAAAAGAGAAAACGGGCTGGAATCATATTGGATGGCCCAGATGATGCTACCGGGCCTAATTCGAATAGGGCGTAACGGGCCTTGGGTTAGCGGGCTGTAAATGGGCTATATGCGAACAGGCCATTAACAGGCTTTCCATGGGCCGGCCCGCCACCTTTTAACCAAATCAAACAGGCTGGACTTTTCACAGGAATGGGCCTCTGTTGGGCCATGCCATGTGTCAACGTATCATAGGCGCACTACTAGGGAAAAGCCTAGCAGTAGCGCTGGTTTTTTGCCTATCAGTAGCGCGGGTAAGCGCGCTACTGATAAGGCGCTACAACTAATGCTTAGCAGTAGCACCTATTGGCACTCGCTACTGCTATATCTACTTAGTAGTAGCGCTTTCCAAGTCAATCGCTACTGCTAATTATTAGTAGCGCTTTCGAAAACAACCGCTACTACTATTATTCCCTATTCCATTACTTTTGAATTTTAGGTCGTATTCATATACCTGTGTACAATTTTTCATAGAGTAGCAATTTAGAGATTGTTTTTACATCGTAATGAGTTATTAAATCACTAGGTGAAAGAACCTTGGATTAGTTTCAAGTGCATGGATCCAAACTAACCAATGGTCACTTTGGATCCATCCATTTGAAACTAATCGGCGGTTCTTTCACCCAATGACATAATAACTTCTCATCATCATCATCATAATATCATTAACAACTTATCATCATAATATATCATTGTCATATAACTCCTCATAATCATCATTTTCGTCTATGATGGGACATCATATAACAACTTCGTCACTAGTTATAATAACAACTCGTCCTCATCATCATCATAGTACTCATAGTCACTACTCCTACTCAGCATCACCATCAAGTCTAAGACATTGTAGTCATATATAATCAACACTAACTAATTGTTCTTAATACTTAGGACCTACTCCTCTCTCCTAGCTAAAATACCATAAAACAGATAAACCGGTCCTTCACCATAATGAAGAATGGACATAAACCTATCTCCAATTTGTGGCTTGCGCACATTCATTTTGTCTCCAATTATTTGCGTGTGCGCATTCATCACTTTACTCCATTCTTTCATTTTGAGCCTTCCATCATTTGAAGAAATCGAGTGTGCGGTATGGTAAGCCTCCGAAGGAGTTGGTCGTAAGCTAACCATATGCATATCACCTTTGGTAAATAGGATGTCAGGCACAACCCGCTTCGGGCGCCTCTGTTCAAAAACAAAATAGCCTCTGTCTCATTCATATATAGTTAGCAATGGTTTACTTAAGAATAATGTATGCAATGAAGTTACCATCATTAACAAAATCTTACCAAGTTTTTAGCAATGAAGTTATCATCAAGAAATGTATGGACTAGTGGCACGTATCTAGTATAATTTTGGCTGATAGAGTGACTGGTTTTGAAGGTCTCAACATCTTCTATGAATGAGACACGATAACCTTTCTCCTCACAATTAAGCTTGGAGTCATAGCTGTAGTATGTGTTGTCTACTACCTTCCGAGTATTTCTTGAAGATAAGAAATAAGCTGAAAATTATAAATAAATAAGTTTAGTATGGACGAACACCAAATATTTTTAAATTAAAAACATAAATTACTGAACTTAACAAATTAGTTTGACAAACTCACATCTAGGCAAAACTGGAGGCATATCCACATCCACCCAGATGTCGATATTATCATCATCATCATAATCTTCGGGACGAATATCAAATCTTATTTGCATTCCCTCCTCAAATCCATATGCCTTGCAGAGCTTCCCAATTAGCAACCGAAATGGGAGCGATCGACCGCATTGTAGAACTTAACCAAAAACTCATAACCATGTTTAGTTCTTAAGTGAGCCCTCCTCGTCTCCACATTCTCAAAGTCATCTAAACCAAAACCAAGCTTCTCCAATACATATGGTCTAGCATGGCACAGGATGTACTAATCGAATTGAAAAAACTCCATAAATTACAGGTTGAACAAAAGAAGCACAAGTGATGATATTAATTACGATGAAATGCTTGTCGTTGCATACAGCACAAACATCGAAGGTCTCTTCCAGCTTCATGGTGAAAAACCTATCATTTTGCAGGTGAGGAAACCTGTCGCACACACCCTGGTCAGCATAGTAGTACCCGCACTCCGGGATCCCATCGTCATCAGAAATCTCCTGTGTTCAAAATTCAGAGATTATAACTCGACAGCAAAACCCAAAAAATCCAGCATGACCTTTGCTAAAAAAGGACACATCAAGCGCCTGAAAGTTGCCGGAACGGAAATTAATCAACACTCCGGCAAAACACAGGCCACTTATCGATGGTCATTGCATTTCAATGGTTCAAAATATGAAAAACAATATTCGGAAATATCTTATATATAATCCTAACACTAATAAACTAGTTTTATTAACTACTTACTAAATAAACTAGTTTTATTAACTACTTACTAAATAAACTAGTTCTATTAAGCACTTACTAAATAAACTAGGTCCATTAAGCACTTAATATAAATAAGCTAGTTATATTAATCAATTGCTAAATAAACTAGTTACCTATGATTTGCAAAAACAGAGACAAGGGAGGGAGGGAGGGGAGAGGAGGGGGAGGGGCGACCGGAGGAGGAGGGGGAGGGGCCGGCCGGAGGAGGAGGAGGGAGGGGCAGTGGGAGGAGGGCTGCCGGCAGAGGAGGGAGGAGGGGGCGGACGCAGGCGGAGGGAGGAGGGTGGAGGGCGCGGTGGGAGGAGGAGGGACAGAAGGAGGGAGTACCTCGGTGGCGGACGGACAACGGTGGCGGTGGCGACGACGAACGACAATGGTTATAGGCGTGGGCAAGAGTGACTGAGAGGGAGAGTCAGAGAGAGGGTCGGCCGCGTGGTGATAAGGTAGGGTTAGTAGTAGCGCGGGTATGAAAAAGTGCTACAGGTAAGGAAAATAGTGGTAGCGCGGTATGGTGTAAGGCGCTACTGCTATAACTAGCTGGACGGCGAGGTCATGGCAACTAGAGCAGTAGCACGGTTTAGAGATGACGCGCTACTCCTATTTTTCTTTCAGCAGCGCATTTTTCCGGCACGTGTTGTTGCTAAATAGCAGTAGCGTCGTATTTTGTAGAGCGCTGCTGGTAATATTCTATGTATAAGGTCTTCCCTAGTAGTGGCGCCTTCTATCCAATAGTGGATGACATCTGTCCCGACGATGAGCCGACACGTGTTTCCTCCAGCCAATGATGATTTTACACGTGGAAAATCCCCATTGGTCGGGGCTGTTAACGGATTATCGGATCCAAAACCCGACCCGATAGCTTAACGGCGTTCCATTATGGTGGATGCCACGTGTCGGTCACCCTTGATGAAAGCACTTCTGTGACGCGAGATTTATCGACATGGAAGTGGACACTTCCGTGATGATAATATTGGTAATGTCATGGAACACTTCTACGACAGCACAGGTATGACTATCTTAATTCTTCCATAAATTTTTCATGTATGTACATGCATGACAAAAAACGCGACCTACTGTGACAAACACGTATCATCATGGAAGTGTATTTTTTTGTAGTGATGGCATGTGGCTGCACACGGAAGTTTCCAGCATGAATAATCTTATGATCCCTTTGAGCCTGGGTGACGGTCCATAGGAAAATCACACGGTACCCCGGGATTTCCAAAAATACAGGCAATCACTAGGTTCCCCAGGTGCCTCAATCCACCCAGATGTGTATTAAAGTTGCCACCTTAAGTTAACCATTAAATTAACATCTCACGTCTGTCATGGATGCACTGAAACCCAAACCACGTCTACTAGCATAGCATAGCAATATAAGCAACGTAGAAGTAACTCCCAAAGGTTTGATAATAAAACAGGTGAATAGGTACTACCTCATCTACTTCCCAACCCCCAAATTATTCAGATCCTAACCATGCAATTGTTTGAGGGTTTATCTAATGCAATAAAAACTGGGTAGTAAAGAGGTATGATCAAAGTGTTACTTGCCTTGCTGATGATCCTTGAAACATAGAGACTCGTAGTAGCACGCTTCGCACTTCGGGTACTCTAACGCAAACAAACAAGCATACAATAAGAAATCAAACAAGAAGCACGGGTAAAACTCAAATAAGAAGATCTAACCAGAAAGTTCAAATTAAGAACTCTGGTTTATAAAAAGAATCAAATCAAACGAAGCAACGAAACTCAAAATGCGATAGAAACAAGCTCCGATTACTAATCTAGACTAAAGTCAAATTTTACAGTAGCAAAAACTTGTTTAAGTTGGTTAAACATGAAGAGGGCTTTGAGACGAAACTCTAGGCGCTTGAATCACCTGATTTCGATAAACGAGCGAAAAGATAAACTAAAACGAAAATCGGATCAGAAATCGCGATCGAAAACAATCACGATAAATCCGAGAAAAAGAAAAACTGACGAATAGACTAACGAACAAACGTTCGCTATCTACGGCTAACGGATGAAAATCGTTTGCTAAAACGAACGTACGGACGAACGTCCGCTAAATAGCTAAACCGAAAAAAACCAAACCAAATCTAAAAAACGGATCTAGGTTTTTCGAAAAAAACGATCGGTTTTTCTCGCGAAAACCGAGGCGGCGGCGGCGACTACCTCCGGTGGGTCGGCCAGAGGGCGGCGGGACGGTGTCCGGCAGCAGGGGTGGGCGGCGGCGCTAGCGTTGGCGGGGCGTGGGTGGGCTGCGGCGGCGGGGCTGGTGGGCTTCGGGGCTCGGCCAGCGCGGCTTATAACGCCCCCCCGAGCGGAGTCCCGCTCAGGTACGGCCCAGAGTCGGGTTTTTTTAAATAATTCCGACATGCAGAAAAAGAAAGAAAAAAAATACTAAATGGACTCCAAAAATCCCTAAATAAAATTTCCCCGTCCTCTAAAAATATGTCGGACAAGGTGAATATTTATTTGGGCCTAAAATGCAATTTTGAAAAAACACTATTTTTTCCTAATTCAAATAAAATAGCAATAAAACTCCGAATAAAAATCTTATTTGATTTTAATATTATATCTCCTATATTTCTCTTTTTTTAGGAAGTCATTTTATCCTCTCTTTTATTTTTATAAAAGAAATATTCAAAGAGAAAATAATTAAAATCAAACGATCCTCTTTGCAAAATTTGAGAAAAACTCAAATATGAAAATAACAAAATTCCCAACTCTCTCCGTGGGTCCTTGAGTTGCGTAGAATTTCTATGATCAAGCCATAATGCAATAAAATATGATATGCAATGATGACCTAATGTATAACATTCCAAATTGAAATTTTGGGATGTTACAATGTACCAGTAGCTATGTGTTTGATCTCTCTCTCTCTCTCTCTCTCTCTCTCTCTCTCTCTCTCTCTCGTGTTCTTGAGTCGGCATGATCTTGATGTATCGCGAGCTTTGCTATTATATTTGGATCTTATGATTTTTCTCCCCCTCTACTCTCTAGTGATAAATTGAGTTTTCCCTTTGAAGTTATCTTATCGGATTGAGTCTTTAAGGATTTGAGAACACTTGATGTATGTCTTGCATGTACTTATCTGTGGTGACAATGGGATATCACGTGATCCACTTGATGTATGTTTTGGTGATCAACTTGCGAGTTCCGTGACCTTGTGAACTTATACATAGGGGTTGGCACACGTTTTCGTCTTGACTCTCCGGTACAAACTTTGGGGCACACTTTTGAAGTTCTTTGTGTTGGTTGAATAGATGAATCTGAGATTGTGTGATGCATATCATATAATCATGCCCACGGATACTTGAGGTGACATTGGAGTATCTAGGTGACATTAGGGTTTTGGTTGATTTGCGTCTTAAGGTGTTATTTTACTATGAACTCTAGGGATGTTTGTGAGACTTATAGGAATAGCCCAACGGATTGATCGGAAAGAATAACTTTGAGGTGGTTTTGTACCCTACAATAATCTCTTCATTTGTTCTCCGTTAATAGTGACTTTGGAGTGACTCTTTGTTGCATGTTGAGGGATAGTTATACGATCCAATTATGTTATTATTGTTGAGAGAACTTGCACTAGTGAAAGTATGAACCCTAGGCCTTGTATCAACGCATTGCAATACCATTTGTGCTCACTTTTATCATTAGATACCTTGCTATTTTTATACTTTCAGATTGCAAAAACATATTTCTACTATCCATATTGCACTTGTATCACCATCTCTTCGCCGAACTAGTGCACCTATACAATTTACCATTGTATTGGGTGTGTTGGGGACACAAGAGACTCTTTGTTATTTGGTTGCAGGGTTGTTTCAGAGAGACCATCTTCATCCTACGCCTCCCACGGATTGATAAACCTTAGGTCATCCACTTTAGGGAAATTTGCTACTGTCCTACAAACCTCTGCACTTAACAACATCTACAAGAAGAAGGTTGTGTAGTAGACATCAAGCTCTTTTCTGGCGCCGTTGCCGGGGAGGTTAGCGCTTGAAGGTATATCTTTAGATCTTGCAATCGAATCTTTTTGTTTCTTGTTTTATCACTAGTTTAGTCTATAATAGAAAATTACCGAAAATGGAATTAAGGATACCTCATATGCTTCATCTATTTAATATCTTTCGTGAAAAGAAGGATTCCGATAATTGTGCCAAAGTGTTAGAAGAAGAATGCATTCAAATGTTTGGCACAAAATCTTTGAATGATCAGCGTGTTTGCAATGTTGTTAGTATGAACTCCTTGAATATCCATAGTACTAATGATGATTGCACTAGTCATAATGAAAAGGTCTCTTATAAGCATGTCAATTTTTGTCGAGTGCATAGAGTTTGCAAGTACACACCAAATAGGGAATATAGATTTTGCAAGAGGCATAAGTATTTGGAAACTAAGTGGTTGCAAGAAAGGCTAGATGTTTGTGCTGAAAATTTAAAATTTCTTCGCCATACTTGTGAACTTTGCAATGAACATGGTCATATAAATCTACAATGCAAATTTTTTCATGATTGTATCGTGTCCAAAAATTGTGATGATTTGATTTCCCTTGCACATCATAATGAACTTAGTTTGCTTTTGGGTTATGAAGAAATGAAACGTATAACTAAGCATATTCCAGAATATAACCTTGAGAAATTCCTCGATATTGATCTAGAAGAAATTTTTATGTATTGTGCGGTGAATTGCATTGAAAATCCTTATATTTCCAATTACATAAAGAAAACAAAACAAATAGAGGATGAGGAGAATACTAATGAAAGGGAAGAGGTTTCCCAATATCCTCCTATTATTTCTTATGATGAATCAGGTAACGAGGAGGAGCCTTCTATTCAACCAATCTCATTAATAAGGAGCTCAAAAAAGAGGGTTAAACCCACACATGATGTGAAGAAGAAAAAGAAAAGACGGAGAAGCAAAGGTAGAAAGGTATCCCTCCCAAATGATATTGCTCCTATTACTCATTGTGATAACGATAATTGCTATACTATTGGTGCTATCCATACTATTAATGATGAGAGTGATTATGCATATGATACGAATAGGCCCAAGCTTGGGGATGATATGTTTAACCTCCCAAGTTTTGATATGCAAATTTATTATGATGATAGCATGCCTCCTATTTATGATGGTTATATTGATGAAAGTGGGTTTGGAAGAGTGTCAACTTTAGGAAGTAATGATCCCACTATTTTGGAGGATGTTGAATCCTATTGTGACAATTATGAAAGTGGATTTGGAGAGGTCATGACTTTATTTAGTAATGATTCCACTATCTTGGAAGAGGTTTCAATCGATTATGATGAGAACAAAGTTGCTACTTATGATGATTATTGTGATGACACTTATGCTATAAAAAGTAGTGATGATTATATTTATAAAACCTGTCATGATTATGATTACCCTTTTCCTGAACATTACTCTTCTAATGTGGAAACAGTTTGTAGTATCTGAGTTTCTTATGATACTCCCACTATTCCAAATGAGAAGAATTTTGCTTATGTGGAGAGTAGTAAATTTTCTATGCTTGTAGATCATGAAAGCAATGCTTTATTTGATGGTTATATTGTTGAATTCATTCATGATTCTACTGAAAGTTATTATGAGTGAGGAATATATGCTTGTAGGAATTGCAATAATATCAAGTTTCCTCTCTATGTGCTTACGGTTTTAAAGTTATGCCTGTTTTGCCTTCCTATGCTAGTGGATTATTGTTCCCACAAGTTGTTTGCTCACAAAATCCCTATGAATAGGAAGTGGGTTAGGCTTAAATGTGATAGTCATATTCTTCATGATGCTCTCTTTATGTTTCAATTGTTATCTTTTATGTGAGCATCATTGAAATCATCATGCCTAGTTAGGGGCGTTAAACGTTAGCGCTTGTTGGGAGGCAACCCAACTTTATTTTTGTTCCTCGATTTTTGCTCTGTTTAGCAATAAATAATCTATCTAGCCTCTGGTTAGATGTGGTTTTATGCTTTTAATTAGTGTTTATGCCAAGTAGAACCTTTGGGAAGACTTGGGGAAAGTCTTTGCGATCTTGCTGTAAAAAACAGAAACTTTAGCGCTCATGAGATTTGCTGCCATTTTTTATTGGAGCGTGAGATTAGGTTTATTCTTTTTGCAGATGATTAATAGATTAATTACTCACGTCCAGCAATTTATTTTAGAATTTTTGGTGTTCGAGAAGTATTCGAAACCTACAGATTACTACAGACTGTTCTGTTTCTGACAGATTCTGTTTTTCGTGTGTTGCTTGCTTATTTTAATGAATCTATGGCTACTAGTAGAGTTTATGAACCATAAAAAGTTGGAATACAGTAGGTTTAAAACCAATATAAATAAAGAACGAGTTCATCACAGTACCTTGATGTGGTGGTTTGTTTTTCTTTTACTAACGAAGCTCACGAGTTTTCTGTTAAGTTTTGTGTTGTGAAGTTTTCAAGTTTTGGGTAAAGATTCGATGGACTATGGAATAGGAGTGGAAAGAGCCTAAGCTTGGGTATTACAAAGGCACCCCAAGGTAATATTCATGGACAACCAAGAGGCTAAGCTCGGGGATGCCCCAGAAGGCATCCCCTCTTTCATCTTCGTTCATTGGTAACTTTACTTGGAGCTATATTTTTATTCACCACATGATATGTGTTTTGCTTGGAGAGTCAATTTATTTTATTAGGATTTGGTTGCTGTTATTTAGAACAATATTTTGCATCTTTTATTTCAATAAAAGTGGGGTTGATAGCCTTTACTATGCCTATTTTACAAGTCTTCATGTTGCTGTTTGAAAACAGAAAGTTTACCGCTGTTGAAAAAATTCCCTAGAAAAGTCAGAATGTGATAAAATGTTGAAACCTTTTGCATATTAAGATCTGATAAATTTACTACAGTGGGAATTTTCTTTAATAATTTTTGGAGCTAGGTAAGTATGGATCTTGCTGCATTCTTTACAGACTGTCCTGTTTAGGCAGATTGCTATTATGTTTGCATTGTTTGCATATGTTTGCTCCTTTAATGATTCTATTTGAGGATAGGACTATTAAATATGAAGAGGCATTTAGTATGCAATGTTGAATAATAGTTTTAGTGATTTTCTACAGTAGAGTATGATAAGGTTTTTGCATTGGTTTATACTAACTTATCTCATGAGTCCTTGTTGAGTTTTGTGTGGATGAAGCTTTTGAGATTTAGGGAGACCGTGATATGAGAGGAATTAAGGAGACACAAAAGCTCAAGCTTGGGTATGCCCAAGGCATCTGAGGTAGTCCTGGATTAGGGGGTCTCCAGACAACCGGACTATATCCTTTGGCCGGACTGTTAGACTATGAAGATACAAGATTGAAGACTTCATCTCGTGTCCGGATGGGACTCTACTTGGCGTGTAAGGAAAGCTAGGCAATACGGATATGTATATCTCCTCCTTTGTAACTGACCTTGTGTAACCCTAGCCCTTTCCGGTGTCTATATAGACCGGAGGGTTTTAGTTCGTAGAAGAACATACAATCATACCATAGGCTAGCTTCTAGGGTTTAGCCTCTCCGATCTCGTGGTAAATCAACTCTTGTAATACTCATATCATCAAGAATAAATCAAGCAGGGCGTAGGGTTTTACCTCCATCAATTGGGCCCGATCCTGGGTAAAACATCGTGTCCCCTGCCTCCTGTTACCATCCGCCTTAGACGCACAGTTTGGGACCCCCTACCCGAGATCCGCCGGTTTTGACACTGACATTGGTGCTTTCATTGAGAGTTCCTCTGTGTCGTCGCCGTTAGGCTTGATGGCTCCTTCTATCATTGATAGCGATGCAGTCCAGGGTGAGACTTTTCTCCCCGGATAGATCTTTGTGTTCGGCGGCTTCGCACTGCGGGCCAACTCGCTTTGCCATCTGGAGCAGATCGAAAGTTACGCCCCTGGCCACCAGGTCAGGTTTGGAAGCTTAAACTACATGGCCGATATCCGCGGAGACTTGATCTTCGACGGATTCGAGCCTCTACCTTGTGTGTCATGCGGTCATGATGAGTACGATTTAGCTCTACCATCAGACAGTGCTCAGGAGATCGCACCATTAGCCGCTCCGACCCTCAATTCGGAGCCAGTTGCGCCGTCCATGGACGGGTGGATGGACCCCGCCACGGAGGCCTTACCTTCAGCGGTGATTGAGCCGAACATCGACCTTACCCTGCACAAAAGCCGTGTTGTCAGACTGCCGGATCCTTCTCCGGCCATGGACTCCGAACCGCCTGCGCCAGTTCCTAGCGAATCCAATTGGGCGGCGATCATGGAGTTTACCTCCGTGGATATTTTTCAGCACTCGCCCTTTGGCGACATACTGAACTCATTAAGGTCTCTCTCCTTGTCTGGAGGATCCTGGCCGAACTATGTTCGGCAGGACTGGGATGCGGATGACGAAGAAATCCGCTGCCCACCACCCACTTAGTAGCCACTGTCGACGACTTAACCGACATGCTCGACTTCGACTCTGAAGACATCGACGGTATGGACGACGATACGGGAGATGAAGAGGAACCACTGCCCCCAAGGCACTGGACAACCACCTCATCATACGATATATACATGGTGGACACACCGAAAGAAGTCAATGGCAACGAGACAGCGGAGGATGACCCCTCCAAGAAGCAATCCAAGCGCCGACGTCAGCGACGCCGCTCTAAGTCCCGCCAAAGCAAAAGTGGTGATACTGGCACAGGAGATAATAACACTCCGGATAGTGCCGAAGATGGAAACAATCCCCTCCAGCATGATCTAGGACAAGAGAATGGAGAGGCCATCCCTCCATAGAGAGCGGCAGATGAGGAGGAGGATAATTACATGCCTCCCTCCGAAGATGAGGCAAGCCTCGACGATGACGAATTCGTCGTGCCAGAGGATCCCCTCGAACAAGAGCGCTTTAAGCGCTGGCTTATAGCCACAACAAATAGCCTTAAGAAGAAGCAGCAGCAGCTTCAAGCTGATCAAGATCTGCTAGCTGACAGATGGACTGAAGTCCTGGTGGCCGAGGAATATAAACTCGAACACCCCTCCAAGAGTTACCCAAAATGCAGGTTGCTACCCCGACTGGAGGAAGAAGCGTATGATGCGGCTGATCGGCCACCTCGTGGCCGCGATAGAGAGGCATTCCAGCCAAAAGCTCAGTCTGCACCCTGACGCCATTCAAATAAAAAGGCATGGGGAAATACGCCAGACCTACGAGACGTATTGCAGGACAAAGCAAAACATGCAAGATCGATCTATGGATCACAAGGGCGTGCCACTATGCGAGACGATAAACGTCACGCCGGATACAGTAAAAGTAAATCCGGCCGGGCCGCACACAGCGGGCAAGACTCATTGGAGCTGCGTCGGGATATAGCCCAGTACAGAGGTGCCGCACACCCCTTATGCTTCACAGATGAAGTAATGGATCATCAAATCCCAGAGGGTTTCAAACCCGTAAATATAGAATCATACGACGGCACAACAGATCATGCGGTATGGATCGAGGATTTCCTCCTGTATATCCACATGGCACGCGGTGATGATCTACACGCCATTAAATACCTCCCACTCAAACTCAAAGGACCAGCTCGGCATTGGCTCAATAGCTTGCCAGCAGAGTCCATTGGCTGTTGGGAAGATCTGGAAGCCGCATTCCTCGACAACTTTCATGGCACTTATGTGCGACCACCAGATGCCGATGACTTGAGCCACATAATTCAGCAGCCAAAGGAATCGGCCAGGAAATTCTAGACACGGTTCCTAACAAAGAAAAATCAAATCGTCGACTGTCCGGATGCAGAGGCTCTAGCAGCTTTCAAGCACAACATCCGTGATGAGTGGCTAGCCCGGCACCTTGGTCAGGAAAAGTCGAAATCTATGGCAGCCCTCATGACACTCATGACCCGCTTTTGTGTGGGAGAAGACAGCTGGCTGGCTCGCAGTAACAACATATCAAAGAACCATCGTACTTCAGATACCAAGGACGGCAGTAACAGGTCACATCGCAACAAACATAAGCGTCGCATTAACATCGACTATATCGAGGATACGGCAGTCAATGCCGGATTCAAAGGCTCTAAACCCAGTCAGCGGAAAAAGCCATTTAAAAGAAGCACTCTGGGCCCGTCCAGTTTGGACCGTATACTCGATCGCTCGTGTCAAATACACGGCACCCCAGACAAGCCAGCCAACCACACCAACAGGGATTGTTGGGTGTTCAAGCAGGCCGACAAGTTAATTGCCGAAAACAAAGATAAGGGGCCACATAGCAATGACGAGGAAGAGCCCCGGCAGCCGAACACCGAAGGACAGAAGAGGTTCCCCCCACAAGTGCGGACGGTGAACATGATATACGCAACCCACATCCCCAAGAGGTAGCGGAAGCGTACGCTCAGGGACATGTATGCGTTGGAGCCAGTCGCCCCAAAGTTCAACCCATGATCCTCCTGTCCGATCACCTTCGATCGAAGGGACCACCCCACTAGTATCCGTTATGGCGGATTTGCCGCACTGGTCCTAGTCCCAATAATTGACGGATTTCACCTTACTTGAGTCCTTATGGATGGCGGCAGCAGCCTGAACCTGCTTTATCAGGACACAGTGCGCAAAATGGGTATAGACCCCTCAGGGATCAAACGCATAAAGACGACCTTTAAAGGCGTCATACCAGGTGTAGAGGCCCATTGCACAAGCTCAGTCACACTGGAAGTGGTCTTTGGATCCCCGGACAACTTCCGAAGCGGAGAGTTAATCTTCGATATAGTCCCGTTCCGCAGTGGTTATCATGCACTGCTCGGGCGAACCGCATTTGCGAGATTCAATGCGGTACCGCATTATGCATACCTCAAGCTCAAGATGCCAGGACCTCGGGGGGTCATTACAGTTAATGGAAACACAGAGTGCTCTCTCCAAACGGAGGAGCACATTGCGGCCCTCGCAGCGGAAGCACAAAGCAGCCTCTTAAGGCAATCCACTAGTTCGGCGTTTAAGAGCCCGGACACCTTCAAGCGCGCCCGGAGTAATCGGCAACAGGACCGCCTAGCACGTTCCGAGCTCACATAGAAATGCGGCCCCCACCCCGGTCCTAGCCAAACGGCGAAATCCGTGCCACACGTACATAATTACGCATTAAAAATACCATGGGCACAGGCGGGGAAGGGTGCACGATGGTGGCACGCCCCAAGTCGCGGCTTAAACCACACTAGGGGCTTCCCGCTTTGTTATTTTTCTCTTTCAGGACTTCAATCTCTGGAAACCCTGTCCGGCAGCATGATTGCCGAACACATGATGCAGCATCCAAGGAGGCAGAAAGATACGTCACACCACGGAACTCCCAGGTGGATTGCGATAACGAGTGAAATATTTTCTTTACTACTATTCCTTAGCTTGCCCTTGGAGGGGACATAGTCCTACTTTTTGCTTATCGCACTACCTGTATCATTCTGCTCTAACGCACGTTTTTAATAAACAATGCATTACATTAAGGCTATTATTGCATTCTTATATATATATATATATATATATATATATATATATATATATATGTTCATTCATGACATCCAGCACATGTACACTCTGGTACAGCCAATACGCTAGGGGCTTAAGCATACCCCATAATGCGGCATGAGAAGTCCGAACACTTTCACAAGTGTGGCACCCCGAACTTATAGCATTATATGCATCAGCTCCGAATCATGTCTTTGGTCAATAGTTGGGTTTGCCCGGCTCCCATGTTTTGGTACGTTACGTTCCGCTATATCGGCTAAGGTAGCACTGGAAGAACTACTGTGATTGTGCCCCGGTTCTGCTGGGCTAAGCACCTCAGTAGAGAAAGCTAAAACTGATTGCCATGATAAGGCGAGAGACTGGTCGCTATTCGAGAGGTTTTCGAGTCCTTAAAGACTTATGCCGCTTAGAGCGAGGAGTCGGCCCTGTCCGGCTTAAGGCGTGTATCGCGCCCCATATTCGGCCTTCCGAATACTAGGGGCTTCGCCGAAATTTAAAATTATAGAATTCTACAGCTAAGTGAGGGTGATAACGCATTCTAGTCCGATTGCCTTGTTCGTTGTGCTGAGCACCTCCCTCGAAGGACCCAAAAATGGGAACAAGAGTGCTCAGGTTTATCCCGAACACCCCAACACTCGTTGCATGGGGGCAGAAGCCGACGACTAGCCATCTCTCAGATTTGATAAATAGCCAAACAGAAGGTATATTTTTAAATTCAAACAAGCGTTGCATAGCGCATATGAACAAATTTTCATAACTACAAGATTACACAAGCAAGTTCACTCGAATATTATATCTTTCGCACACTCGTCCGCTACGAGACGCGCACCCTTCAGAACACCCTCATAGTACATCTTGGGGTGGCGATGCTCCTTGCCCTCCGGCGGCCCTTCCTTAATCAGCTTCACGGCGTCCAGCTTGGCCCATTGCACCTTCAGACGGGCGAAAGCCCGGCGTGCACCTTTGATGCAGACAGACCGCTTGACGACTTCTAGCCGTGGGCAGGCATCCACAAGCCACGTCACCAGGCCGAAGTAGCTGTTTGGAAGGGTGTCGCCAGGCCACAGCCAGACTATAAAGCCCTTCATGGCCTGTTTGGCCGCCATGTGTAGCTCGACCAGCTTCTTTAGCTGGTCGCTCATAGGCACTGGGTGTTCGGTCCTAGTATATTGGGACCAGAACAACTTCTCTGTTGAGCTTCCCTCCTCAGCCTAGTAAAACGTTGCGGCATCCGACATGCTGCGGGGCAAATCTGGGAATGCTCCTGGAGAGCTCCGGATTCGGGTAAGTAACAAGTAATTTACTTTCACATGCTTGCTTTGCATATAGAATGCCTTACCCACCGCTATCTTCTTCATCACATCAATCTCCTGGAGGGCCTTTTGGGCTTCGGCCTTGGCACTCTTTGTGCTCTCGAGGGCCGCGGCAAGCTCAGACTCTCGCGTCTTCAAGTCAAGCTGCAATGCCTCGTGCTTCGTCACGAGAGCGTGGAGCTCTTGCTGCACCTCGCCCACCCGTGCCTCATGCCTTTTTAGCTCGGTGCGCTCCTTGGCCGCTTTGTTTTCAGCCTCGGATAGCGCTTGCTTTAGGGTCGCCACCTCGGTCGTGGCCCTTGGCAAATTTACGATGATCCTTTCATTTTGCAATCGCATTCTTTTTATACATATCCATAGAATAGGTACTACTTACCTTTGTTCTCCTCGAGCTGCCTCTTGGCAAGGCCGAGCTCGTCCTTGGACCCTTTAAGGTCCCGCTTCAGTGCGGCAACCTCCGCAGTCAGTGCGGCAGAGGCCAGCAGCGAAGCCTGCATACGCATATAGACATACTTATGTTAGACTCCTGCGATATTGTTTGATCCTCTATTCGGCTTTTTTTAACACCAAATAGAGCATCAGGGGCAACTGTCTATGCGGTAATATTTTTCCTATATTTCAAACACTTACCTCAAAGCCTGTTAGAAGTCTAGCACAGGCTTCAGTCAATCCGCTCTTGGCGGACTGAACCTTCTGGACCACCGCACTCATAATAGTGTGGTGCTCTTCGTCGATGGAAGCGCTGCGAAGCGCTCCCAGCAGATTGTCCAGTGCCTCTGGTTGGACAGAGGTCACCGGCACAGGCATCTTGCCCCTTTTGGAGGGAGGCCGCCTTCCTGAGTCCGGAACCATTGGAGGTTCCGGCATGGTGTTCGGCTAAGGGCCGAACTCGGAGCCCTCGGGAGCCTTGCTCCCTCTGCTCCCGGAGTCCAGAAGGTCGCCTTGAGGCTCCTCCGGGACTGTCTCCCCTCAACCCGGTGCCTCTTGAGACAATACCTCGGCGTTGTCCATAGGGCAAGGGGAGGTGGCGGTCGGAAGTGGATCGCTATCCATTTCCGACGAGCCCAAGGAGCCGTCCGACGATATGTTGATACGGGCTCGTGGCGGTCTGCATAATCATAATTCAGCGTTATGAGAAGCGGTGCGACAAAGGAATGCTATGAGTTACTCTGGTATCCGAATACTTACGACTTCGCCAGGGGCTTGGCCCTGAGCAGCCACTCATCTTCGCCTTCGGCGGCGGTGGTGGAGTAGTCCCGAAGGAGAGTCCTTCCCTTCTTGGACCCTTCGGCCCCCCAGTTGGGGCGGCCTTCCTTTTCTTGTCCCCCCCCCCCCCCGACTGGAGGGGGGAACATCTTCATTTTCCTCTTCGTCTTCGGGGGAGGAGTGTGTCGTGGAGTTATCGGACGATGAGTCCGATAACACCTGGCGCCGGGAGCTCTTTTGGGTTCCCTTGGTCTTCTTGGTCTTCTCCGGCACCTTGTAAGGGGCCGAAGTCAACATCTCTGTCAGGAGAGCGTCCGCAGTGCCTTCGGGCAGAGGGGCCGGACAGTCCATCTGCCCCGATGTCTCCACCCAGTCCTGTCAAAGGCATGGAGATCAGACCCCACACATGGTTAAGCTAGGGGAAATAAATATCCTACCGGATGTATAGAACTCACCGAATGCGCTCGGCGCTTCGCGCTTAACCCGCGGTCCTCGATGAGAGAGGGAGGGACCTCGGCGCCCTTGAACAGCACCTTCCAGACATCCTTGTGCATCGTGTCGAAGAGCTCGCTCAGAGTCTGGTGCTGGGCTGGGTCGAACTCCCACAAGTTGAAGTTCCGTTGTTGGCACGGGAGGATCCGGTGGATGAGCATGACCTGGACAATGTTGACAAGCTTCAGCTTCTTGCTTGCCATACTCCGGATACATTTTTGGAGTCCATCCAGCTCCACCGATGAACCCCACGACAAGCCCTTCTCTTTCCAGGAAGTGAGCCATGTAGGGAATCCGGATCGAAACTCGGGGGCCGCCGCCCATTTGGTGTCGCGCGGCTCGGTGATGTAGAACCAGGCCGATTGCCACCCCTTTATGGTCTCCATGAAGTATCCCTCAAGCCATGTGACATTGGGCATCTTGCCCACCATGGCTCCGCCACATTCTGCTTGTTGGCCTCCCACCACCTTCGGCTTGATGTTAAAGGTCTTCAGCCACAAGCCGAAATGGGGCCGGACACGGAGGAAAGCCTCAGAGACGACGATGAACGCCAAAATGTTGAGGATGAAGTTCGGGGCCAGATCATGAAAGTCCAGCCGGTAGTAGAACACGAGACCACAGACAAATGGATGGAGGGGAAACCCCAGTCCATGGAGGAAGTGGTGGAGGAAAACTACCCTCTCATGAGGTTCAGGGGTAGGAACGATCTTCCCCGCAGCAGGCAGCCGATGCGCTATATTCGCGGCTAAGTATCCGGCTCCGCGCAGCTTTTTGATGTGTTCCTCCGTAACGGAGGAAGCCATCCATTTGCCTCCCGCTCCGGACATGATTGGAGAGGGTTGAGGGGAAGGATGTGGACTTGGGTGTTGGAGCTCGAGTGCGCAAGAGTGGATGAGCAAGGAGGAAGAAGGCGTGGGTAGAGAAAAGGTTAAACCTTGTCCCTTTATAAGGGCGGCCGGAACTATGCGCCCCCACTAGCCTGGTAAAACCCGCTTATCCCCTAAGCGCCGTAATCGATGGCGCGGTTGGGTTACCCACGCCCGTATTGATGAGAATCCCGTAATAAGAGGAACACGATCTCTGCTTTGACAAGACGTGTCAAGAAACTGCCTCGCGTTGTGTGCGGGGCTAGTTAAAGGAAACGGTTCAAATAATCACCGGGCCATGGCTTAATGTCAAGTTGCCAAAACAAGTCAGCAGATTAGATTTGTGGAAATATTATTCTCTCTACGGTGGTATGTGGAACTTATTTTGCAGGGTCGGACACTATCCTTGTAATCAAATTCTTCCGTGGTGTATTCGGAGGAGGAACCCGCCTTGCAATGCCGAAGACAATACTGCATGCCAGACTCATCGTCATTGAAGCCTGGTTCAGGGGCTACTGAGGGAGTCCTGCATTAGGGGGTCTCCGGATAACCGGACTATATCCTTTGGCCGGACTGTTAGACTATGAAGATACAAGATTGAAGGCTTCGTCTCGTGTCCGGATGGGACTCTACTTGGCGTGGAAGGCAAGCTATGCAATACGAATATGTATATCTCCTCCTTTGTAACCGACCTTGTGTAACCCTAGCCCTTTCCGGTATCTATATAAACCGGAGGGTTTTAGTCCATAGAATAACATACAATCATACCATAGGCTAGCTTCTAGGGTTTATCCTCTCCGATCTCGTGGTAGATCAACTCTTGTAATACTCATATCATCAAGAATAAATCAAGCAGGACGTAGGGTTTTACCTCCATCAAGAGGGCCCAAACATAGGTAAAACATCGTGTCCCCTGCCTCCTGTTACTATCCGCCTTAGACACACAGTTCGGGACCCCCTACCCGAGATCCGCCGGTTTTGACACCAACAACATCCCAAGATAATATTTCAAGAAGTCTCAAGCGTCTAAGCTTGGGGATGCCCGGTTGGCATCCCACCTTTCTTCTTCGACAACTATCGGTTAGTATCGGTTGATCCTAAGTTTTTGCTTCTTCACATGATGTTTGCTATTCTTAGAATGTCATTTTATTTTGTTTTGCTTGCTGCTTAAATAAAATATCAAGATATGAAATTATTAAATGGGAGAGTCTTCACGTAGATAAATAATTATTTAACTACTCATTGATCTTCACTTATATCTTTTCAGATTAGTTTGTCATTCACTCGTGTGCTTCACTTATATCCTATGAGTAAATAGTTGAATGAGCGAATATCATAAATCTGAAATTATATATGTTTCATGTGCTTATCCCATGGGGAGTGATGACTTCACATATAAGAAGTAGAGGTGGTAAATTTATTGAAGGTTAGCAAACATTGTATTGGTCACTTGAACAATTCATGAAAGAATATTGAGGGAAGAGAGATTTCGCATATAAATATACTATCTTGGACATCTTTTGTAATTGTGAGCACTCATTAAAATATGACATGCTAAAAGGTTGATGTTGGACAAGGAAGACAACGTAATGGGTTATGTGATACGTCTCCGTCGTATCTAATTTTCCATGTGTGAACTATTATGTTTTCATTAATATATGAGAGTTCTTGATCCTATCTTGCAAGTCTATAGTCACTTACTATGTGTTATGATCCAGCAACCCCGAAGTGACAATAATCGGGACCACTCCCGGTGATGACCGTAGTTTGAGGAGTTCATTTATTCACTATGTGTTAATGCTTTGGTCCGGTACTCTGTTAAAAGGAGGCCTTAATATCCCTTAGTTTCCAATAGGACCCCGCTGCCACGGGAGGGTAGGACAAAAGATGCCATGCAAGTTCTTTTCCATAAGCACGTATGACTATATTCGGAATACATACCTACATTACATTGATGAACTGGAGCTAGTTCTGTGTCACCCTAGGTTATTACTATTACATGATCAATCGCATCCGGCATAATTCTCTATCACCGATCCAATGCCTACGAGCTTTTCCATATATTGTTCTTTGCTTATTTACTTTTCTGTTGCTACTCTTACAATCACTACAAAATCCAAAAATATTACTTTTGCTACCGTTACCTTTTGCCACCGTTACCACTACTATCATATTACTTTGCTACTAAATACCTTGCTGCAGATATTGAGTTTCCAGGTGTGGTTGAATTGACAACTCAGCTGCTAATACTTGAGAATATTATTTGGCTCCCCTTGTGTCGAATCAATAAATTTGGGTTGAATACTCTACCCTCGAAAACTGTTGCAATCCCCTATACTTGTGGATTATCAAGAACATTTTCTAGCACCATTGCTGGGGAGCATAGCTCTATTCTTTGAGTCACTTCGGATTTATATCTTCCTATCATTATGAAGAACTTGAAAGATCAAAGAACCAAGATTTTCCCCTCAACTATGAGGGGAGGTAAGGAACTGCCATCTAGCTCTACACTTGATTCACCTTCTGTTTTGAGTAAGCTTGCGACACCTAAACTTGCTTTTACTATTAATTATGATATGTCCCATGTTAGTGATGATGCCACTTCTGCTTTGCATGATACTTATGATGAAACTACTACTATGCTTGATACTACTGTGCCACTTGGTGAATTTCTTGATGAAAAACTTCCTAGGGATAGAGAGGATGAAATTATTCAATCTGATAATATTTATGAAAGTGGTGATGAAGATTCTCCCCCTAGATATGAATTACCTGTTGTTCCTAAAGGTTATGTTATGGATAAACAAACTGCTAGAGACTTTCTTGCTTGCAATGATAGGAGTGATTGATACGTCTCCAACATATCTATAATTTTTTATTGCTCCATGCTATATTATCTACTGTTTTGGACATTATTGGGCTTTATTATACACTTTTATATTACTTTTGGGACTAACCTACTAACCGGAGGCCCAGCCGAGAATTGTTGTTTTTGCCTATTTTAGGGTTTCGAAGAAAAGGAATATCAAACGGAGTCCAAACGGAATAAAATCTTTGGGAACGTGATTTTCTCACCGAACGTGATCCAGGAGACTTGGACCCTGCTCCAAGGAACAAAAGAGGCGGTCACTAGGGTGGGGGGCGCCCCCCCCCAGGGCGCGCCCCCCTGCCTCGTGGGCCCCTTGTTGCTCCTCCGGCGTACTTCTTACTCCTATATATACACACGTACCCCCAAACGATCAGAACAAGAGCCAAAAACGTAATTCCACCGCCGCAACTTTCTGTATCCATGAGATCCCATCTTGGGGCCTGTTTCGGAGCTCCGCCGGAAGATGGCCATCATCACGGAGGGCTTCTACATCATCATAGCCTCTCTGATGAAGTGTGAGTAGTTTACCTCAGACCTTCGGGTCCATAGTTAGTAGCTAGATGGCTTCTTCTCTCTCTTTGAATCTCAATACAAAGTTCTCCCCGTCTCTTGTGGAGATCTATTCGATGTAATCTTCTTTTCGCGGTGTGTTTGTTGAGACCGATGAATTGTGGGTTTATGATCAAGTCTATCTATGAATAATATTTGAATCTTCTCTGAATTCTTTTATGTATGATTGGTTATCTTTGCATTATCTGTTTGGTTTGGCCAAGTAGATTGGTAGTACTTGCCATGGGAGAAGTGCTTAGCTTTGGGTTCGATCTTGCGGTGTCCTTACCCAGTGACAGAAGGGGCAGCAAGGCACGTATTGTATCGGTGCCATCGAGGATAACAAGATGGGGTTTATTTCATATTGCATGAATTTATCTCTCTACATCACGTCATCTTGCTTAAGGCGTTACTCTGTTTTAACTTAATACTCCAGATGCATGCTGGATAGCGGTCGATGAGTGGAGTAATAGTAGTAGATGCAGAATCGTTTTGATCTACTTGTCACGGATGTGATGCCTATATACACGATCATGCCTAGATATTCTCATAACTATGCTCAATTCTGTCAATTGCTCAACAGTAATTTGTTCACCCACCGTAGAATACTTATGCTCTTGAGAGAAGCCACTAGTGAAACCTATGCCCCTCGGGTCTATTCTCGTCATATCAATCTCTATCACTTTAATCTTGCTTTGCTTTTTCTTTGCTTTTACTTTTTACTTTGCATCTTTATACCAAAAATACTAAAAAATATTATATCTATCAGATCTCACTCTCGTAAGTGACCGTTAAGGGCTTGACAACCCCTAATCGCGTTGGTTGCGAGTAGCTATCGCTTTGTGCAGGTACGAGGGACTTGAGCGTGGGCTCCTACTGGATTGATACCTTGGTTCTCAAAAACTGAGGGAAATACTTATGCTACTCTGCTGCATCATCCCTTCCTCTTCGGGGAAAACCAACGCAAGCTCAAGACGTAGCATCCGCGCGGAAGGTGTCTAGCTCTCCCCTCCGCCACCGGCCCTCTTGGCCTCTCCTAGGCCTCCGGCGTCCCCGGTCCCTCGATCCTTTATTCAAAAAAGCGCCTACCTCTTATCCGGATGCTGCCGGCACTAGACCTGCCATCCATCCGGCACGCCGGCGTCCTTGTCGGCGGCGGAGATGACATCCTTGTCAGTGGCAGAGACAGCTACGGATGCATAGGAGGATGAGAAGGCGTCTGCCGTGCCTCGCGCGGGAGGACAGACGACAGCCTCGCCTGGGTGTGTGCTCGGTGAGGGGCGGCGCCTTTGCCGGCATTGTCGGCGGTGGAGACGGCTTCTGCTGCGCTGCGGGGTGGAGCATGGGGGGTAGTTGTCGGGCAACATGAGGAGGCAGAGGAGGCCAAGGCAAGGAGGTACGGCGTCGGCTAGCCAAGGGGCGGCCAGAGAAGAGGACGAGGCAGTCCACTTCCCTAGTCTGCACACTCATCACGGCAAGGTACAGCCTGCTTGACCCGTGCGCCTCCCCCTCCCTCCGTCCATTGCCCATGGTGCTCCTCCCAATCTCACATGGACGTGTTGCATCTTCTAGTTGCAGGCTAATTCAAGTTAGCAACTTTGAGTAATCACATTCTCTCTAATACTGTGTGCAGACTATCATGTTTTCTGAATTTCTGCCTGCAGCCCAAGTGTACCATGTTCCCTGATAAATTTCTTACTCCGAATTTGTATGTGCTTCCAAGTTCTGTACACGTGCATGTACTCTGAAATTCATTCTATCTTGTGCAGTCAGTATTGGGTGTATACTCATGACTTCCAAAGTGCCACTTGATGTAAAAAATCATATGCACAATGATGCAAGCTTGGCTAAAGGTGGATCTTTTTGCGATCCTATATATCATGTTGTTGGATGTGGCCGGGTTTTCTGTTAGTAATTGTTGCCGTAGCAAGCAAAGGAGCTTGGCTTGGTACATATGGGTTAATTGTTCTTGATCAATTGTCGTGCGTTAATTGTTAGGTCTGATAACATCCTGCTCCCCTGTCTAATTCGGATTGAATTCATGACCGTGGCCTTCTCCAACAGAAATCAATGAAGTGCCCGACCTATATTGAATTTCACTGCTATAAGAAGGAAGGGTCCTTGGCCAGAATCTCCATCAGGTTGCGTACTTGGACCAGAAAATCCATCAAATCCCAGAGTACTTGGACCAGAAAAGCATCATGTCGCCTTCAAGTTCGCCAGAGGAAGAAGTGCCGAGTTCGCCGGAGGTAGAAGAACATCCGTCGAGCCGTCCAATATCGCCAACGGCGGCTACACTAGAGGTATGTAATGCCCCGACCCCCTAAAAATAGTATTGCTGCTATGGTTGTGCACTTGTGGTGCGTGTGTTCCTCACAGTAGTTGTTTTTTGCTGTTACTGTAGTTGGTACACCACTGTATGATCGATGAATTCGACCGAGTTTCCTTTGTTTGCACTGTTGTATAATGAATGTAACTGATTTGCCCCCCTAGGCGCGCCCTCCACCCTCGTGGGCCCCCTGTTGCTCCACCGACGTACTTCTTCCTCCTATATATACCTACGTACCCCCAAACGATCAGATACGGAGCCAAAACCCTAATTCCACCGCTGCAACTTTCTGTATCCACGAGATCCCATCTTGGGGCCTGTTCCAAAGCTCCGCTGGAGGGGGCATCGATCACAGAGGGCTTCTACATCATCACCATAGCCCCTCCGACGAAGTGTGAGTAGTTTACCTCGGACCTGCGGGTCCATAGCTATTAGCTAGCTGGCTTCTTCTCTCTTTTTGGATCTCAATACAATGGTCTCCCCCTCTCTTGTGGAGATCTATTCGATGTAATCTTCTTTTTGTGGTGTGTTTGTTGAGACCGATGAATTGTGGGTTTATCATCAAGTCTATCTATGAATAATATTTGAATCTTCTCTCAATTCTTTTATGTAGGATTGGTTATCTTTGCAAGTCTCTTTGAATTATCAGTTTGGTTTGGCCTACTAGATTGATCTTTCTTGCAATGGGAGAAGTGCTTAGCTTTGGGTTCAATCTTGCGGTGTCCTTTCCCAGTGACAGTAGGGGCAGCAACGCACGTATTGTATTGTTGCCATCGAGGATAACAAGATGGGGTTTTCATCATATTGCATGAGTTTATCCCTCTACATCATGCCATCTTGCTTAAGGCATTACTCTGTTTTCATTAACTTAATACTCTAGATGCATGCTGGATAGCGGTCGATGAGTAGAGTAATAGTAGTAGATGCAGGCAGGAGTCGGTCTACTTGTCTCGGACGTGATGCCTATATACATGATCATACCTAGATATTCTCATAACTATGCTCAATTCTGTTAATTGCTCAACAGTATTTGTTCAGCCACCGTAGAATACTTATGCTCTTGAGAGAAGCCACTAGTGAAACCTATGGCCCCCGGCTCTATCTTCATCATATTAATCTTACAATACTTAGTTATTTCCTTTGCTTTTTACTTTCCTTTTATTTTACTTTGCATCTTTATCATAAAAATACCAAAAATATTATCTTATCATATCTATTAGATCTCACTCTCGTAAGTGGCCGTCTAGGGATTGACAACCCCTTATTGCGTTGGTTACGAGGATTTATTTGTTTTGTGCAGGTACATGGGACTCGCGCGTAGCCTCCTACTGGATTGATACCTTGGTTCTCAAAAACTGAGGGAAATACTTACGCTACTTTGCTGCATCATCCCTTCATCTTCGGGGAAAACCAACGCAGTGCTCAAGAGGTAGCAAGAAGGATTTCTGGCGCCGTTGCCGGGGAGTCAACGCAAAAGTCGATATATCAAGTACCCATCACAATCACTATCTCCCGCATTACATTATTTTCCATTTGCCTCTTGTTTTCCCTCCCCCACTTCACCCTTTCTGTTTTATTCGCCCTCTCTCTCTATCCTCCCTCTCTTTCTCTATTTGCCTATTTTTTCCCGATTGCTTTTTGTTTGCTTGTGTGTTAGTTTGCTTGCTTGTCATGATGGCTCAAGATAATACTAAATTGTGTGACTTTACCAATATCAACAACAATGATTTTATTAACACTCGATTGCTCCTCGTACCGATGCTGAATCTTGTGAAATTAATACTGCTTTGTTGAATCTTGTCATGAAAGATCCGTTTTCCGGCCTTCCTAGTGAAGATGCCGCTACCTATCTGAATAGCTTCGTTGATTTGTGTGATATGCAAAAGAAGAAAGATGTGGATGACGATATTGTTAAATTGAAGCTATTTCCTTTTTTGCTTAGAGATCGTGCTAAAGCTTGGTTTTCGTATATGCCTAAAAATAGTATTGATTCATGGAATAAGTGCAAAGATGCTTTTATCTCTAAGTATTTTCCTCCCGCTAAGATCATCTCCCTTAGAAATGATATTATGAATTTTAAGCAACTTGATCATGAACATGTTGCACAAGCTTGGGATAGGATGAAATTAATGGTACGTAATTGCCCGACTCATGGTTTGAATTTGTGGATGATTATATAAATTTTTTATGCCGGATTGAATTTTGCTTCTAGAAATATTTTTAGATTCGGCCACGGGAGGCACTTTTATAATATTATGGTTAATTATTCTCAATGGCATACCAAAAGATCTACTAATAAAAAGGTGCATGCGATAGAAGAAATTAATGCTTTGAGTGGAAAGATGGATGAACTTATGAAAATATTTGCTAGTAAGAGTGTTTCTTCTGATCCTAATGATATGCCCTTGTCTACTTTGATTGAGAATAATAATGAATCTATGGATGTGAATTTTGTTGGTAGGAACAATTTTGGTAACAACACGTATAGAGGAAATTTTAATCCTAGGCCTTATCCTAGTAATCCCTCTAATAATTATGGTAGTTCCTACAACAATTCTTATGGAAATTATAATAAGATGACCTGAGATTTTGAATCTAATATTAAAGAATTTATTACTTCGCAAAAGAATGTCAATGCTTTGATTGAAGAAAAATTGCTTAAGATTGATGAGTTGGCTAGGAACGTTGATAGAATTTCTCTTGATGTTTATTCTTTCAAACTTAGATCTATTCCACCTAAGCATGATATAAATGAGTCTCTCAAAGCCATGAGAATTTCCATTGATGAGTGCAAAGAAAGAACCGCTAGGATGCGTGCTAAGAAAGATGCCTTTATAAGAGCGTGTTCTTCTAGTTCCTATGAAAATAAAGATGAAGATCTAAAAGTTATTGATGTGTCCCCTATTAAATCTTTGTTTTGCAATATGAATCTTAATAATGATGGGACTGAATATGATCCACCTTTACCTAGAAGGCATTCCAAGAGCTCGGAGTTTCTAGATCTTGATGCTAAAATTGATGAAAGTGGGATCGAAGAAATTATGGATTTCAAGGAATTTAACTATGAAAATTGCTCTTTGATTGATTGTATTTCCTTGTTGCAATCCGTGCTAAATTCTCCTCATGCTTATAGTCAAAATAAAGCGTTCACTAAACATATCGTTGATGCCTTGATGCAATCTAATGAAGAAAAAGTTGAATTATAAGTCTCTATCCCTAGAAAACTTTATGATGAGTGGGAACCAACTATTAAAATTAAAATTAAAGATCATGAATGCTATACTTTATGTGATTTGGGTGCTAGTGTTTCCATGATTCCAAAGACTTTGTGCGATTTGTTAGGTTTCTGTGATTTTGATGAATGCTCTCTAAACTTGCACCTTGCAGATTCCACTATTAAGAAACCTATGGGAAGAATTAATGATGTTCTTATTGTTGCAAATATGAATTATGTGCCTGTAGATTTTATAGTTCTTGACATAGATTCTAATCCTTCATGTCCTATTATTCTTGGTAGACCTTTCCTTAGAACGATTGGTGCAATTATTGATATGAAGGAAGGAAATATTAGATTCCAATTTCCATTGAGGAAAGGCATGGAACACTTTCCTAGAAAGAAAATTAAATTAC
The DNA here is from genome assembly GCF_018294505.1 of Triticum aestivum. Lineage (NCBI taxonomy): Eukaryota > Viridiplantae > Streptophyta > Magnoliopsida > Poales > Poaceae > Triticum > Triticum aestivum. Next base: position 120,051,889 of record NC_057800.1, on the reverse strand, counting down.
CTTATGAATCTATTATGAGAGCCACTTATGGATTGCCTACCAAAGATGGCAATACCTAGATCTATCCTTGCTTGTTATGCCTAGCTAGGGGCGTTAAACAATAGCGCTTGTTGGGAGGCAACCCAATTTTATTTTTATTCCTTGTTATTTGATACTGTTTAGTAATAAATAATTTATCTAGCCTATGTTTTGGTTGTGTTTTTTTTAATTAGTGTTTGTGCCAAGTAGAACCGTTGGGAAGACTTGGGGAAAGTCTTGTTAATCTTGCTGTAAAAAACAGAAACTTTAGCGCTCACGAGAACTGCTGCCATTTTTATTTAGAAAGTGATATTTATCTAATTCTTTTTGCATATGATTAATAGATAAATTTCTCACGTCCATAAAGTTATTTTAGAATTTTGGGGTTCCAGATATTGCGGTAGCTACAGATTACCTCAGACTGTTCTGTTTTAGACAGATTCTGTTTTTTCGTGAGTTGTTTGCTTATTTTGATGAATCTATGGCTAGTAAAATAGTTTATAAACCATAGAGAAGTTGGAATACAGTAGGTTTAACACCAATATAAATAAAGAATGAGTTAATTACAGTACCTTGAAGTGGTCTTTTATTTTCTTTCACTAACGGAGCTCACGAGATTTTCTACTTTAAGTTTTGTGTCGTGAAGTTTTCAAGTTTTGGGGAAAGATTTGATGGATTATGGAACAAGGAGTGGCAAGATCCTAAGCTTGGTGATGCCCACGGCACCCCCAATATAATCTAAGGACACCTAAAAGCCAAAGCTTGGGGATGCCCCGGAAGGCATCCCCTCTCTTTGTCTACTTCTATCGGTAACTTTACTTGGAGCTATATTTTTATTCACCACATGATATGTGTTTTACTTGGAGCGTCTTGCATGATTTGAGTCTTTATTTGTTAGTTTACCACAATCATCCTTGCTGTACACACCTTTTGAGAGAGCCATACATGATTTGGAATTTGTTAGAATACTCTATGTGCTTCACTCATATCATTTGAGTTATATAACTTTGCTCTAGTACTTCATTTATATCTTTTAGACCACGGTGGTGGATTTGTTTTATGGAAACTATTGATCTCTCATTCTTCACTTAGATTATTTTGAGAGTCTTAAATAGCATGGTAATTTGCTTAACTAATCCTAATATGCTTGGTATTCAAGAATACTAAAAACTTTCTTATGAGTGTGTTGAATGCTATGAGAAGTTTGATACATGATAATTGTTTTGAGATATGAAGATGGTGATATTAAAGTTATGCTAGTTGACTAGTTGTGAATTTGAGAAATACTTGTGTTAAGGTTTGTGATTCCCGTAGCATGCACGTATGGTGAACCGTTATGTGATGAAGTTGGAGCATGATTTATTTTTTGATTGTCTTCCTTATGAGTGGCGGTCGGGGATGAGCAATGGTCTTTTCCTACCAATTTATCCCCCTAGGAGCATGCGCGTAATACTTTGCTTTGATAATTTGTAGATTTTTGCAATAAGTATATGAGTTCTTTATGACTAATGTTGAGTCCATGGATTATACGCACTTTTCTCACCCTTCCACCTTTGCTAGCCTCTCTAATACCGCGCACCTTTCGCCGGTATCGCACACCCACCATATACCTTCCTCAAAACAGCCACCATACCTACCTATTATGGCATTTCCATAGCCATTCCGAGATATATTGCCATGCAACTTCCCACCGTTCCATTTATTATGACACACTCCATCATTGTCATATTGCTTAGCATGATCATGTAGTTGACATCATATTTGTGGCAAAGCCAGCATTCATAATTCTTTCATACGTGTCACTCTTGATTCATTGCATATCCCGGTACACCACCGGAGGCATTCATATAGAGTCATATTTTGTTCTAAGTATCAAGTTGTAATTGTTGAGCTGTAAGAAAAATAAAAGTGTGATGATCATCATTATTAGAGCATTGTCCCAGTGAGGAAAGGATGATGGAGACTATGATTCCCCCACAAGTCGGGATGAGACTCCAGACGAAAAATAAAAAAGGGGGAAAAGAGGCCATAAAAAAGAGAAAAGGCCCAAAAAATGATGAGAGAAAAAGAGAGAAGGGACAATGTTACTATCCTTTTACCACACTTGTGCTTCAAAGTAGTACCATGTTATTCATGATAGAGAGTCTCTCGTTTCGTCACTTTCATATACTAGTGGGAATTTTTCATTATAGAACTTGGCTTGTATATTCCAATGATGGGCTTCCTCAAAATGCCCTAGGTCTTCATGAGCAAGCAAGTTGGATGCACACCCACTGAGTTTCTTTTGTTGAGCTTTCATATACTTATAGCTCTAGTGCATCCGTTGCATGGCAATCCCTACTCACTCACATTGATATCTATTGATGGGCATCTCCATAGCCCGTTGTTACGCCTAGTTGATGTGAGACTATCTTCTCCCTTTTTGTCTTCCCCACAACCACCATTCTATTCCACTTATAGTGATATATCCATGGCTCACGCTCATGTATTGCGTGAAGATTGAAAAAGTTTGAGAACACCAAAAGTATGAAACAATTGCTTGGCTTGTCATCGGGGTTGTGCATGATTTAAATATTTTGTGTGGTGAAGATGGAGCATAGCCAGACTATATGATTTTGTAGGGATAACATTCTTTGGCCATGTTATTTTGAGAAGACATGATTTCTTTGTTAGTATACTTGAAGTATTATTATTTTTATGTCAATATTAAACTTTTATCTTGAATCTTTCGGATCTGAATATTCATACCACAATTAAGAAGAATTACATTAAAATTATGCCAAGTAGCACTCCGCATCAAAAATTCTGTTTTTATCATTTACCTACTCGAGGACGAGCGGGAATTAAGCTTGGGGATGCTTGATCGTCTCCAACATATCTATAATTTTTGATTGCTCCATGCTATATTATCTACTGTTTTGGACATTATTGGGCTTTATTATCCACTTTTATATTATTTTTTGGACTAACCTACTAACCGGAGGCCCAGCCCAGAATTGCTGTTTTTTTTGCCTATTTTAGGGTTTCGAAGAAAAGGAATATCAAACAGAGTCCAAACAGAATGAAACCTTCGAGAACGTGATTTTCTCAATGAACAAGACCCAGGAGACTTGGACCCTACGTCAAGACACAAAAGAGGAGGCCACAAGGTAGGGGCGCGCCTACCCCCCCCCCCAGGCGCACCCTCCACCCTCGTGGGCCCCTTGTTGCTCCACCGACGTACTCATTCCTCCTATATATACCTACGTACCCCCAAACGATCAGATACGGAGCCAAAACCCTAATTCCACCACCGCAACTTTCTGTATCCATGAGATCCCATCTTGGGGCCTGTTCCGGAGCTCCGCCGGAGGGGGCATCGATCACGGAGGGCTTCTACATCATCACCATAGCCCCTCTGATGAAGTTTGAGTAGTTTACCTCAGACCTACAAGTCCATAGTTGTTAGCTAGATGGCTTCTTCTCTCTTTTTGGATCTCAATACAATGTTCTCCCCTCTCTTGTGGAGATCTATTCGATGTAATCTTCTTTTTGTGGTGTGTTTGTTGAGACTGATGAATTGTGGGTTTATGATCAAGTCTATCTATGAATAATATTTGAATCTTCTCTGAATTATTTTATGTATGATTGGTTATCTTTGCAAGTCTCTTCGAATTATCAGTTTGGTTTGGCCTACTAGATTGATCTTTCTTGCAATGGGAGAAGTGCTTAGCTTTGGGTTCAATCTTGCGGTGTCCTTTCCCAGTGGCAGTAGGGGCAGCAACACACATATTGTATTGTTGCCATCGAGGATAAAAGATAGGGTTTTCATCATATTGCATGAGTTTATCCCTCTACATCATGTCATCTTGCTTAAGGCGTTACTCTGTTTTCATTAACTTAATACTCTAGATGCATGCTGGATAGCGGTCGATGAGTGGAGTAATAGTAGTAGATGTAGGCAAGAGTCGGTCTACTTGTCTCGGACGTGATGCCTGTATACATGATCATACCTAGATATTCTCTTAACTATGCTCAATTCTGTCATTTGCTCAACAGTAATTTGTTCACCCACCGTAGAATACTTATGCTCTTGAGAGAAGCCACTAGTGAAACCTATGGCCCCCGGGTCTATCTTCATCATATTAATCTTACAATACTTAGTTATTTCCTTTGCTTTTTTACTTTGCTTTTCTTTTACTTTGCATCTTTATCATAAAAATACCAAAAATATTATCTTATCATATCTATCAGATCTCACTCTCGTAAGTGGCCGTGTAGGGATTGACAACCCCTTATCGCGTTGGTTGCAAGGATTTATTTGTTTTGTGCAGGTACGAGGGACTCGCGCGTAGCCTCCTACTGGATTGATACCTTGGTTCTCAAAAACTGAGGGAAATACTTACGCTACTTTGCTGCATCATCCCTTCCTCTTGGGGGAAAACCAACGCAGTGCTCAAGAGGTAGCAGTGATCTTAAGAAACTATTAGCTAATATAAAACAAAAATATCTGGATGCTAGAATGAAATATGAGCCTGTTTATGCTACTTCACCTATCTTTGATACTGATAACGATTATGATTTCTCTGTCGATCCTGATATAATTACTTTGGTTGAATCTGATCCTTTCTATGGATATGAATCTGAAACTGTTGTGGCACATCTTACTAAATTATATGATATAGCTACCCTGTTCACTAATGATGAGAAAACTCGCTACTATTATATCCTTAAATTATTTTCATTCTCATTAAAGGGTGATGCTAAGATATGGTTTAATTCTCTTGATTCTGGTTGTGTGCGTAGTCCCTTGGATATGATTTACTACTTCTCTGCTAAATATTTCCCCACTCATAGGAAACAAGCTGCTTTAAGGGAAATATATAATTTTGTGCAAATTGAAGAAGAGAGTCTCCCACAAGCTTGGGGGGGGGCTTCTCCAATTACTTCATGCTTTGCCTGACCATCCTCTCAAGAAAAATGAAATACTTGATATCTTTTATAATGGACTAACCGATGCTTCTAGAGATTACCTGGATAGATGTGCCGGTTGTGTTTTGAGGGAAAGAATTGTTGATGAAGCTGAAATTCTATTGAATAATATGCTGACTAATGAAAATAATTGGACACTTCCTGAACCAACTCCAGAGCCAACTCTGAAGAAAAGGGGTAATCTATTTCTCAGTCTTGAAGATATGCAAGAGGCAAAGAAATCTATGAAAGAAAATGGTATTAAAGCTGAAGATGTTAAGAATTTACCTCATATTGAAGAAAAACATGGTCTTAATTTGCCGCCTGTTGAAGAAACACATGGTCTCGATAACCCGACACAGGTAGTAAAGGTAAATTCTCTCTATAGATATGATAAAGCTGAAATCCCTTCTGCTAAGTTTGCTAGACAATGTTTGGATGAATTTGATAACTTTATGGTTAAGCAAGAAGATTTTAATGCTTATGTTGGTATACAATTGAAACATAATGCTTACATGATTGAACACTTGAGTGATTATATGGCTAGTGTTAAAGGTGAACTTAAACTTATTAGTAAACATGCTTTTATGGTTACCACTCAAGTAGAACAAGTACTTAAAGCTCAGAATAATTTGCTCAATGAATTGAATAGTAAGAAGAATGATAATGTTGTTAGAGTTATGACTAGAGGAGGTAAAGTGACTTGGGAACCTTTGTATCCTAAGGGCCATCCTAAGAGAATTGAGAAAGATTCTCAGAGAATTAATATAGATGCACCTAGTCCTTCTAAGAGGAAGAAAAAGAAAAATGATAGGACTTTGCATGCTTCTAGTGAACCTGTTGTTGACACACCTGAGAATCCCAATGATATTTATATTTCTGATGCTGAAACACAATCTGGTAATGAACATGAACCTAGTGATAATGTTAATGATGATGTTCATGTTGATGCTCAACCTAGCAATAATTATGATTTAGAAGTTGAACCTGCTGTTGAACTTGATAACCCATAATCAAAGAATCAACGTTATGATAAGAGATACTTTGTTGCTAGGAGGCACGGTAAGGAAAGAGAACCATGGGTTCAGAAACCCATGCCTTCTCCTCCTAAACCATCCAAGAAAAAAGATGATCGGGATTTTGAGTGCTTTGCTAAAATGATTAGACTTATCTTTTTGTGTATGTGTTTGACTGATATGCTTAAAATGAATCCTTATGCTAAATACATGAAAGATATTGTTACAAATAAAAGAAACATACCGGAAGCTGAAATTTCCACCATGCTTGATAATTATACTTTTAAGGGTGGAATACCGAAGAAACATGGAGATCCAGGAGTACCAACTATACCATGCTCCATTAAAATAAACTATGTTAAAACTGATTTATGTGACTTTGGAGCCGGTGTTAATGTTATGCCTCTCTCTTTATATCGTAGACTTGATTTGGATAAATTGACACCTACTGAAATATCTTTGCAAATGGCTGATAAATCAACTGCTATACCTGTCGGTATTTGTGAGGATGTGTCTGTTGTGGTTGCAAAAGTTACTATTTTAACGGACTTTGTTATTCTTGATATTCCCGAGGACGATAGTATGTCTATTATTCTTGGAAGACCCTTTTTGAATACTACAGGGGCTGTTATTGATTGCACCAAGGGCAATGTCACTTTTCATGTTAATGGTAATGAGCATACAGTACACTTTCCGAGGAAACAACCTCAAGTCCATAGTATTAATTCTATTGGAAAAAATTCAACAATTACTATTGGAGGTTTTGAATTTCCTATTCCTACTGTCAAGAAGAAGTATGATATTCTTATTGTTGGGGACATGCATATCCCCATTGAGGTAACCTAGTGTTATTCGAAATTTCTCTGGTTTCATGTTACTCAAAATGAGTTTGTTAACAAGACCTGATGAACCTTGTTAGTGGATTCCTTTTGATGAGCATGAGATGGATGAATTTAGAAAACACAACTCTCTGTACCCTCTTTTTAATTTCTGTTATTTATATTAAGTAAAGAAAATATAATATTTTTCTGTCTATTTCCTGAATTATCCATGCAATAAAAAATACCCCAAAAATAAAAGTACTCCAAATGCCCTGAAAATTAAATATGATTTTTTCTAGAATATTTGAGAATATCTGGCACTGAAAACACAGCAGGGGGAGCAGCCACGTGCCCACGAGGGTGGAGGGCGCGCCCCTGCCTCATGGACCCCACGTCGGTCCCCTCCACTTATTCCAGCTACCACACACTCCTTCCTCCCAAAAAAATCACTAGCCAGCTCAAACCCGAGTCCAAGCTCATCTTGCTGCCATTTTTTATCTCCTTTCTCAAAGCTCCATTCACAAAACTTCTTTGGGGGATTGTTCCTTGGTATGTGACTCCTCCAATGGTCCAATTAATTTTTGTTCTAGTGCTTTATTCATTGCAAATTTTTGCGGATTAGGTGATCCTGTTCTTGAGCTTGCATGTCAAATTTATATGGTTAAAAGTTGTTTTAACGCATGATATTGCCTCTAGGCACTTGTAGGAGTAGTTGTTATCAATTTTGTTGAGTTTGGTTCACTTTTATTTTGAAGTTACTAATAATTTAGAAATTTTCCAAAGGAATAAATATGTTTAGGAAAATGTACCAAGGTGGTTCTTCAAGGAAGCAAGGACCCAGGCCCACAATACGCGATGCGGACGAGGAACCACCCAGACACGCTCAAGTGCGGCCTTGTGAATGGCCGTCAAAGGACATCATGATCCAAGCAGGAATTAAATAGGAATTTGATGCATATGTGCGTAATGCTGATCTGGAGAGCTTCGAGGCAGATAAGTGCCGTCAATACCTCTATTTAACTGATTCATTTGTGAGAAGGTTTAAATTTTCATCATCACGCAATTCTCAAACTGTCCTATTTGACCTTTATTATAACTTTTATACCATGGACTTAGAAGATTTTAACACTGCTTGTAAACTCCCACAGTGGGGTAATGTTAGTGAACCTCGCAAATCTGAATTTAGAGATTTTCTTGCTAGTATTACAGTGGGGGAATCTAGAGATGTAACACAAGCCACCATAGGAGCATTCATTTCCCTGCTAAACTTTATTTTCTCTCTTCACAGGAAGGTGCAAAACGGTAAAGATGAAGCATGTCACATGTGTGTACCGATCTTAGCATTCTCAGGAGCGCTGTTTTAGGAGATAAACAATACAACTTGAGGGCTGTTGTTGCACGTAGGTTGCATAATAATCGTATTCATGGAGATTTCTTTGGTGGAATTTATGCAACCCGTATAGCTAACTTTCTTGAGATACCCATACGTGGACATGATATTGAGTTGCCTCCTTCTTATCTAGATTATGATGCTATGGTTCGTCATCAGTTTGTTGAGAGGAACGATCAGTTCCTCCAGTACCGACTAATCTTTGACAGACGACGCACCTATCACGTCGCTCTCCCTGCTCCTACTTTCTTTGACTTTCAGGCAAAGGGGAGATATATTATAACCAGGAAGGAGGCGACCGAGTACAAGAGAAGGGCAGAGACAACTCGCCTCCAAGCTCCAGCTCATCAGGAAATTGCCGTTGCATCTCAGTACGACCCCATCTACAATTTTGGATATCCGCCAGGCCAGCCGTGGCCATTGACCAACTTAGGCCAAAAGCCTAAGCTTGGGGGAGTACATATTTCTCACCGACATTACATTCATGTTCACACACTCATGCTAGTTGTCGATGCTCATACTTTTTCATTGTAATATCCATGCTAGTTTATTTTCCTTTTTATGCTTTCTTCTTGTGTGTTTGATAAACCCTAAGAAAAAACAAAAAAATAGCTCTAGCTTTTAGTTAGTTTAATTTTCATGCTGTAGTAGTATTGATTAAAAAGAAAACCCAAAAAGATTTCGCGTTCTTCTTTTGCTTGTTGGGAGCTTTCCCGTGTAAATAGTTTTATTTCTTTTCTTGTTCTTTGGGGGTCGAGAGGAGAAGACCATGATTAAAATGTTGAGTGGCTCTTATATGCATTATTGTTGATCTAACAAAGAGTCCATATTACCTTGTCTTCTCTCTTGAATTGAATGCTTGCAGATTCCAGCTTAGTCCAATGCACGTGCACTATTATTATTATCCACACTAATTGGTCATGCAAGTGAAAGGCAATAATGATGATTATATGATGAAATAATTGAGATGAGAAAGCTGGTATGAACTCAACCTCTCTTGTTTTTGTAAATATGATTAGTCCATCGTTCCTGATTCAGCCTATTATGAAATAAACATGTTTGCAATGACAATTATAGATTGTAGTTGCTTATGCCATGCTTAATTAGCTAGGAGCTTATAATGGTTTACCTTGCGTGCCAACATGCTATTAAAATGGTTGTGATGTGGTATGATAGGGTGGTATCCTCTTTTGAACGATTCGAGTGGCTTGACTTGGCACATGTTCACACATGTAGTTGAAACAAAATCAACATAGCCTCTACGATATTTATGTTCATGGTGCATTATATCCTACTCATGCTTGCATTCGGTGTTGATTAATTTTAATGCATGTTCATGACTGTTGTCGCTCTCTAGCTGGTCGCTTCCCAGTCTTTTTCTAGCCTTCACTTGTACTAAGCGGGAATACTGCTTGTGCATCCAATTCCATAAACCCCAAAGTTGTTCCATATGAGTCCACCATACCTACCGATATACGGTATCTACCTGCCGTTCCAAGTAAATTTATATGTGCTAAACTCTAAACCTTCAAATAAACATTCTGTTTTGTATGCTCGAACAGCTCATGTATCAACTAGGGTTGTCTGTATCTTGCATGCTAGGCGGGATATTTTCAAGAGGAGTGGACTCCGCTCCTCACTCACGAGAAAATGGTTGGTCACCGGGATGCCCAGTCCCATGCTTTATGCAAATCAAATCAAAATAACTGCAAACAAAACTCCCCCGGGACTCTTGTTAGTCGTCGTTGTTTCGTGCAAGACATGGATTGATGCTTGCTGGTGGAGGGGGAGTATAAACTTTACCATTCTGTTTGGGAACCGCCTATAATGTGTGTTATGTTGACAATGAAGGTATACCGCTCAAAATATTATTCATATCTATTTCAAAACCGAGCTCTTGCACCTCTACAAATCCCTGCTTCCCTCTGCGAAGGGCCTATCTATTTACTTTTATGTTGAGTCATCATCCTCTTATTAAAAAGCACCAGTTGGAGACCACCGCTGTCATTTGCATCCATTACTGTTAGTTTACATTGAGAATGACTTGACTGGATCTCTTTTACCATGGATTACAATGTCTAGTCAGTCCTTGATCTTTAAAGGTGCTCTGCATTTATGTTTTGCGGTCTCATAAAGGGCTAGCGAGATACCATGCATCTTGTCATTTCATATCATGATTGTTTTGAGAAAGTGTTGTCACCCGAGATTTATTATTATTGCTCATTAGTTGATTATCCCATTGATATCAGTAAACATGAGACCTTAATGTTATTGTGAATATGGTTAGTTCATAATCTTTGCTGAAAACCTGAATGCCGGCTTTACATATTTACAACAACAGGAGCAAACAGAGTTTGTAAAAGGCTTTCTTTATCACTTTCAGTTTATCAACTGAATTGCTTCAGGACAAGCAAAGGTTTAAGCTTGGGGGAGTTGATACGTCTCCGTCGTATCTACTTTTCGAAACACTTTTTCCCTTGTTTTGGAGTCTAACTTGCATGATTTGAATGGAACTAACCTGGACTGACGCTGTCTTCAGAAGAATTGCCATGGTGTTATTTTTGTGCAGAAATAAAAGTTCTTAGAATGACCTAAAAATCAACGGAGAATTATTTTGGAATATATAAAAAAATATTGGAAGAAAGATCCACGTCAGGGGCCCACCACCTGTCCACGAGGGTGGGGGCTCGCCCTACCCCCCTGGGCGCGCCCCCTGCCTCGTGGGCCCCCTGACGCTGCACCGACCTCAACCTTGACTCCATTTATTCACTTTCGGGAGAAAAAATCAGGGAGAAGGATTCATCACATTTTACGATACGGAGCCGCTCCCAAGCCCTAAACCCTCTCGGGAGGGCTGATCTGGAGTCCGTTTGGGGCTCCGGAGAGGGGAATTCGTCGCCTTCATCATCATCAACCTTCCTCCATCACCAATTTCATGATGCTCACCACCGTGTGTGTGTAATTTCATCGTAGGCTTGATGGGCAGTGATGGGTTGGATGAGATTTATCATGTAATCAAGTTAGTTTTGTTTGGGTTTGATCCCTAGTATCCACTATGTTCTGAGATTGATGTTGCTTTGACTTTGCTATCCCTAATGCTTGTCACTAGGGCCCGAGTGCCATGATTTCAGATCTGAACCTATTATGTTTTCATCAATATATGAGAGTTCTTGATCCTATCTTGCAAGTCTATAGTCACTTACTATGTGTTATGATCCGGCAACCCCGAAGTGACAATAATCGGGACCACTCCCGGTGATGACCTGCTACCTCTTGAGCACTGTGTTGGTTTTCCCCGAAGAGGAAGGGATGATGCAGCAAAGTAGTGTAAGTATTTTCCTTAGTTTTTGAGAACCAAGGTATCAATCCAGTAGGAGGCTACGCGCGAGTCCCTTGCACCTGCACAAAACAAATAAATCCTCGCAACCAACGCGATAAGGGCTTGTCAATCCCTACACGGCCACTTACGAGAGTGAGATCTCATAGATATGATAAGATGATATTTTTGGTATTTTGGTGATAAAGATGCAAAGTAAAATAAAGGCAAAGTAAATAGCAAAGGAAATAACTAAGTATTACGAGATTAATATGATGAAGATAGACCCGGGGGCCATAGGTTTCACTAGTGGCTTCTCTCGAGAGCATAAGTATTCTACGGTGGGTGAACAAATTACTGTTGAGAAATTGATCGAATTTAGCATAGTTATGAGAATATCTAGGTATGATCATGTATATAGGCATCACGTCTGAGACAAGTAGACCGACTCCTGCCTGCATCTACTACTATTACTCCACTCATCGACCGCTATCCAGCATGCATCTAGAGTATTAAGCTAATGAAAGCAGAGTAACACATTAAGCAAGATGACATGATGTTGAGGGATAAACTCATGCAATATGATGAAAACCCCATATTGTTATCCTCGATGGCAATAATACAATACATGCCTTGCTTCCCCTACTGTCCCTGGGAAAGGACACTGCAAGATTGAACTCAAAGCTAAGCACTTCTCCCATTGCAAGAAAGATCAATCTAGTAGGCCAAACCAAACTGATAATTCGAAGAGACTTGCAAAGATAACCAATCATACATAAAAGAATTCAGAGAAGATTCAAATATTGTTCATAGATAGACTTGATCACAAACCCACAATTCATCGGTCTCAACAAACACACCGCAAAAAGAAGATTACATCGAATAGTTCTCCACAAGAGAGGGGGAGAACATTCTATTGAGATCCAAAAAGAGACAAGAAGCCATCTAGCTACTAACTATGGACCCATAGGTCTGAGGTGAACTACTCACACTTCACCGGGATATACAATGGACCAAGAGTGACATGTATGAAAGAATTACGAATGGTGGCTTTGCCACAAATACTATGTCAACTACATGATCATGCTAAGCAATATGACAATAATGAATGCGTCATGATAAACGGAATGGTGGAAAGTTGCATGGCAATATATCTCGGAATGGCTATGGAAATGCCATAATAGGTAGGTATGGTGGCTGTTTTGAGGAAGATATAAGGAGGTTTATGTGTGAAAGAGCGTATCATATCACGGGGTTTGGATGCACCGGCGAAGTTTGCGCCAACTCTCAATGTGAGAAAGGGCAATGCACGGTGCCGAAGAGGCTAGCAAGGATGGAAGGGTGAGAGTGCGTATAATCCATTGACTCAACATTAGTCATAAAGAACTCACATACTTATTGCCAAAATCTACAAGTCATCAAAAACCTCGGCACTACGCGCATGCTCCTAGGGGGATAGATTGGTAGGAAAATACCATCGCTCGTCCCTGACCGCCACTCATAAGGTGGACAATCAAATAACACCTCATGTTTCAAATTTGTTACATAAAGTTAACCATACGTGCATGCTACGGGACTTGCAAACTTCAACGCAAGCATTTCTCAATTTCACAACTACTAAACTAGCACGACTTTGATATTATTACCTCCATATCTCAAAACAATCATCAATCATCAAACTTCTCTTAGTATTCAAAACACTCATAAGAAATTTTTACTAATCTTGAATACCTAGCATATTAGGATTTTAAGCAAATTACCATGCTATTTAAGACTCTCAAAATAATGTAAGTGTAGCACGAGAGATCAATAGTTTATATAAAACAAATCCACCACCGTGCTCTAAAAGATATAAGTGAAGTACTAGAGCAAAACTATATAACTCAAAAGATATAAGCGAAGCACATAGAGTATTCTAACAAATTCCAAATCATGTATGTCTCTATCAAAAGGTGTGTATATAAAGTATGATTGTGGTAAACTAAAAAGTAAAGACTCAAATCATACAAGACGCTCCATGCAAAACACATATCATGTGGTGAATAAAAATATAGCTCCAAGTAAAGTTACAGATAGAAGTAGAAGAAAGAGGGGATGCCTTCCTGGAAATCCCCAAGCTTTGGCTTTTAGGTGTCCTTAGATTATATTGGGGGTGCCATGGGCATCCCCAAGCTTAGGCTCTTGCCACTCCTTGTTCCATAATCCATCAAATCTTTACCCAAAACTGGAAAACTTCACAACACAAAACTCAAAGTAGAAAATCTTGTGAGCTCCGTTAGCGAAAGAAAACAAAAGACCACTTCAAGGTACTGTAATGAACTCATTCTTTATTTATATTTGTATTAAACCTAATGTATTCCAACTTCTCTAGGGTTTATAAACTATTTTACTAGCCATAGATTCATCAAAATAAGCAAACAACACACGAAAAACAGAAAATGTCTAAAACAGAACAGTATGTAGTAATCTGTAGCTAGCGCAAGATATGGAACCCCTAAAATTCTAAAATAAATTTATGGATGTGAGGAATTTACCTATTAATCATCGGCAAAAGGAATTAACTAAATAGCACTTTCCAAATAAAAATGCCAGCAGTTCTCGTGAGCGCTAAAGTTTATGTTTTTTACAGCAAGTGTAACAAGACTTTCCCCAATTCTTGCCAACGGTTCTACTTGGCACAAACACTAATTAAACGCAAAAAACACAACCAAAACAGAGGCTAGATCAATTATTTATTACTAAACAGGATCAAAAAGCATGGAATAAAAATAAAATCGCGTTGCCTCCCAACATGCGCTATCGTTTAACGCCCCTAGCTAGGCATAACAAGCAAGGATAGATCTAGGTATTGCCATCTTTGGTAGGCAATCCATAAGTGGCTCGCATAATAGATTCATAAGGTAATTTAATTTTCTTTCTTGGAAAGAGTTCCATGCATTTCCTTAATGGAAATTGGAATGTAATATTTCCTTCCTTCATATCAATAATTGCACCAATCGTTCTAAGGAAAGGTCTACCAAGAATAATAGGACATGAAGGATTAGAATCTATGTCAAGAACAATAAAATCTACGGGCACATAATTCCTATTTGCAACAATAGGAACATCATTAGTTATTCCCATTGGTTTCTTAATAGTGGAATCCGCAAGGTGCAAGTTTAGAGAGCAATCATCAAAATCACAGAAACCTAACAAATCACACAAAGTCTTTGGAATCATGGAAACAGTAGCACTCAAATCACATAAAGCATAGCATTCATGATCTTTAATTTTAATTATAATAGTTGGTTCCCACTCATCATAGAGTTTTCTAGGGATAGAAACTTCCTATTCAAATTTTTCCTCATAAGATTGCATCAAGGCATCAACGATATGTTTAGTAAACGCTTTATTTTGACTATAAGCATGGGGAGAATTTAGCACGGATTGCAACAAGGAAATACAATCAATCAAAGAGAAATTTTCATAGTTAAATTCCTTGAAATCCATAATAGTGGGTTTAGCAACATCTAGGGTTTTAATTTCTTCAATCCCACTTTTATCAATTTTAGCATCAAGATCAAAAAGTTCCGAATTCTTGGAACGCCTTCTAGGTAGAGGTCGATCATATTCAGTCCCATCATTATCAAGATTCATATTGCAAAACAAAGATTTAATAGGGGACACATCAATAACTTTTAGATCTTCATCTTTATTTTCATAGGGACTAGAAGAACACACTCTTATAAAGGCATCTTTCTTAGCACACATCCTAGCGGTTCTTTCTTTGCACTCGTCAATGGAAATTCTCATGGCTTTGAGAGACTCATTGATCTCATGCTTAGGTGTAATAGATCTAAGTTTCAAAGAATCAACATCAAGAGAAATCCTATCAACGTTCCTAGCCAACTCATCAATCTTAAGCAATTTTTCTTCAATCATAGCATTGCAACTCTTTTGCGAAGTAATAAATTCTTTAATATTAGATTCAAAATCAGAGGGCATCTTATTATAATTTCCATAAGAATTATTGTAGGAATTGCCATAATTATTAGAGGGATTACTAGGATAAGGCCTAGGATTGAAATTTCCTCTATACGCGTTGTTACCAAAATTGTTCCTACCAACAAAATTCACATTCATAGATTTATTATTATTCTCAATCAAAGTAGACAAGGGAATATCATTAGGATCATAAGAAACACTCTTACTAGCAAATAATTTCATACGTTCATCCATCTTTCCACTCAAAACATTAATTTCTTCTATCGCTTATTAGTAGATCTTTCAGTATGCCATTGACAATAATTAACCACAATATTATCTAGGAGTTTAGTAGCTTATCCTAAAGTGATTTCCATAAAAGTGCCTCCCGCGGCCGAATCTAAAAGATTACTAGAAGCAAAATTCAATCCGGCATAAAAAATTTGTATAATCATCCACAAATTTAGACCATGAGTAGGGCAATTACGTATCATTAATTTCATTCTCTCCCAAGCTTGTGCAACATGTTCATGATCAAGTTGCTTAAAATTCATAATATCGTTTCTAAGGGAGATGATCTTAGCGGGAGGAAAATACTTAGAGATAAAAGCATCTTTGCTCTTATTCCAAGAATCAATACTATTTTTAGGCAACGACGAAAACCAAGCTTTAGCACGATCTCTAAGTGAAAAAGGAAATAGCTTCAATTTAACAATATCATTATCCACATCTTTCTTCTTTTGCATATCACACAAATCAACGAAGCTATTTAGATGGGTAGCGGCATCTTCACTAGGAAGGCCGGAAAACGGATCTTTCATGACAAGATTCAGCAAAGCAGTATTAATTTCACAAGATTCAGCATCGGTAAGAGGAGCAATTGGAGTGCTAATAAAATCATTATTGTTGGTATTGGTGAAGTCACACAATTTAATGTTATCTTGAGCCATCGTGACAAGCAAGCAAACTAACACAAGCAAACAAAAACCAAGCGGGCAAAAAGAAGCAAACGGGAAAGAGAAGGAGGATAGAGAGAGAGGGCGAATAAAACGGCAAGGGTGAAGTGGGGGAGAGGAAAATGAGATGCAAATGGCAAATAATGTAATGCGGGAGATAAGGGTATGTGATGGGTACTTGGTATATTGACTTTTGCGTAGACCTCCGCGGCAACGGCGCCAGAAATCCTTCTTGCTACCTCTTGAGCATTGCGTTGGTTTTCCCCGAAGAGGAAGGGATGATGCAGCAAAGTAGCGTAAGTATTTCCCTCAGTTTTTGAGAACCAAGGTATCAATCTAGTAGGAGGCTACGCGCGAGTCCCTCACACCTGCACAAAACAAATAAATCCTCGCAACCAATGCGATAAGGGGTTGTCAATCCCTACACGGCCACTTATGAGAGTGAGATCTGATAGATATGATAAGATGATATTTTTGGTATTTTTGTGATAAAGATGCAAAGTAAAATAAAGGCAAAGTAAATAGCAAAGGAAATAACTAAGTATTAGGAGATTAATATGATGAAGATAGACCCAGGGGCCATAGGTTTCACTAGTG
This sequence comes from Triticum aestivum, assembly GCF_018294505.1. Taxonomy (NCBI): domain Eukaryota; kingdom Viridiplantae; phylum Streptophyta; class Magnoliopsida; order Poales; family Poaceae; genus Triticum; species Triticum aestivum. The sequence goes on along the minus strand of NC_057800.1, from coordinate 120,034,862 downwards.
GCTTCTCTCGAGAGCATAAGTATTCTACGGTGGGTGAACAAATTACTGTTTAGCAATTGACAGAATTGAGCATAGTTATGAGAATATCTAGGTATGATCATGTATATAGGCATCACGTCCGAGACAAGTAGACCGACTCCTGCATGCATCTACTACTATTACTCCACTCATCGACCGCTATCCAACATGCATCTAGAGTATTAAGGTAATGAAAACAAAGTAATGCCTTAAGCAAGATGACATGATGTAGAGGGATAAACTCATGCAATATGATGAAAACCCCATCTTGTTATCCTCGATGGCAACAATACAATACGTGCATTGCTGCCCTACTGTCACTGGGAAAGGACACCGCAAGATTGAACCCGAAGCTAAGCACTTCTCCCATTGCAAGAAAGATCAATCTAGTAGGCCAAACCAAACTGATAATTCGAAGAGACTTGCAAAGATAACCAATCATATATAAAATAATTCAGAGAAGATTCAAATATTGTTCATAGATAGACTTGATCATAAACCCACAATTCATCGGTCTCAACAAACACACCACAAAAAGAAGATTACATCGAATAGTTCTCCACACGAGAGGGGGAGAACATTGTATTGAGATCCAAAAATAGAGAAGAAGCCATCTAGCTACTAACTATGGACCCGTAGGTCTGAGGTGAACTACTCACACTTCATCGGAGGGGCTATGGTGTTGATGTAGAAGCCCTCCGTGATCGATGCCCCCTCCGGCAGAGCTCCGGAACAGGCTCCAAGATGGGATCTCGTGGATACAGAAAGTTGCGGCGGTGCAATTAGGGTTTTGCCTCCGTATATGATTGTTTGAGGGTGGAGGGCGCGCCTGGGGGGGCTAGGCGTGCCCCCTACCTCGTGGCCTCCTCTTTTGTGTCTTGACGTAGGGTCCAAGTCTCCTGGGTCTTGTTTGTTAAGAAAATCACGTTCCCGAAGGTTTCATTCCATTTGGACTCTTTTTGATATTCCTTTTCTTCGAAACCCTAAAACAGGCAAAAAACAACAATTCTGGGCTGGGCCTTCGGTTAATAGGTTAGTCCCAAAAAATAATATAAAAGTGGATAATAAGGCCCAATAATGTCCAAAACAGTAGATAATATAGCATGGAGCAATCAAAAATTATAGATACGTTTGAGACGTATCATGACCGTAGTTTGAGGAGTTCATGTATTCACTATGTGTTAATGCTTTGGTCCGGTACTCTATTAAAAGGAGGCCTTAATATCCCTTAGTTTCCAATAGGACCCCGCTGCCACGGGAGGGTAGGACAAAAGATGTCATGCAAGTTCTTTTCCATAAGCACGTATGACTATATTCGGAATACATGCTTACATTACATTGATGAACTGGAGCTAGTTCTGTGTCACCCTAGGCTATGACTGTTACATGATCGATCGCATCCGGCAAAATTCTCTATCATCGATCCAGTGCCTACGAGCTTTTCCATATATTGTTCCTCGCCTATTTACTTTTCCGCTGCTACAGTTACAATCACTACAAAATCCAAAAATATTACTTTTGCTTCCGTCAACTTTTGCCACCATTACCACTACTATCATATTACTTTGTTGCTAAATACCTTGCTGTAGATATTAAGTTTCCAGGTGTGGTTGAATTGACAAATCAGCTACTAATACTTGAGAATATTCTTTGGCTCCCCTTGTGTCGAATCAATAAATTTGGGTTGAATACTCTACCCTCGAAAACGGTTGCGATCCCCTATACTTGTGGGTTATCATTATGTTTTCTTATATCTGAAATAAAGTATATTGTCATGGATCATCCAAAATGTTGAGCTTGCCTTTCCCCCTCAGTGTAACATCCCAAATTTTCAATTTGGAATGTTATACATTAGATCATCACCACATAGCATATTTTATTTGCTTTTGGTTTGATCCTAGAAGTTCTACGCAACTCAAGGACCCTCGGAGAGAGTTGGGGACTTCGTTATTTTCATATTTGAGTTTTCTCAAATTTTGAAAACAGGATCATTTGATTTTATTTATTTTATCTTCAATTATTTCTATTATAAAAATATGAGAGAGGGAATAAAATGACTTTCCCAAAATAAAGAAATATTGAGGATTTAATAATAAAATCAAATAAGATTTTATTTTGGAGTTATTTGCTATTTTATTTGAATTTAGGAAAAATGAACGTTTTTCAAAATTACATTTAGGCCCCCAAATAAATGTTCATCTTGTCCGGCTTGATTTTAGAAGTCGGGAAAAATTTATTTCGGCATTTTTGGAGTCCGTTTAGTATTTCTTTTATTTGTTTTTCTGCGCGTAATAATTTTTTAAAAAAATGCGCAACCGACTTAGGCCGGTTTCGGCCAGGACTCTTTCGGGCCGGACTTTAAAAGCCCGTGACCCTGAGCCCCAGCGCCGCCAGCCCACCCGAACCCTAACCCTAGCCGCGCCGCCGCCCGCGCCGCCGCAGCCCGATCCGCCGCCGCCGGCTCGCCTCGCGCGCCGCGCCGCCGCACTGCCGCCCAACGCCGTCGACCCCGCTGCACCGGAGCCGTCCCGCCGCCGCCGCCGCCGGTTTCCTCGAGAAAACCGCCCGGTTTTCCTTTCGGTTTTTTTAGATCCTTTTTTATTTAGATCGGTTTATTTCCGGTTTAGTTTATTTAGCGAGCGTTCGCTCGATTGTTCGTTTTAACGAACACGTTCACCATTTAGTTCCAGAAAACGAACATTCGTTCATTAATCTGTTCGTCGTTTTTCTTTTCCTCGGATTTTCCGCGATTATTTCTGATTGCGATTCTGATCCGATTTTCGTTCTAGTATAACTTTTCGCTCGTTTATCGGAATCAAGCGATTCAAGTTCTTGGATTTTCGTCTCAAAACCCTCTTTCCGTTTAACCAACTCAAACAAGTTTTTTCTTCTGTAAAATTTGACCTAGATTCAGATTAGTAAACAAAGTTTGTTTCTTTCGCCGTTTGACTTTTGTTGCTTCGTTCATTTTGATTATTTTTGCAAACCGGAGTTCTCAAGTTGAACTTTCTGGTTAGTTCTCTTATTTGAGTTTTACCCGTGCATTATATGAGTACTTATTGTGTGCTTGTTTGTTTGTGATAGAGTACCCGGAGTGCGCCGCTTGCTATTTCGAGTCTCTATGTTTCGCGGACCATCACCAAGGAAAGTAACACTTTGATCATACCTCTTTACTACCCAGTTTTATTGCATTAGATCAATCCTCAAACATTGCATGATTAGGATCTAATTAAATTGTGGGTTTTGGGAAGTAGATGAGGTAGTACTTATTTCCTGTTTTATTATCAAACCTTTGGGAGTTACTTCTACGTTTGCTTATATTGCCATGCTAGTCTAGTAGACGTGGATTGGGTGAGTGTATCCATGACATATGTGAGATTGATAAATTAATGGTTTAATTAAGGTGGCAACTTAAACACACATCTGGGTGGATTGAGGCACCTGGGTATTCCAGCGATTGCCTGTATTTTTATGGACCGCCACCCAGGCTCAAAGGGATCATGAGATTATTCATACTAGAAACTTCCGTGTGCAGCCAAAAGCTATTATGGGCTCTAGCATAGTTGACTAAGTCGTGCGAACTCTTACAGTGGTAGACTAGCAGATGTAGGGGATGTAGGTTGGTACTGTCTACCCGATCGTAAGGTGTTAGCGCTTCTGAAAGACTATGTCTTGGTCATCCGTTTCTCCAACACCATGTAGTGCGAGAATCCCAACGGAGGAGATCGAGTCTTGTGGGGGAAAAGTGCAAACCTCTACAGAGTTTATAAACTAATCATGGTTAGCCGAGTCCCCGGTTATGGATGTCTTGAGTATCTGGTACTTGGATTATCATGTGAATCTCATCATGTTACTTTAATTAATTTGTTGGGTTTTAAAGATGATGCTTAATTCGGATTGAGAGGATGTCTATCTTCTCAATGTTTAACAACTACCATGATAGTTAAATAAAATGTATTCCTTTGCAGTAGGAAAAAATTAGCTTTACGCAAAAACTGTAACCATAGAGCTTTCCACCAGCCATATTTGAATGTAGTATAGCCTATTTCTTTCATTACTCTCCATGTGTTACCTTGCCAGCATATTCCATGTGCTGACCTGTTTCGGGCTGCAACGTTCATGTTGCAGACTTTTCAGACGATGAGTAAGGTGCCTTTAGGTCGTGGTTCAATACTCAGTGATGCTGTTGGAGTTGATGGACTCACTTATCTTCCAAGCCTTCCGCGGTTATCGGTTTTAGATGGCCTTAAGCCATATTTATTGTAATAAGTTCTCTTTTGAGACACTCGATGTAATAAGTGTGTGATTGCTACTCTGTTATAAATCCTTCAAGTACTGTGCGTGTCAGCATTACTGATCCAGGGATGACACTAATGCATAGAGATCAGACTGGTTGAGGTCTGGTTGCTACAAGATGGTATCAGAGCACACGCTGACTGTAGGACACGACCACTAAGCTAAAGCCCTAGATCACCACTCACTCTTCTCATTTCTGACTCCTCATCTTTTCTACTCTTTTAGGATGGCGGATGCAAGGAACAAGTTCACGCAACCGGATGAAGATACACCCTTTGGACGTCACTTGAAGGAAGTCACTAGATACCTGAACATCGGAGTACCAAGCTTCACCGGAACCTACAACGCCACTTTACCTGAAGAGGAGTGCTGGATGATTCAATTTTGAGTTCCAGGAAAGACGTTCATGCCAGTCACTGAGCCCATAGAGTTTTCCTTTGATGCACCAACCTGGAGTCTAGGAAAGAGCATGGCAGCTCACATCACCATGGGACGTATTGGAGAAGTTTACCGCAATGATCTCAAGGATACTATCTACTAGATTTGTGGGCGCCGAGATGAGCACTGGGAGATGATCAGCACCAAGAAGAGTAGATCAATCACAGCTTTCATCCAGGAGTTAAACCAGCACATTCGACGTCAGGAGAACCAGATGTGCGCAGACATGATAGATCTGAAGAAGGCAAGGACAAGAATTACGGAACTGGAGGAAGAACTCAAGGCTACATGTGAAGACTATGAGGAGGAAATCGTCGTACTAGTGGAGAAGAATGACTGCCTGATAAAGAAGATCGGAATATTCATGGGAGGCCCTACACCAGTAGAAGAAGACGAAGAACCCAAGGAGATTCGCCCGAAAGACTACATCATCATCGACGACACCGACTCGGACCCAGACGAGAGCGATGATGACTATGTTGATGAAGCTGGAGTGGATATCATGGAGTCTGCAACCGAAGAATATTTCTAGTAGACCACCCCATCAGTAGTAGTATTCCACCATGTAAATAGAGTAGTCCGAGCACTTTCGCGATAGTTAGACCGATTGTATGCCCTTGTTTGATTGAATGAAGTGATTTGTTTGCTTTTGCCTCATGTGCATATGGGTAGTGTTTTCTCTCTAGACCCCTCTCTATTCTTAAATCTCATCTTTTCTAAACCCATCAGATGCCTCCGAGACGTGACAATGGATTTGCATTTCCACCGGAGCTCACTCAGTTGATCCAGCAGCAGAATACGTTGATGTAGTTCCTAGTCCAAAATCAGAATCAGGGGAACAAGAACAACAACAACCCACCACCACCACCACATGTTGATCACTTAACCCGTTTTCTTAGGCTGAATCTGCCGGTGTTCTCTAGTAGCACCGAGCCTATAGTAGCAGATGATTGGCTCCACAAGATTGGAAGGGAGTTAACCACTACAGGATGTACTAATGCTGAGAAGGTGCACTTTGCCGCACATCAGTTGGATGGACCAGCAGCATCATGGTGGGAGAATTACATCGTCACCTACCCTATAGCCACGGTGACATGGGTCCAATTTCAGCAGGCTTTCCGTACTGCCCATGTTTCAGCAGGAGATATGGCCATGAAGAACCGTGAGTATCGCAACTTGCGCCAAGGAGGACGGACAGTTGGCCAGTATGTGGATGACTTTAGTAAGCTAGCACGTTATGCCCCAGATGACGTTGCTACGGATGCAGCTAATCAGGAGAAGTTTCTGGAAGGACACAATGATGAGTTGAGCATGCAGTTGATGGTAGCAAGCTTCAATAACTACCAGGAGTTGGTAGATCATGCTCTTATGATTGAAGGGAAGCAACAGCAGATTGAGAACCGCAAGAGGAAGTATGGACAAGGGAAGTACAATTCTAGAGCTCAGCAGAAGCTGCATTTTACCCCTAAACCGGGAGGACCTTTTCAGCATACCCATGGAGGAGGAAGTTCGCATAATCATAATGGCCCCAAGAATGGTAATGGGAATGGAGGAAGCAACGGCCAGAACCATACCAACCCATCAACACCAGCCAAGAGAGACTTGAGCCAAGTCACTTGCTTTAAGTGCCAGAAGACCGGACATTACGCCAATGAATGTCCTAAAGCCCAGAATGGAAATGGCAATGGAAGCTCTGGGAAGAAGCCGAACCCTTTCAATAGGGGACAGGTGAACCACGTTAACGTGGAGGAGGTTGAAGCCCAGGCCAATGCAGTAACAGGTAAGTTTTTGGTTAAGTCATTTACTGCACTTGTTCTTTTTTATACTGGTGCATCGCATTCATACATCTCAAGGGGATTTGTGGATAAGTATAAACTGCCAACCGAAGCCCTTAGGTCACCCATGTTAGTAACCTCGCCTGGAGCTGAGTATATGGCTAGTCTATGGTGTGATCGGTTACCATTAACGATTGGTAACTATGTATTTCCCTCGGACCTAATAGTATTGGAATCTCAAGGATTGGATGTGATATTAGGCATGGATTGGTTATCAAAGTATGAAGGGAACATTGAATGTGCCAGTAAGTCAATTATGCTTACGACGCCAGAAGGAAGAAGGATCAAGTATGTATCCCGGCATGAGCCTAAGAGGACTCAAGTAAATTCCCTAATAGGAGTTGTGCAGGAGGAAGTACCAGTGGTGAAGGATTTCCCTAACGTATTTCTAGAGGGGTTGCTAGGCATGCCACCGGATAGAGATATTCAGTTTTTGATTGAGATTTTGCCAGGCACTGGACCAATATCTAAGAGAGCATACAGGATGCCCGCAAAGGATTTGGAGGAGATTAATAAGCAGATTAAAGAGTTACTGGATAAAGGTTATATTCGCCCAAGTTCTTCGCCTTGAGGATCACCAGTACTTCTAGTGGAGAAAAAGGACGGATCGTCAAGGATGGTTGTTGATTATCGAGGATTAAATGAAGAAACAATCAAGAACAAGTACCCACTACCAATGATCAATGATCTGTTTGATCGATTACAAGGAGCTAAGGTCTTTTCCAAGATCAATCTGTGATCAGGATACCATCAGTTGAAGATTCGAGAACAGGATATACCTAAGACAGCTTTTACGACCAGGTATGGGCTATACGAGTATACCGTTATGTCATTTGGTCTGACTAACGCACTTGCCTATTTTATGAAAATGATGAACAAAGTGTTTATGGAGTTTTTGGATAAGTTCGTCGTAGTGTTCATTGATGATATTCTGGTTTACTCGAAGAATGAAGAGGAGCATAAGGAGCATTTGCGTTTGGTACTTGAAAAGCTCAGAGAACATCAGCTATATGCCAAGTTTAGCAAATGTGAGTTTTGGTTGAAGGGAGTTGGATTCCTCGGACACGTTATATCCGGAGAAGGTATAGCAGTAGATCCCACCAAGGTTGTCACTGTGAAAAATTGGGATGCACCAACAACAGTTGGAGAGATCCGGAGTTTTCTTGGACTCACGGGATACTATCGAAGATTTATTGAAAATTTCTCGAAGATTGCGAAGCCTATGACGGAGTTATTGAAGAAGGATACCAAGTTCAAATGGACTGAGGAATGTGAAGCCAGTTTCCAGGAGTTGAAGAAACATTTGGTTACATCACCAGTGTTGATTTTGCCGGATCGGAACATGGATTATGAGGTGTATTGCGACGCTTCACCTCGAGGACTTGGAGCAGTGCTTATGCAGGAGGGAAGAGTTGTTTCATATGCCTCACGACAGCTTAAGCCTCATGAGTTGAATTATGCCATGGATGACTTGGAGTTAGCAGCCGTAGTACATGCCTTGAAGACTTGGAGACAGTTTCTCATTGGAAACCATTGTGAGGTGTACACAGATCACAAGAGTTTGAAGTACATTTTCATGCAGAAGGAGCTAAATCTTAGACAAAGGAGATGGTTGGAGCTCATCAAGGATTATGACATGAGATTGCATTATCATCCCAGAAAGGCTAACATAGTATCAGATGCGCTGAGCCATAAAAGCCATGTCAACACAGTAATGACGGGAGATTTGCCTAAGGAGTTAGTCGAGGACCTTCGTGAGCTATGTTTGGAGATAGTTCTGAGAGGCTATGTAGCAGAATTGGAGATTTAGTCTACTTTGATGGATAAGATCAGAGAAGCTCAGAGGAATGCCAAGGAGATTGCTTCTATTAAAGCGAAAATGAGCAAAGGAAAAGCTAAAGGATTTCATGAGGATGAGCACGATACCTTATGGTTTGAAGACCGTGTTTATGTGCCCAATGACTCAGAGATCAGGAACTTAGTTCTACAGGAAGCCCATGATTCACCATATTCGATTCACCCAGGAAATACCAAGATGTATTTGGATTTGAAGGATACTTTCTGGTGGACCGGAATGAAGAAGGATATTGCGGAGTATGTAGTAGTTTGTGATGTATGTCAGAGAGTACAGGCAGAGCATCAGAAGCCAGCAGGATTGCTACAGCCATTGCCAATACCCAAATGGAAGTGGGATAAGCTATGCATGGATTTTATCATAGGTTCGCCTAGAACTCGTTCAGGCTATGACTCGATTTTTGTTGTAGTCGATCGGTTGACAAAGGTTGCTCATTTCATCCCCGTGAAGACTACTTACACCAGTGCTAATTTGGCAAAAATATACATGACCAGGATCGTGTGTCTGCATGGAGTTCCAAGGAGCATTGTATCAGACAGAGGAACCCAGTTTACCTCAAAGTTCTGGAATCAGTTGCACGAAACTTTGTGTACCAGGCTAGAGTTCAGCACAGCTTTTCATCCACAGACAGATGGACAGACCGAGAGAGTCAATCAGATTTTTGAGGATATGCTGAGAGCTTGCGTGCAAGATTACGGATCTAGTTGGGACGATAATTTGCCATATGCAGAGTTCTCTTACAACAATAGTTATCAATCCAGTTTGAAGAAGGCCCCTTTCGAAGCCTTGTACGGAAGGAGGTGCAAGACCCCATTGTCGTGGGATGAAGTTGGAGACCGCCTGTTGTTTGGACCGGATTTGATTAAGGAGTCTAAAGATAAGGTAAAATTAATTCGCGATAGGCTCAAGGTAGCCCAGTCCAGGCAGGAGAGCTATGCAGATTCTAAATGCAAGGAGACAGTATATGAAGTCAGAGACCGAGTTTATCTTCGAGTATCACCACTTCAAGGAGTTAAGCACTTTGGAGTTAAGGGAAAGTTAGTGCCACATTTTGTAGGACCATACAAGGTTTTGGAGCGTATGGGAGAAGTAGCCTACAAATTGGAATTACCCGAAGGATTGTCAGGAGTTCACGACGTGCTCCACGTCTCCCAGTTGAAGAAGAGTCATGCTGAGATGGCTGATATGCCGCTGGAAGCGATTCAGTTGGACAGTGATTTGACCTATGAGGAGAAACCAGTCAAGATTCTTGAGTATGCCAGCCGAGTCACCCGCAGCAAGGTTATCAAGTTTTGCAAAGTTCAGTGGAGACACCACACCAAGGATGAAGCCACCTGGGAGTGAGAGGAAGATCTGCTGAAGGACCACCCTCACCTATTTTCTAACCAACCCGAATCTCGAGGGCGAGATTCATCTTAAGGGGGGTAGGTTTGTAACATCAAAAAAATTCAATTTGGAATGTTATACATTAGATCATCACTACATAGCATATTTTATTTGCTTTTGGTTTGATCCTAGAAGTTCTACGCAACTCAAGGACCCTCGGAGAGAGTTGGGGACTTCGTTATTTTCATATTTGAGTTTTCTCAAATTTTGAAAATAGGATCATTTGATTTTATTTATTTTATCTTCAATTATTTATATTATAAAAATATGAGAGAGGGAATAAAATGACTTTCCCAAAATAAAGAAATATTGACGATTTAATAATAAAATCAAATAAGATTTTATTTTGGAGTTATTTGCTATTTTATTTGAATTTATGAAAAATGCGCGTTTTTCAAAATTGCATTTAGGCCCCAAATAAATGTTCATCTTGTCCGGCTTGATATTAGAAGTCGAGGAAAATTTATTTCGGGATTTTTGGAGTCCGTTTAGTATTTCTTTCATTTGTTTTTCTACGCGTAATTATTTACTTAAAAAACGCGCAACCGACTTAGGGCCGGTTTTGGCCAGGACTCTTTCGGGACGGCCTTTAAAAGCCCGTGACCCCGAGCCCCAGCGCCGCCAGCACACCATAACCCTAACCCTAGCCGCGCCGCCGCACCCCGATCCGCCGTCGCCGCGAGCCGCCACCGCCGCCTCGCCTCGCGCACCGCGCCGCCGCACCGCCGCCGCGCTGCCGCATCGCCACCGCCGCCCAATGCCGCCGCCGCCCGGAGCCGCCCCGCCTCCGAGGTTGACCACCGCCGCCGCCGAGGTTTCCTCGAGAAAACCGCCCGGTTTTCCGTTCGTTTTTTTAGATCCGTTTTTTATTTAGATCGGTTTATTTCCAGTTAGTTTATTTAGCGAGCGTTCGCTCGATCGTTCGTTTTAACCGGACGTTCGTTCGTTAATCTGTCCGTTGTTTTTCTTTTTCTTGGATTTTCCGCGATTATTTATGATCGCGATTTCTGATCCAATTTTCGTTCTAGTATAAATTTTCGCTCGTTTATCGGAATCAGGCGATTCAAGTGCTTGGAGTTTCGTCTCGAAACCCTCTTTCCGTTTAACCAACTCAAACAAGTTTTTGCTTCTGTAAAATTTGACCTAGATTCAGATTAGTAAACAAAGTTTGTTTCTTTCGCCATTTGACTTTCGTTGCTTTGTTCGTTTTGATTCTTTTTGCAAACCGGAGTTCTTAAGTTGAACTTTCTGGTTAGTTCTCTTATTTGCGTTTTATCCGTGCATTATATGAGTACTTATTGTGTGCTTGTTTGTTTGCGATAGAGTACCCAGAGTGCGCCGCTTGCTATTTCGAGTCTCTAGGTTTCGCGGATCATCAACAAGGCAAGTAACACTTTGATCATACCTCTTTACTACCCAGTTTTATTGCATTAGATCAATCCTCAAATATTGCATGATTAGGATCTAATTAAATTGTGGGTTTTGGGAAGTAGATGAGGTAGTACCTATTTCCAGTTTTATTATCAAACCTTTGGGAGTTACTTCTATGTTTGCTTATATTGCCATGCTATGCTAGTAGACGTGGATTGGGTGAGTGTATCCATGACATATGTGAGATTGATAAATTAATGGTTTATTTAAGGTGGCAACTTAAACACACATCTGGGTGGATTGAGGCACCTGGGTATTCCAGCGATTGCCTATTTTTTTATGGACCGCCACCCAGGCTCAAAGGGATCATGAGATTATTCATACTAGAAACTTCTGTGTGCAGCCACAAGCTATTACGGGCTCTAGCATAGTTGACTAAGTCGTGTGAACTCTTACAGTGGTAGACTAGCAGATGTAGGGGATGTAGGTTGGTACTGTCTACCCGATCGTAAGGTGCTAGCGCTTCTGAAAGACTATGTCTCGGTCATCCATCTGTCAAACACCATGTAGTGGGAAAATCCCAATGGAGGAGATCGAGTCTTGTGGGGAAAAGTGCACAAACCTCTACAGAGTGTATAAACTAATCATGGTTAGCCGAGTCCCCGGTTATGGACGTCTTGAGTATCTAGTACTTGGATTATCATGTGAATCTCATCATGTTACTTTAATTTGTTGGGTTTTAAAGATGATTCTTAATTGGGATTGAGAGGATGTCTATCTTCTCAATGTTTAACAACTACCATGATAGTTAAATAAAATTTATTCCTTTGTAGTAGGGAAAAATTGGATTTACGCAAAAACTGTAACCATAGAGCTTTCCACCAGCCATATATGCATGTAGTATAGCCTATTTCTTTCATTACTCTCTATGTGTTACCTTGCCAGCATATTCCATGTGCTGACCCGTTTCGGGCTGCAACGTTCATGTTGCAGACTTTTCAGACGATGAGTAAGGTGCCTTTAGGTTGTGGTTCTATACTCAGTGAAGCCGTTGGAGTTGATGGACTCACTTATCTTCCAAGCCTTCTGCTGTTATCGGTATTAGATGGCCTTAAGCCATATTTATTGTAGTAAGTTCTCTTTTGAGACACTCGATGTAATAAGTGTGTGATTGCTACTCTGTTGTAAATCCTTCAAGTACTGTGCGTGTCAGCATTACTGATCCAGGGATGACACTAATGCACAGAGATCAGACTGGTTGAGGTCTGGTCGCTACACTCAGGCTAGCCAAATTCTTTGCACCAAGTAGAGATACTACTTATGCTTCCAAACATCCCTTAAACCAGTATTGCCATGAGAGTCCACCATACCTACCTATGGATTGAGTAAGATCCTTCAAGTAAGTTGTCATTAGTGCATGCAATAAAAATTGCTCTCTAAATATGTATGATCTATTAGTGTGGAGAAAATAAGCTTTATATGATCTTGTGATGTGGAAGCAATAAAAGCGACGGACTACATAATGAAGGTCCCTATCACAAGTGGCAATATAAAGTGACGTTCTTTCGCATTAAGATATTGTGCATCAAACTATAAAAGTGCATGACAACCTCTGATTCCCTCTGCGAAGGGCCTATCTTTTATTCTTGTCTTATACCTTATGCAAGAGTCTTTGTGATCTTCACCTTTCCTTTTTACATTCAATCCTTTGGCAAGCACATTGTGTTGGAAAGATCTTGATATATATATATCCAATTGGATGTAAGGCATCATGAACTATTACTGTTGACATTACCCTTGAGGTAAAAGGTTCGAAGGCGAATCTATAAGCCCCTATCTTTCTCTGTGTCTGATTAAAACGTTGAACCCATAAATATCACGTGAGTGTTAGCAATTGTGAAAGACTAAATGATAGTTGAGTATGTGAAGTTTGCTGAATCAAAGCTCTGACATAGACCCTTCCTGAAAATAAGATGAATTGTAATTGTTTGATGACTAATAACATGGTTTGTTAGTTTTCAAGAAAGTTTATGATCTATACTTTAACATGTGAATAGCTTGTTACTTGATCATGAGAAGTCCTATGAGTTGAGCTACTGTTATGATATATAATGATGCTAGAAAAGGTGATTGAAATTACCATTGATCAAACTTGTGCACCTGCTAGCATTCACACTTCATAAATTATTTCTTTTATCATTTACCTACTCGAGGACGAGCAGGAATTAAGCTTGGGGATGCTGATACGTCTCCAATGTATCTATAATTTATGAAGTATTCATGCTATTATATCATCTATTTTGGATGTTTATGGGCTTTACTAAACACTTTTATATTATATTTGGGACTAACCTATTAACTGGAGGCCCAGCCCAAATTGCTATTTTCTTGCCTATTTCAGTGTTTCGAAGAAAAGGAATATCAAGCGGAGTCCAAAAGGAATGAAACCTTCGGGAGAGTTATTTTTGGAACGAAAGAAATCCAGAGACTTGGATTAGACGTTAGGGAAGCTTCAAGGAAGCCACGAGACAGGGAGGCACGCCCTACCCCCTGGGCGCGCCCCCAGCCTCGTGGGCCCCTCGTGGCTCCCCTGACCAACTTCTTTCGCCTATATATGTCCATATACCCTAAAAACATTAGAGAGAAGAATAGATCAGGAGTTCCGCCACCAGAAGCCTCCGTAGCCACCGAAAACCAATCTAGACCCGTTCCAGCACCCTACCGGAGGGGGGAATCCCTCTCCGGTGGCCATCTTCATCATCTCGGTGCACTCCATGACGAGGATGGAGTAGTTCTCCCTTGGGGTTGAGGGTATGTACCAGTAGCTATGTGTTTGATATCTCTCTCTCTCGTGTTCTTGAGTCGGCACGATCTTGATCTATCGCGAGCTTTGCCATTACATTTGGATCTTATGATGTTTCTCCCCCTCTACTATCTTGTGATGAATTGAGTTTTCCCTTTGAAGTTATATTATCGGATTGAGTCTTTAATGATTTGAGAACACTTGATGTATGTCTTGCATGTGCTTATCTGTGGTGACAATGGGATATCACGTGATCCACTTGATGTATGTTTTGGTGATCAACTTGCGAGTTCCGTGACCTCGTGAACTTATGCATAGGGGTTGGCACACGTTCGTCTTGACTCTCTGGTGGAAACTTTGGGGCACTCTTTTGAAGTTATTTGTGTTGGTTGAATAGATGAATCTGAGATTGTGTGATGCATATCGTATAATCATACCCATGGATACTTGAGGTGACATTAGAGTATCTAGGTCACATTAGAGTTTTGGTTGATTTGCCTCTTAAGCTGTCATTTTACTATGAACTCTAGGGTTGTTTGTGACACTTATAGGAATAGTCCAACGGATTGATCAGAAAGAATAACTTTGAGGTGGTTTCATACCCTACAATAATCTCTTCGTCTGTTCTCTGTTATTAGTGACTTTGGAGTGACTCTTTGTTGGATGTTGAGGCATAGTTATATGATCCAATTATGTTATTATTGTTGAGAGAACTTGCACTAGTGAAAGTATGAACCCTAGGCCTTGTTTCAACGCATTGCAATACCGTTTGTACTCTCTTTTATCATTAGTTACCTTGCTATTTTTATATTTTCAGATTACAAAAACATATTTCTACTATCCATATTGAACTTGTATCACCATCTCTACGCCGAACTAGTGCACCTATACAATTTACCACTGTATTGGGTGTGTTGGGGACACAAGAGACTCCTTGTTATTTGGTTGCAGGGTTGTTTGAGAGAGACAACCTTCATCCTACGCCTCCCACGGATTGATAAACCTTAGGTCATCCACTTGAGGGAAATTTGCTACTATCCTACAAACCTCTGCACTTGGAGCCCAACAACGTCTACAAGAAGAAGGTTGTGTAGTAGACATCAGGGTATGCAATTAAGCTCTACTCTTTTACACAATGATCAATCGGACCGGCTCATTTATAATGATTAAACCGGCCCTTTGGGACTACGAATGCAAAATTATGCTATTTCAGCATCCGGTTTAGTTTTAAACTGGACTTGGTGGGAGTCTAGGATAGAAGCTTACGATTCTTCTAAGTCTACAGATTATTCATCCTTATCATAAATCAGAAGACTTGGGGGCTAGCAGGATATACATAACTTATGTAAGCCGGATGACATACCTCATACTTCTGGTGCATTTGTTTCACTATATCCATCTCAAGGTCGCGACTGGAATGAACTTGGTTAAGATAACCAGAGAATACATCGTTGACGGACAATTGAGAATAATCCGTGATGTCAAGCTTCAATTTCCGCTTCTCAATGAACTCATCCTTTGCGGAGTGTTTGTTTGGCGAAGATAGTTGGACGTCCTAGTTCTTGAAAGCCGGTGCCAGTAATCATAACATATTCACCATGCTCTTCTGGCGGCTTAAATGGGTTGGATGACTCGGTGGGCGCAGGATTGACATCCGTGCGGTCATGGGAAAGGTCGGGAATTTCAGGTATAGGGTCAGAGGTAAAATCTTCTGGCTGTTTGTCAGAAACTTCAGGCGTAGAAACTTGTTACTCCGGCTCAGCAACTTCAGGCGCCTCAGTTGGCTTGATAACTTTCGCCTTCTTGTTAGGTTTTTCTTGAACACTACACGGTTTATGACAAGTTAGTAGAAGTTTAAGTGTATAAAGAGGTACAAAATAAAATTAATTGTCATTACCCAGGAGCAGTTTTAAAAGCCAGCAGCTCAGTTTGTGATAAGTCGCCAGAGGAAGAACATGCAAGCTCCTGGTCAGTTGGTTCAATAGAGTTAGGAGGAAGGTAGATAAGACCTGCGACGAGTGGAAAGAGTTTAAAATTAAAAAGAATCTCATTTCAACGTTTTCGAGGAGCGGGGATGTTTGGTAAGCCGGAGGACAGCTCGTCACCTTCGCTGATTCGGGTCTTCAAGAGACTTACATCAAGAGACTTACATCTGGCAGCGGGTTAAGCTTGCAGAAAGGGTTCAGACCCACTTTGCTGCAGTCTTTGAGTTTTCCATTTACAAGGGTTGTTGCCATTTCAACAATGCCCTCTTCAGTTAGACGTAGAGCAATGGCGTAATGGATCATCTGTTCCTCCGGTATAAGTACACATCAAGCTAGATCGGCGGCTTAAGGGTATGATCCGCCACGTGACCCAGTAGCGGACCAAATCAACTCCGGTTAAACCGTTTCCTAGCAGGGCTGGGACCTTTCTGATAGTAGGGGCGAGTTTCTTCTGTTCGGCGGCGGTAAGCTTTTCAGGGAGTTGATGTTTCGGGTCAAGACGTTCAGCATGATAACCCGGCAATGGATTTTCATCAGCCGGCGAGATATCTTTACAATAGAACCACGTCTGATTCCAGTCCTTGTGGTGACTCGGTAGAGCTGCTTGAGGGAAGATGGCATCTCTTCTGCGTTGAATTGAGATTCCACCAAGTTCTAAGCTGGGCCCGCTTGTGAACTCATTTTGGCAGTTCAGATAGAAGAATTCCCTGAAAAGTTCGATGCTAGGCTCTTCTTGAAGATATAGTTCACAGAAAACTTGAAAGTTACAGATGTTTGACACGGAGTTGGGACCAATGTCTTGAGGATGGAGTTTGAAGAAGTGCAGAACGTCTCGGAAAAACTTAGAGCCGGGCAGTGAGAAGCCCCGGTTCATGTGATCAGTGAATCAAATGACTTCACTGTCCTTTGGCAGAGGTCTCTCTTCGCCCGGGTGAGGAGCGCGGTAATGCATGACACTCTTCTTTGGCAAATATCCAACTTTGACAAAATATTTTAAAGTATCCTTAGTGACGATGGAGGGAACCTAGTTACATGTAGTAACTGTCTTTGGCGGCATTGTGAAAGATGGACAAACTAAAGGAAGGGAATAATTTGCCGGCTCAAGTTAGTTGGTGAAATCATGAGTTAATTGTTGCAGTGTACATTCAGAATGGCGGCTTAAGTGAGGACTAATGATATATGGTCAATTGTAAACCGGATATGTAAGCTGCCATGACACATACTGGTATTCAAGATCTGATAAGAAATCTACTAAGTATGGGGAAAAACAAGTTTTGCAGATCGAAGCTATGAGATTGGATCTGTGGCTGTTCAGAAAAAGGAAATAAATTCTAAAAACTACAGAGGCGGCAGCAGAAAAGTGGAGGTGCCCAGAGGAGATCTATCACGATGAGGATATATTCCAGTATCAAAAACAGATGCTAAAACTGCTACCGCACAGGACCTACATTATTTTCAGATCAAAACTACGCGATCTAGCAAGGAGAAGGAAGAGCAGCGATGAACACAGACAAACACCGAAACCCTAAAGGACAGATCCATGAAAAGGATAGATCCATGAAGAGCAGAGGAGTGTTGTGCTATTTCTGGACCGTTCAGGGGGATGCAACGGCTGGAGTTGATGAAGGGGACGGAGGTCGACGGTGGCGGAGCTCGTGTGGGCTGGTGCGTCGCGAGGAAGAAGAAGACGAGAAGGAGAAGAGAGGAGAATGAGAAAGGGGTGGTTTGACCCTATTTATAAGTAAAGGGGTAACAGGCAGGCGCGAAAAACGAGGAGGCCAAATGATGATTATCCAACTAATTAAACGCCTCGATTTTCAGAAGGTCATTAAAGATAAAGATATGTTAAAGATGACGTCGTGGAGAGTTTCCGAAATTCCTTGAGATGACGTCATGGTAGGTTACAAGGTTTTCGCAGCAGATCTAGAAGGATTTTTCTAAGTGTTCAAGGTTGACATGAACAAGTTCAAATCAACCTGGGGCCTAATGTTGGGGATATGACTACCAGATATAACCCGCCCAGGAGGGGCCGGGTCAACCACAATGGCGGTTCATCTATATGAATCCCAAGAATATACAAGATGGTGGTTCACAGATAGGCTTGTAAGAGGCCCAAGCCTAGAGGCGGCTTAAGGCCCGTAAGTATAAACCGCCATGTACGTGTAGACTTGTAATATAAGGCATGTAAGATACCTCACCAAGCAGGACATGTTGTATGAGCCGGCCATGACTCTGTAGGCCGCAGGGCGTCAACCCGTATATATAAGGGGACGACCCGGCAGCGGCTTAGGGCAAGAAGCATCAAGTTGAAAGCCAGGCAAAGCATATTCCTAGCAATACCACCTCAACTGGAGTA
The DNA here is from genome assembly GCF_018294505.1 of Triticum aestivum. Lineage (NCBI taxonomy): Eukaryota > Viridiplantae > Streptophyta > Magnoliopsida > Poales > Poaceae > Triticum > Triticum aestivum. The sequence continues at coordinate 120,016,519 of NC_057800.1, read as the reverse complement.
GGCCTTTACCTTCACCGCAAGGGTCCGAACCAGTATAAATCCTCGTGCCCTTTGTCCCGTTTTAACCCCTTTAAGCTATCCTCGTCGCAATGGCTCTACAACTAAGTCCTTCTATGAGGACATCTGTCGTGACACTTCTGTCGGCGTTCTGGTAACGGGGGTCCCCAGACTTGCCTGCCTGTGGCCTGCGGCGTCGCTCAGGCAGGGGCCCAGCGCGGCCCATCTTCATCGGCCCAAGCTCAAGACCCTCGCGAGGGGTCGAGCCTCGCGGGGCGGACGACGGGAAGCTTCCTCAAGAGCGGCCTCATCAGGCAGGCTCGTGAGGAGGCGGAGAGATCAATGCAAGGGTACCTCGCGAGGACCCCATGACGCAAGCCATGACGATCAAGGCCAGGCGGGCTCCGGCCTGCGCAGGGTCCTCGTTTCCCCTTTGGTGCAAAGGGAGCAAGCACAGGCCAAGGTATCAGGCAAAGGTTACCATTCCAGTGCAATGAGACCAAGACCAGCCAGACGGCCGGACGGAGGTCACCGTGGAGCCCAAGACGGCGTCATCACCAGCGCTTTTGGCAGTCGAAGACCACCTTTGGTCAGGATAACTTGTACTAGATGTTCCCCTTCAAAATGGCCAATTGTTGGCGCCCTTCCTGCTCAATTATTCTGGGAGAGGCCCAGGGCCTCTATAAATAGAGCTAGCCTCCACAAAGAGAGGGGGAGAGGAAAAAACCCAGTAGAGACTAAGTAGAACACACCGCATCAGCTCAAGAACACCCCTCGCGAGGCTGTTCGTCCATTGTACTGTCCATCATCAGCCCCAGAGGCAATCCATCACACCACACACTAGAGTAGGGAATTACACCACAATGGTGGCCCGAACTAGTATAAACCTTGTGTCTCTTGTGTTGTTCATCATTATCATCTTAGTTCGCACGAGAGGATCGGACGTAGATCGTTAGGGGAGAGATCTCCGTGCGCACCCCAGTGTTCGAACCTCAAGGGTCTGCCAGAACCCGAAATCCCACAACTTCCACAACGACGATGGAGATCACGACGGTACTTTGGAGATGGACATCAAAGGCACAAGATGATGATGACCATATCATGTCACATATTTTGATTGCATGTGATGTTTATCTTTTATGCATCTTCGCTTCTCTGCTAAGCCAAGCCCACGCGCGCCTTGGGCCGGGGGCTACTGTCGGCATTCTGGGAACGGGGGTCCCCAGAGTTGCCTGCCTGCGGCCTGCGGCGTGGCTCAGGAAGGGGCCCAACGCGGCCCATCTTCATCAGCCCAAGCTCAAGACCCTCGCGAGGGGCCGAGCCTCGCGGGGCGGACGACAGGAAGCTTCCTCAAGAGCGGCCTCATTAGGCAGGCTCGTGAGGAGGCAGAGAGATCAATGCAAGGGTACCTCGCGAGGACCCCATGACGCAAGCCATGACGACCAAGGCCAGGCGGGCTCTGGCCTACGCAGGGTCCTCGTTTCCCCTTTGGTGCAAAGGGGGCAAGCACAGGCCAAGGTATCAGGCAAAGGTTACCATTCTGGTGCAAAGAGACCAAGACCAGCCGGACGGCCGGACGGAGGTCACCGTGGAGCCCAAGACGGCGTCATCACCAGTGCTTTTGGCAGCCGAAGACCACCTTTGGTCAGGATAACTTGTACTAGATGTTCCCCTTCAAAATGGCCAATTGTTGGCGCCCTTCCTGCTCAATTATTCGGGGAGAGGCCCAGGGCCTCTATAAATAGAGCTAGCCTCCACAAAGAGAGGGGGAGAGGAAAAAATCCAATAGAGACTAAGTAGACACACCGCATCAGCGCAAGAACACCCCTCGCGAGGCTGTTCTTCCCTTGTACTGTCCATCATCAGCCCCAGAGGCAATCCATCACACCATACACTGGAGTAGGGTATTACACCACAACGGTGGCCCGAACCAGTATAAACCTCGTGTCTCTTGTGTTGTTCATCATTGTCATCTTAGTTCGCACGAGAGGATCGGACGTATATCGGTAGGGGAGAGATCTCCACGCGCACCCCAGTGTTCAAACCTCAAGGGTCTGCCGGAACCCAAAATCCCACATTTGGCGCGCCAGGTAGGGGTGCGCGGGAGTTCCCTCCCGACGGCCCGCTCTCCACCAACACCGCGTTCCTCCTCATGGCGCACAACACGCTGCCCGCTCTGGCAGCAGACGCCGGCGCTGGGGCCAGGGGGCTCCAGGCCTTGGCCCCCGCCCTGCGACGGGTGCTGTGGCCGCGCAAGTTCAAGCCTGAGATGCCGCCGCGCTACAGCGGCATGACGGACCCGTTGGTTTTCCTGCTGGCATATGAGAACGCCGTCCTCAAGGCCAGTGGCGACGACCAGGTGATGGCCAACTGGTTGCACATGGCCCTCACCGGTGTCCCACACACGTGGCTCCTCCACCTACCGATGGCTCCTGTGACCTCTTGGGAGGAGCTACGCGACCTCTTCCTCGCCCATTTCGCCGCGCCAGCGCCGCCCGTCGTCGCGGCTCTCCTGGGTGGATCCCAAGCACCACCCTCGAGCCACCACGTCAAGCCATTCACCCGTCAGATCAGCACTGCATCCAAGCGCCAAGAGGCCCCCCGGGGCTGGGCGGCGCCCGAGGCCGTTCTGACTTTCGGCGCGGGTGATCAGCCCTTCAACCCCTCCGGTTCGGGCGCACTCCCGATGCTGTGCACCCCCACCATCTGCCAAGTGGCCGTCACCAGGACCCTCATCGATGATGGTGCCGGCCTCAACGTGCTCTCGGTGGAGGCCTTCAGCCTCCTTCACGTGCCACCGGAGTGGCTCCAGCCCTGCAGGCCCTTCTCAGGCGTCGGAGCCGGTTCCACTGCCTCCTTGGGGCAGATCCGCCTCCCAGTGACCTTCGGCACCTATGACAACTTCCGCACAGAGCTGATCGACTTCGACATCGCCCCCATCGGCCTCCCCTACAATGCCATCCTCGGCTACCCGGCCTTGGCCCAGTTCATGGCGGGAACTCACCCGGCGTACAACCTCATGAAGATGCCCGGGAGCAGCAGCGTCCTCACCGTGCCAGGAGACGCGAGGGATGCGCTGCAGGTGCTCCAACTCGCCTTCAAGGCGGCCACGGTGGCACAGCCCACTAGCACCGACGCCCTTGAGCCCAAGGGGGCTGCGGTAGCTAAAAAGAAGTAGTTGTTCACCCAGGACAAGGCGGAAACCAAGCAAGTACCGGTCGACGAGGACGGGTTCACCGGCGCCACCTTCACCATAGGGGCCAACCTCGAGCCCGAACAGGAGAAGGCCCTGATCGGGTCCCCATGCGTGAACAAGAAGGTGTTCGCGTGGGAACCTAATCAGTTAGCAGGAGCCCTGAGAGGTGTGATCGACCATCACCTCAACGTGTGCCCCAACGTACGCCCCGTGAAGCAGAAGGCAAGGAGGCAGTCTACTGAGAAACAGGCTTTCATCGTTCAAGAGACCCGGAAACTGGAAGCGGCAGGGGTTATCCGCGAGGTCCGCTACCTCAATTGGCTGGCTAATCCTGTTGTCATGACAAAGAAGGGGGGGGAAGGAGCGCATGTGTGTCGACTTCACCAACCTCAACAAAGCTTGCCCGCATGACCCATTTCTGCTACCTCGCATTGACCAGATAGTCGACTCCACCGCAGAGTGTGACCTATTGTGCATCCTGGATGCCTTCTCGGGCTATCACCAGATCAAGATGGCGGTGGAAGTCGTGGACAAGACTAGTTTCCTAACCCCGTGTTGGGTGTACTGCTATACGTGCATGCCATTTGGGTTGCGCAACGCAGGCGCAACCTTTCAGCGGCTGATGCACATCGCTTTAGGCTGGCAGCTCGGGAGGAACGCTGAGGCTTACGTCGACGACATCGTGGTGAAGTCTCGGGAGGCAAAAACCCTGATACAGGACCTGGAGGAAACCTTCGCGAGCCTCAATGAAGTGGATCTACGGCTCAACCCGAAGAAATGCATGTTTGGAGTCCCCTCGGGCAAGCTCCTGGGCTTCCTAGCATCCCACAGAGGCATAGAGGCCAACCTGGAGAAGGTCAAGGCGGTCGAGGACATCAGCCCGCCGAAGACCTTCAGGGAGATGCAGAAGCTCACCGGGTGTGTAACCGCGCTAGGGCGCTTCATATCCAAGCTAGGGGAGCGAGCACTGCCCTTCTTCAAGCTTATGAAGAAGAAATGCCCCTTCGAATGGACTAAAGAGGCCGACAAGGCATTCCAAGAACTCAAGAGGTACCTTACCAACCCACTGGTGATGGTAGCCCCTTGCCCTCAGGAGCCCCTGGTGCTCTACCTTGCGGCCACGCCCTACTCCGCTAGCGCAGCTCTGGTGGCGGTCAGGGAGGAGCGCCGGGCCAAGGCCGCATCGACTGACCAGGCTGAAGCAGAGCGAGGCCAGGAGGGCCTCGCGAGGACCGCGACCATAGCCAGAGAGGGGCAGCCGCAGCAGGAGGGCGCACCCGGGGCAAGGGAGGCCCCTTCAAATGATCAAGAGCTGGGGGGCTCCGTTGCCTCAGGAGATGCCTCGACCCCTGGAGGACGCAAGCTGCGTCAGCACCCTCAACCTCGTCGAGCACCCCGTGTATTTCGTCAGCACAGTGCTACGGGACGCGAGGGCACGGTACCCCATGCCTCAAAAGCTCCTCCTCGCGCTATTGGTGGCCTCACGCAAGCTGCGGCACTACTTCCAAGTCCACTCCATCAAGGTCGTCTCGGCATACCCCTTGGAGAGGGTACTCAGGAGCCCCAACTCAGCTGGAAGGGTCGCTGAATGGAACATCGAACTACAAGCATTTCAGCTGGAATTCCGTACGACCAGGGTCATCAAGGGAGCCGCACTTGCGGATTTCATGGCAAAATGGGCAGAAGCACCAGGTCTCGAGGCAGGCGAAGACCGGTCACTTTCCCCAGGAAGCGAAGCGCCGGACGGTTGGGTCATGTACTTCGATGGGGCGTTCTCCTGACATGGCGTGGGAGCTGGCGCGGTGCTCGTATCCCCCACTCAGGACAAACTCTATTATGCCGTGCAACTCTGCTTCTAGCACGGAGAGAAGGTCTCCAACAATATAGCAGAGTACGAAGACCTGATAGCAGGTTTGAAAGCCGCGATCGCCTTAGGGGTGAAGCGCCTCACCATCAAGGGTGATTCACAGCTCCTCGTCAACTTCTCCAACAAGATATACGAGCCAAAGGACAAGCACATGGAAGCTTACCTCGCTGAAGTCCGCAGGATGGAGAAATAGTTCTGGGGGCTGGAGCTGCAGCATGTGCCTCGCGGCACCAATCGGGAGGCCGGCGACATTGCAAAGAGGGCATCTAGGCGGCTGCCGCGGGAACCTGGCATCTTCGAGGAGCGGATCTTCAAGCCATCGGCGGCGGCGTCACTATTGGGCACGGCGCAACCAAGGGAGGAGCCTCCTCAGCCGCCTGCCTCGGGAGCTCCGGTATGTGGCCCAGCCTCAGGGGCAGGCCTGCTCCTGGCGTTGGAGCCTTAGGAGGGATGTTGGATCCTAGAGCTCAAGGACTACCTGATGCAAGGGATTCTGCCGGAGAACGAGGAGGCAGAACGTGTGGCACGGAAGGCCACGGCTTATTGCATCCAGGATGGCGAGCTCTATAGGAAGCGGCCAAATGACGTGTCCCTGCGTTGCATTTCCAGGAAGCAAGGAAAGGAACTGCTGGCAGACATACACAGCGGAGACTACGGGCACCACTCGTCGTCGCGAACCCTCATTGGCAAGGCGTTTCGCGGTGGGTTCTACTGGCCCACAGCGCTCAACGACGCCGTTGAGCTAGTGAAGGCTTGCGAGGCCTGCCAGTTTCACGCTAAACAGATCCATCAGCCTGCGGGGGGTCTACAGACCATACCCCTCTCATGGCCATTCGCAGTGTGGGGGTTGGACATTCTGTGCCCATTCCCTCGGGCGCCAGGGGGCTATCGCTACCTCTATGTCGCTGTGGACAAGTTCACCAAGTGGGCCGAGGTGGAAACTGTCCGCACAATCCCGGCGGGCTCGGCAGTCAAGTTCATCAAGGGCCTCGTGAGTCGGTTTGGGGTGCCTAACCGCATCATCACTGACAACTGTTCACAATTCACCAGTAATCTCTTCAAAACGTATTGTGCTAACCTTGGAACGCAGATATGCTACGCTTCGGTAGCACACCTCCGGAGCAATGGCCAGGCTGAACGAGCCAACGCCGAGGTCCTGAGGGGCCTCAAGGCCAGGACCTTCAAAAAGAAGCTGGAGGCCTGTGGCAGGGGCTGGTACAACGAGCTCATGTCCGTGCTATGGCCAATCCGCATGACGGCGACCAAGCCGATTGGCAAGACCCCGTTCTTCCTCACCTACGGAGCAGAGACTGTTCTCCCTCACGAGGTCAGGTGTCGCTCCGCACGGGTCCTGGCATTCGACGAGGCTCAGCAGGACGCCATGTGGGGGACGGATCTCGTGCTGGGGGAGGAACGCCGTCGGGAAGCCGCACTGTGAGCGACAAGGTATCAATAGGCGCTGCGACGATACCACTTCCGCAACATCCGCCCCAGGACCCTTGAGGTAGGGGATCTCGTGCTCAGACGGGTTCTCTCCAGGGAGGGGCTGCACAAGCTCTCTCCCATGTGGGAGGGCCCGTTCAAGGTGGTTCATGTTTCCAGGCCTGGCTCCGCGCGCTTGGAGACTCCGGAGGGAGTACCCATCCAGAACGCATGGAACATTCAACATCTCCGGAGGTTCTATCCCTGAGCGAGGCCTAGCGCCTAGGAAAGGCCCGGTGCCTGTGAAGAAGGCCAATGCCTGTGAAGCTATCGCGTTTTGGGAATGGCCCGGTGCCTGTGAAGAAGGCCAATGCCTGTGAAGCTATCGCGTTTTGGGAAAGGCCCGGTGCCTGTGAAGTAGGATAATGCCTGTGAAGCTATCGCGTTTTGGGAAAGGCCCGGTGCCTGTGAAGAAGGCCAATGCATGTGAAGCTATCGCGTTTTGGGAAAGGCCCGGTGCGTGTGAAGAAGGCCAATGCCTGTGAAGCTATCGCGTTTTGGGAAAGGCCCGGTGCCTGTGAAAAAGGCCAATGCGTGTGAAGCTATCGCGTTTTGGGAAAGGCCCAGTGCCTGTGAAGAAGGAAAACACCTGTGAAGCTCGCCACCTGTGACACTCTCGCGTAATAATGAGTGGGGTTGTACACGCCCCGGAGTCTCCGGAGTGCCGCCCTTGGGCCTCGGGGCTCCCGCCCATGCCCAGTGGCAGCACTTAGCTCCGCGCTGTTGAGAAGACGTCGAAGACTAGAATAGGTGCTGGACGCGGCTTTTTCATTTGCTTTCTGCAGTTGGCGTGTTTATTCCCGTTTGAAGTCTTATTGGAGTTGTTGGCGTTCCTGGCTTTTGACTCTCTGTCTTTTTCATCCACTCACCTCATTTTCTCTCGCACAAGTCTCGCGAGGGATGTTCGCAGGCGCCCTCGTGAGCGTCTTTTGCCCCGATCATCTGGAGGTTTCCTGTCTGAGTCCTCTGTGGGAGCACCCCTCCCAGTCCATGCCTCACGGGCATCACGACACAAACGCAGGACTTAGGCCGATCGCCCCCGCTGCTGGGACCAAAGGTTACCCCTCTAACTAATCCTTGTAGGGCATGAAGCGCACGGCAAGGCCTCAGCCTCCGAAGGCGAGGGCCGCATCAAGCTCCACCAAGCTCAAATGACTCCCGCACATGGACACGCAGCACGGAAACATAGCGCAGAAATGGCAAAAGCAACGCAACACTTGACAGCAACAGTACTAACACGCCCCCACGGGGCCCTGTACTACCTTCTTCTTATGCAGGAAAGGAAGGAAACAAAATGGACGCGACCTGTCCAACACCAACCTACAGCAAAAGCTTGAGCTGCTCCTGGGGTTCAGGCGGACGCCTCCTCTCGCTTCACCAGGGCGCGGCGGCGGGTGGACCCGCTGCCTTCACCCAGGCGGGCGCGACGGCGCGGGGGCTGGTCGTGGCCACCGCTGGAGGAGCTGCTGCCTGAGGGAGAGTCGCCGAAACTTGGCGAGCCCCGAGCACCGCCGCCGGCACGCCTGGCGCTATCTTCATCCTGGTCGGTGCCGGGGCTGGGCAGGCGGCCGCGGTCACCATCTTCGGGGCAGCACCCAGCACGGCGACCATCTTCCCCAAACACCCTCACATAGAGGGTGGCGTCGCCATCGAACCTGAAGTGCACGGTACACCGCTGACCCAGGCCTCGCGCGCGGGCAACCGTTTGCCAGCCGTGAGTCAAGGCCCCATTTCCAGAAGGGAGACCTCCAGCGAAGCCCATAAGGCCCTGCTACAGCGACCATCCGCCTGGAGCCAGAAGCCGCACCGGGCACTGGCCGGCAGCTCACCTACGAAGAAGCGGGGGAGCTGGAGCCAGGTGCTGGTCGGGTCCGCCGACCACACGACAAACTCCGGCAGCACCTCCGCCGAGCAAAAGCACGGCCTGGGGGCCGCGTGGTCACGACATGCCTCCCCTCGGCAGCCGAGCGCTCACCACCGCGCAGGGAACCGCTTCCGTGGCCGTGGGAAGCCGCTGCGGGGACCACGAGATGCTTGCGAGGGCGACCCCAGCCGCGCCTGGCTGGGGGGGAGTCAGGCCCTGCCTGGAGGGCTTTTCCCTTCTCTGCGGCCGAGAATCTCCTCGGAGCCATGAGAATGGCGAATGGCCAAGAAGAAGAAGGGAGTAGTAGAAAGGGGTGAACTGAGGAAGCTCACACGGCCCCGTACTTATAGCCGGGGAAGGCCAACCGCCGAGCACCATGACCTCAGGTAATCACCACCCATATCTTTGCATGCAGTGACTTGTCAAGTCGTGCAGTTGCTGAGGCGTCGTGGGAAGTGCAGACGCCCACGTCCAATCAACTGCCACGCGGTGCCCCAAGGCCGCAGGCTATTAGGTCACGCGGCGCTTCGTGCTTGCCCCTTCGCTTCTCTGCTAAGCCAAGCCCACGCGCGCCTTGGGCCCGGGGGCTACTGTCGGCATTCTGGGAACGGGGGTCCCCAGAGTTGCCTGCCTGCGGCCTGCGGCGTGGCTCAGGCAGGGGCCCAACGTGGCCCATCTTCATCAGCCCAAGCTCAAGACCCTGGCGAGGGGCCGAGCCTCGCGGGGCGGACGACAGGAAGCTTCCTCAAGAGCGGCCTCATTAGGCAGGCTCGTGAGGAGGCAGAGAGATCAATGCAAGGGTACCTTGCGAGAACCCCATGACGCAAGCCATGACGACCAAGGCCAGGCGGGCTCTGGCCTATGCAGGGTCCTCGTTTCCCCTTTGGTGCAAAGGGGGCAATCACAGGCCAAGGTATCAGGCAAAGGTTACCATTCCGGTGCAAAGAGACCAAGACCAGCCGGACGGCCGGACGGAGGTCACCGTGGAGCCCAAGACGGCGTCATCACCAGTGCTTTTGGCAGCCGAAGACCACCTTTGGTCAGGATAACTTGTACTAGATGTTCCCCTTCAAAATGGCCAATTGTTGGCGCCCTTCCTGCTCAATTATTCCGGGAGAGGCCCAGGGCCTGTATAAATAGAGCTAGCCTCCACAAAGAGAGGGGGAGAGGAAAAAACCCAGTAGAGACTAAGTAGAACACACCGCATGAGCTCAAGAACACCCCTCACGAGGCTGTTCGTCCATTGTACTGTCCATCATCAGCCCCAGAGGCAATCCATCACACCACACACTGGAGTAGGGTATTACACCACAATGGTGGCCCGAACCAGTATAAACCTCGTGTCTCTTGTGTTGTTCATCATTATCATCTTAGTTCGCACGAGAGGATCGGACGTAGATCGTTAGGGGAGAGATCTCCGTGCGCACCCCAGTGTTCGAACCTCAAGGGTCTGCCAGAACCCGAAATCCCACAACTTCCACAACGACGATGGAGATCACGACGGTACTTTGGAGATGGACATCAAAGGCACAAGATGATGATGACCATATCATGTCACATATTTTGATTGCATGTGATGTTTATCTTTTATGCATCTTATTTTGCTTAGTACGGCGGTAGCATTATAAGATGATCCCTCAGTAAATTTCAAGGTATGAGTGTTCTCCCTGAGTATGCATTGTTGCGACAGTTCGTCGTGCCGAGACACCACGTGATGATTGGGTGTGATAAGCTCTACGTTCACATACAATGGGTGCAAGCCAGTTTTGCACACGCGGAATACACGGGTTAAACTTGACTAGCCTAGCATATGCAGATATGGCCTCGGAACACTGAGACCGAAAGGTCGAACATGATTCATATAGTAGATATGATCAACATAGTGATGTTCACCATTGAAAACTACTCCATCTCACGTGATGGTCGGACATGGTTTAGTTGATATGGATCACGTGATCATTTAGATGACTAGAGGGATGTCTATCTAAGTGGGAGTTCTTAAGTAATATGATTAATTGAACTTTAATTTATCATGAACTTAGTCCTGATAGTATTTGCATATCTATGTTTTAGATCAATAGCTTCCAATGTAGCTCCCAGTTTATTTTTGATATATTCCTAGAGAAAAACAAGTTGAAAGATGATAGTAGCAATGATGCGGACTGGGTCCGTGATCTGAGGATTATACTCATTGCTGCACAAAAGAATTATGTCCTTGATGCACCGCTAGTTGAAAGACCTATTGCAGGAGAAGATGCAAACGTTATGAACGTTTGGCAAGCTCGGTATGATGACTACTTGATAGTTTAGTGCGCCATGCTTTACTGCTTAGAACTGGGACATCAAAAACGTTTTGAATGCCAAGGAGCATATAAGATGTTCTAAGAGATGAAATTGGTATTTTAGTCTCATGCCCGTGTTGATAGGTATGAGACGTCTGACAAGTACTTTGCCTACAAGATGGAGGAGAATGGCTCAACCCGTGAGCATGTGCTCAGAATGTCTGAGCACTACAATCCCTTGAATCAAGTGGGAGTTAATCTTCCAGATAAGATAGTGATTGAGAGAGTTCTTTAGTGACTATCACCAAGTTACTAGAACTTCATGATGAACTATAATATGCAAGGGATGACGAAAACGATTCCCAAGCTCTTCGCGATGCTAAAATCGGCGAAGGTAGAAATGAAAAAGAGCATGAAGTGTTGATGGTTAACAAGACTACTAGTTTCAAGAAAAGGGGCAAAGGAAAAGAAAGGGAACTTCAAGAAATAATGGCAAGCAAGTTGCCACTCCCGTGAAGAAACCCAAAGCTAGACCTAAGCTTGAAACTGAGTGCTTCTATTGCAAAGGAAATGGTCACTGGAAGCGGAACTACCCCAAATACTTGGCGCATAAGAAGGATGGCAAAGTGAAAGGTATATTTGATATACATGTTATTGATGTTTACTTTAATAGTGTTCATAGTAACCCTAGGGTATTTGATACCGATTCAGTTGCTAAGATTAGTAACTCGAAACAGGAGTTGCAAAATGAATAGAGACTAGTTAAGGGCGAGGTGACGATGTGTGCTGGAAATGATTCCAAGGTTGATAAGATCACCATCGCACACTCCTTTTACCTTCAGGATTAGTGTTGAACCTAAAATAAATGTTATTTGGTGTTTTGTGTTGAGCATGAATATGATTGGATCATGTTTATTGTAATATTGTTATTCATTTAAGTCAAAGAATGATTGTTATTCTGTTTACATGAATAAAACCTTCTATGGTCATACACTTAATATAAATGGTTTATTGAATCTTGATCGTAGTTATACACATATTCATAATATTCATGCCAAAAGATGCAAAGTTGATAATGATAGTTCAACATACTTGTGGCACTGCCGTTTAGGTCATATTGGTGTAAAGCGCATGAAGAAACTCCATGCGGATGGACTTTTGGAATCACTTGACGATTGCGAACCATGCCTCATGGGCAAGATGACTAAGACTCCATTCTCCGAAACAATGGAGCGAGCCACTGACTTATTGGAAATAATACATACCAATGAATGTGGTCCGATGAGTGTTGAGGCTTGCGGCGGTATCGTTATTTTTTGACCTTCACAGATGATTTGAGCAGATATGGGTATATCTACTTGATGAAACGCAAGTCTGAAACGTTTGAAAAGTTCAATGAATTTCAAAGTGAAGTTGAGAATCATCGTAACAAGAAAATAAAGTTTCTACGATCTAATCATGGAGGCGAATATTTGAGTTACGAGTTTGGCCTTCAGTTCAAACAATGTCGAATAGTTTCGCAACTCCCGTCACCTAGAACACCATAGTGTAATGGTGTGTCCGAATGTCGTAACCGTACTTTATTAGATATGGTGCGATCTATGATGTCTCTTACCGATTTACTACTATCATTTTTGGGGTTATGCATTAGAGACAGTTGCATTCACGTTAAATAGGGCACCGTCTAAAAATTCGCTGAGATGACACCGTATGAACTATGGTTTAGCAAGAAACCTAAGCTGTCGTTTCTTAAAGTTTGGGGTTCCGATGCTTATGTGAAAAAGTTTCAGCCTGATAAGCTCAAACCCAAATCGGAGAAGTCCATCTTCATAGGATACCCAAAAGAAACTGTTGGGTACACCTTCTATCACAAATCCGAAGCCAAGATGTTTGTTGCTAAGAGTGGATCCTTTCTAGAGAAGGAGTTTCTCTCGAAAGAAGTGAGTGGTAGGAAAGTAGACCTTGATGAGGTAAATGTATCTTCTCCCTTATTGGAAAGTAGTTCATCACAGAAATCAGTTCTAGTGATTCCTACACCAATTAGTGAGGAAGTTAATGATGATGATCATGAAACTTCAGATCAAGTTACTATCGAACCTCGTAGGTCAACCAGAGTACATTCCGCACCAAAGTGGTATGGTAATCCTGTTCTGGAATTCAGGTTACTAGACCATGACAAACCTACGAGCTATGAGGAAGCGATGATGAGCCCAGATTCCGCGATATGGCTTAAGGCCATGAAATCTGAGATGGGATCCATGTATAAGAACAAAGTATGGACTTTGATTGACTTGCCCAATGATCGGTGAGCCATTCAGAATAAATGGATCTTCAAGAGGAAGACGAATGATAATAGTAGTGTTACTATCTACAAAGCTCGAATTGTCGCAAAAGATTTCCGGCAAGTCAAGGTGTTGACTACGATGAGATTTTCTCACTCGTATTGATGCTTAAAAGTCTATTTGAATCATGTTAGCAGTTGCCTCATTTTATGAAATCTGGCAAATGGATATCAAAACTACATTCCTTAATGGATTTATTAAAGAAGAGTTGTATATGATGCAACCATAAGGTTTTGTCAATCCTAAAGATGCTAACAAAGTGTGCAAGCTCCATCGATCTATCTATGGACTGGTGCAAGCATCTCGGAGTTGGAATATATGCTTTGATGAGTTGATCAAATCATATAGTTTTATACAGACTTGCGATGAAGCTTGTATTTACTAGAAAGTGAGTGGGAGCACTACAGCCTTTCTGATAAGTATGTGTGAATGACATATTCTTGATCGGAAATGATGTAGAATTTTCTGGAAAGCATAAATGAGTGTTTGAAAGGAGTTTTTCAAAGAAAGACCTCGATAAAGCTGCTTACATATTGAGCAAGACGCTTGATAAGTTTATTCAATGAGTACATACCTTGATAAGATTTTGAAGGAGTTCAAAATGGATCAGTCAAAGAAGGAGTTCTTGCCTGTGTTGCAAGGTGTGAAGTTGAGTAAAGACTCAAAACCCAACCACGGCAGAAAATAGAAAGAGAATGAAAAGTCATTCCCTATGCTTTAGTCATAGGGTCTATAAAGTATTCTATGTTGTGTAGCAGACCTATTGTATACCTTAGCATGATTTTGTCAAGGGAGTAAAATAGTGATCTAGGAGTAGATCACAGGACAGGGGACAAAATTATCCTTAGAGGACTAAGGAAATGTTTCTCGGTTATGGAGGTGATAAAAGAGTTTTTCATAAAGAGTTAGGTCAATGCAAGCTTTTGACACCGATCTAGATGACTTTTAAGTCTCAATCTAGATACATATTGAAAGTGGGAGCAATTAGCTATAGTAGCTCCATGCAAAGTATTGTAGACATAGAAATTTGCAAAATACATACGGATCTGGATATTGCAGACCCGTAGACTAAACTTCTCTCACAAGAAAAACATGATCACTCTTTGGGTGTTAATCACATAGCGATGTGAACTAGATTATTGACTCTAGTAAACCCTTTGGGTATTAGTCACATGAAGATGTGAACTAATCACATAAAGATGTGAACTATTGGTGTGAAATCACATGACGATGTGAACTAGATTATTGACTCTAGTACAAGTGGGAGACTGAAGGAAATATGCCCTAGAGGCAATAATAAAGTTGGTATTTATATTTCCTTATATCATGATAAATGTTTGTTAAATTCATGCTAGAATTGTATTAGCCGGAAATTTAGTACATGTTTGAATACATAGACAAACAAAGTGTCCCTAGTATGCCTCTACTTGACTAGCTCGTTAATCAAAGATGGTTAAGTTTCCTAGCCGTAGACATGTGTTGTCATTTTGAAGGAAGTATGCCCTAGAGGCAATAATAAAATTGTTATTTATATTTCCTTATATCATGATAAATGTTTATTATTCATGTTAGAATTGTATTAACCAGAAACTTAGTGCATGTGTGAATACATCAGACAAACAGAGTGTCCCTAGTATGCCTCTACTTGACTAGCTCGTTAATCAAAGATGGTTAAGTTTCCTAGCCATAGACATGTGTTATCATTTGATTAACGGGATCACATCATTAGAGAATTATGTGATGGGCTAGAACCATCCGTTAGGCACTATGATCGTTTAGTTCATTGCTATTGCTTTCTTCATGACTTTTGCATGTTCCTATGACTATGAGATTATGCAACTCCCGAATACCGGAGGAACACCTTGTGTGCTATCAAACGTCACAACGTAACTGGGTGATTATAAAGATGCTCTACAGGTGTATCCGATGGTGCTTGTTGAGTTGGCATAGATCGAGATTAGGATTTGTCACTCCGATTGTTGGAGAGGTATCTATGGGCCCTCTCGGTAATGCACGTCACTATAGGCCTTGCAAGCAAGGTGACTAATGAGTTAGTTGCGGGATGATGCATTACAGAACGAGTAAAGAGACTTCCCGGTGATGACATTGAACTAGGTATGATGATACCGACGATCGAATCTCGGGCAAGTAACATACCGATGACAAAGGGAACAACGTATGTTGTTGTGCAGTTTGACCGATAAAGATCTTCGTAGAATATGTAGGAACCAATATGAGCATCCAGGTTCCGCTATTGGTTATTGATCGGAGATGTGTCTCGGTCATGTCTAAATAGTTCTTGAACCCGTAGGGTCCGCACGCTTAACGTTCGATGACGATATGTATTATGAGTTATGTGATTTGATGTACCGAAGGTTGTTCGGAGTCCTGGATGAGATCACAGACATGACGAGGAGTCTCGAAATGGTCGATAGGTAAAGATTCATATATTGGAAGGCTATATTCGGACACCGGAAAGGTTCCGAGTGATTCGGGCATTTTTCGAAGAACCGGGGAGTTATGGAAATTCACCGGGGAAGTATTGGGCCTTATTGGGCTTTATTGGAAAGGAGAGAAGGGCCACAAGGGGAGGCAGTGCGCCCCCCATGGACTGGTCTGAATTGGACTAGGAGGGGGCGGCACCCCCCCCCCTTTCCTTCTCCCTCTCCCTCTCCTTCCTTCTTCTCGTACTTGGATTAGGAAAGGGCAAACCTACTCCTACTAGGAGTAGGAATCCCCCCTTTGGGTGTGCCCCTTGTGGCCATCCCTCCTCCTCCTCCCCTCCTTTATATACGGGGGAGGGGGCACCCCATAGACACACAAGTAGATCTCTTAGCCATGTGTGGTGCCCCACTCCACAGTTTTCCACCTTGGCCATATTGTCGTAGTGCTTAGACAAAGCCCTGCGTCGGTAACTTCATCTTCACCGTCACCACGCCATCGTGCTGACGAAACTCTCCCTCGGCCTCAGGTGGATCTAGAGTTCGAGGGATGTCACCAAGCTGAACATGTGTAGATCGCGGAGGTTTCGTGCATTCGGTACTTGATCGGTTGGATCGCGAAGACGTTCGACTACATCAATCACGTTACTAAACGTTTCCGCTTTCGGTCTACGAGGGTACATGGACACACTCTCCCCGCTCGTTGCTATGCTTCTCCTAGATAGATCTTGCATGATCGTAGGAAAATTTTGAAATACTACGTTCCCCAACAGTGGCATCCGAGCCAGGTCTATGCGTAGATGTTATATGCACGAGTAGAACACAAAGAGTTGTGGGCGATAATAGTCATACTACTTGCCAGCATGTCATACTTTGATTCGGCGGTATTGTTGGATGAAGAGGCCCAGACCAACATTACATGACCGCGTTCATGAGACTGGTTCTACCGACGTGCTTTGCACACAGGTGGTTGGTGGGTGTTTGTTTCTCCAACTTTAGTTGAATCAAGTTTGACTACGCTCGGTCCTTGTTGAAGGTTAAAACAACACACTTGATTAAAAATCGTTGTGGTTTTGATGCGTAGGTAAGAACGGTTCTTGCTAGAAGCCCGTAGCAGCCACGTAAAACTTGCAACAACAAAGTAGAGGGCGTCTAACTTGTTTTTGTAGGGCATGTTGTGATGTGATATGGTCAAGATGTGATGAGATATAAATTTTTGTATGAGATGATCATGTTTTGCTGAAGTTATCGGCAACTGACAGGAGCCTTATGGTTGTCTCTTTATTGCATAAGATGCAAGCGCCATATAATTGCTTTACTTTATCGCTATGTGATAGCAATTGTTGCAAAAGCAATAGTTGGCAAGACGACCATATCATGACACGTTGATAAAGATCAAGATGATGGAGATCATGGTGTCATGTCGGTGACGATGGAGATCATGACGGTACTTTGGAGATGGAGATCAAAGGCACAAGATGAAGATGGCCATATCATGTCACATATTTTGATTGCATGTGATGTTTATCTTTTATGCATCATATTTTTCTTAGTACAATGGTAGCATTATGAGATGATCCCTTACTAAAATTTCAAGGTACAAGTGTTCTCCCTGAGTATGCACCGTTGCGACAGTTCTTCGTGCTAAGACACCACGTGATGATCAGGTGTGATAAGCTCTATGTTCACATACAACGGGTGCAAGCCAGTTTTGCACATGCAGAGTACTCAGGTTAAACTTGACGAGACTAGCATATGCAGATATGGCCTCGGAACACTGAGACAGAAAGGTCGGACGTGAATCATATAGTAGATATGATCAACATAGCGATGTTCACCATTAAAAGCTACTTCATCTCACGCGATGATCGGACATGGTTTAGTTGATATGGATCACGTGATCATTTAGATGACTAGAGGGATGTCTATCTAAGTGGGCGTTCTTAAGTAATATGATTAATTGAACTTAAATTTATCATGAACTTAATCCTGATAGTATTTGCATATCTATGCTGTAGATCAATAGCTCGCGTATAGCTCCCCCATTTTATTTATGATATGTTCCTAGCGAAAACTAAGTTGAAAGTCGATAGTAGCAATGATGCGGACTAGGTCCGTGATCTGAGGATTATCCTCATTGCTGCACAGAAAAATTATGTCCTTGATGCACCGCTAGGTGACACAACTATTGCAGGAGAAAATGCAGACGTTACGAACGTTTGACAAGCTCGGTATGATGACTACTTGATAGTTTAGTGCCCCATGTTTTACGGCTTAGAATCGGGACTTCAAAAATGTTTTCAAATGCCATGGAGCATATGAGATGTTCCAAGAGTTGAAATTAGTATTCCAGACTCATGCCCGAGTCGAGAGGTATGGGACCTATGACAAGTATTTTTGCCTACTGTAGCGACCCGACCTCAAATGGTCATGTCTCTGTGCTTTAGTGTCATCCCTGGCTCGGTAATGCTGACACACACAGTACTTGAGGATTTATAACAGAGTGGCAATCACACACTTATTACATCGAATGTCTCAAAATAGAACTTATTACAATAAATATGGCTTAAGGCCATCTAATATGATAACAGCGGAAGGCTTGGAAGATAAAGTGAGTCCATCAACTCCAACGGCATAGCTGAGCTCCACGGCAACGACCTAACGAACCTTACTCGTCATCTAAAAAGTCTGCAACATAATACATTGCAGCCCGAAAATGGGTCAGCACATGGAATATGCTAGCAATATAACACGGTAGAGCGAGAACAGAATAATGCTATCACTATATGCATATTTGGCTAGTGGAGAGCTCTACGGTTAAAGTTTTGTGAAAAGCCAATTTTTTCCTACAACAAAGGAATATATTTTATTTAACTATCATGATAGTTGAAACATCATTGAGAAGGTTCCTCCAACTCAATCCCAATTAAAAGTAATTATCAACCCAACAATATTAATTTAGAGTGATGAGATACATATGATAATCCAAGTACTAGATACTCAAGATGTCCATAATCGGGGACACGGCTAACAATGATTAGTTTGTACACTCTCCAGAGGTTTGCACACTTTTCCCCACAAGACTCGATCTCCTCCGTAGGATTTCTCACACTACATGGTGTTTGAGAAACGGATGACCGAGACACAGTCTTTCAGAAGCATTAATTCTCTACTCCGGATAGACTATACCACCTACAACCCACTACATCTGCTAGTCTACCTCTTCAAGAGCTTCATGCAACTTACTCAACTATGCTAGAGCCCATAATAGCTTGTGGCTGCACACGGAAGTTTCTAGCATGAAATATCTTAGTTCCCTTTGAGCCTGGGTGGCGGACCTTAGGATTATCACATGGGTAGTCCGGGATATCCTAGGACAACACTGGATTTTCTCCAAGTGCCCCACAAGCAATCCACCCAGATGTGTATTAATGTTGTCACCTTAAGTTGAACCATTAATTAACAATCTCACATCTGTCATGGACTCACTCACCCAAACCACGTCTACGAGCATAGCATGGCAATATAAGAAATACGTAGAAGTAACCCCCAAGGGTTTGATAATGACAGGGCAATAGGTTCTACCTCATCAAATACTTCCCAATCCCACATGTTATCAAGTCCTAACCAGGAAATGTTTGAGGGTTGAAACTAATGCATAAAAACTAGGTGATAAAGGGATATGACCAAAGTGTTACTTGCCTTGCTGATGATCCGCAAAACCTAGACACTCGTAGTAGCACGATTCGCACACCAGGTACTCTATCGCAATCAAACAAGCATACAATAAGCAATCAAACAAAGGCGCATGGGTAAAGCACGAGTAAGAAGATCTAACTAGAAAGTTCAGCTTAAGAACTTCGGTTTGCAAAAGGAATCAAATCAAACGGAGCAACGAAACTCAAACTGCGAAAGAAACAAGATCCGATTACTAATCTAGACTAAGGTCAAATTTTACTATATCAAAATCTTGTTCAAGTTCGTTAAACGGAAAGAGGGTTTCGAGACGAAACTCTAGGCGCTTGAATCGCCTGATTCCGAAAAACGAGCGAAAAGTTATACTAAAACGAAAATCGGATCAGAAATCGCGATCGAAAATAATCACGGAAAAATCTGAGAAAAAGAAAAACTGACGAACAGGCTAACGAACGAACGTTCGCTGTCTGCAGCTAAACGGTGAAAATCGTTCATTAAAACGAACGTAAAAACGGGCGTTCGCTAAATAACTAAACCGAAAAAAAACCGAACCGGATCTAAAAACGAATCTAGGGTTTTGAAAAAACCAAACGGTTTCCTCACGAAAACCGAGGCGGCTACCTCGGGTCCGGTGGGGTCCGGCGTGGTCTAGCGATGGCGGGGCGGCTCCGGTGCGGCGGCGTGGGGCGGTGGGCGGCGGCGGTGGCACGCGAGGCGGCGGCGGCGGATCGGCGGCGGCGCGGATCGGCGACGGCGGCGCGAATCGGCGGCGGCGCGACTAGGGTTAGGGTTTCGGCGGCGGCGTGGTTTGGGCTGCGTTGGGCTCGGCGGCGTGGCGGGCGGCGGCGGCGGCGCGCGAGGCGAGGCGGCGGCGGCGGATCGGCGACGGCGGCGCGGATCGGTGGCGACGTGGCTAGGGTTAGGGTTTGGGCGGCGGCGCGGTTTGGGCTGCGGTGGGCTCGGCGGCGCGGCTTAAAAAGGCCCCCCGGGCGGAGTCCCGCTCGGGTACGGCCCGGAATCGGTTCACTTTTTTTTAAATAAATTATTCCGATGTGCAGAAAAAGAAAGAAAAGAAATACTAAACGGACTCTAAAAATCCCGAAATAAATTTTCCCCATCCTCTAAAAATAAGCCGGACAAGGTGAACATTTATTTGGGCCTAAAATGCGATATTGAAAACGCATATTTTTCGTAATTCAAATAAAATAGCGATAAAACTCCGAATAAAAATCTTATTTGATTTTAATATTAAATCTTCGATATTTCTCTATTTTGAGGAAGTCATTTGATCCTCTCTCTTTAATTTTTATAAAATAAATATTCGAAGAGAACATAATTAAAATCAAACGATCCTCTTTTCAAAATTCGAGAAAACTCGAATATGAAAATAATGAAATCCCCAACTCTCTCCATAGGTCCTTGAGTTGCGTAGAATTTCTAGGATCAAGCCAAAATGCAATAAAATATGATATGCAATGATGATCTAATTATAACATTCCAAATTGAAAATTTGGGATGTTACAAACCTACCCCCCTTAAGATGAATCTCGCCCTCGAGATTCAGGTTGGCTAGAAAATAGGTGTGGATGGTCTTTGCGAAGATCATCCTCTCGTTCCCAGGTGGCTTCTTCCTCGATATGGTGGCTCCACTGAACTTTACAAAACTTAATAACCTTGCTGCAGGTAACACGACTGGCAAACTCGAGAATCCTGAGTGGCTTCTCCTCATAGGTCAAATCATCGTCCAACTGAATCGCTTCCAGCAGTATTGTATCTCTCAGAGGAATGTCGGCCATCTCTGTGTGGCACTTCTTCAGGTGAGAAACGTGGAACACATCGTGAACTCCTGACAATCCTTCGGATAATTCCAACTTATAAGCAACTTCTCCCATACGTTCCAAAACTCTGTATGGTCCCACAAAGCGTGGCGCTAACTTTCCCTTAACTCCAAAGCGCTTAACTCCTCGGAGTGGTGATACCCGAAGATACACTCTGTCTCCGATTTCATAGACTACCTCCTTGCGTTTTGAATCTGCATAACTCTTCTGTTGGGACTGAGCTACCTTCAGTCTATCTCTAATCAATTTAACCTTCTCTTCTGATTCCTTAATCAAATCTGGTCCAAACAAGTGACGGTCTCCAACTTCATCCCACAACAACAGTGTCCTGCACCTCCTTCCGTACAAGGCTTCGAAAGTTGCCATCTTCAAACTGTCCTGGTAACTGTTGTTGTATGAGAACTCTGCGTAGGGCAAGTTGTCATCCCAACTAGATCCATAATCTAGTGCACAAACTCTCAACATATCCTCCAGAATCTGGTTGACTCTCTCGGTCTGTCCATCTGTTTGCGGGTGAAAAGCTGTACTGAACTCCAGTCTAGTTCCCAAAGTTTCATGCAACTGATTCCAAAACTTTGAGGTAAACTGGGTTCCTCTAGTTGATACAATGGTCCTTGGAACTCCATGCAAACATACGATCCTGGTCATGTATATCTTGTCCAACTCGGCACTTGTATAGGTGGTTTTCACTGGGATAAAGTGAGCTACTTTGGTCAAGAGATCAACTACTACCCATATAGAATCATATCCTGATCTGGTCCTAGGCAATCCGGTGATGAAATCCATGCCAAGCTTATCCCACTTCCATTCGGGTATCGGCATAGGTTGTAACAATCCGGCTGGCATTTGATGTTCTGCCTTCACTCTCTGACATACATCACATACGGCATACTCGGCAATATCCTTCTTCATATCGGTCCACCAGAAATGCTCCTTTAAATCCACATACATCTTGGTGTTTTCAGGGTAAATCTAGTATGGTGAGTCATGAGCCTCCTGAAGTATTAACTTCCTAATCTCTGTGTTATTGGGCACATAAACACGGTCCTCAAACAGCAAGGTGTCATGTTCATCCTCACGAAAACCTTTGGCCTTTCCTTTGCTCATTCTCTCTTTTATCTCAGTGTCAGGGGTTGGGTGTGACATATGCCAAAGGATGGCTTATCATGGTGGGAGCGGGTAGAACGTTGCCGGTGCCCGGAAGCGGGATGAGGCATAGACACGAATGCCGGCGTACTTTACCCAGGTTCGGGGCTCTCCTAGGAGATAACACCCCTAGTCCTGCTCTGCAGGGTCTCCGCATGATCACTAAGGCACAAGTGAATACAGAGGCGCTCCTTGAGCTGTATGCTAGAGGTAGGAGAAGGCAGGGCTAGCTCTCTCCTTCCTCTATGATCTGGTCTAATTCTAACAGGTTTGGAACCCTTTGCATGAGTGCCCTGGGGGGTTTGTATAGGCCTACCCCCAGGGGTAAATGGTAATTCGGCCAGGCGCAGGGCCCGGCTGTCAGTCTCTCTGGTCGCCGGCTTCCCCGCCGACTGTTAGGGCCCGCCACTGAGTGGGCCTCGCCGACTGGTCTGGTACGGAGCCGATAGGCCGCCCCCACCGCTCGCGGGTCCTGCCGGCTGTGGATCACTGTCGCCGCGTCTCTAATGACACAGGCTTGGTCATGGGGTTGTGGCTACAGCTCCGCCGCCTGGCTGGCGATTACTGTAGCCACTCCGCGTCTCGTCTGGTTAATGGCGAGTGGGTCCCGAGGAGGGGGCGGGCCGACTCCTTGGGGCCGACCTCCCTCGGGTCTGACTGGTGCGATCGTTGCCATCTTCCGGGCTCTCACTGACTGGTGGGGCCCATCGTCCTTGGGCCGTACCGACATGCCGTCATGGGAGTAGGACTCCGCCTGCCTGTGATGATGTCAGGGATGGCATGGCAACAGTGCTGCGCCGGGCGGAGATCTCCGCCGTACAGCATACTGTGGCCACGCCAGCCCCTGGAAAGGGGGAGGGGATGGGCTACACTGTAGCCATTCCCAGTCCCGTCCCACTTGATGAGCGTACAGGCTTCGCTGGTGCTGTGGGCCGACTCCTCGGGGCCGACTTCTCTGGAAGCCGCCGAGCAGGAGTCGGCCCGTCTTGGTCTTGCCTCTAGCACTCGGCCGTATACGGGCAGCCCGCTGCTCCTCCAGCCGGCCCCTAGAAGACGGCTCTTCACCTTGGCATCTTGAGGGGCGCAGTCTGCCCCGATGTCTTGAAATGTTCTGGGCCTCGGGTTAGCCTACCCATGGCCCATTACTCCGACACTCGGCGATCTCTTTGTCATCCTTCTGAGCTTCTCAAATCTTTCCTAACAATGTAGACTGAACTTCCATTGTTGCAACAAAACCTCTAGGGACAATCTCCAATCGGAGCTCCCTGAGATCCTCGGCCAACTCCTTTGGCAATCCTACGCTTATGAGTGTGTTGGCATAACTCTTCTGGCTTAGAGCGTCTGCTACAACATTGGCCTTGCCTGGATGATAGTGAAGCTTCATGTCATAATCCTTTATAAACTCCAACCATCTCCTCTGCCTAAGGTTCAGCTCCTTCTGTGTGAAAATGTACTTCAAACTCTTATGGTCAGTGTACACATCGCAATGGTTTCCAATAAGGTAATGTCTCCAAGTCTTCAATGCATGCACTACGGCAACCAACTCCCAATCATGCGTGGCATAATTTAAATCATGTGGTTTCAGTTGTCGATAGGCATATGAAACAACTCTTCCATCTTGCATCAGTACTCCTCCAACTCCTAAGCAAGAGGCGTCGCAATACAATTGGAAATCCTTGCGTATATCCGGTAGAATCAGTACTGGGGCTGTGGTCAGACGTTTCTTTAACTCCTGAAAACTCGCTTCACATTTTTCCGTCCATTTCAATTTGGTATCCTTCTTCAATAACTCCGTCATTGGCTTCGCAATCTTGGAAAAATCTCAATGAATCTCCAGTAGTATCCTGCGAGTCCAAGAAAACTGTGGATCTCGCTAACTGAAATGGGTGCCAACCATTCAGTGACTGACTGAACATTGGTGGGGTCTACTGCTATACATTCTCCTAATATAACATGTCCAAGGAATCCAACTTCTTTCAACCAAAACTCACATTTGTTGAACTTGTCATACAACTGATGTTCCATGAGTTTCTCGAGAACTAAACGTACATGCTCTTTGTGCTCCTCTTCATTCTTCGAGTATACCATTATATCATCAATGAACACCACAACAAACGTATCCAAAATTCCATGAATACCTTGTTCATCATGCTCATAAAATAGGCAGGGGCGTTAGTTAGTCCAAATGACATGACCATATACTCATATAACCCGTACCTTGTGGTAAATGCGGTTTTAGGTATATCCTTTTCCCGGATCTTCAGCTGGTGATATCCTGATCGCAGATCGATCTTCGAAAACACCTTAGCTCCTTGCAACTGGTCAAACAAATCATTGATCATCGGCAGTGGGTATTTGTTCTTGATCGTCACCTCATTCAATGCACGATAATCAACAACCATCCTTAGAGACTTATCCTTCTTCTCAACCAAAAGCACTGGGGCTCCCCATGGGGATGAACTCCGTCGGATGTAACCTTTCTCTAATAACTCATTGATTTGCTTCTTAATCTCCTCCAGATCATTTACGAGCATCTGGTAGGGTCTCTTTGATATTGGCCCAGTACCTGGCAACATCTCTATCAAAAACTCGATGTCTCAATCCGGTGGCATGCCTCGTAACTCCTATGGAAAAACATCTGGGTAATCCTTCACTACAGGCACTTCCTCCTGAACAACTCCCGTGAGGGTATTTACTTGGCTCCTCCTAGGCGCATGTCTAGGTACATACTTGATCCTTTTTCCCTCCGTGGTGGTGAGACAAATTGATTTACTAGCACAGTCAATGCTTCCTCCATACTTTGACATCCAGTCCATGCCTAATATCACATCCAATCCTTGTGACTCCAAAATTATTAGGTATGACGGAAAAACATGGCTACCAATGGTTAGGGGTATCTGGTCGCACCATCGGCTGGCCATATACTCTGCTCCAGGTGAACTTACTAACAGAGGGGTCCTAAGGGTTTGGGTTGGTAGTTTAAACTTATCCATGAATCCCCTTGATATGTATGAATGTGATGCACCAGTATAAAAAATAACAAGGGCGGTAAAAGACTTAACCAAAAACTTACCGATAACTGTGTCTGGCTGCCCTTCAACCTCTTCCATGTTAACATGGTTCACTTGTCCTTTGTTGAATGGATTAGGCTTCTTCCCAGCGCTCCCATTACCGTTTCCATTCTTCGCTTCCGGGCACTCCGTGGCATAGTGTCCAGTCTTCCTGCACTTGAAGCAAGTAATGTGACTTAGGTCTCTCTTGGCAGGTGTGGCTGGATTGGAGCGAGTCTGATTGTTGCTGGTTCCGTTCCCAGTCCCATTCTTGGAACCATTGGAGTTAAGCGAACTTCCTCTGTTATGGTTATGACCTCCATGGTTATGAACAAGTCCTCCTGAGTTCGGGGTTATACGAGGCTTCTGCTGGGCTCTTGAGTTGTACCTTCCTTGTCCATACTTCCTTTTGCGGCTCTCAATTTGCTGGTGCTTCCCTTCAATCATAAGAGCCTTGTCTACCAACTCCTGGTAGTTGTTAAATGTTGCCACCATCAACTGCATGCTCATCTCATTGTTCAACCCTTCCATAAAGTTCTCCTGCTTCGCGGCATCTGTGGCCACATCGTCAGGGGCATAACAAGACAGCTTACTAAATTCATCCACATACTACCCCACAGTACGGTTCCCTTGGCGCAAGTTGTGAAACTCACGCTTCTTCATGCTCATAGCTCCCGTTGAGACATGGGCGGTGCGGAATGCTTGCTGAAACTGATCCCATGTAATAGTGGCTATAGGATAGGTGACTGCGTAATTCTCCCACCATGAGGCTGCTGGTCCATCCAATTGATGTGCGACAAAATGCACCTTCTCAGCATCTGCACAAGCTGTAGTGGTTAACTCCCTTCCAATCCTGTGGAGCCAATTGTCTGCCACTATCGGCTCGGTGCTGCTGGAAAACACCAGCGGCTGCAACCTCAGAAAGCGGGCTAAGTTGTCAACTGGTGGTGGTGGTGGGTTGTTGTTGTTGTTGCCTTGATTCTAAACTAACAACTGCATCAGTGTATTCTGCTGTTGGATCAACTGAGTGAGCTCCGGTGGGAAAGTAAATCCGGGGTCACGTCTCAGAGGCATCTTAGGGTTTAGAGGGAAGAGAATAGAATAGAAGGAGGTCTAGTGAGAAAAACACTACCCATATGCACATGAGACAAACACAATCATATCACTCAATCAATCAAGGAAGGGCATACAATCGATCTAACTATCGTTACGAAAGTGCTCGGACTATACTATATACATGGTGGAATACTACTACTGATGTGGTGGTCTACTAGAAATATTGATCAGTCGAAGACTCCATGATGTCCGCTCCAGCTTCGTCTTCATAGTCATCATCACTATCGTCGGGGTCCGAGTCGGTGTCATCGATGATGATGTAGTCCTCAGAACGAATCTCCTTGGGTTCATCGTCTTCTCCTCCTGGCGCAGGGTCTCCCATGAATACTCCTAGCTTCCTTTCCAGATCATCATTATTCTCCACTAGTACGACGATTTCCTCCTCATAATCTTCGCGAGTAGCCTTGAGTTCTTCCTCCAGTTCCGTGATCCTTGTCATTGCCTTCTTCATATCTATCATGCCTGCGCACATCTAGTTCTCCTGGCGACGAATGTGCTGGTTTAACTCCTGGATGAAAGTTGTGATCGATCTATCCTTCCTGGTGCTGATCATCTCCCATTGCTCATCTCGGCGCCCACAAATCTGATAGATAGTATCCTTAAGCTCCTTATGGTAAACTTCTCCAATGCGTCCCATGGTGATGTGAGCTGCCATACTCTTTCCTAGACTCCAGGTTGGTGCATCAAAGGACAACTCTATGGGTTTGGTGACTGGAGCGAATGTCCTTCCTGGAACTTGAACTTGAATCATCCATCGCTCCTCTTCTGGTAAAGTGGCGTTGTAAGTCCCGGTGAAGCTTGGTATTCCAATGTTCAGGTACTTAGTGACTTCCTTCAAGTGTCGTCCAAAAGGTGCTTCTTCAACCGGTTGTGCAAACTTGTTCCTTGCGTCCGCCATCCTAAAGAGTAGAAAATGGAGAGGAGTCGGAAATGAGAAGAGAGTGGTGATCTAGGGCTTTAGCTTAGTGGTAGTGTCCTAGACTCAGCGTGTGCTCTGATACCATCTTGTAGTGACCCGACCTCAAACGGTCATGTCTCTGTGCTTCAGTGTCATCCCTGGATCGGTAATGCTGACACACACAGTACTCGGGGATTTATAAGAGAATAGCAATCACACACTTATTACATCGAATGTCTCAAAAGAGAACTTATTACAATAAATATGGCTTAAGGCCATCTAATACGATAACAGCGGAAGACTTGAAAGATAAAGTGAGTCCATCAACTCCAATGGCATAGCTGAGCTGCACGACAACGACCTAACGAACCTTACTCCTCGTCTGAAAAGTCTACAACATAATGCATTGTAGCCTGAAAACGGGTCAGCACATGGAATATGCTGGCAATATAACACGGTAGAGCAAGAACAGAATAATGCTATCAGTATATGCATATTTGGCTGGTGGAAAGCTCTACGGTTAAAGTTTTGCGAAAAGCCAATTTTTCCCTACAACAAAGGAATAGATTTTATTTAATTATTATGGTAGTTGAAACGTCATTGAGAAGGTTCCTCCAACTCAATCCCAAATAAAAGTAATTATCAACCCAGCAATATTAATTTAGAGTGATGAAATACATATGATAATCCAGGTACTAGATACTCAAGATGTCCATAACCCGGGACACGGCTAACCATGATTAGTTTGTACACTCTGCAGAGGTTTGTGCACTTTTCCCCATGAGACTCGATCTCCTCCGTTGGATTTCTCACACTGCATGGTGTTTGTGAAACAGATGATCGAGACATGGTCTTTCAAAAGCATTAACTCTCTACTCCGGATAGACTATACCACCTACAAGCCACTACATCTGCTAGTCTACCTCTTCAAGAGCTTCACGCAACTTACTCAACTATGCTAGAGCCCATAATAGCTTATGGTTGCACACGGAAGTTTTTAGCATGAAATATCTCAGTTCCCTTTGAGCCTGGGTGACGGACCTAAGGATTATCACACGGGTACTCTGGGATATCCTAGGACAACACTGGATTCTCCAGGTGCCCCACAAGCAATCCACCCAGATGTGTATTAAAGTTGCCACCTTAAGTTGAACCATTAATTAACAATCTCACATCTGTCATGGATTCACTCACCCAAACCACGTCTACGAGCATAGCATGGCAATATAAGCAATACGTAGAAGTAACTCCCAAGGGTTTGATAATGACAGGGCAATAGGTTCTACCTCATCAACTACTTCCCAATCCCACATGTTATCAAGTCCTAACCAGGAAATGTTTGAGGGTTGAAACTAATGCATAAAACCGGGTGATAAAGGGATATGATCAAAGTGTTACTTGCCTTGCTGATGATCCGCAAAACCTAGAGACTCGTAGTAGCACGATTCGCACTCCGGGTACTCTATCACAATCAAAAAAGCATACAATAAGCTATCAAACAAAGACGCACGGGTAAAGCACGAGTAAGAAGATCTAACCAGAAAGTTCAACTAAAGAACTCCGGTTTGCAAAAGTAATCAAATCAAACGGAGCAACGAAACTCAAACACGGAGCAACGAAACTCAAACTGCGAAAGAAACAAGATCCGATTACTAATCTGGACTAAGGTCAAATTTTACTTTACCAAAATCTTGTTCAAGTTGGTTAAACAGAAAGAGGGTTTCGAGACGAAACTCTAGGTGCTTGAATCGCCTGATTCTGATAAACGAGCGAAAAGTTATACTAAAACGAAAATCGGATTAGAAATCATGATCGAAAATAATCGCGGAAAAATCCCAGAAAAAGAAAAACTGACGAACAGGCAAACAGGCTAACGAACGAATGTTCGCTATCTGCGGCTAAACGGTGAAACCCGTTCGTTAAAACGAATGAAAAACGGGCGTTCGCTAAATAACTAAAGCAAAAAAATAAATCGAACTAGATCTAAAAAAAGGATCTAGGGTTTCAAAAAAAACCAAACGGTTTTCTCATGAAAACCGGGGCGGCTACCTTGGGTCCGGTGGGGTCCGGTGAGGTCCGGTGACGGCGGGGTGGCTCTGTCGCGGCGGCGTGGGGCGGCGACAGCGGCGCAGCACGGCAGAGCGGGCGGCGGGCGGCGGCGGCGCAGCTAGGGTTAGGGTTTGGGCGGCGGTGCGGTTTGGGCTGTGGTGGGCTCGGCGGCACGGTTTGGACTGCGGTGGGCTCGGCGGCGCGGTGGGCGGCGGCGACAGCGTGCGAGGCGAGGCGGCGGCGCCGGCGCGGATCGGCGGCGGCGCGGCTGGGGTTTGGGTTTGGGTGGCGGCGCGGTTTGGGCTGCGGTGGGCTTGGCAGGGCGGCTTAAAAAGGCCCCCCGGGTGGAGTCCCGCTCGGGTACGGCCCGGAGTCGGTTCACTTTTTTTTAGTAAATAATTCCGACATGCAGAAAAACAAAGGAAAGAAATACTAAACGGACTCCAAAAATCTCGAAATAAATTTTCGCCGTCCTCTAAAAATAAGCCGGACAAGGTGAACATTTATTTGGGCCTAAAATGCAATGTTGAAAAACGCATGTTTTTCCTAATTCAAATAAAATAGCGATAAAACTACGAATAAAAATCTTATTTTATTTTAATATTAAATCTTCGATATTTCTCTATTTTGAGGAAGTCATTTTATCCTCTCTCTTTTATTTTTATAAAAGAAATATTCAAAGAGAAAATAATTAAAATCAAACGATCCTCTTTTCAAAATTCAAGAAAACTCGAATATGAAAATAATGAATTCCCCAACTCTCTCCGTAGGTCCTTGGGTTGCGTAGAATTTCTAGGATCAAGCCAAAATGCAATAAAATATGATATGCAATGATGATCTAATGTATAACATTCCAAATTGAAAATTTGGGATGTTACACCTACAAGATGGAGGAGAATACCTCAACCAGTGAGCATCTGCTTAGAATGTGTGAGTACTACAATCGCTTGAATCAAGTGGGAATTAATCTTCTAGATAAGATAGTGATTGACAGAATTCTCTAGTCACTGTCACCAAGTTACTGGAACTTCGTGATGAGCTATAATATGCAAGGTATGACAAAAATGATTCCCCGAGCTCTTCACGATGCTGAAATCGGCGAAGGTGGAAATCAAGAAAAGCATCAAGTGTTGATGGTTGACAAGACCACTAATTTCAAGTAAAAAGGCAAGGGAAAGAAAGGGAACTTCAAGAAGAATGACAAGCAAGTTGTCACTCCCATGAAGAAGCCCAAAGCTAGACCCAAGCCTGAAACTAAGTGCTTCTGCTGCAACGGAAATGGTCACTGGAAGCGGAACTACCCCAAATACTTGGCGGATAAGAAGGATGGCAAAGTGAACAAAAGTATATATGATATACATGTTATTGATGTGTACTTTGCTAGTATATATTCATAGTAGCCCATGGGTATTTGATACTGGTTCAGTTGCTATGATTAGTAACTTGAAACAGGAGTTATAAAATGAACAGGGACTAGTTGAGGGCAAGGTGACGATGTGTGTTGGAAGTGATTCCTAGGTTGATAAGATCACCATCACACACTCCCTTTACCTTCGGGATTAGTGTTGAACCTAAAATAAATGTTATTTGGTGTTTGGGTTGAGCATAATATGATTGGATCATGTTTATTGCAATACGGTTATTCATTTAAGTCAAAGAATAATTGTTAATCTCTTTACATGAATAAAACCTTATGTGGTCATACACCCAAGGTGAATGGTTTATTGAATCTCGATTGTAGTGATACACATATTCATAATATTGAAGCCAAAAGATGCAAGGTTAATAATGATAGTGCAACTTATTTGTGGCACTGCCGTTTAGGTCATATTGGTGTAAAGCGCATGAAGAAACTCCATGCTGGTGGGCTTTTGGAATCACTTGATTATGAATCACTTGATGCTTGCGAACCATGCCTCATGGGAAATATGACTAAGACTCCATTCTCCGGAATGATGGAGCGAGCAACTAACTTACTGGAAATAATACATACTGATGTATGCGGTCCAATGAGTGTCGAGGCTCGCGGAGGGTATCGTTATTTTCTGACCTTCACAGATGATTTGAGCAGATATGGGTGAAGTGGAAAAGTTTAAAGAATTTCAGAGTGAAGTGGAAAATAATCATAACAAGAAAATAAAGTTTCTACGATCTGATCATGGAGGTGAATATTTGAGTTATGAGTTTGGTCTTCATTTGAAACAATGTGGAATAGTTTCACAACTCACGCCACCTGGAACACCACGACATAATGGTGTGTCCGAACGTCGTAACCGTACTTTATTGGATATGGTGCGATCTATGATGTCTCTTGCCGATTTACCACTATTGTTTTGGGGTTATGCATTAGAAACATCTACATTCACGTTAAATAGGGCACCGTCTAAAAATCCGTTGAGATGACACCGTATAAATTGTGGTTTAGCAAGAAACCTAAGCTGTCGTTTCTTAAAGTTTGGGGTTGCGATGCTTATGTGAAAAAGTTTCAGCCTGATAAGCTCAAACCCAAATCGGAGAAGTGCATCTTCATAGGATACGCAAAATAAACTGTTGGGTACACCTTCTATCACAGATCCGAAGGCAAGATCTTTGTTGCTAAGAGTGCATCCTTTCTAGAGAAGGAGTTTCTCTCGAAAGAAGTGAGTGGGAGGAAAGTAGAACTTGATGAGGTAACTATACCTTCTCTCGAATTGGAAAGTAGTTCATCAGAGAAATCTCTTCCTGTGATGCCTACACCAACTAGAAAGGAAGTTAATGATGATGATCATGAAACTTCGGATCAACTTACTACAGAACTTCGTAGGTCAACCAGAGCACGATCCACACCAGAGTGGCATGGTAATCATGTACTGGAAGTCATGTTACTAGACCATGATGAACTTACGAACTATGAGGAAGCGATGATGAGCCCAGATTCCGCAAAATGGCTTGAGACCATGACATCTGAGATGGGATCCATGTATGAGAACAAAATATGGACTTTGGTGGACTTGCCCAATGATCAACAAGCCATAGAGAATAAATGGATCTTCAAGAGGAAGACGGACGCTGATAGTAGTGTTACTATCTACAAAGCTCGAATTGTCGAAAAACAGTTTTTGACAAGTTCAAGGTGTTGACTACAATGAGATTTTCTCATTCGTAGTGATGCTTAAGTCTATCTGAATCATGTTAGAAAATTGCCACAATTTATGAAATCGGGCAAATGGATTTCTTAAAGAAGAGTTGTATATGATGCAACCAGAAGGTTTTGCCAATCCTAAAGGTGCTAAAAAAATGTGCAAGCTCCAGCAATCCATCTATGGACTAGTGCAAGCATCTCATATTTGGAGTATATACGCTTTGATAAGTTGATCAAAGCATATAGTTTTCTACAAACTTGCGGTGAAGCCTGTATTTACAAGAAAGTGAGTGGGAGCACTACAGCCTTTCTGATAAGTATATGTGAATGACATATTGTTGATCAGAAATGATGTAGAATTTTTCTTGAAAGCATAGGTTCTATAAAGTATGCTATGATGTGTACCAAACCTATCGTGTACGCTTTCATGAGTTTGGCAAGGGGGTACGATATTGATCTAGGAGAGGATCACTTGATAACAGTTAAAATTATCCTTATAAGACTAAGGAGATATTTCTCGGTTATGGAGGTGATAAAGAGTTCGTCATAAAGAGTTACGTTGATGCAAGCTTTTACACCGATCCGGATGACTCTAAGTATCTATCTGGATACATATTGAAAGTGGGAGCAATTAGCTAGAGTAGCTCCATGCAGAGCATTGTAGACATAGAAAATTTGCAAAATACATACGGCTCTGAATGTGACAGACCCTTTGACTAAGCTTCTGTGACAAGCAAAACATGATCACACCTTAATACTCTTTGGGTGTTAATCACATAGCGATGTGAACTAGATTATTGACTCTAGTAAAACCCTTTGGATATTAGTCACATGGCGATGTGAACTAACACTACTAGGGAAAACCTTATACACAGAACTTTAGCATTAGCGCATGTTAAAAAAGCACGCTAGTGCTAAGTAGCAGTAGCGCGTTAGTGCAAACCGCGCTACAGATACAATTTTAGTAGTAGAGCGCCTGAAGATAAAAGCGCTACTACTAAAATTCCCACTGCCAAGCCGATAAGCTACACATAGTAGTAGTGATCTACTGCGAACAGCGCTACTGCTAGTTGGTTTGTAGTAGCGCGTTTACGCAGAAAGGCGCTGCTGCTAAAGGAAATAAAATTAAATGAAAATCAAATAGAAAAGTAAGTGAAAATGAAAGAAATAGAAAAAGGAGAAAGGAAAAGAAAAAATTTAAATAAAAATAAATGAAAAAAGGGAAAAAGAGAAAGGAGTAGCAGTAGCGCATATCCAGAAGTGCGCTGTAGCTAACTTAGCAGTAGCGCACTTCCGAGAATGGGCTACTGCTACTTTTGACGTAACTGCGTGGTTTGTTCCTCCCTACGACCACTTCCCCCAAATCCAAACTCCTCCGCGTTGTCGCCACCGCCGTCGCTCGTCGGTCGCCGCGTGCCGCACACACTCGACGCCGCCCCCGACCCTGACCTCGACGCCGCCACCGACCTCGACACCACCCCTGACCCCGACCTCGACGCCGCCCTCCGCCGTGCATGCGAGCCCCAACGCCGACCTCGATGCCGCCTGCCCCTCCCTCGCCACAAGCACCCAAGGTGAGCACGCGTGCTCCTCCCCCTCCCCTACCTATGCCTAGGGTTCTTCAAATTTTAATTGCATCAAATTAGTTAGGGTTCATCTAGGGGTGGAAACGAATTGGATGTTTTCTTGATTCGGAACGGATATGGATAATAGCGACATATTGCTTAAGTGTATTAGTCAATAGCTATGTGACATGAAGTATTCAACTTGTGACATACAATAAGTCAATGATAAATAGGTTTATGAATAAACACTATTGTGATGCATAATAATTTCTAAGATTAATCATAAAATGAGTAAAATTTGACAACTTATTTGACTTTTAAGTTGGATAATTGGAATATCCGATCGAATACGAATATCGGATATTTCGGATTATCTGCTACCACTTTCCACCTCTAGGTTCATCAAATTACATGGTAATTAGGGTAGGTGTTCCTAGGTACTAGTTAGTTAGTAAGAACTAGGTACTAATTAGGTACTGGTTTAATTTTATTTATAGTAAGTTTATTTTTAGTAAGAACTTGTTGAATTAATAGAACTAGTTGAACATGTCACATTGTTGTTATTTTTTTAGTTAAAGTAGTTATTCCCACATCGACGTCGACGATGCCTATCCCGCATCCTCGTCGTCGACTCGGCGGAGGACACCTGCTTGACCAGATGGGCCATGTCCGAGACTAGGCTCTGCCGGGGCTGGTACTGGGAGGCGCAGCTTGGTGAGGAGCCAGCCCGTCATTGACCCGAACCTTCTTTGGAGGCGGTCGCGTGGACCAGTGATGGTGCAGAGGCTTGAGGACCCCGCGGAGGTGGTACGTCACCGTGTCAGGGAGGAGGACGTGCACGTCCATCGCTACTTGTTTGCAATGGAGCACAGGTTCTCCAATACCTGGCAGGTTCTCCAGGGATCTCACTGGAGCTATGATCATGTGATGGTTCCTTCTCTTTGGCTGTCCACCGCCCGCGCCGATACCCGTCGTGCGCTAGGGTTTTAGTTGTATTAGTGATGTTATATGTATGATACTACTCGGGATGTATTAGTGATAATATTCGACGATGTACGGATGCATGAGATGATTTACTTTTGCTTATTGAATGCATGCTAATTTGAATACTTATTTATTTTATGATTTGGTTTTGCTTATTGAATGCTCATGTCATTATGAGTCCTATAAGATATTTTGAAATATATATCTTGTGTTTCTCAAATAGGATATGTGCTTTCCCAAGTGGCCGGTCATGTTTGCAGGTTACACCTCTGAGTGGCCTATGTTTTGCCAGAGTGTTGATTCATTTCCGTTTCGGCAAATTTCAGGCGCTCGATATGTCCTATTTTAGCAAAGGTCATGCTAGATTTTTCTGTAATTTTTGGCATGACTTGTGCCAGAATACGTAGGAAATATCGAGTGCCCCGGATTTGTGTGTTGAATATCCTGGTAGTTGCCTTCGATTGATTTTCAATTAATGTTTCAACTATGAACATAGGAAATGTCTGACGATGAAAAGGATTTCAGTATTTGCGAATACTGCAAAGACGAGCGCGGCCTGTGCGACAGAATCTTCCTAGATGATGATAGGCGCTTCAACATCAA
This sequence comes from Triticum aestivum, assembly GCF_018294505.1. Taxonomy (NCBI): domain Eukaryota; kingdom Viridiplantae; phylum Streptophyta; class Magnoliopsida; order Poales; family Poaceae; genus Triticum; species Triticum aestivum. Next base: position 119,980,982 of record NC_057800.1, on the reverse strand, counting down.
GCTGAACGAGAACTTTGAAGTGGATACAGTAAGTCACAACGACAAGTCTTTTTTCGTAATTAAGCATGACATCTGCTTCAACTTATAATTTAAATGTTTTACTGTTGTACTAGCGTATCCCCTGCCATGCAAGAGTTTTTGTCTTGGCTAAGATAGGTTTCAGTCCTATGAAAACTACTATGGGGGTAAAGAGAGTTTACTTGAAGACCGAGCATGGTTATACTTTCCATGCAAAATTATACAACGTAGACACCTACACCTATTGTGAATGCAAAAATTGGGAAGCACGATGCAAGACTTATGCATTTGAGCCTGGTATGGTTATCACCTTTGATATTCGTCCCGAAGATGATATTGAAGGTAATATCGACATCTGGGTCGATGTGCAGACGCCTCCAGTTATACCATTATGTGAGTTTCTCAACCATATTTATGTCTTCGATATTGTTTATTCAAAAGTAGTTGGCAACTAATTTCTATTGACAGCTTATTTCCGTTCAAGCAAACATGTCCAGTGCTACCTCTTGAGCACTGCATTGGTTTCCCTTGAAGAGGAAAGAATGGTGCAGTAAAGCAGTGTAAGTATTTCCCTCAGTTTTTGAGAACCAAGGTATCAATCCAATAGGAGACCACGCGTGAGTTACCTCGTACCTACACACACAAATAAGAACCTCGCAGCCAACGCGATAAAGGTGTTGTCAATCCCTTCACGGTCACTTGCAAGAGTGAGATCTGATAGAGATGATAATAATAAGATAAATATTTTTGGTATTTTTATGATATAGATTGAAAGTACATGATAGCAAAATAAAGTAGATTGGAAACTTGTATGATGGAAAATAGACCCGGGGGCCACAGGTTTCACTAGTGGCTTCTCTCAACATAGCATAAGTATTACGGTGGGTGAACAAATTACTGTCGAGCAATTGATAGAAAAGCGAATAATTATGAGAATATCTAGGTATGATCATGTATATAGGCATCACGTCCGAGAAAAGTAGACCGAAACGATTCTGTATCTACTACTATTACTCCACATATCGACCGCTATCCAGCATGCATCTAGAGTATTAAGTTCATAAGAACAGAGTAACGCCTTAAGCAAGATGACATGATGTAGAGGGATAAACTCATGAAATATGATGAAAACCCCATATTTTTATCTTTAATGGCAACAATACAATATGTGTCGTTTCCCTTTCTGTCACTGGGATCGAGCACCGCAAGATTGAACCCAAAGCTAAGCACTTCTCCCATTGCAAGAAAGATCAATCTAGTAGGACAAACCAAACTGATAATTCGAAGAGACTTGCAAAGATAACCAATCATACATAAAAGAATTCAAAGAATATTCAAATATTGTTCATAGATAAACTTGATCATAAACCCACAATTCATCGGATCTCAACAAACACACCGCAAAAGAAGATTACATCGAATAGATCTCCAAGAGAATCGAGGAGAACTTTGTATTGAGATCGAAAGAGAGAGAGAAGAAGCCATCTAGCTACTAGCTATGGACCCAAAGTTCTGAAATAAACTACTCACACATCATCTGAGGTGCCATGGAGTTGATGTAGAGGCCCTCCGTGATCAATGCCCCCTCAGGCGGAGCTCCGGAAAAGGGCCCAAGATGGGATCTCTTTGGTACAAAAGGTTGCAGCGGTGGAATTAGGATTTCGTGGTGCTCCTCGATATTTGGGGGATATATGGATATATATAGGAGGAAGAAGTAGGTCGGTGGAGCAACGAGGGGCCCACGAGGGTGGAGGGCGCGCCCAGGGGGGTGGGCGCGCCCCCTGCCTCGTGGCCTCCTTGATTGTTTCTTGACGTCCACTCCAAGTCTCCTGGATCACGTTCGTTCCAAAAATAACGCTCCTGAAGGTTTCATTCCGTTTGGACTCCGTTTGATATTCCTTTTCGGTGAAACTCTAAAATAGGCGAAAAAATAGCAATTTGGGCTGGGCCTCTAGTTAATAGGTTAGTCCCAAAAATAATATAAAACTGTAAAAATAATCCCATTAACATCCAAAATAGATAATAGCATGGAACAATAAAAATTATAGATAAGTTGGAGACGTATCAATCATCCCCAAGCTTAATTCCTGCCCGTCCTCGAGTAGCTAAATGATAAAAACAGAATTTTTGATGTGGAATGCTTCCTAACATATTTCTCAATGTAATTTTTCTTTATTGTGGAATGATTGTTCAGATCCGGAAGATTCAAGATAAAAGTTTAATATTGACATAATAATAATAATAATAATACTTCAAGTATACTAACTAAGCAATCATGTCTTCTCAAAATATTATGGCCAAAGAAAGTTATCCCTACAAAATCATATAGTCTGGCTATGCTCTATCTTCATCACACAAAATATTAAATCATGCACAACCCCGATGACAAGCCAAGCAATTGTTTCATACTTTTGATGTTCTCAAACTTTTTCAATCTTCATGCAATATATGAGCGTGAGCCATGGATATAGCACTATGGTGGAATAGAATGGTGGCTGTGGTGAAGACAAAAAGGGAGAAGATAGTCTCACATCAACTAGGCGTATCAACGGGCTATGGAGATGCCCATTAATAGATATCAATGTGAGTGAGTAGGGATTGCCATGCAACAGATGCACTAGATCTATAAGTGTATGAAAGCTCAACAAAAGAAACTAAGTGGGTGTGCATCCAACTTGCTTACTCATGAAGACCTGGGGAAATTTGAGGAAGCCCATCATTGGAATATACAAGCCAAGTTCTATAATTAAAAATTCCCACTAGTATATGAAACTGACAACATAAGAGACTCTCTATCATGAAGATCATGGTGCTACTTTGAAGCACAAGTGTGGAAAAAGGATAGTAAATTGTCCCTTCTCTCTTTTTATCTCATTTCATTTTTTATTTTTTTTATTTGGGCCTTCTCTTTTTCTTTTCTTTTTGGCCCCTTTTTTCTTTTTCTTTTTTTTGTCCAAAGTCTCATCCCGACTTGTGGGGGAATCATAGTCTCCATCATCCTTTCCTCACTAGGACAATGCTCTAATAATGATGATCATCACACTTATTTTTACTTACAACTCAAGAATTACAACTCAATACTTAGAACAAAATATGACTCTATGTGAATGCCTCTAGCGGTGTACCGGGATATGCAATGAATCAAGAGTGACATGTATGAAAAAATTATGAACGACGGCTTTGCCACAAATACGATGTCAACTACATGATCACGCAAAGCAATATGACAATGAAGAAGCGTGTCATAGCAAATGGAACGGTGGAAAGTTACATGGCAATATATCTCGGAATGGCTATGGAAATGCCATAATAGGTAGGTATGGTGGCTGTTTTGAGGAAGGTATATGGTAGGTTTATGGTACCGGCGAAAGTTGCGTGGTACTAGAGAGGCTAGCAATTGTGGAAGGGTGAGGGTGCGTATAATCCATGGACTCAACATTAGTCATAAAGAACTCACATACTTATTGCAAAAATCTATTAGTTATCGAAACAAACTACTACGCGCATGCTCCTAGGGGGATAGATTGGTAGGAAAAGACCATCGCTCGTCCCCGACCGCCACTCGTAAGGAAGGCAATAAATAAATAAATCATGCTCTGACTTCATCACATAACGGTTCACCTTACGTGCATGCTATGGGAATCACAAACTTCAACACAAGTATTTCTCAAATTCACAGCTACTCAACTATCATGACTCTAATATCACCATCTCCATATCTCAAAACAACCATCAAGTATCAAACTTCTCTTAGTATTCATTGCACTTATATGAAAGTTTTTATTACGCCTAAAAGAAAATTGCCATGTTGTTCTAAAGGAATCTCGAAATAATATAAGTGAAGCATGAGAGATCAATTATTTCTATAAAATAGAACCACCACCGTGCTCTAAAAGATATAAGTGAAGCACTAGAGCAAAAACTATATAGCTCAAAAGATATAAGTGAAGCATATAGAGTATTCTAATAAATTCCAATTCATGTGTTTCTCTATAAAAAGGTGTGTACAGCAAGGATGATTGTGGTAAACTAAAAAGCAAAGACTCAAATCATACAAGACACTCCAAGAAAAACACATATGATGTGGCGAATAAAAATATAGCTCCAAGTAAAGTTACCGATGAACGAAGACGAAAGGGGGATGCCTTCCGGGGCATCCCCAAGATTAGGCTTTTTGGTGTCCTTGTATTTTACCTTGTGGTGCCAAGGGCATCCCCAAGCTTAGGCTCTTGCTATTCGTTGTTCCAATAATCCATCAAATCTTTACCCAAAACTTGAAAACTTCACAACACAAAACTTAACAAGAGAATCTTGTGAGCTCCGTTAGCGAAAGAAAACAAAACACCACTTCAAGGTACTGTAATTAACTCATTATTTATTTATATTGGTGTTAAACCTACTGTATTCCAACTTCTCTATGGTTTATAAACTCTTTTATTAGCCATATATTCATTAAAATAAGCAAACAACACACGAAAAACAGAATCTATCAAAAACAGAACAGTCTGTAGTAATCTGTAACTAACACAAACTTCTAGAACCCCAAAAATTCTAAAATAAATTTCTGGGCGTGAGGAATTTATCTATTAATCATCTGAAAAATAATTAACTAAATATCACTCTCCAATAAAAAATGACAACAGTTCTTGTGAGCACTAAAGTTTCTATTTTTTATTGCTAGATCAAAAAGACTTTCCCCAAGTCTTCCCAACGGTTCTACTTGGCAAAAACACTAATTAAACACAAAAAACACAACCAAAACAGAGGCTGGATAAATTATTTATTACCAAACAGGAGCAAAATCAAGGAATAAAAATAAAATTGGGTTGCCTCCCAACAAGCGCTATCGTTTAACGCCCCTAGCTAGGCATAAAAGCAAAGATAGATCTAGGTATTGCCATCTTTGGTAGGAAATTCTTCAATGAGACACCTATAACTCTTAGGAGTTTCTTTATTTTTATTAATTATCAAACTCCTAGGCACGAAATCAAGAAAATAATTTGTAGAAAAAGGTTCCTGAAGGATAGTGAGGAAGTTGGGATGAACACTTATGGATTTGAGGTCTGCATTTTCCTTACTAGAAGTTTCACCCTTATTTTTAGGAACATACATCAATTTGGAAATCTTAGAATTAGGAGGAGTGTTTTTAATGGAAGAAAAGGCAAACCCAAGGTTGGTAATAATATCCTCAATTTTATCAATTCTAGTGGAATCTTGATCTATCTTTTCATTAACCATGGGTCCCTTTTCTTTAAAAATAATTAAGAGCAACTCCTACCTTAGATCTGTATTGGGTAATTTGGTTATAGATCTTTCTATACAAATTTTCAATTAACTCTATGGTGGCAACTTTATTTTCAATAATTTCAAGCCATTGCATAACATGTTCCAAAGTTAAAATAGTTCCATTAACCAAAAGAGGTGGTGGGCCAAACAAATCTATCATAGCATTATAAGAATCAAAAGTATGGCTACCCAAGAAATTTCCTCCGGTAATGGTATCAAGAATATATCTATTCCAAGGAGTGATGCCTACATAAAAATAGCGAAGAAGAACGGAAGTAGATTGCTTCCTAGTGGGTCTATTTTGCGCATTGCAAATTCTGTACCAAGCATCTTTCAGATTTTCTCCCTCCCTTTGTTTAAAATTAAGAACTTCATTCTCGGGAGATAAAGGACTAGCCATAACGACGAAGCAAGTGGAAAAAGGGCGAACGGAAAAAGAGGGCGAATAAAACGGCAAGGGTGAAGTGGGGGAGAGGAAAACGAGAGGCAAATGGCAAGTAATGTAATGCGAAGGATAAGAGTTGTGATGGGTACTTGGTATGTCTTTACTTGGCGTAGATCTCCCCGGCAAGGGCACCAGAAATCGCACGTTGGTGGGAGATCAAATCTTGACTTGACTTGGAGTGAGCCTCCCCGGCAACGGCACCAGAAATCCTTCTTGCTACCTCTTGAGCAATGTGTTGGTTTTCCCTTGAAGAGGAAAGTGTGATGCAGTAAAGCAGCGTAAGTATTTCCCTCAGTTTTTGAGAACCAAGGTATCAATCCAGTAGGAGACCACGCGTGAGTCACCTCGTACCTATACACACAAATAAGAACCTCGCAACCAACGCGAAAAAGGGGTTGTCAATCCCTTCACGGCCACTTGCAAGAGTGAGATCTGATAGAGATGATAATAATAAGATAAATATTTTTGGTATTTTTATGATATAGATTGAAAGTAAAAGATAGCAAAATAAAGTAGATTGGAAACTTGTATGATGGAAAATAGACCTGGGGGCCATAGGTTTCACTAGTGGCTTCTCTCAAGATAGCATAAGTATTACGGTGGGTGAACAAATTACTGTCGAGCAATTGATAGAAAAGCGAATAATTATGATAATATCTAGGTATGATCATGTATATAGGCATCATGTCCGAGACAAATAGACCAAAACGATTCTGCATCTACTACTATTACTCCACATATCGACCGCTATCCAGCATGCATCTAGAGTATTAAGTTCATAAGAATAGAGTAACGCCTTAAGCAAGATGACATGATGTAGAGGGATAAACTCATGCAATATGATGTAAACCCCATCTTTTTATCCTCGATGACAACAATACAATACGTGTCATTTCCCTTTCTGTCACTGGGATCGAGCACCTCAAGATTGAACCCAAAGCTAAGCACTTCTCCCATTGCAAGAAAGATCAATCTAGTAGCCAAACTAAACTGATAATTCCAAGAGACTTGCAAAGATAACCAATCATACATAAAAGAATTCAGAGAAGATTCAAATATTGTTCATAGATAAACTTGATCATAAACCCACAATTCATCGGATCTCGACAAACACACCGCAAGAGAAGATTACATCGAATAGATCTCCAAGAGAACCGAGGAGAACTTTGTATTGAGATCCAGAGAGAGAGAGAGAAGAAGCCAGGCTACTTGCTATGGCTCCGAAGGTCTGAAATAAACTACTCACACATCATCGGAGGGGCCATGGAGTTGATGTATAGGCCCTCCGTGATCAATGCCCCCTTCGGCAGAACTCCGGAAAAGGCCCCAAGATGGGATCTCTTGGGTACAGAAGTTTGTGGTGGTGGAATTAGGTTTTCGTGGTGCTCCAGGATGTTTGGGGGGTATATGGATATATATAGGAGGAAGAAGTAGGTCGGTGGAGCAATGAGGGGGCCACGAGGGTGGAGGGCGCGCCTAGGGGGTGGGGGCGCCCCCTGCCTCGTGGCCTCCTTGATTGTTTCTAGATGTCCACTCCAAGTCTCTTGGATCACGTTCGTTCCAAAAATAACGCAACTGAAGGTTTCATTCCGTTTGGACTCCGTTTGATATTCCTTTTCGGCGAAACTCTAAAATAGGCAAAAAAAACAGCAATTTGGGTTGGGCCTCCGGTTAATAGGTTAGTCCCAAAATAATATAAGAATGTAAAAATAAGCACATTAATATCCGAAATAGATAATATAATAGCGTGAAACAATCAAAAATTATAGATACGTTGGAGACGTATCATCCAATGCTTGGTAGACATGACCTACTACTGTCCCGGGGCTGAACTAAACTGTGAGGAGATAAGTCATTATGTTTCATGGCTTGAGGATCTTCATACTGTCAAGACAAATTATTTTTCTGGACTTAAAAATCTTAGTACTCAAAACGTGCGACCAATAGTGTTCGTACTGAACTACGGTCACATCTATTTAGGAAAGATGGTAAGATTTTTACTATTTGTCCTCAGTGCACCTTTTGCATACATTATTTTTTAAGCTAAACGTCATTGCTAAGTATGTTACTATACGATGTTCTTCAACATGGACTCCCGATGAATGTTGTGCCTCATTGGATCGAGACTAAAGGTCGCATCAGAATTGTTAGCTTACGGCCAAGACATCCTACAATGCACTTTAGTGAATTCAAGATTTCTAATAGCGAGGAATGCTTAATAGTGAAAAACTGGAGCAAAACTGTGAACAATCGCAGAGAAGTACTAGGGGGCAGCAATCAGAAGCGCAGCCCACGATTAGGAGACAGGTTCATCTACATGCTCCAACTTGATGAAGCAGGAGTGCTACACATGTTTTATGCTATTTTACCTGAGAGAGAGCGGCAGGAGTGATTAGCTAGCCAGAAATGAGTTATGATGATCAAATAGCTAGTGTTGGTGGTAATGACTATGACGATTACTATTAGCTAGTGTTGGTGGTGATTAGATATAGCTACCGCGGCTAGTGTTGGTGGTGATTAGGTAGCTAGAATGAGTTTGAAGATGATGATGTGTGCTACACTATGACTATGATGATTAAATAGCTACTGTTGGTGGTAATGACTATGATGATGATTAAATATCTTGTGTTGGCGGATTAGATTCAAGTGGAGGCAACATGTGGTGCACATCAAAGTACTACTAGTCCAAACTAGATCAAGTTTGGATTAGTAGTATACTTTTGACATGCACCACATGTTGCCTCCACTTGAACCTAATCCACCTTCATTTGACACACTGTTATGGACATATTGATATAACAACCTCATAATTGGTATTACACCAAAATTTGTATAACGGCATATGAACACACTAAAAATGAAAAAATGAAAAAAAATACTAGTAGCGATGGACAGGAAACACGCTACTACTAGTTAGATTAGCAGTAGCGCCGGGGTAAACACGCGCCGAAGCTATATGTCTTAGCAGTAGCGTGTGCCGCATGCGCTACTGCTAAGTAATAGCTGTAGCGCCTTACTAGTAGCGTGGTTCCCCGCGCTACTAATAGGCATGAAAGCCATGCTACTACTAGGCTTTTCCCTAGTAGTGTAATCACATGGTGATGTGAGCTATTGGTGTTGAATCACCTGGCGATGTGAACTAGATTATTGACTCTAGTGCAAGTGGGAGACTGAAGGAAATATGCCCTAGAGGCAATAATAAAGTTGTTATTTATATTTCCTTATATCATGATAAATGTTTAATATTCATGCTAGAATTGTATTAACCGGAAACTTAGTACATGTGTGAATACATAAACAAACAGAGTGTCCCTAGTATGCCTCTACTTGACTAGCTCGTTAATCAAAGATGGTTAAGTTTCCTAGCCATAGACATGTGTTGTCATTTGATGAACGGGATCACATCATTAGAGAATGATGTGATGGACTAGACCCATCCGTTAGCTTAGCACTATGATTGTTTAGTTTATTGCTATTGATTTCTTCACGACTTATACATGTTCCTATGACTATGAGATTATGCAACTCCCGAATACCAGAGGAACACCTTGTGTGCTATCAAACGTCACAACGTAACTGGGTGATTATAAAGACGCTCTATAGGTGTCCCCGATGGTGTTTGTTGAGTTGGCATAGATCGAGATTAGGATTTGTCACTCCGATTGTCGGAGAGGTATCTCGGGGCCCTCTCGGTAATGCACATCACTATAAGACTTGCAAGCAATGTGACTAATGAGTTAGTTGTGGGATGATGGATTACGGAATGAGTAAAGATACTTTCCGGTGACGAGATTGAACTAGGTATGATGATACCGACGATCAAATCTCGGGCAAGTAACATACCGATGATAAAGGGAACAACATATGTTGTTGTGCGGTTTGACCGGTAAAGATCTTCGTAGAATATGTAGGAACTATGTAGACATGACCGAGACACCTCTCCGGTCAATAACCAATAGTGGAACCTAGATGCCCATATTGGCTCCTACATATTCTATGAAGATCTTTATCGGGCGAATCGTTATGACAACATACGCAATTCCCTTTGTTCATCGGTATGTTACTTGTCTGAGATTCGATCGTCCTAGTTCAATCTCATTACCGGCAAGTCTCTTTACTCATTCTGTAATGCATCATCCCGCAACTAACTCATTAGTCACTTTGCTTGCAAGGCTTATAGTGATGTGCATTACCGAGAGGGCCTAGAGATACCTCTCTGATAGTCGGAGTGACAAATCATAATCTTGATCTATGCCAACTCAACAAACACCTTCGGAGATACCTATAGAGCATCTTTATGATCACCCAGTTATGTTGTGACGTTTGATAGCACATAAGGTATTCCTCCGGTATCCGGGAGTGCATAATCTCATAGTCGAAGGAATATGTATTTGACATGAAGAAAGCAATAGCAATAAACTGAACAATCAATATGCTAAGCTAACAGATGGGTCTTGTCCATCACGTCATTATCCTAATGATGTGATCCCGTTATCAAATGACAAATCATGTCTATGGTTAGGAAACTTTAACCATCTTTGATTAACAAGCTAGTCTAGTAGAGGCTTACTAGGGACACGGTATTTGTTTATGTATTGACACATGTATTCAAGTTTACGATCAATAAAATTCTAGCATGAATAATAAACCTTTATCATGAATGAGGAAATATAAATTAACAACTTTATTATTTCCTCTAGGGCATATTTCCTTTAGTCTCCTACTTGCACTAGAGTTAATAATCTAGTTCACATTGCCATGTGATTAACACCAATAGTTGACATCGCCATGTGATTAACACCCATAGTTCAGATCACCATGTGACCAACACTCAAAGGTTTACTAGAGTCAATAATCTAGTTCACATAGCCATGTGATTAACACCCAAAGAGTACTAAGGTGTGATCATGTTTTGCTTATGAGAGAGGTTTAGTCAACGGATCTGCCACATTTAGGTCCGTATGTATTTTTGCAAATTTCTATGTCTACAATGCTCTGCATGGAGCTACTCTAGCTAATTGCTCCCACTTTCAATATGTATCCAGATTGAGACTCGGAGTCATCTAGATCAGTGTTAAATCTTGCATCAACATAACCCTTTATCACCTCCATAACCGAGAAATATTTCCTTAGTCCTCTAAGGATAATTTTGACCGCTGTCCAGTGATCCACTCTTGGATCACTATTATACCCCCTTGCCAAACTCATGGAAAGGCACACGACTGGTCTGGTACATAGCATGGCATACTTTATAGAATGTGTGGCTGAGGCATAGGGGATGACTTTCATTCTCTCTCTATCTTCTACCGTGGTCGGGCTTTGCGTATTGCTCAACTTCATACTTTGTAACACAGGCAAGAACCCTTTCTTTGACTGATCCATTTTGAACTTCTTCAAAAAAATTGCCATGGTATGTGCTTTGTGAAAGTTCTATTAAGCGTTTCGATCTATCCCCATAGATCTTGATGCCCAATACGTAAATAGCTTCACCGAGGTTTTTCATTAAAAAAATTCTTATTCAAGTATCCTTTTATGCTATCCAGAAATTCTATATCATTTCCAATCAATAATATGGCATCCACATATAATATCAGAAATGCTATAGAGCTCACACTCACTTTCTTGTAAATACAGGCTTCACCTTAAGTCTGTATAAAGCCATATGCTTTGATCACCTCATCAAAGCGTATATTCCAACTCCAAGATGCTTGCACCAGTACATAGATGGATCGTTGGAGCTTGCACACTTTGTTAGCACCTTTAGGATCGACAAAACCTTCTGGTTGCATCATATACAACTCTTCTTTAAGATATCCATTAAGGAATGCAGTTTTGACATCTATTTTCCAGATTTCACAATCATAAAGTGCGGCAATTGCTAACATGATTTGGACTAACTTAAGCATCACTACGGGTGAGAACGTCTCATCGTAGTCAAACCCTTGAACTTGTCGAAAACCTTTTTGCGACAAGTCGAGCTTTGTAGATGGTGACATTACCATCGGCGTCTGACTTCTTGAAGATCCATTTATTCTCAATGGCTTGCTGATCATCAGGAAAGTCCACCAAAGTCCACACTTTGTTCTCATACATGGATCCTATCTCAGATTTCATGGCCTCAAGCCATTTATCGGGATCTGGGCTAATCATAGTTTCTTCATAGTTTGTAGGTTCGCCATGGTCTAATAACATGGCTTCCAGGACAGGATTACCGTACCACTCTAGTGCGGAACATGCTCTGTTCGACCTACGAGGTCATGTAGTAACTTGATTCGAAGTTTCATGGTCATCATCATTAGCTTCCTCTCTAGTTAGTGTAGGAATCACGGGAACGGATTTCTCTGATGTGCTACTTTCCAATTCGAGAGAAGGTATGATTACCTTATGAAGTTCTACTTTTCTCCCACTCACCTCTTTCAAGAGAAACTCCTTCTCTAGAAAGGTTCCATTCTTGGCAACAAAGATCTTTCCTTCGGATCTGTGGTAGAAGGTGTACCCAATTGTTTCTTTAGGGTATCCTATGAACACGCACTTCTCTGATTTGGGTTCGAGCTTATCAGGATGAAGCCTTCTGACATAAGTGTCACAACCCCAAACTTTAAGAAACGACAGCTTAGGTTTCTTGCCAAACCACGGTTCATATGGTGTCGTCTCAACGGATTTAGATGGTGCCCTATTTAACGTCAATGCGGTTTTCTCTAATGCATAACCTGAAAACGGTAGTGGTAAATCAGTAAGATACATCATAGAATGCATCATATCTAATAAAGTACGGTTACGACATTCGGACACACCATTATGCTATGGTGTTCCAGGTGGCGTGAGTTGTGAAACAATTCCACATTGTTTAAATGAAGGCCAAACTCGTAACTCAAATATTCACCTCCACGATCAGATCATAGAAACTTTATTTTTTTTCTTGTTACGATGATTCTCCACTTCACGCTGAAATTCTTTGAACTTTTAAAATGTTTCAGACTTGTGTTTCATCAAGTAGATATACCCATGCCTACTCAAATCATCTATGAAGGTCGGAAAATAACGATACCTGCCGCATGCTACAACACTCATCGGACTGCATACATCGGTATGTATTATTTCCAATAAGTCATTAGCTCGCTCCATTGTTCTGAAGAACGGCGTTTTAGTTATCTTGCCCATGAGGCATGGTTCGCAAGTATCAAATGATTCCCAAAGTCCATCTACATGGAGTTACTTCATGCGCTTTACACCAATATGACCTAAACGGCAGTGCCACAAGTATGTTGCACTATTATTATAAACTTTGCATCTTTTGGCATCAATATTATGAATATGTGTATCACTACAATAGAGATTCAATAAACCATTCACATTGGGTGTATGACCATAGAAGGTTCCATTCATGTAAACAGAACCACAATTATTTTCTGACTTAAATGAATTGCAATAAACATGATCTAATCATATTCATGCTCAACGCTTACACCAAATAACATTTATTTAGGTTCAACACTAATCTCGAAGATAGAGGGAGTGTGCGATGGTGATTGTATCAACCTTAGAATCACTTCCAACACACATCGTCACCTCGCCCTTAACTAGTCTTTGTTTATTCTGCAACTCCTGTTTAGAGTTACTATTCTTAGCAACTGAACTGGTATCAAATACCCAGGGGTTATTACGAACACTAGTAAGGTACACATCACTAACATGTATATAAAATACACCTTTGTTCACTTTGCCATCCTTCTTATCCTCCAAGTATTTGGGGCAGTTCCACTTCCAGTGACCATTTCCTTTGAAGTAGAAGCACTCAGTTTCTGGCTTGGGTCCAACTTTGGGCTTCTTCATGGGAGTGGAAACTTGCTTGCCATTCTTCTGGAAGTTCCCATTCTTTCCCTAGCCCCTTTTCTTGAAACTAGTGGTCTCGTTAACCATCAACACTTGATGGTCTTTCTTGATTTCTACCATCGCTGATTTCAGCATTGCGAAGAGCTCGGGAATCATTCTCGTCATCCCTTGCATATCATAGTTCATCATGAAGTTCTAGTAGCTTGGTGATAGTGACTAGAGAACTTTGTCAATGACTATCTTATCTGGAAGATTAACTCCCACTTGATTCAAGAGATAGTAGTACCCAGACATTCTGAGCACATGCTCACTGCTTGAGCTATTCTCCTCAATCTTGTAGGCAAAGTACTTGTCATAGGTCTCATACCTCTCGACACGGGCATGAGTCTGAAATGCTAATTTCAGCTCTTGGAACATCTCATATGCTCCATGGCTTTCAAAATATTTTTGAAGTCCCAGTTCTAAGCCGTAAAGTATGGCGCACTAAACTATTAAGTAGTCATCATATCGAGCTTGCCAAACGTTCATAACGTCTGCACCTGCTCCTGCAATAGGTCTGTCACCTAGCGGTGCATCAAGGACATAATTCTTCTGTGCAGCAATGAGGATAATCCTCAGATTATGGACCCAATCCGCATCATTGCTACTATCATCTTTCAACTTATTTTTCTCAAGGAACATATCAAAAAATTCAGGGGAACGGTAGCTCAGTCCATTTCTACAACATAGATTTGCAAAGACATGTTGACTATGTTTATGATAAATCTTAGTTCAATTAATCAAATTACTAATGAACTCCCACTTAAATCAACATCCCTCAAGTTGTCTAAGTGATACATGATCCAAATCAACTAAACCATCTCCGATCATCACGTGAGATGGAGTAGTCTTCAATGGTGAACATCTTTATTTTGATCATATCTACTATATGACTCATGTTCGACCTTTCAGTCTCTTGTGTACCGAGACCATGTCTGTACATGCTAGGCTCGTCAAGTTTAACATAAGTATTCTGCGTGTGCAAAACTGGCTTACACCCGTTGTATGTGAACGTAGAGTCTATCACACCCGATCATCATATGGTGCTTCAAAACGACAAACTTTGGCAACGGTGCATACTTAGGGAGAACACTTTTATCTTGAAATTAAGTGAAGGGGTCATCTTATAATGCTACCATCGTTCTATGAAAAATAAGATGCATAAAGGATAAACATCACATGTAATCAAAATATATCACATGATATGGCCATCATCATCTTGTGCTTTTGATCTCCATCTCCAAAGCATCGGCATGATCTCCATCATCACCGGCTCGACACCTTGATCTCCACCGTTGTGTAGGGCTCGTCTCGCCGACTATTGCTTCTACAAATATTGCTAACGCATAGAGATAAAGTAAAGAAACTACATGGCGCTTGCATTTCATACAATTAAAAGACAACACTAAGGCTCCTGTCGGTTGTCGATATAACAAAACATGATCATCTCATACAACAATGTATATCACATCACTTCTTGACCATATCACATCACAACATACCCTGCAAAAACAAGTTAGATGTCCTCTACTTTGTTGTTGCAAGTTTTACGTGGCTGCTACGGGCAACTGGCAAGAACCATTCTTACCTACGCAAAACCACAATGGTGATTATCAAGTTTGCTGTTTTAACCTTCTTCAAGGACCGACCATAGTCAAATTCAATTCAACTAAAGTAGGAGAAACAAACACCTGCCAGCCACCTTTATGCAAAACAAGTTGCATGTCAGTCGGTGGAACTGGTCTCATGTGCGTGGACATGTAAGGTTGGTCCGGGCCACTTCATCCCACAAAGTTGTGAATCAAAATAAGACTTTAGTTGTAAGCAGTATGAACATCACCGCCCACAACTTCTTTGTGTTTTACTCGTGCATATCATCTACACATGGACCTGGCTCTGATACCACTATTGGGGAACTTTGCATGGAAAACAAAAAAAATTCTAAGCACACGCAATGATCTATCCATGGAGATGCATAGCAACGATGGGGAGAGTACGTCTATGTACCCTCGTAGACCGTAAGCAGAAGCGTTTCACAACACGGATGATGTAGTCGAACTTTCTTCATGCTCCAACCGATCTAGTACCGAACGCACGACAACTCCACGTTCAGCTCGGTGACGTCCTCCGCCTTCTTGATCCAGAAAGACGGTGAGGTAGTAGATGAGTTCCGACAGCATGACGGCATGGTGATGGTGATGGTGATATGATCTGCGCAGGGCTTCGCCTAAGCACTATGAAAATATAACCGAGGCAGTAAACAGTGGACGGGGTGCCACACACAGCTAAGACAATGTTGTGTCCTTGTGTGGCACCCCCTCCCCATGTATATATAGATGGGAGGGGATGGGAGGCAGCCAAGCGCGCCCTAGGGCTGGTCGCCGGCCCCTAGGGCCCCTACCTTGCCCCGCACCCCCTTGCCTATTGGGGAACATTGCATGGGAAAGAAAAATTTTCCTACGGTCACCAAGATCAATCTAGGAGATAGACATCTACGAGAGGAGTGATTTCATCTACATACCCTTGTAGATCACTAAGCGGAAGCGTTAAGAAACACGGTTGATGTAGTCAAACGTCTTCGCAATCCAATCACGATCCGTCCCGCGAACTCCCGATCTAGCGCCGAACGGACGGCACCTCCGCGTTCAACACACGTACGGCTTGATGATGCCTTCACCTCCTCGATCCAGCAAGCAATGGTGAAGTAGTAGCTCGAGTCCTCTGCAGCACGACGGCGTGGTGGCGGTGGTGGTGGAGAAATCTCGGCAGAGCTTCGCTAACCACTACGGAGAAGAAGATGGCTACGAGGGAGAGGGAGGGCAGCGTCGTGGCATAGATGGGTGCGGCCGCCCTCTATCAACCTCTCTATATATAGGGGGAAGGGGGAGAGGGGGCGCCCCTAGGGGATCCCATCTAGGGCCGGCGGCCACAAGAGGGAAACCCTAGATGGGTTTTCCCCTTAGGAGACTTGGTCCCCAAGCCAAAGTGGTGGGAAGCCCAAGGGGGCGCCCCCAATCCTCATGGTTACGTGAGATGGGGTGAGGGGGGCGCTCACCCCTTAGTGGGCTGGTTTGCCCCTCCCCTTGGCCCATGGCCCCCCCAACACTTGTCCCCCCCCCCCCCGAAACCCCTTTCGGTGACACTGGTCATCACCCGGTACCCCCGGAACCCTTCGTCCAATATATCAATCTTCACCTCCGGACCATTCCGGGGTTCCTCGTCATGTCCGGGATCTCATCCGGGACTCCAAACAACCTTCGGTAACCACCATAATGACTCAACTATACTTATGGCGTCACCAAATGTTAAGTGTGTAGACCCTACGGGTTCGAGAACTATGCAGACATGACCGAGACACCTCTACGATCAATAACCAATAGCGAGACATGGATGCCCATATTGGTTCCTACACATTCTACGAAGATCTTATCGGTTGAACCTCGATGTTAGGGATTCAGCTAATCCCGTATGTAGTTCCCTCTGTCTATCGGTATGTTACTTGCTCGAGATTCGATCATGGGTATCTCCATACCTAGTTCAATCTCGTTACTGGCAAGTCTCTATACTTGTTCCGTAATACAAGATCCCGTGACTAACTCATTGGTCACATTGCTTGCAAGCTCATTATGATGTTGTATTACCGAGTGGGCCCTAAGATACCTCTTTGTCATACGGAGTGACAAATCCCAGTCTTGATCCATGCCAACTCAACAAACACCCTCGAAGATACCTGTAGAGCACATTTATAGTCATCCAGTTACGTTGCGACGTTTGGTACACACAAGGTACTCCTCCGGCGTTAGTGAGTTTCATGATCTCATGGTCATAGGAACATATACTTGACATGTAGAAAACAATAGCAATAAACATGACATGATCATATGCTACGTTTATAGTTTGGGTCTTGTGCATCACATCATTCTCCTAATGATGTGATCCCGTTATGAAATGACAACTCATGTCCATGGCTAGGAAACCATAGCCATCTTTGATCAACGAGCTAGTCCAGTACATGCTTACTAGGGACACGTTGTTGTCTATGTATCCACACATGTATTTGATTTTCCGGTCAATACAATTATAGCATGGATAATAAACGATTATCATGAACAATGAAATATAATAATAACCATTTTATTATTGCCTCTAGCTAGGGCATATTTCCAACATTGCCATGTATTCCCCAGGGGGAAAGGAAAGAGGAGGAGGGGAAGGAAAGGGGAGACCCAGTCTCCACTTTCCTTCTCCCCAAGGATCGGCCAGCTATGGGGGGTGCACCAGCCCCTTGTGGGCTGGTGTGTTCCCTCACTTGGCCCATAAGGCCCATATCTTTGCCAAGGGGTGCCCGAAACACCTTCCGGTGACCCGATAAGTACCCGGTACTACGTGAATCACTTCCGGTGTCCAAAATACCCTCATCCTATATATCAATATTTACCTCTCAACCATTTAGAGACTCCTCGTCATGTCTGTGATCTCATCCGGGACTCCGAACAACATTCGGTCACCAAATCATATAACTCATATAATAGTCCATCGTCAATGAACGTTAAGCGTGCGGACCCTACAGGTACGAGAACTATGTAGACATGACCGAGTGTCGGTGTCAAAACCGGCGGATCTCGGGTAGGGGGTCCCGAACTGTGCGTCTAAGGCGGATGGTAACAGGAGGCAGGGGACACGATGTTTACCTAGGTTTGGGCCCTATTGATGGAGGTAATACCCTACGTCATGCTTGATTGTTCTTGATGATATGAGTATTACAAGAGTTGATCTACCACGAGATCGTAGAGGCTAAACCCTAGAAGCTAGCCTATGGTATGATTGTATGATGTCCTACGGACTAAACCCTCCGGTTTATATAGACACCAGAGGGGGCTAGGGTTACACAGAGTCAGTTACAAGGGAGGAGATCTACATATCCGTATTGCCTAGCTTGCCTTCCACAGCAAGGAGAGTACCATCCGAACACAGGATGAAGTCTTCAATCTTGTATCTTCATAGACCAACAGTCCGGCCAAAGGATATAGTCTGGCTATACGGAGACCCCCTAATCCAGGACTCCCTCAGTAGCCCCTGAACCAGGCTTCAATGACGATGAGTCCGATGCACAGTATTGTCTTCGGCATTGCAAGGCGGGTTCCTCCTCCGAATACTCCATAGAAGATTTTGAACCCAAGGATAGTGTCAAGCTCTGCAAAACAATTTCCACATACCACTGTAGAGAGAATAATATTTCCACAAATCTAATCTGCCAACGTGTTTTGATAGCACGACGTTATGTCATGGCCCGGTCATTATCCGAACCATTTTTCCCAACCAGCACTGCACATATTGCGAGGCGGTTTTCTTGACACGTCTTGTCGAAGCAGAGATCGTGTCCCCCTTATTACGGGATTCTCATCAATACAGACGTGGGTAAGCCACTCGTGCCCGTTGGTATAACTCCTCGATTTTAGGCGAGTCCAAAACGGCTGCGAGGAGGAAGCTTGACATTCACCCTCTTTATAAAGAGGCCAAGACCTGTCCTTTCTTCCTCTCGTGCTCAATCGAATCCTTCCCCCGCCTCGAGTTCCAACACCCCAGGCTCAGGTCAGGCGCTTTGGACCTTCAACCATGTCCGGATCCAACCTCCAAGGTCGGTGGATGCCTTCCTCTGTCACAGAGGAGGACATTAAGAAGATGAGAGAGGCCAGATATATGACCGCCGAAATTTCGCACAGGCTTCCCGCCCGAGGGCAGGTCATCCCCACTCTCGAACCCAACGAGAGTGTTGTGTTCATCTCTCACTTCCTCCGAGGACTAGGCCTCGCTCTGGATCCCTTTGTTAGGGGGCTCATGTTCTATTATGGGCTGGATTTCCATGATCCGGCCCCGGATTCCTACTTCACATCTTGTTGTTCATTGTCGTATGTGAGGCCTTCCTCCGCATTAACCCTCACTTCCGCCTGTGGCTCAAGACCTTTAATGTGAAGCCGAAGATGATCGAGGGGCGGCACGCAGAGTGCGGAGGCGCCGTGATAAGAAAAAGTGATGATGCTCCATGGCCAGAGGGTTCGTTCCCAGAGGCGTCCAACTTGTGGCAACGGGAGTGGTTTTACATCACAGCTCCCCGAAGTACCAAGTGGTTAGCCGCCCCTGCCTTTCGCTCGGGCCCCCACCAAAACTGGCATCATGGATCAGCAGGGGGCTAAGCTGGGGTACAGCAAATGATGCGCCGATATTGCAGAGCCGCATCCAAGATTTCTTTGAGAGAGATTTCAGCCTGGTTATGGTAATACAATTTATGCTAGTTCATCGAGTCCAGCCTTGCAAACGTCGACCCCTCCTTATGTGGGAATTCAACCCGGAAGGACCGCAAAATATTCAGCACTTCCTCGGCATGACGCTCGAAGAGATGTATAAATTGTTCTTTGGACCCCAAATAGAGTGTCCGGACACCATCAAGGATGCGGGTTTGAGATGCAACCGCCCAGATACCCAAGTAAGTAATCCCATGGCCGAACACGATGTCCTTTTATTTATCATGACATCATTCTGAAAAGTCGCTCTTTGACCAGGACTGGATAACAAAGGCGAAGATGATCAGGTGTTCATCCACCCTTCTCGAAGGCTTGGCCAATCCAGTACTGGACAGAATGCTCGAGTCGACGCCTTATCAGGTGCCCTCAAAGGAAGATGAAGGGGGAATAAAGAGGCTGAAGGCGGGCCTCAATCTCTACTCGTCCCAGCCGGGCGAATGAGCGCCTCCGCGAGGGAGGATAACCAGAGAGAAGAATCTGACATTCCCTCTCCCCGAGGAAGGAAGAGGACCACCTCTGAAGATCCGAAAACAAAGGTTTCCAAACAGTAGAAGAAATCTTCACCAGAGGGTCCTGCCTCGGAGGGTATTCTTGCCGCACAATGTCCGCACAGGGATCAGCCTCTACCGAGCTGTAAGTAATCAAAAGGTATTTTAATAGTGAAAGTGTCCTACCTTACTTCTGGAGACAATAACCGAAGCTTATATCTTGTAGTTCGGATCGTAGCCCTTCTCGACAGAGTTCGTCTTCGGGGGACCTTCTTCCGGAGGTGATGGAGAGCGAAACGCCTCCCCCTGCCACCCCGCCTCATGAGGCGGGCGACCCTGAAGTGTCGTCGCGGAGGGTCTCTCCTAATCCGCCAAGGCCAGAGGGTAATCCTTTGGCTACCTGGAGTCCTCAGTATTCGGCTCCTAAAGAGAGCAATAGAAAGAGTCCGGAACCGTACAGTGTGCGTTCGGACGCATTGAAGGATCTTCTGGAGAAAGTGGCTATCTCAGAAGCGCATCGTACGCTAATGGGTACGGTAATTGAAAGGATTTCATCCGCTGAAAGCGGATTGCATGAAGCTTTATGAGTCTACTAAAAGGCTTTGAGGTACGTGAAATAGTGTATGTTTTTTGACAGTACCACACACGTTAGGTGTGCCCTATGCAGATAGTAGCCCCTGAGACTCTGGTTGTCATCGAAAACGGCGGCAAACAGAGGATCATAGTCGCAGGTAATAACTAGACCAACTTTATGTGCAGGTGGCTGAATCTCCGGTGGCTAGCCGGACTGATGGGTTTGCCGAGGTAAGGCGGCAACTTGATGCGGCAGATGCCGACATCGTGCTTGTCAACAAGCGGCTTGACGAGGCATAGGGTAAGTGATTTTTACGGTGATCAACACATAGTAAGAGGAGCATGATGCAAGTATCTTTAATATGTTGTGACTGCAGATGGAGCTGCCACCGTGGATACCCTTCGGTCGGAGCTTGCCCGAGCCAAGGAACAAGCAAGGAATAGCGATGCAGCCGCTCTAAAGGTGGTTGAAGAGTTGAGGGCTGAACAGGTCGCGCATTGCCAGAGCAAGGAAAGAATAGCCAAGATGGCCGTTGAGTTGAAAGATGTCGCTGACCATTACCAACTTCTTGAAAAATAAAGCCGAGCAAGGGCGACGGACCAGGAGAAGGCCATGGTAGCAGCCAAGGAAGCCCGCTCCAAAATCAGAGCGACGAAGGAGGAGCTGCGTCAAGCTACGGATATCGTGGCTGGGAAGCCCTTCTTGTTGCGTACTAAGTTCGGAGATCCAAAGTATGCTCCTCTTGATCGACTATGGAGTTCTGCAGACGCCTACATGGATTTGGTAGCAAGTGCTGCTGATGCGGCCGAGTACTTCAAGGATCAAAAAGATCATGAAGTGGAAAAGTTGTTCTGGTCACAGTTCCAGTGCGTCCGCTGCTGTTGAATGAGCAAATGGCCAAGTGGGCCGAGCTCCATAGGTTGTCCATACATGCCATGAGGTCTGTTGTGGATCATCTGTGGCTGGGAGGGCCAAGGCCGAATAGTTACTTTAGTTTAGTGCAACAATTCCTTGGTGTTGTGCCGCACATTGATGCTATGAAGAGGTCGGCGTGCATAGAGGGTGCGTGGATGGCCTTTGCCCGTGTCAAGAGATATTGGGCAGAGATGGAGGCCACCACTGTTGCAACATAGGGTTCGGCCATGGGCCGAGTGGCTGCCGAGCACTACTTTGAAGAAGTCCTTGAAGGCGCTCGTTCGATAGAGGCTCAGTGCTCGAAGAGTATTATGTTTTAGTGACATGTACTCCCATTGTAAAAACAATGTTTGAGTTATCAAGGCTATGTTTATACTTTTGCCTGAAAGTATTATGATGCCTCATGTGCGGCCGTTTATGTATATATGTATATAACCTGAAAGTTTGCAGTCATCGGCTTCCGCCCCCACGCATATAATGCGGGGGTGTTCGCAAAAAACGCATATTCACACTTGATCCAACGTCATGGTCCATGAAGGAGGTGGTAGCGCAGCCAACGAGGCAATCGGACTATATTGCTTTAACGCTTTCACTTAGCCATAGGAGTTTGACGGTGGGGCTACTATATAGCCCTGGTACTTCTGCGCTCGTTCTAATACGGGGCGCGTACGTACATGACCGGGGAACGTCCCTTCGTTAATGCGGAGGAATCCCGAAGATTTCGTTGAATCATCAAGTGGTTGACCAGTCTCACGCTTTATCATGACAGTCAGTTTTCGGCTTTCTCTACTGAGGTGCTCATCCGGATGAACCAGGGCACAATCGCAGTAGTTCTCCCAGTGCTACCTTAGCCGATATAGCGGAACGTAAGGTACCAAAAAGTGGGAGCCGGGCAAACCCAACATTTGACCAAAGACATGATTCGGAGCTGATGCATATAAGGCCAAACTCGCGACGCCGAACACTCCCTAAGGTATTCGGTCTTTATAACATATGCCCGGGTGAATCGATGCCCTTAATAATAAACCCTGAGTGTCCAGGTACATGCAATATCCTGACGTGGCCACATGCCAATAACGTCAGCATCCTTCTCGATTGTATTGAGTATTCGGAGGATGTGAACAACAAGAGACAGTGAAAAAGGTTTATGCATGGTCTTAATCTGAAAAGAAACCTTTGAGTGGGTCCCTGCTGCACGTCTGTGCCTGTGTCTCCGTTGTGCCGTGTCCTGGACGGGTGTAGCATGATTTTCATCTATAAAAGATAAGAACTTAGGTGAAAGTTGTCATGCCAAAAAATTGGTTATTATCAATAAACCATTAAAATTCAAGATAAGCCAAGTTGAGCCAGACTAGCCCTGATTACACGCGGGAAGCCCCTGGTACTGTTTAGTAGGGTTTGACCATCAAACCAATCTCATGTATATGTAGTGGTGCACCGGACTCGTCTAACCATGTCCGTGGTCTTGACGACCTGTCATTTTTTCTGGTTGGTGAGGCCGTCTAGAGCTCGGCGGCTAAAGCCGCCGCACATTCTTCTGCGCATAGAGAATGCTTAGTATTTCCGCTAACTGTGATGGTGCCACGTGGATCGGGCATCTTAAGCCTGAGAGAAGCGTAATGCGGTATTACATTAAAACGAGTGAAAGCCGCTCTTTCAAGTAGTTCCTGATAGCCACTTCGGAATGGAGCGATGTAGAAAGTTAACCTTTCACTTCGGAAGTTGTCGGAAGAACCGAATACAACCTCTAGTAATAGAGAGCTCGTACGGAGGGCCTCTAGTCTTGGTATTACTCCCTTGAAGGTAGTATTACGGTGGCTTATTTTTGTCGGGTCTATCCCCATTTTGCGGACTGTGTCCTGATATATCAGATTTAGACCACTGCCACTGTCCATGAGGACTCGTGTGAGATGCTATCCGTTTATTATTGGATCTAACACCAAGGCAGCCAATCCTTCGTACTGGATGCTTGTCGCGTGATCCCCTCGATCAAAAGTGATCGCGCAGGCCAACCAGGGGTTGGACCTAGGGGTGACGGGCTCTACGGTGCGTGTGTCTCGGAGTGCATATTGGCTTCTCCTCTTCGTCACATGGATCATGTTTACTGTTTTGACCTCTGGTGGAAATTTTTTCTGTCCTCCAGTGCTTTGCTGGCGAGGTTCGTCCTCGTCTTCGCTTGGTGTCTCCCCCCCTTGTGTTCGGCGTTTAGCTTACCGGCCTGCTTGAAGACCCAGCATTCTCTGTGGGTGTGATTTGCAGGTTTATCGGGGGTGCCATGAATCTGACATAGTTTGTCAAGAATCTTGTTTAGGCCAGACGGTCCGTCTCTGCTGCCTTTGAAAGGCTTTTTCCGATGACCTGGTCAAGAGCCCCTGAATCCGGCGTTGACCGCCGTATTATCTGGGCTTCTTCTTTATTTCGATGCTTGTTTTTATTGCGTCATGGTTTTCCATTGCCATCCCTGACTTCGGATGTGCTAGGGACGCTAGTGCTACTACGGGCTAACCAGCTGTCTTCGCCCGCGCAAAAGCGGGTCATGAGGCATGTTAGGGCTGCCATTGTTCTCGGTTTTTCTTGGCCGAGGTGTCTGGCAAGCCATTCGTCTCGGACACTGTGTTTGAAAGCTGCTAAGGCTTTGGCGTCCGGACAGTCGACGATTTGGTTCTTCTTAGTGAGAAACATGTTCCAAAGCTTTCAGACGGACTCTCCGAACTGTTGAATTATATGACTTAAATCGTCTGCATCCGGAGCTCGGATGTAGGTCCCTTGAAAATTAGCCCGAAATGCGTACTCAAGCTCCTCCCAACTTCCAACTGAGTTTTCGGGGAGGCTTTTCAGCCAGTGCCGAGCTGGTCCTTTAAGCTTGAGGGGCAAGTATTTGATGGCATCGAGATCATCTCCGCGAGCCATATGGATATGGAGGATAAAGTCCTCAATCCAGACCCCAGGGTCTGTGGTCCCGTCGTACGCCTCTATGTTCACTAGTTTGAATCCTTCTGGGAATTCATGGTCCAGCACCTCATCGGTGAAACATAGGGGGTGTGCGGCACCCCTGTATTGGGATGTGCCATGGCGTTCGGACGGTTGTAGTATTCGGTTTTGATTTTGTGCCGGAGCGCGCTTCCTAGATCCATAGATGGATCTGGTCATACTGTATTTTGGCGCAAGTCCTCACGTAGATCGTCGTTGACTTATGTGCGATTTTGTTAGCCGCTCTATCGCGGTCACAAGGTGGTGGATCCGGTCGGTTGGCCGTTTCATTTTTTGGCTGTGTGGGCTCTAAGGCCTCATCGTCGAATTCAGGTAATAGCTTGCGCTTTGGATAGCTCTTTGTGTGGTAACTTCCACCATACTTTGCTTCCTTGTCGAGCACTTTGTTCCACCTGCTGCTGAGCGTATTTTGTGCAGCCTTTGCTTCTGCTTCTTCAGACTCCTCGCTGTGGCAATAAGCCTTCTGCGGAGGTTCTCTTGCTCCAAGTGCGTTTCCGGGATGATGTGTGCATCTTCGTCCGGACTGTTTTCCTCCCCAGAGGGGGTTTGATGAGGTTTATGCTCGGCGTCGTCGTGTTCGGTCGTTGGATCCGTACTATGTTCGCCGCTTGCAGCTTCATCGTGCTCTGCCGCCGGGGCAATGTGGTCGTCGTTTCCTCTAGAGTCGACTGGAGTGTTATTTTCTCTTGTGTTGTTATCGCTGTTTTTGCTATGGCGGGACTTAGAGCGGCGCCGCTGACGCCGGCGCTTGGGTTGCTTCTTGGAGGGGCCATCCTCCGCTGTCTCTTCGCCATTGCCTTCTTTGGGTGTATCCACCATGTATATGTCATGTGATGAAGTGGTTGTCCGGCGCCCTGTGGGCGCTGGTTCCAGTTCGTCTCATGCATCTTCATCCATGCCGTCGATGTCTTCGGAGTCGAAGTTGAGCATGTCGGTTAAGTCATTGATAGTGGCTACTAAGTGGGTGGTGGGTGGGCAGCGAATTTCTTTGTCGCCCACATCCCATTCTAGCCGGACATAGTTCGGCCAAGGTTCTCCTGACAAGGAGAGAGATCTTAATGAATTTAGCCCATCGCCGAAAGGCGAGTGCTGAAAGATATCCGCGGAGGCGAACTCCATGATCGGAGCCTAGTCGGACTCGATAGGCACGGATGCATGCGGCTCAGAGTCCGTGGCCAGAGACGAATCCAGTGGTTTGGCGACACGGCTCTTGTAAGGGGTGAAGTCAGTATCCGGCTCCATCGCCATTGAGAGTGCGGCCTCCATGGCGGGGTCTATCCCTCCGTCCTTGGATGGCGCAATTTGCTCCGGATTGAAGGCCGGAGTAGTTGCAGATGCGATCTCCCGGACACTGTCCGACGGCAGAGTTACGTCATGCTCGTCGTGACTGTGCGGCGCACCTGACACGGGCTCGAATCCGTCGAAGATCAAGTCTCTGCGGATGTCGGTAGTGTAGTTTAAGTTTCTGAATCTGACCTGATGGCCAGGGGCGTAGCTCTCGATCTGCTCCAGATGGCCAAGCGAATTGGCCCACAGTGCGAAGCCGCCGAATACAAAGATCTGTCCGGCGAGGAAAACCTCACCCTGGACCGCATCGCTATTGATGATCGAAAGAGCCATCAAGCCTTATGGTGACGACACAGTGGAACTCTCAATGAAAGCACCAATGTCGGTGTCAAAACCGGCGGATCTTGGGTAGGGGGTCCTGAACTGTACGTCTAAGGCGGATGGTAACAGGAGGCATGGGACACAATGTTTACACAGGTTCGGGCCCTCTTGATGGAGGTAATACCCTACATCCTGCTTGATTGTTCTTGATGATATGAGTATTACAAGAGTTGATCTACCACGAGATCGTAGAGGCTAAACCCTAGAAGTTAGCCTATGGTATGATTGTTTGATGTCCTACGGACTAAACCCTCCAGTTTATATAGACACCGGAGGGGGCTAGGGTTCCAAAGAGTCGGTTACAAGGGAGGAGATCTACATATCCATATTGCCTAGCTTGCCTTCCACGCCAAGGAGAGTCCCATCCGGACACGGGACGAAGTCTTCAATCTTGTATCTTCATAGTCCAACAGTCCGGCCAAAGGATATAGTCCGGGTATCCGGAGACCCCCTAATCCAGGACTCCCTCACCGAGACACCTATCTGGTCAATAACCAATAGCGGAACCTAGATGCCCATATTGGCTCCTACATATTCTATGAAGATCTTTATCGGTCGAACCGTTATGACAACATACACTATTCCCTTTGTCCATCAGTATGTTACTTGCGCGAGATTCGATCATCGGTATCTTCATAACTAGTTCAATCTCGTTGCTGGCAAGTCTCTTTACTCGTTCCGTAATACATCACCTCGTGACTAACTCCTTAGTCATTTGCTTGCAAGCTTATGATGTTTATTACCGAGAGGGCCCAGAGATACCTCTCTGATACTCGGAGTGAAAAATCCCAATCTTGATCTATGCTAACTCAACAAACACGTTCAGAGATACATGTAGAGTATCTTTATGATCACCCAGTTACGTTGTGACGTTTGATAGCACAAAAGGTATTCCTCCGATATCCAGGAGTTGCATAATCTCATAGTCGAAGGAATATGTATTTGAAAGGAAGAAAGTAGTAGCAATAAACTGAACAATCATTATGCTAAGCTAACGGATGGGTCTTGTCCATCATATCATTCTCCTAATGATGTGATCCCGTTATCAAATTACAACACATGTCTATGGTTAGGAAACCTTAACCATCTTTGATCAACAAGCTAGTCTAGTAGAGGCTTACTAGGGACACGATATTTGTCTATGTATTCACACATGTATTTAAGTTTCCGGTCAATACAATTCTAGCATAAATAATAAACCTTTATCATGAATAAGGAAATATGAAATAATAACTTTATTATTGCCTCTAGGGCATATTTCCTTTAGAGGCCGCCGACGACCAGGAGTAATTAGGAGGCTCCCAGGCAGGAGGCCTTGCCTTTTCGATCTATGTCGTTGTTTGTGCTAGCCTTCTTAAGGCAGACTTGTTTAGTTATGTCTGTACTCAGCCATTGTTGCTTCCGCTGACTCATTTGAGTTCGAGCTTATGTATTCGAGCTCTCGAGGCCCCTGGCATGTAATATGAAGCTTGTACGACTTCAATTTGTGTCTAGAGTTGTGTTGTGATATCTTCCCACGAGTCCCTAATCTTGATCGTACATATTTGCGTGTATTATTAGTGTACGATTGAATCGGGGGCGTCAGAGTCATCGAGCTGTACATGTGCTGAACATGGAGGTGATGTACGTTGATACATCTCCAATGTATCTATAATTTTTGATTGCCCCATGCTATATTATCTACTGTTTTGGACATTATTGGGCTTTATTATCCACTTTTATATTATTTTTGGGACTAACCTATTAACCGGAGGCCCAGCCCAGAATTGTTGTTTTTTGCCTGTTTTAGTGTTTCGAAGAAAAGAAATATCAAACAGAGTCCAAACATAATGTAACCTTTGGGAACGTGACTTTCTCAACGAACAAGACCCAGGAGACTTGGACCCTACGTCAAGACACAAAAGAGGAGGCCACGAGGTAGGGGCGCGCCTACCCCCCCCCCCCCAGGCGCGCCCTCCACCCTCGTGGGCCCCCTGTTGCTCCACCGACGTACTTCTTCCTCCTATATATACCTACGTACCCCCAACCGATCAGATACTGAGCAAAAAACACTAATTCCACCGCCGCAACTTTCTGTATCCACGAGATCCCATCTTGGGGCCTGTTCCGGAGCTCCGCCGGAGGGGGCATCGATCACGGAGGGCTTCTACATCAACACCATAGCCCCTCTGATGAAGTGTGAGTAGTTCACCTCAGACCTACGGGTCCATAGTTAGTAGCTAGATGGCTTCTTCTCTCTTTTTGGATCTCAATACAATGTTCTCCCCCTCTCTTGTGGAGAACTATTCGATGTAATCTTATTTTTGCGGTGTGTTTGTTGCGATGAATTGTGGGTTTATGATCAAGTCTATCTATGAACAATATTTGAATCTTCTCTGAATTCTTTTATGTATGATTGGTTATCTTTGCAAGTCTCTTCGAATTATCAGTTTGGTTTGGCCTACTAGATTGATCTTTCTTGCAATGGGAGAAGTGCTTAGCTTTGGGTTCAATCTTGCGGTGTCCTTTCCCAGTGACAGTAGGGGCACCAAGGCATGTATAGTATTGTTGCCATCGAGGATAACAAGATGGGGTTTTCATCATATTGCATGAGTTTATCCCTCTACATCATGTCATCTTGCTTAAGGTGTTACTCTGTTTTCATTAACTTAATACTCTAGATGCATGCTGGATAGTGGTCGATGAGTGGAGTAATAGTAGTAGATGCAGGCAGGAGTCGGTCTACTTGTGTCGGACGTGATGCCTATATACATGATCATACCTAGATATTCTCATAACTATGCTCAATTCTGTCAATTGCTCAACAGTAATTTGTTCACCCACCGTAGAATACTTATGCTCTCGAGAGAAGCCACTAGTGAAACCTATGGCCCCTGGGTCTATCTTCATCATATTAATCTCCTAATACTTAGTTATTTCCTTTGCTATTTACTTTGCTTTTATTTTACTTTGCATATTTATCACAAAAATACCAAAAATATTATCTTATCATATCTATCGGATCTCACTCTCGTAAGTGGCCGTGTAGAGATTGACAACCCCTTATCGCGTTGGTTGCGAGGATTTATTTGTTTTGTGCAGGTGCGAGGATTCACCCTTGCCGTTTTATTCGCCCTCTCTCTCTATCCTCCCTCTCTTTCTCTATTTGCCTCTTTTTGCCCACTTGCTTTTTCTTCGCTTGTGTGTTAGTTTGCTTGCTTGCCACTATGGCTCTACCTAAATTTGGTGATCTTCACCTTAAAAGGTTAGAAGAGATCGAAAGCAATGTCAGGAGTTTTATGGTTTTGCAATTTGAACATAATAGTTTCTTCAGAAACGAGCTTAAGGAACAGAAAAGTTTTATGAGTTTTATGAATAAAGAGCTTGAAAATATGTCTAAAGAATTTGATGGTTTAAGATCCCAGATTGCTCGTCTTGAGAAATTGACTGCTGAAATTTCGGATAGGCAGGCTACCTTAGTTAATAGGATGGCCGCTAAACTAGATTGCTATGAAAATAAAGATGAAGATCTAAAAGTTATTCATGTGTCCCCTATTAAATCTTTGTTTTGCAATATGAATCCTGATAATGATGGGACTGAATATGATCCACCTTTACCTAGAAGGCGTTCCAAGAATTCGGAATTTTTTGATCTTGATGCTAAAATTGATAAAAGTGGGATTGAAGAAATTAAAACCCTAGATGTTGCTAAACCCACTATTATGGATTTCAAGGAATTTAACTATAAAATTGCTCTTTGATTGATTGTATTTCCTTGTTGCAATCCGTGCTAAATTCTCCTCACGCTTATAGTCAAAATAAAGTGTTTACTAAACATATCGTTGATGCCTTGATGCAATCTTGTGAAGAAAAACTTGAATTGGAAGTTTCTATCCCTAGAAAACTCTATGATGAGTGGGAACCGACTATTAAAATTAAAAATAAATATCATGAATGCTATGCTTTATGTGATTTGGGTGCTAGTGTTTCCACGATTCCAAAGACTTTGTGTGATTTGTTAGGTTTCTGTGATTTTGATGATTGCTCTCTAAACTTGCACCTTGCGGATTCCACTATTAAGAAACCTATGGGAAGAATTAATGATGTTCTTATTGTTGCAAATAGGAATTGTGTGCCCGTATATTTTATTGTTCTTGACATAGATTGCAATCCTTCATGTCCTATTATTCTTGGTAGACCTTTCCTTAGAACGATTGGTGCAATTATTGATATGAAGGAAGGAAATATTAGATTACAATTTCCATTAAGGAAAGGCATGGACACTTTCCTAGAAATAAAATTAAATTACCCTATGAATCTATTATGAGAGCCACTTGTGGATTGCCTACCAAATATGGCAATACGTAGATCTATCCTTGCTTGTTATGCCTAGCTAGGGGCGTTAAACGATAGCGCTTGTTGGAAGGCAACCCAATTTTATTTTTATTCCTTGATTTTTGCTCCTGTTTATTAATAAATAATTTATCTAGCCTCTGTTTTGGTTGTGTTTTTTTGTGTTTAATTAGTGTTTGTGCCAAGTAGAACCGTTGGGAAGACTTGGGGAAAGTCTTGTTACACTTGCTGTAAAAAGCAGAAACTTTAGCGCTCACGAGAACTGCTGCCATTTGTATTTGGAAAGTGATATTTAGTTAATTATTTTTGAATATGATTAATAGATAAATTCCTCACGTCCAGCAATTTATTTTAGAATTTTTGGGGTTCCATATCTTGCGCTAGCTACAGATTACTACAGACTGTTCTGTTTTTAACAGATTCTGTTTTTCGTGTGTTGTTTGCTTATTTTCATGAATTTATGGCTAGTAAAATAGTTTATAAACCATATAGAAGTTTGAATACATTAGATTTAACACCAATATAAATAAATAATGAGTTCATTATAGTACCTTGAAGTGGTCTTTTGTTTTCTTTCGCTAACGGAGCTCATGAGATTTTCTACTTTGAGTTTTGTGTTGTGAAGTTTTCAAGTTTTGGGTAAAGATTTGATGGATTATGGAACAAGGAGTGGCAAGAGCCTAAGCTTGGGGATGCCCATGGCACCCCCAAGATAATCTAAGGACACCTAAAAGCCAAAGATTGGGGATGCCCCGGAAGGCATCCCCTCTTTCGTCTACTTCTATCGGTAACTTTACTTGGAGCTATATTTTTATTCACCACATGATATGTGTTTTGCTTGGAGCGTCTTGTATGATTTGAGTCTTTACTTTTTAGTTTACCACAATCATCCTTGCTGTACACACCTTTTGAGAGAGCCATACATGATTTGGAATTTGTTAGAATACTCTATGTGCTTCGCTTATATCTTTTGAGTTATATAGTTTTGCTCTACTACTTCACTTATATATTTTAGAGCACGGTGGTGGATTTGTTTTATAGAAACTATTGATCTCTCATGCTTCACTTAGATTATTTTGAGAGTCTTAAATATCATGGTAATTTGCTTAAAATCCTAATATGCTAGGTATTCAAGATTAGTAAAATTTTCTTACGAGTGTTTTGAATACTAAGAGAAGTTTGATGCTTGATGATTGTTTTGAGATATGGAGGTAATAATATCAAAGTCGTGCTAGTTGAGTAGTTGTGAAATTGAGAAATTCTTGCGTTGAAGTTTGCAAGTCCCGTAGCATGCACGTATGGTAAAGGTTATGTAACAAATTTGAAACATGAGGTGTTATTTGATTATCCTCCTTATGAGTGGCGGTCGGGGACGAGCGATGGTCTTTTCCTACCAATCTATCCCCCTAGGAGCATGCGCGTAGTGCCGAGGTTTTTGATGACTTGTAGATTTTTGCAATAAGTATGTGAGTTCTTTATGACTAATGTTGAGTCCATGGATTATATGCACTCTCACCCTTCCATCCTTGCTAGCCTCTTCGGTACCGTGCATTGCCCTTTCTCACATTGAGAGTTGGCGCAAACTTCGCCGGTGCATACAAACCCCGTGATATGATACACTCTTTAACACATAAACCTCCTTATATCTTCCTCAAAACAGCCACCATACCTACCTATTATGGCATTTCCATAGCCATTCCGAGATATATTGCCATGCAACTTTCCATCATTCTGTTTATCATGACACATTCATTATTGTCATATTGCTTAGCATGATCATGTAGTTGACATAGTATTTGTGGCAAAGCCACCGTTTATAATTCTTTCATACATGTCACTCTTGGTCATTGCATATCTCGGTACACCGCCGGAGGCATTCATATAGAGTCATCTTTTGTTCTAGTATCGAGTTGTAATCATTGAGTTGTAAATAAATAGAAGTGTGATGATCATCATTTTCTAGAGCATTGTCCCAAGTGAGGAATTATAAAAGAAAGAGAAAGGTCATATATAAAAAAAGTCCAAATAAAAAAATGAGAGAAAAAGAGAGAAGGGACAATGTTACTATCCTTTGCCACACTTGTGCTTCAAAGTAGCACCGTAATCTTCATGATAGAGAGTCTCTTGTTTTGTCACTTTCATATACTAGTGGGAATTTTCATTATAGAACTTGGCTTGTATATTCCAACAATGGGCCTCCTCAAGTGCCCTAGGTCTTCGTGAGCAAGCAAGTTGGATGCACACCCACTTAGTTTCTTTTGTTGAGCTTTCATACATTTATAGCTCTAGTGCATCCGTTGCATGGCAATCCCTACTCCTTGCATTAACATCAATCGGTGGGCATATCCATAGCCCATTGATTAGCCTCGTTGATGTGAGACTCTCTCCTTTTTGTCTTCTCCACATAACCCCCCCCCCCTCATTATATTCTATTCCACCCAGAGTGCTATGTCTATGGCTCGCGCTCATATATTGTGTGAAAGTTTATAGGTTTGAGATTACTAAAGTATGAAAGAATTGCTTGGCTTGTCATCGGGGTTGTGCATGATGAGAGCATTCTTGTGTGACGAAAATGGAGCATGACTAAACTATATGATTTTGTAGGGATGAACTTTCTTTGGCCATGTTATTTTGAGAAGACATAATTGCTTTGTTAGTATGCTCGAAGTATTATTATTTTTATGTCAATATGAACTTTTGTCTTGAATCTTTTGGATCTGAATATTCATACCACAATTAAGAAGAATTACATTAAAATTATCCCAAGTAGCACTCCACATCAAAAATTCTGTTTTTATCATTTACCTACTCGAGGACGAGCAGGAATTAAGCTTGGGGATGCTTGATACGTCTCCAACTTATCTATAATTTTTGATTGCTCCATGCTATATTATCTACTGTTTTGGACATTATTGGGCTTTATTATGCACTTTTATATTATTTTTGGGACTAACCTATTAACCGGAGGCCCAGCCCAGAATTGTTGTTTTTTGCCTGTTTTAGGGTTTCGAAGAAAAGGAATATCAAACGGAGTCCAAACGGAATGAAACCTTCGGGAACGTGATTTTCTCAACGAACAAGACCCAGGAGACTTGAACCCTACATCAAGACACAAAAGAGGAGGCCAAGAGGTAGGGGCGCGCCTACCCCCTTCCCCCCCTAGGCGCGCCCTCCACCCTCGTGGGCCCCCTGTTGCTCCACCGACGTACTCCTTCCTCCTATATATACTTACGTACCCCCAAACGATCAGATACAGAGCAAAAAACCCTAATTCCACGGCCGCAACTTTCTGTATCCATGAGATCCCATCTTGGGGCCTGTTCCGGAGCTCCGCCGGAGGGGGCATCGATCACGGAGGGCTTCTACATCAACACCATAGCCCGTCCGATGAAGTGTGAGTAGTTCACCTCAGACCTATGGGTCCATAGTTGGTAGCTAGATGGCTTCTTCTCTCTTTTTGGATGTCAATACAATGTTCTCCCCCTCTCTTGTGGAGAACTATTCGATGTAATCTTCTTTTTGCGGTGTGTTTGTTGAGACCGATGAATTGTGGGTTTATGATCAAGTCTATCTATGAACAATATTTGAATCTTCTCTGAATTCTTTTATGTATGATTGGTTATCTTTGCAAGTCTCTTCAAATTCTCATTTTGGTTTGGCCTACTAGATTGATCTTTCTTGCAATGGGAGAAGTGCTTAGCTTTGGGTTCAATCTTGCGGTGTCCTTTCCCAGTGACAGTAGGGGCAGCAAGGCACGTATTGTATTGTTGCCATCGAGGATAACAAGATGGGGTTTTCATCATATTTCATGAGTTTATCCCTCTACATCATGTCATCTTGCTTAAGGCGTTACTCTGTTTTCATTAACTTAATACTCTAGATGCATGCTGGATAGCGGTCGATGAGTGGAGTAATAGTAGTAGATGCAGGCAGAATTCGGTCTACTTGTGTCGGACGTGATGCCTATATACATGATCATACCTAGATATTCTCATAACTATGCTCAATTCTGTCAATTTCTCAACAGTAATTTGTTCACCCACTGTAGAATACTTATGCTCTCGAGAGAAGCCAATCTTCATCATATTAATCTCCTAATACTTAGTTATTTTCTTTGCTTTTATTTTACTTTGCATCTTTATCACAAAAATACCAAAAATATTATCTTATCATATCTATCAGATCTCACTCTCGTAAGTGGCCGTGTAGGGATTGACAGCCCCTTATCGCGTTGGTTGTGAGGATTTATTTGTTTTGTGCAGGTGCGAGGGACTTGCACGTAGCCTCCTACTGGATTGACACCTTGGTTCTCGAAAACTGAGGAAAATACTTACGCTACTTTGCTGCATCATCTCTTCCTCTTCGGAGAAAACCAACACAGTACTCAAGAGGTAGCATACGTTCGGTACTTCATTGGTTTGGATCGTGATTAGATCGTAATGAGTACGACTACATCAACCGCCTAATATATGCTTCCGCTTAGCGGTCTACTAGGGTACGTAGACACACTTTCCCCTCTTGTTTATATGTTTCTCCTAGATAGATCTTTGGTGTTCGTAGGATTTTTTTATTATTTTCATCCTTCGTTCCCCAACACATTTACACTTGCACTGAGACTAAAGTCAGAACTGAGTTACAATACTTTTTCCGATAAAGGGCGCTTTATTACTTAAAAGATTTAAGTATTACACCCGACCTCTGTATAACTAAGATGCACACAGCTAAATCAAAGTCAGTCTCAAAAAGTAAAAGGATGAAATGCAAGTAGTCATGAAAAGACTATATGATGTCTAAACCGTAGGAGGGCCAATCCTAACATCATGCTACCATCCATGCCGGGTAAAAGTATCCCTCGCCGTGTTCTCCAAGCATGTACACACCTCCGTAAACAGGTCTTGATTCTCCACACATTGTAGAGATGACCATAAATGGAGCCTACCAGTACATCTGTAGATAACCTGCATAAGAGAAGTATGTTTATCATTAAACACCTTATCATTTCTACATAGCTAAAGCGACCAAATAACTGCAAGCGCTCCCGTCCTGAGAAGAATTTTAATTTGTGATCTATCACATGTAACCAGTTGGCAAATATATTAGCAACACTACATGGAGGATACAAGCTAGAAGCTACTTGGATGATTGACCATATAAAACGAGGCAATTTGCAATGGAAAAACAAGTGTTTTATTGTTTTGTCATGATGACAAAAAACACATTGTGTAGTTCCATGTCAATTCCTCTTAATAAGGTTTGTAAGAATGACTCCTCGACGAAGATATCATACGAAGATTTTATTCCTCAGTGGTATCTTCATCTTCCAAATCTTCTTATTATTATCAACTGGCGCATCCGACTGGATCAGAGCACTATACATAGAGTCCACCGTGAATTTACCATTCACATGTAGGTTCCATCGAAATTCATCGATCCCTTGTGACAATTGTACCATGAATAGTCTCAGTAACAAAGTGTTACACGATACAAGTCTGGGGACACTTAAATCTCTTCTGAACGTCACATTTGGCGGAAAGGATTCCAGAACTGCCGCGACAGTATCACATTTGTGACGCACAATATTGTATAGAGTCGGATATTGTTCTCGAAGTGTAGCATTGCCTTGCCACTTATCCTCCCAAAATCTAATTTCTGATCCGTCTTTAATAGCGAAGGATCCATAGCGGAAGAAGTATTTCTTCGTACCATTAGACCAGCCCGAAAGTGCGAGTCCCCAGGCTTCCAATATACTTCAGACACCGCCTTTGAGCCCACATATTTTCTCCTCGGAAGGGTTTGCCATACACCATTTTCCATCAGCAGTTTAAATAGCCATTTGCTGAGGAGGGCAGTATTTTTAACCTTAAGATTATGAATACATAGCCCTCCTTGGTCTTTGGGATGGCAAACGACACTTCATTTAGTCAGTCGATATTTCTTTTTCTCACTATCTCCCTACCAAAAGAATATTGCTCGGAAATAATTCAATCTATATAAGACTCCTTTAGGCAGTTGGAAGAAGGAAATAATATATAATACTATATTACTGAGCACTGAATTTATGAGGACCAATCTTCCATCCAGAAATAGTAATTTACCTTTCCAATTGCTTAACCTTTTTTGTAATCTCTCCTCAACGTGTTTCCATTCAACATTTATGAGTCTCCGACGATATATCGGTATCCCCAAATAACTGATCAGAAACTGGCCTAACCCGCAGCCAAACAAATCAGCGTATAGGTGGGCCTCGTCTTGGGCCTCGCCAAAACATACTAATTCACTTTTATGGAAATTTATTTTAAGACATGAGAGGTGCTTGAATGCTGATAAAATTAATTTCAGATTCTTGCATTCTCTAGGTCATGCTCCATAAAGAGAATCGTATTGTCGGCATATTGCAGGATAGAAAGTCCACCATCAACAAGATGATTAACTACCCAAGATGAGTTACAGTACTTAGTAGGAATTTTAACTTCCAAGCTACCATTTGATTCAATCACAACAACCACTAACCCAACACGCAAGCACGTGTGAACGGCGATCGCTTCCAAAGTCAGAACAATTAGTGCAAAACAGAGCTCAACGCCCTCAATTAACAAAAGTCAACAAAAGGTACACAGCGTTTACAGATCGAGCTGATACATCACATAATGATCCTGCTGACAGCCCAACAGAAGACACTCCAGTGTGACCGTGATCGAAGGAAACAAATCGTGTGTTCCAAACTTCCAGCACCATTGCACTCTCACTGTTTTTATTATTTTTCCTTAGTTTTTACCACTGTTTTTGTTTAACATCCCGAGCTAAACTCACAACTACACAAGCAACGTTGCACAACCCCGTAATTAACAACTAATCAGTCCCAGTCCCAGTCCCAGAGCTATTGCAGATCTGCGGTATATGTGGATCATAGTATCATACTAACCACTAGCCCACCATCTATTATTAGCACTAGCATCATCTCCTTCAGTCTTCTCTTCTGCACGCTAGTTTCAGCTTCCATGCACACGATCGATCTGTAATCTAGTGCCGACACGACCTGATCGACCGACGACGAGCGTCTCCCCTGTTGCCATGTTAACATCGCCGCCGGCGCTTGAGCTGCTGATCGGCGCCGGCTGCGAAGCACCGGAAGGGGTTCTCCGGGGAGCAGATGTCCGGCACGAACACGGCCGCGCTATCGGCGGCAGAGCCGTAACGCGGGTCTCCCTGCCAGTGGAGGCCTGAGGCCGTGGGCGGGGAGGGGAGCTCCGGCATGGTCGACCTCGACCACTGGACCTCCGGCACCTGGCCGAAGAAATCTTGCGCGTTCTGGGCGGCGTTGCCGGAGGAGGAGGACGACAACGATCCGCGGTTCGGCGAGCTGAGCTTCCCGCTGTCGGCCTGCAAATGGATCGCCACTGTTAGGTTACCGGACCAGCTATACTGGAGTGAGCTGTTCCGACATAGATCGATCGTTCAGTCACATGTTTTTTGTGTTCAGAATCATGTCAATTGTGAAATATCTTGTGCGATGTATCACTGCATGTTTTAAGCTGGAAATTTCCGGTGAAAGTACGATTATATGACATGATTAACCAGACCTGACTCTGGATTAACGTTCCAGGATGCAGATCAGATAAATTAGTACTTGATTCGAGATCATGAGACAGGTCACCAGAATTACTGGCCAGCGTTCAGAACTCGTACTGCTACTGCAATCTTGGATTAATTTCCTGAGCAGTTGAGCTCACAAACTGTTATAATATCACGTTGAATTGCTATTTTAGTACTTGAAGTGAGTTTCTCCCCTGATGATAAAGTAACTTGGAGTAACTGCCAAGTGCTATTCGAATTACTAATTCAAATTTGGTTCTGGGTGAGTTAGTACTGACCTTGGACGTGCCATTTTCGGCGAATCCGAAGCCCGAGTTGAACTCGGTGAACCCGAAGAACTCGTCCAGCGGCCAGTCCGGCATGCTCCCGCCAAAAAGTGCTGCGCTCGCCGCCGTGACGGCCACCCGGGGGCTCTTCTTCGGAGGGGCTTTGATTACCTCCGGCTCCGCGGGCCTCATCGCCGGGGTAGCGCTGCCGAACTGCTCATCGATGACAGACCAGTCGGGCAAGTTCCCGGTGATGCCGACGTCCGAGCCGGCCGCCCAGTCGATGTCTCCGTCGCTGTAGAGCGGCGTTGGGCTCCTCTTCCGGTGGCACATCGGCGGTGGCAGGGGAGCCGACGAGGCGTTGTTGGGCGGTTGCGGCTCCGGCTCCGGCTCCGGAACTGATTCTTCTTGTTCGTCGGGCTCGAGGCCGACCTGGACGCCTGTGAGGAGGAACCTCCGGTGCGCGGAGACGAAGGCGTTGGCGGTGTGCACGGCGACGTCGCAGCTCCGGCAGAGCAGCGCGCGGTCCTCCACGCAGAAGAAGTAGGCGTGGCCCTCCTGTCGCAGCAGAAACAGAGGACGTACTCGTCAGATACCGGCCGGGGCAAAAAGATGTGCCAAGATTAGCGGAAGGGCGAGAGAGCAACAAATCGAAGCACCTGGCATATGTCGCAGTTCGGCGCGGACACGGCGGGCGGGTTGGATGCGGCGGAGAGGAGGGGTAGGCGGTGGTGCTTGCCGGCGAGGCGGTTGGCGGCGTGCACGTCGCGGTCGCAGCGCGCGCAGAGGGCGGCCTCGTCGGCGCAGCAGACCACGCGCGCCTCGGCCGCCTCGCACGCGGAGCAGAGGACCTTCATCGATCGATTGATCCGATCACTGCACGATCGTCCGCGTGGAGGGCCGCGGGGAGGTAGGAGAGGAGAGCGGGGCTTGGCAGTGAGGTTGTGGGTGGGAAGCGGTGCGGTTTTGTCCCCGCCGGTTGGTGACTCGACGCGCACGAGTTCGTACAGGGCGAGGCGCCGTGCAGTGCGCGTGGCGGATGGGCGGCCGGGGTGGGTGGGAGGTGAGGTGGGGCGAGGCTGTTGGCAGCGCGGGATATTTTGATGGACGCCGCGGCCGCAGACGCTGACGCCGGGGGCACAGATCACATGGGACAGAGTGTGACATGGATGGCCGGCTGGCTGGCGCGCGGGAAGATCGGGATTGACTCATTCAGTCGGGGGAGTGACCAGGCGCGGCGGGCCCGCGGCCGTGGAGACGTCGCGGCCGGACCCGATTCGCCCACGCGCGCCGTGCCCACCGCTTGACTTCCCCGCTCGACCCTCTTTACATGCAGGCGGCTCTGTAAGAGGAGGCATTTGGTCGTGTGAGGCCTATTACAGGGCCCGGTCTTACAGCTCGTAGCTTCGGTGACGGCCAGGTGAATGGCTGACTGGTCTCTGTCGCTGTGTCGATCGTCCTCGGTTCTTATTCTGGACCCATAGCGAACGTTTGTTAGGAGGAGTGGCATTTTCGAACTATTTCGCTGCCAGTTTTAGTGTGAGGGATGGCAGTTTTTCTAAAGTGACACGACAGTTTTAGTGAGAAAAGATATAATTCTTTTGTCTAAAACCGTATCTTCTCTTGGAACTAAACCTGCCATTAAAAGCAGTGGCGAGTCTAGTAGGTGGGCTTCATAGGGCTCTAGCCTACCCTCCAATTTTTTTACTATACTACTACTCTTCTCTGCTTAGCCTATCAGCGAAACAATAGGCAACAGCCCACACGCAGGACTGCCCAACCAAAGCAACGAAGCACGTAATGCACGCATCCAGGCTTCTGGACACGCCACACGCACTGCTCACGCTCCAGGTCCAGGGCTCCAGACCTAGCGTTGGTCGACGTTGGGGCGGTCGGCGGCGGACCACGTTGCAGAAAATTTCCAGTAAATACTATTACATGTTTTCAATAGTATTCTGCGAAAGTTTGAGCATATTTGGACAAGGAGATTGTAGTCTTTACTGAAATTTTCCATAATACTACCGTAACATTGTCCCAAGGCTATTTAGCTAGGCAGATTCAAAATTTGGTTCAAAATATAATTTTTTTTTCATAAATTCCACAAAAATCCCAATGAACACTACATGTTTCTAGTAGAAATCTGGGGAAATCTTAGCTTATTTGGAAAAGAGAATTGCGAGATGATGTTGTTTTTCTTCAAGCGATTGTTTCGTTTTTTTCGCCGTTAACTTCGAGCCCATCCTTCAATTTCGTCCTGGATTCGCCACTAATTAAAAGGGTTTGTATGACATCCCTCTCCCAGCGAATGTCAGCATGAAAGATTTTCGTTTTTACGCGAAAGCTAACTTGCGACCAATCGCTGAGAGCTTGATGGCAAGCGAACAGTTTGCCTAACGGTTTTAGGTCATAAGGAAGGTTTTTCTGTGGCAGTTTTTAGCTATTCTGATCATAATTTTTCCTTCCTAATAGAAATCGCCATGGGCTTTTTGAGAAAAGTGCCATAATAAGCTATGAAAAATTTTAGGCAAAATATTCGCACATGTCATCTTACCTCACGACCATTCGGTGGATATGGGTTTTTTTCATATAAAGAAGAGACGCCTGCTAAGAGCATCTCAAGTGCCGACTCTCAAACCGCCCGCATCCGTCCGAACTGCGAAGCCGTTCAATGCAGGTCTGTATCGATCCCCGCCACGGTTCAGCCGTCCTTTCTCTCGCAAACCAAAGACAAATGTGAGGACTTT
This sequence comes from Triticum aestivum, assembly GCF_018294505.1. NCBI lineage: Eukaryota > Viridiplantae > Streptophyta > Magnoliopsida > Poales > Poaceae > Triticum > Triticum aestivum. The sequence goes on along the minus strand of NC_057800.1, from coordinate 119,939,488 downwards.
ACGGACGTCCAGACTGCTCTCCCAAGCCCGCTTTTGACCACACTGGTCCACCAAAAATCCTCCACTATCTCTCCCGCGCTTTTCATCGAATGCCCACGCCACTTGCCGCGCCGCATTCATGCCACCCCAGAGCATGTAGTGGTCCACATTGATGCATGTGATTTGACCGGCCAGGAAGGCGGTGCAGACAGACGCGACCTCTCGGGCGTCGCCGCTTCAATGCGGACACCGCGTCCCGAGGAATCAACTCATGTCGCTGCGCCACATTGAAGCGAGCTGACCACTCCAACTGTCTTGGCCGCGGCTATTTCAGCCATGCACTAGCGACGCACAGATCCACACTCCCCCTCCCGAGCACCACATAGTCCTCCTCCCCCTCGTCGAGCCCATCCTCCTCTCTGAGCCCAGCGGCGATGCCCAAGTACTGGTTCTCCGCGCCGGCAGGCGACGCCAGTGGAAGTTCTTCATCAGGCGAATCCTGGCGTCGCCGCCCTTGCTTACCGGGGTCATCTCCATCCACGGCGGTGGGCTCCTCTGGAGGACCAGCCACAATAGCAGCCCCGTCTCCTCTCGAAGGCGGTTTTCGTCCGTCGGATGGAGATCGCACTCCATCAGACGGGCCCGACACCACCATTGCCAGCACGTGTGAACGAGGAGCTACCGTCCTCGCTGCAGGTCCATGTTAAGCGGGACCGGCATCATCACTCTGCAGGTAAAGGACGAGCCGGCGTCCCGCCCCGCAACCACGGCCTCCACATTAGCGGCCGCATGAAGCAAGAGCTGGCGTCCCCCCAGCGCCTCCACCGTGTGAAGGACGAGCCGGCGTCATCCCCGCCGCACAGCCACTATGCGCGCATCGGCGGGCCATCGTCGCCACCGCTGCCCAATAAAGGAGGAGCTACTGCCCGCGATTGCCAAGATGTGTGGCCATATCCTCCACTACCTCAGAGGTAGCGGTTATAGTGGCACCTCTGGCTCTCGGGCCGTGGTATCCGAGGTCGAGCGCACGGTGCGGCAGCGGGCGAGGTATGACCAACACAGTGCTGGTCACCGTTCTGCGTTAGGCAAGACGGACCTAGCATCAGAATGGGTCCGCAAATGACCCGGACCTCGCCGCGGCATGGGCGCTCGACCGCTCTGTCATCACTACGGAGATGACCGCTAGGCCGCGCCGCCGATGCCGCCTTGGCGGCGAGCTCACTAAGATTGGTGTCGTGGTTTTGTCATGGCAGATGTCCGCATCGAAGAACTTAACTATGAGGCCATTGCTGCTAGGTGAAAGCTTGAACGGGGTTGATTGAAAACGAGAGACTCGAGTTACCCAGGTTCGGCCCCTTATGGAGGTAAAAACCTACTCCTATTTGATTTTTAAAGATGATGATGATCTTGATTACAAGGGTGCTCTTTCGCTACCTAACTTTCGAAAGATTCTAATCCTTCTTTAAGTCCCATGAACCACCACCCCTTTTTTTATAATAGTCCGGGTCCATAGTTTACAGTAGATTCTGAGTCGTACCCAAACATGAATTCTACTCTAAGTCTTGTTGACCTTCCTTGTCTCCCAAGTTGGTAAACTTCTTGGATCTTGAACTTGTTTTTAAGCCGGCCCGGACGGATCCTTCCAAGCCGGGTCTTCCTTCCAGGCCCATAGTTCAATCCACTTATGTGTTAATCAGCATGAACGCTCTTGGGAACCGGCGGATAATACCCAGGCCGGGTTTGAACTTCCATGACAGGACCGGGTTCCCTAACGCTGGGTCTCAGCCGCGGGGATATCCCCAACAATCGGCGAGGAGTGGTTGCTTAGCTATTGCTCCGCTAACAGCGGCACGGGCAAGGCCACCACCAGCGCCTTCTGCGGTGGTCAAGGCGGCCCTTCGCACCGCGCAACAGGAGGCAGAGCGGCTCCTCGGTGAGCACCAAACGGCCGTCGGACAAGGCTGCCATGGCCCTTCGGCATCCTTGCGCCACTGGACGGAGGACGAAGACGATGGCATGGACGTCGATAATGATGCGGCAGGACAGGGCGGCCACGCTTACGAGAAGATCGACCGACATAGGGTTTAGTTTTTTTTATAGCTTTTAGTAAAACAATCGAATACCGTTCATTTATGTAAAAATTATATCCGAACTTGAATGAAATCCGTCCAGTTTGAACGAATTTCGTTCGGTTTGTTCGCATTGTTGGGCGGATGTATGCGGGGACCGTTCGATGACGGCGTCACGCATCCATGTCCGCGGACGAATGCGGGAGAAAATTTACGGATAACCCTTGGAGATGCCCTAACTGCTACCAATTGACTGTTGCAAAAATAGAAACGCTACGCTGTTCCACACAAATCCACGGGACAAACCGGGAACTGCGTAGTACTACTAGCATCGTATAATCCTAGATCTTGGGAATCAAACGGAAGGTGCCTATCTTGGTTGCATCGATGCATTGCGGCTAGCGGGGGACCGGGTGACCACCCAGCCGGCCACGGCTATCCAGATAACCCGGCTGGTCCTACACGGTGCGGCATGGGCATGGCCAGCCACTACATGCCCAACTAGCTAGTTTCGGGCCAACTAGCATCCAATAATGCGGCGCCTTCCCTTTCGTGGCCCCCATTCCACTTATGGTCTAGTTTTGGGAATTTGCCGGTGCTCATGCAATGCATTTATATGTGCATGCATGTGTGGCATCTTTTCCTTGTGGGCAGATGATATGTATGTGGATATATAGATATGTTCTTTCTTTTTTTTGCGGGTAAGAAAAGAAAGAAAGAACATATCTATATATCCACATACATAGATATGTTCTTTCCACATGAGATATTTAGACAGTTATTTCACCTTTGTGTGAAAAGATTTATTTCAATTTTTCCCTCCTCAAAGAAAGGAGTAAAAAGTGTTAACTATATTTGGTGTACATAGTGTGCCTGTTTTATGGTTAATAACTTTACGAAAAAGGGTTTTCCCCCGCTTTATATTATAAAGCATACCACCAAGCATCCAACACATGAGTTTCAAGCACAATAAGTCATAGAATCATGCTGGGGCACAGCAAGACAAGCCCCAAATTAGACTACTAGGAGACGCTAATCTGGCTCAGGAGGGGGCGGAGGAGGCGGCGGGGGAGGAGCAAAAGACGCAGCCGAGGCAGAAGACCCGCCATGATGTTGTCAATGACGCCTCGATCGCTCCGCTTACTAAGCGGTCTCCAGAGCTGCAAGAAGCCACACATTTTATAGATCACATCAGTCACACGGGACGGAATCACTCGTTCGATGACTAATTTATTGCGGGTACACCAAAGGGACCAGGCAAGGGTACCTAGCGCGACCCAAATAGGGGTGCGCCTAGTCCCGGGGAGCCGGAGGACCTCCCCGAACAAATCCGGGAGGTCGTCATGGCACCATGTGCCCCCAACTACCTCCCGGAAGCAGCTCCATAAGAACTGCGCTGCCGGGCACCGGAAGAAGATGTGGTTGCAATCTTCCAGTACCAGACAAATGGGGCATAGAACATCCCCAGGTCCATTACGCTTACGGACCTCAGTGCTTGAAGGGAGGCGTCCTCTAACCCATTGCCATAAAAATATGCGGATCTTTAGGGGGAGTTTGATCTCCCAGAGCACCGTGAGCTCCACTGGACCAGGAGTAGGCACAATCACCTGGTACAGGGATCTAGTCGAAAATCTGTCGCTTGGCTCGAGGTGCCAGGAGAGCGAATCCGGCTCGAGAGAAGGAGGATGAAGGGCAATGCATTCAAGTAATTCATCCCATTGCGAGAGTTCGATCGCCCCGAAGGTGCGGAGGAAGGCAATCGCGCCTAGGTTCTCTAGTGCCGCGGCCACAGAGATCTGTGGGCGAACACAAATAGAGAATAGAGCGTAAAAACGCTCTGCAAAGGGGCGGGGTCCCGCCCATCTATCCAGCCAAAAAAGGGTGGCAGTCCCAGAGCCTATCTGGATGGAGGTCCCAATGCGTAGAACCGGTAACAAAGACATCACCGATTGCCAGAATTGGGAGCCTCAAAACCTAGAGGCAAACACTAATGGTTGCCCGCGAAGGTACTTCCCGCGTATAATCTGAAGCCACGGGCCGCTCTCCTCAGTCTGGATCCGCCAAAGCCATTTGGACAGGAGGGCAATGTTCATACGCTTGAAGGAGATGACCCCCAAGCCTCCCTGGTCCTTAGGTTTGCAGATCTCAGACCGTTTGACCATATGGTACTTCTGCTTATTTTTCTCTCCCGCCCAAAAAAAGCGGGAGAGTAGTTTGGTAACTTCCTGATGAAGGGATTCATGTAGGCTATAGAATCCCATGATATACATCAGTAGGCTAATAAGGGAGGAGTTCATTAGAATCACTCGAACGGCTTTAGAAAGCCATCTCCCTTGCCAAGGCTCCATTCTAGGTTGGAGCTTGGCGACTATTGGATGGAAATCCTTTTTCAGGAGTCGTGCATCACTAAGGGGCATGCCAAGATAAGTCATCGGGAAGGAACCCAAGCGGCAGTTCAAACGATTGGCAATCCGCTGGGCCTCCCATTGGGAATATCCCATGACCATTACCTCGCTCTTGGCAAAGTTTATTTTGAGGCCAGACATTTCCTGGAAGCAGAGGAGGAGGAATTTGAGGTTCTGAATATCCTCATCAGATCCCTCCACCATCATAATGGTGTCGTCTGCATATTGGAGATGGGTCAAACCCCCAGTTGTCACCAAATGAGGGCAAACCCCTCTAATGTGACCCGCACGCTTGGCCAAGTCCAGAATCGAGGCTAGCGCATCAACCACAAGGTTGAATAAGAATGGGGAGATCGGGTCTCCCTGCCGGACTCCTTGGCCAGTCATGAAGTAAGGGCCAACCTCCCCATTGATGTTAACAGCCGTCCGACCACTCGTAACTAATTGCATCACCCGGGCTACCCAGTGGGGTTCAAAGCCACGTTTCAGCAACACTTCCCGAAGGAAGGACCAGTGAATAGTATCATAGGCTTTATGGAAATCGATCTTGAAAAAGACCGCACGGAGGTGTTTGCTCTTAACCTCATGGATAATCTCATGGAGGGCAAGGATCCCATCTAAGGTATATCTCCCTTTTGTGAAGGCCGACTGGTTCGGATGATGAATCCGGGGAGCAATAAGGGCCGCCCTAGTGGTGTACCCTTTAGCGAGGATCCGAAATATCACATTGAGAACTGTGATGGGACGGAATTGTCGAATGTCCGCCGCTCCCGGTACATTGGGAATCAAGGAGATAATCCCATAGTTAAGTCGGGACATGTCTAGGGTACCCCTAGAGAACTCGCTAAACAAATCGAGGATGATATCCTTGACCATCGGCCAGAAGGCTTGGAAAAAGCGAACCGGCAAGCCATCGGGGCCAGGGGCCGACATCGGGTTCATAGCCTTGACAAAGGTCTCCACTTCCGCAGGATCGAAGGGGGCTAGCAGGGTTGCATTTTCCGCGGGGGAAACCTTTTGGTCGTGTGACCAGATATGGTCGGCCAGGGCGACACCATTCCGCTGCCGTCCCTGAAATAGAGACTTGTAAAAGTCGTCAACTAGCAGGCAGATAGCCTGAGGGTCTTGAAACAACTGTCCACCCTCCCAAAGGAGAGGGATGGAACAACGTCGCCTACGGCCATTAGCGATGGCCTAGAAGTATGCAGTGTTGGCATCCCCAAATAGCACCTAGTTAATGGAGCCATGTTGGCGCCAAAACTCTTCCTCCTTGGAGTAAATCTCCATAAGGGAGTCCTCCAAATTATATCTATGCATCCATTCCTCCGCGGAGATCCCTGCGATATCTGTGCGGAGGTCAAGGTCCCGGATCTCCTCGAGGAGGGAAGCCTTCTGAATACGAAGATCTCTCCCAATGTTCGCCCCCCATCCCTTCATGAACTGTCGGGATCATTTGGACAGATGATGCCATTCATCGAGAATAGACATCTGCCTATGGGGCTCGGCGCGAGCCGAGACCCAGTGAGTTTGGACGGCTTCCACAAAGCATGGTTGCTGAAGCCAGAAGTTCTCGAAACGGAACCGCGGGGGAGGGCGCGGCCGTTCATCCATAGAAGCTAGGAGGAGGGGGGCGTGGTTAGAACCAATACGGGTAATGGCCTGAAGAGATGCCAAAGGGAATCGAAGTTCCCACTCCGGGGAGACAAACACCCGATCAAGCATGCTAAGGGTCGGGGAGACCTGTCGATTAGTCCAGGTAAAACGCGATTCGACCCTGTCTAGCTCACGGAGACCCAGATCCGCGACCCAGTCATTGAAACGACCCATCTCGACCAAATCCACCCGAGAGTTATTCTTCTCCTCAGCGGATCGAAGGAGATTAAAGTCGCCTCCAACCACAACCGGGAGGGTCGCGGAGGAGATCTTGGCATGGAGCTCTACAAGAAGGCGACGGATCGACTGTGATCGGCCGGACCATAGACCAATATGATCTCCCATTTGAAGTTTACGTCACGTTCCCAGACTTCCATACTAACAAAGTGGGTTCCACGGTCCATGGAGCCCACCTCAAAGGTGGCATCCTTCACACCTAACAGGATGCCACTGGAGTGACCTGTCACCCCACTAGATGGCAACCAGTGCCAGGCGAAAAGGTGTCTGCTAAGACGCTCAAGTTCCACTAGAGAGAACTCAGTGCGCATTGTCTCTTGGATCGCCACCACATCAATGGCCTCCTCACGCATGTATTCTATGAGCTGACTGCGGCGGCCATCATGACCAAAGCCCCGCAGGTTCCAAAAAAGAGCGCGCGTGATCACTCACCTAACGGTCCTCCCTGGACCCAACAGTGGAAGCAGCGCTAAGAGCACGGCGTAATTGAGCAGTGCGAGACCGAGTACGGCCACGAACCTCACCAGGGTCGGCCTCAGGGTGGGTATGACCACGGGGACGGCGAAGTGCGCATTGTCTCCTAGAGGGGTGAGGGCTTCTGCAGCTGCTGCTGCTTCGCGGGCCCTAGTGGCTGCGAGGTGGCCCTCTAGGATTTTCTTTTGCCTGGAGGGACGCAAGCTGCTCAAGGGCCGGGCCCTTCTCGCCACGGAACACAATAGCCGAATCAGCCGCTACCTTGGCAAGGTGACCAAGAGGAACCCTAGCAAGAACGGAAAAGGATGCATCACAGAAATCATCGGAATCGGAGCAAGGGACTTGGGAGGCAGACGGACCTGGGTCAAGGTTGCGGATAGCGGCATGTCGCGAAGTCTTCTCCACCGTGTTCTGGGACGCCCCGGAAAGACCCGACGCCGCCCCAAGCCTGGCACTCTTCCGGGCAGAGCAAACCGGAGTAGAGGCTGAGCGAGGACGGCCCCGAGACCTGGGGAGCCTGGAAGACGGGGGAGGGGGCAAAGCCACGGGAGACTCCGGAGGAGACGACACCAAGAAGTCCTCCCGGCCTGGCATCGGGGACACCAGCCGCGGGGAGGACGGAGGACGGACCTCCATGCTACCCCGGCTGACCTCGCTCTCCTCCTCCTCAGACACGGACAACGGAGGCAGGAAGGATGGAGGGAGAGTGGCGCCAGGGGGGAGGGTGGCAGCCTCGTCGAGCATGGCCGCGATCACCGTGATGTCCTCACAATCGTCTGTAGGATCGGCATCGGAGGCGCCGAGACCCACACTATGGGTGGTCGAGGGGTGGGAGGAGCCAGCAGGAGGCCCATCATCCTCCGGATCGAACGAGTCGTCATCAGAGGCCTCGGAGCGGGGAGAACAGCGATGGGGATCTCAGGGGAGCCCGGAGCGTTAGCCCCCCCCCCCATCGGATCCTGGAGCGAAACCACCTCCCGCCTCCGGGTTGAGGGGATCAGTGGGTGTCCCACCCTCAACAGAGACGTGCAGGTCGTAGCCAACATCATTGAAGAACATGCGGATCGTTGTCTTGAGCTTGGAAGGGTCGGGGGATTTAATCTGCATCCGCACAGCCGGGCCCTTGGGCAGAGAGGCATAGTCTACCGCCACAAACTTGCCCAGCAGGCGGCACAAGCCCCGGAGGACACCCTCGTCACGGGCAGGAGCGGGGAGCCCACGAATCTGCACCCAGACCGTGGACAGGGTGGCCACGGCGAGAGGGTCCACCAAGGGGACCGAGATGCGGACTGGGAGTTGGTTGAGGGCGAGCGTGAGTCTGGCGCTGTGGGTGCCATACCGAAAGCTGAAGGGGTCGGGGAAGATCACCGTGAACTCCCGATCTGAGATCAGGGTGACCTCCCAATCCCAGTCCAGGTTGAATAGGTGGTGAAGCTCATCGGAGATGATGTCCGGGGACGCCGTCTTGCCGTCCAAGACCGAGATGAGAGCGTACATGGGCGGAGCGGCCCGGGTCTCAGGGGGGTCCATCTGGAAGAAGCCCAGATCGTCAAGCGCGTAACCGAACAGCCCAAGCGCCCCAATGGGCTGGTGGTCGGGGCAGAGCGCGGCGGGATGATCAGTCCGTGAGCAGCGGAAGCAGGCTAGGGGCTGAGTACAATCGACCTGGCAGTGCCCGGCCACCCCATAGTTGAAGCAGGTAGCCGCCGACACAACAGGCGGAGGGACGGCCGAAATGGGCGGGTGGGTGATAGAGGAGGCTGGACCACCCAGCTGAGATTGCGCTCCGCGCTTCTTCTTCTTCTTAGCGAACACGCCATGACCATTGCGGTTGCCGCCATTGTTGGGGTCGGCCGGAGGAAACTGGGCCTGGCGGCGGGGAGGGTCGTAGCGCCAGGGCGGAGAGGCCTCAGACTGACCAGACCGGGGCGGTGATCGGGATCGACGGGGAGACGAGCGATCTCGATCCCGGCCGCGGCCCCGCCAAGAAGAGGGAGAACGCTCCCGGGGGCGGGTCGCACGCTAGTCGCCTCCCTCGGACGGCGCAGCGTCCTTGCCGCGCACCAAAGCCTCCCGAAGCTTGGCCTCCCGACGCGAGTCGTCCAGCGACGGCCGAGGGGCCACATCGCGGCCCGGCGCATGGCGCTTCGGGCGCGGCTCGCCGTCACCGGCATCGCGGGCCATTGAGGGCTGGCAGATGGGGGTGGGGACCGGAGCACGAGAGGTGGTCGGCGGGGAGAGCGGTGCAGGGGAGGGCGTGAGGGAGAGGTGGGGTGGCGGCGAGGGGGATGCGGGACGGGGCTGGGATGGGGAGCCAACATCCTGCGAGAACCCTAAAGGGGGGGCTGGATTGGGACGGGGAAGGGGAGAGACCCGCTCGGCCCAGCGTGGTCCGGCCCAACCAAGGTAGGCCAGGGAGAGGGAAGGAGACCCCCCCACCCGACGTGGCCGGCCCACAAGGCCCACGTTCGGCCCAGCCCAACACGCGGGGGCGCGTGGGGGGAGGGAAGGGTTTCCACCCGCGACCACAGCGCCGGCGGCGCCAACGGAGAGCACGGCACGGCCTCGACCGGCCGAAAAGCGCGTAATTTTGGGCCCCCACATACTGCGGCGGCCGGAGCTGAGCAGGCAGGGCCAATTCCAGCCGCGGGGACCGACGATCGCCAGCAGAGCACCGCCACGAGAGCGCCGCCGTCCCGAGATTGGCCCGTCCGGCCACCCCCCAATTCAAGGACCTGGCCCCACGCCCCCGACGGCTGGCACCGCTGCCAGCGCCAGGGGGAGGTGGGGAAGGTGGTGGAGATGGGCGGGAGCCGCCGCGCTACAAAGGACGGGGAGGGGGGAGTAGGGAGGGGAACGACGGGGGGTCAGCGAGGAGGGGGCCGGGAGAGGGGATCGCATCACCGGCCGGGGGAGCAGTTGGGAGAGCAGCGGCGACGACCTCAGCCAGCCGGTCACCGAAATGCCGGGGAGGAAGGCGAGCGTCGTCCACCGCCGCGGCGGCATCCGCGAGGTCCTCCTCCGCAGCCACATTCGCCCACTGCAGGCCGTCTGCGCGAGGAGCGGGAGAGGATGGGGGGGAGTGGGGAGGGTCGGGGCACCGCCGCCGGAGGAGCCGGGGGAGGGCAGGGGCGGGCAGCATGCCGCCGGCGAGGGGCGCGAGGACGGGGGCGGCGCAATCGCCAGAGGCGAGACGCGCAAGGTCACCCATCTCCGTATTCTAGTGTTTGTTTTGATCATGGTTAACAACTATCTAGTTGGTCTTAGTTTATTTTAACAAACTTGTTAAATTTTCTACCGTTTGATGGCAAAATTTATACACCTTCTTTTCAAGCTCGAACGGGGTAGATTAGTATATTTACACACACTTTAGTTGATTCTCCGCCGATTAGGAAATAGTTGTTTCAAGTTCTAACTCAAGGCTAGGAAGTATTTGATCTGAACATCTTGATATCATTTTTCTTTCTTTCTAAAAAAGGGCTAGGGGGCTAACGCTCAGCTGGACAAATATAATTCAAGATGTGAAGCGGCTAAATGTTGCGTTAATAAAACATGCAAAATCCTCATTGCTCTACTGATGTCCTCTCGAACTGCCATGATAGTCTTCATTGGCGACGGTACATGCAAACCATTGGTGCCGCCAAGGTCACCGTTGGCATGACACCCGTTGAGAGAAAGCAATCAACGTTAATGTGAGGTTGAAGGTGAGTCATTCATGTGTTAGAAAAATGCCCTGTAAGCAAATATAGTGATGATTACAATTCACTGTATTCTTTTTTATTTGCGAAAACATTTCACTGTATTCATGAGTTATAAATGTTCTTTGAATAAATATCATCTGTGTTGATTGATAGAATGACTTGTTTGTGAAACTCTATGCTTCAATCATTATTCCAAAGTAATCCCTTTTCAGAATTCATGTGACGAGACATATGAATATTAGACTAGCACATGTATTGGTTGATGACTAACGTTTTCCTGGTCAGCTAATAGTGCGAACACATGTTAAGAATATGGGGTTGGACAAATCCAACTTGGCACACAACATAAATGGTTTCAGTTTGTCTGTATATGCAATCTCCTTAGAGCTAATATTGTCGTACATATGTGAGGTTTGTAGCGACTAACTTAGGGGTTCCAAACACTATACTGTAATTGGGTAGATGTAAATGTTGTTTTCTTGTTTGTCATCAAGCATGCTATAAGGCATGGTAAGAGATGGGGATTTCCCATCTCTATAATGACAGAGATATTTCTGGGGCCCTCAAGTGATTAATCTAAAAATGCATGACCATGCTACTTAAGGTTAAACATTTAGCACAATAAAGGATTTCGAGTCACATGATCGATAAAGAGTGCTCACTCTTTGAAAGTGTTTTTACTCCTCCAAGTGTCTTTTGGTGTCAGTGATGTATGATTAGTGGGAGTAATGTGTTTATCAAGTTATACAAAAATCATTGGTCCTGTTTCATGTGAAGGATGGTGGAAATAGCCCCAAATTCAAAATTGGAAAATGTGTTGATTTTTATCAAGATACCCTAGAAATTTTTAGTTTTTTGAGTCATAGGAAAAGCCACACTATTCAGAGGGGTTGAGGTCCTATTCAATTGTGGGTCATCATATCCTTTTAAACCCAATTCCTACCAAAAAATGGCAAACACTATTCGAAGATCAACCTCTCTCTCTCTCTCTCTCTCTCTCTCTCTGAAAGGATTGATATAGTTGACTAGAGGGGGGTGAATAGCCAGCTAACAATTTTAGCTTTTCTTTACCAATTTAAACTTTGCATCAAAGTAGATTGTCTAGAAATGCAACTAGGTGAGCAACCTATATGATGCAACAACAACAAGCACGCAAGCAAGCAAGGGATATAACAGAAATAAGCCTGCACAAGTAAAGGCACGAGATAACCAAGAGTGGAGCCGGTGAAGACGAGGATGTGTTACCGAAGTTCCTTCCTTTTGAGGGGAAGTACGTCTCTGTTGGAGCGGTGTGGAGGCACAATGCTCCCCAAGAAGCCACTTGGGCCACTGTATTCTCCTCACGCCCTCACACAATGCGAGATGTCGTGATTCCACTATTGGTGCCCTTGAAGGCGGCAACCGGACCTTTACAAACAAGGTTGGGGCTCTCGCCACAACTTAGTTGGAGGCTCCCAATGAAACCACGGAGCTTCACCACAATGGAATATGGCTCCGAGATGACCTCAACTGTCTAGGGTGCTTAAACACCCAAGAGTAACAAGATCCGCAAGGGATTAGTGGGGTGAATCAAATTTCTCTTGGTGGAAGTGTAGATCTGGGTCGTCTCAACCAATCCCAAGAAAATCAACAAGTTTGATTCGCTAGGGAGAGAGATCGGGCGGAAATGAGCTTGTGGATCAACAATGGAGTTTGGGGAAAAAGAGGTAAGTCTTCTTGGAGAAGAAGACCCCTTTATATAGTGGGGGGACACATCCAACCGTTATGTAGCCCGCAGCCCGCATCTGGGCGGTACTACCATTGATGGAGCGGTAGTACCGTTGCCACAGCGGTACTACCGCTGTGGCAAGCAGGCATAGGTCAACCAGGGCTGAGAAGAAAGAAGTACGCGCACAAGAACGGTACTACCACCTTGCGGGCGGTACTACCGCTAGTAAGCGGTACTGCTGCTCCCTACAGCTGCTGGAAAAACAGAGGAGGGCAACGAGCTGTGCGGCAGTTGGAGCGAACGTAGGAGCGGTACTACCGCTTAAACAAGCGGTACTACCGCGCCCTAATGCTATCCCTACTACCGCTCCCCTGCGTGGTCTTTTACGAAAACGCGACACGAAAAAGTCGAGATCACAACAGGGGCGGTGGTACCAGCGGTACTAACAAGTGGTACTACCGCCGATTGGCGGTACTACCGCCCTGGCCACGGTACTACCGCGTAGCACAAGGCACCCCTTGTTTTGCACAAAATGGAAACGCCAACTGGCAGGAAGACAGCGAGGGTGCAAGGAAAATGTGTACGTGATGATTCCACCCATACTCTTCGGAAACGGATCCCCTACTGATAGTACAGTTATCCCTACGACTCAATTCCACTGAAAAGAAATGAAGGAAAATAATCCGTTTAAAGTGAAGTCCTCGAGGGGAACAATCGCAAGGTGCCCTTATAATAGATCACCTGAAACACTTAGTGCACATGGTTAGTCCTCAAACGTATTGTCATCAATCACCAAAACTACTTGAGGGATAAATATGCCCTTACAATCTCTCCCTTTTTGGTGGATTGATGACAACACGGGATTTGCACAAAATAGTGACTAAAAATAAGCAAATCCCCTTTAACAAAATATAGACGGGCTCCCCCTAGAGGTGTGCACCAAGGAATTAGCATGAAAGGCTATGTGCACATCTTTAGGATCAAACACCCCCTATATTTTGTAGGCAGGCAACATCCTTGCATATAAGAATAACAACAAGTATAACTAAGCAAGGACGAGCATGAGGGCAATAATATAAATGCTGAAAATGAGGCATCTCACAATATAATGGGGTAATTGATACTAAAGTAGATAGGATAGGGTAGTTCACATATGTCTTACACCATATGGTCTTGCTCAGAGCCGAAGGAAAGTGAAAGAAAACGGAAAACGCACAAAGAACACAAACACGAGACACACGAGAACACGAACACGCCAACACAAGACCTAAGGCAAATCCCTAACTCCCCTCCCTTTGGCAGCAAGACACCAAAAGGGATGACACGACCCACGATGGTAGTAGGTCTCCATGGCATCACCAGTCATGCTCCTCCTCCTCCTCCTCAGAGACCTCTGCAGTACGTGGAGAAGCGCGAACTCCGGTGTCCTCCTCAGTGTCAGACCACGGGCAATGCACTCTAATCCAAGACTCCTCATCAGTGATCCTCAATGCCATCAGCAACCTCAAGGATAACTTGTCTCACAATGGCCTTGTCACGACGATGAGCCATCTTGGCCTCCTTGTGAGCCTTGTACTGGCCCTTGGCCTGGAAGTAGAACAGTCGCTTCATCTTCTCCTTGAGTTTCTTCGCCCAAGAGGGCTCCTCAGATGGGGGCACATACTCCGGCCCATCATCATCATCAGATAGGTCAGTCTCCTGCACTTGAGGTGCTGGAGTAGATGAACTCCACTTCTCCTTCTGACGCAGCTCGATAGTGTCATGAGACACCATGTTGTCTGTGACAAGCTCTTCATCTGGAAACTTGGCTGCCCAAGTGTCCACGATAAGCTACATAAGATAGGGCCCATAGATGATGCACTTGCGCTCCATGACAGTAGAGTGAAGCTCATACCACATCACATGTGACACATCCAGCACCTGCTGAGAGCCCTGATGTTCTTGACAAAACAGAAGCATGTCAACAAGGTAAGAGTGCACCTGATCCAAGTTGCCAATCCGAGGGAATAGGGAGTTCCGGAAGATCTGATGCATGATGTCTAGAAAGGGCCAGAGCTCATAAGAAACCTTTCCAGTCTTAGACAACTTCCTGGTGGAATAGGGCCACAACTTTTCCTTATGAGTAGCGGCAATCTCCTTATGAGGGTGAAACCCAAGTGGGGTCTGGGCACCCTCATCATTGTATGTCAAGCTGACCATGAAATCTTTCCATGGTACGGACAGACAACGACCATTGGTCATCCAAGACAGAGTATGGGCCAGATCATGCCCAAAGTGAACGGTGGCAAAGAACTGGGCCACGAGCTCGGCATCAAAGTCTTTGTTGAAGGTGATGATCCTCTTGATGTCCAACTCCTCACACCTCTGCAGAGCATTCCCAAAGTATGGCAGGTCCTTCTCCATGTGTGTGAGATTGATAGACTTGACCTTCACAAACAAATTCTTCTTTTTCTTCAAGACATCGTGGTAGATTGATTGTTGAAACCTGTTGCAAAATGGACGCCTCTAAAGAGCAGGCTCTTGATCCACATGATAGGGATTGTGCTTCCTCTTGGTGCAAAACTCCATGGCAGCCATCAGATTAGCAGGCTTGCGTCCAACGGAGGTCTTCGATGTTGGTACCTTGACCTTGCGCTTTGGCGGCTCAGAAGAGACACCCTCACCACTACCAGCAGCAGACACTGGAACATCTAACGAGCGATGGCGCTTGGAACCTATTGCATGGTCTGGATTCTTGCGATGAGCCTGATGCCCGGAGCTACTACCACCTGAAAGCACACGCACACAAAGACCACAAAAGCAAGAGAGCATAAGCTAGGGAAAGACGACGACCAAAAAGAGAATTAGGTATAGAAACAGGAGCAAAGGCATCTCAGGGCGGTAGTACCGTGCACTAGAGAGGTAATACCGTGCACTAGAGCGGTAGTACCGCTAGGGTACAATGGAAGTACCGCTGGAGCGGTTGTCAGTGGGCTAACACCTACCGCGGCAAGATCCGGTACTACCGGAGATGCACAAGATCATATTTCTACACCTAATCGACAAACACCCTAGTCTAGCAGTCTCCCAAGTCCTTCCTAAGCCTCGATTCAACAACTAAATTGAGGGATGCAACGAGTATAGCCCCAAAACCTAGATCCAAGAAGGAGAACCAAGGGAGAGAAGAACGGGGGCAATACCGGCATCCATGGCACGAGGAGAGGGTGGGGAAAGATCCCACCGAACGGAAACGAGGGAGCCGGCCTGAATCCAGCGGCCCTACAGCGAGCCTCCGGTGCTTGAGGAGTCGCCTGAGAGAAGAGAGGACGAGGGTATGGGGAAAACTGAATGGGTATGGGGGAGTAGAAAGTCCCCCTGCCCGATACATACCCCACTCGCCCAGCCCCAAGTGGTAGTATCGCGCAAGGCATGGTAGTACCGCCCTGGTGCAGATCTGGAGCACGAAGCGCCCAGTGAACCACTCCACAGTAGTACCGTGTCGGCCGGGCGGTAGTACCGCTTGTATAAGCGGTAGTACCGCTCTACTGCCGTGGTAGTACCGCTCAGGCGCCCCAAAGCAGGAACAAGGGGAAAAGATGGCTTACGCCCGACTAGCAAAAAAAACAGAAGGACCACACAAGACCCGACAAGCCAAACCCGAACACGACCAAACCAAAACGCAACCACTCAAAAGAGAGAAGCACAAGCAACAAGAGACAACACAGACAAACTCTCGAGAAGAGAGGGCAGTGGCCGAGGCCACCTATGTTTGAGCAAATGGTATGGCGCCGCGAAGAATTATCCTTAGGCCCATGACCAAAACTCGTCTTTGAAGCACAAGTACCATAAAAAATGGCTAATGTGAAAGACTCGATCAATTTATGCATAATGGGAGGAGGAAGAGTTCATTGAGAGAACAACACTCCCCCTATGTCCATGCCTACATCTAAACTAGAGATCAAGATGAGTGTGATGTGGTGTGTAAGGGTTCAAGTCACATTGCTCGAATCAATGATATTTAGCTCATGCCTTAACTCGCGAAATCTTGCTTTATCCAAGGGCTTCGTGAAAATATCTGCAAGGTTATCATGAGTGTTGACATAGTTGAGCTCAATCTCCCCTCGCCTAATATGATCCCGGATGAAGTGATACTGAATCTCAATATGCTTCGTCTTGAAGTGTTGCACCGGGTTGAGAGAAATCTTGATGGCTGAGGGAGTCCTGGACTAGGGGTGTCCGGATGGCTGGACTATACCTTCGGCCGGACTCCTAGACTATGAAGATACAAGATTGAAGACTTCGTCCCGTGTCCGGAAGGGACTTTCCTTGGCGTGGAAGGCAAGCTTGGCGATACGGATATGTAGATCTCCTACCATTGTAACCGACTGTGTGTAACCCTAGCCCTCTCCGGTGTCTATATAAACCAGAGAGTTTTAGTCCGTAGGATGAACAACAATCATACCATAGGCTAGCTTCTAGGGTTTAGCCTCTCTGATCTCGTGGTAGATCTACTCTTGTACTACCCATATCATCAATATTAATCAAGCAGGATGTAGGGTTTTACCTCCATCAAGAGGGCCCGAACCTGGGTAAAACATCGTGTCCCCTGCCTCCTGTTACCATCTGGCCTAGACGCACAGTTCGGGACCCCCTACCCGAGATCCGCCGGTTTTGACACCGACATTGGTGCTTTCGTTGAGAGTTCCTCTGTGTCGTCACTTTTAGGCCCGATGGCTTCTCCGATCATCAACAGCGATGCGATCCAGGATGAGACTTTTCTACCTGGACAGATCTTCGTATTCGGCGGCTTTGCACTGCGGGCCAATTCGCTTGGTCATCTGGAGCAGATCGAAAGCTACGCCCCTGGCCATCAGGTCAGATTTGGAAGTTTGAACTACACGGCCGACATCCGCGGAGACTTGATCTTCGACGGATTCGAGCCACAGCCGAGCGCGCCGCACTGTCACGATGGGCATGATTTAGCTCTGCCGCCGAACAGTGCCCTGGAGGCCGCACCTGTGTCCGCTCCGACCCCTAGCTCGGAGCCGATCACACCAATCGAGGATGGGTGGTTAGACACCGCCTCGGGGGCTGCAATCTCTACGGCGATCGAGCCGAACACCAGCCCTATTCTCTGCGAAGCCCGTGACTCCAAGGAGCCGGACTCCTCTCC
This sequence comes from Triticum aestivum, assembly GCF_018294505.1. Classification (NCBI taxonomy): domain Eukaryota; kingdom Viridiplantae; phylum Streptophyta; class Magnoliopsida; order Poales; family Poaceae; genus Triticum; species Triticum aestivum. The sequence continues at coordinate 119,922,110 of NC_057800.1, read as the reverse complement.
AGACTCCGAGCCCTCCGCGCCCCGACCGATCGAACCCGATTGGGCGCCGATCATGGAGTTCACCGCCGCGGACATCTTTCAGCACTCGCCCTTCGGCGATATTCTGAATTCACTAAAGTCTCTCTCTTTATCAGGAGAGCCCTGGCCGGACTATGGTCAACAAGGTTGGGATGCGGATGATGAAGAAATTCAAAGCCCACCCACCACCCACTTCGTAGCCACTGTCGATAATTTAAACGACGTGCTCGACTTCGACTCCGAAGGCATCGACGGTATGGACGACGATGTAGGAGATGAACATGAACCAACGCCTATAAGGCACTGGACAGCCACCTCATCTCATGATGTATACATGGTGGACACACCCAAAGGAAGCAACGACGAGGAACACAGGGATGCAACGAGGGATCGTTCACTCGAAAAGCAATCAAAGCGGCGACGTAAGCGCCGCTCCAAGCCCCGCCTCGACAGAGACAGCAGCCATACAGACCCAGCCATAGAGCAGGACGAGCCGGCGGACGACGAACATGCCTTCGAGCAAGCGTCCGAACAGGGCAACTTGGATAAACAAACCGAACACCCCGTCCCTGGCGAAAACAACAGTCCGGATGACCTTACGCCGGATAAACTCATGGAGCAGAAGAACCTCCACAAAAGGCTCGTCGCCACTGCGCATAGCCTGAAAAAGCAGAAGCGGAAGCTCAAAACTGCGGAAGATGCACTCAGAATCAGATGGAGCAAAGTACGCAAACACCGCAGACAAATATGCCGGCAGTCGCCGCACAAAAAGCTATCCAAAGCGAAAGCTACTGCCTGAATTTGACGAGGAGGCCTTAGAGCCCCCGCAGTCAAAAAATAGGAAAGCCATCCGGTCGGATGGACGACCGCATGGCCAGCATGGAGCGGCAAGCGGCGCCGCACACAAGCCGGCACGCGATCCACCAAAGGATCCGCATCAAAAAGACGGCCCAGCCAGATCTATATACGGGCCAAGAAAGCAAGCTCTAGTAAGCAATGCAACACAACAAATATCCGAACATCACGGCACACCCAAATACAGGGGTGCCGCACACCCCCTATGTTTCACCGATGAGGTGCTGGACCATGAATTTCCAGCGGGATTCAAGCCCGTAAACATAGAGGCGTACGACGGAACAACAGACCCTGGGGTCTGGATCGAGGATTATATCCTCCACATACACATGGCCAGAGGAGATGACCTCCACGCCATAAAATACTTACCCCTCAAGCTTAAAGGGCCAGCCCGGCATTGGCTCAAAAGCCTTCCCGAAAACACCATTGGAAGTTGGGAAGAGCTTGAGGATGCTTTCCGGGCAAATTTTCAAGGGACCTATGTCCGCCCTCCGGATGCAGACGATCTCAGTCACATAACTCAACAGCCCGGAGAGTCAGCCCGGAAATTCTGGAACAGATTTCTTACTAAAAAGAATCAGATAGTCGACTGTCCGGACGCCGAAGCCCTAGCAGCTTTTAAGCACAACGTTCGAGACGAATGGCTCGCCAGACACCTCGGCCAAGAAAAGCCAAGAACAATGGCCGCATTAACAAGCCTCATGACCCGCTTTTGCGCAGGAGAGGACAGCTGGTTGGCAAGATGTAGCACCAGCGACCCAAGTACATCCGAAGTTAGGGATGGAAACGGAAAACCCCGACGCAGCAAGGACCAGCGCCGGAATAAGGGAAACAGCCCAAAGAGCACGGCGGTCAACGCCGGATTCAAAAGCTCGCGGCAGAATCAGAGAAAGCCGCCCCTCAAGGATAACAGGGACGAGCTATCCAACTTAAACAAAATCTTGGACAAGATATGTCAAATACACAGTACTCCCGGGAAGCCTGCGAACCATACCCACAGAGATTGTTGGGTTTTCAAGCAAGCCGGCAAACTCAACGCCGAACACAAGGGGCTCGACACACCAAGTGAGGACGACGACGAACCCCATAAGCAGAGCACCAGAAAACAAAAGGATTTCCCACAAGAAGTCAAAACAGTACACTTACTTCACGTGACGAACAGAACGGCGCCACCAGAGATACGCGCCATACGGCCTATCCCAAAGGAGTCTCGCCAATGGTTGTTAAAACCGATCACCTTCGACCATCAGGATTACTCTAGAAGTATCCGGAACGCAGGCTGGACTGCCTTGGTATTAGATCCAATAATCGGCGGACTCCATTTTACAAATGTCCTGATGGACGGCGGCAGTGGTCTAAACCTGTTATACCAGGACACAATCCGCAACATGGGGATAGACCCAACAAAAATTCGCCATAGCAAAACCTCCTTTCAAGGGGTAACGCCAGGCCCGGATGCCCGTTGCATGGGTTCTCTCCGGCTAGAAGTTATGTTCGGCTCCCCCGATAACTTCCATTGCGAACAGCTAACTTTCCACATCACCCCATTCTCAAGTAGCTATCAAGCACTGCTGGGACGCGAAGCTTTCGCCCGCTTTAACGCAATACCGCATTATGCATCTCTTACGCTTAAGATGCCCGGTCCACGAGGCATCATCTCATTAAAGGGAAAACATTGAGTGTTCCTCCCGCGCGGAAAACAGTGCGGCTGCCTTGACAGCCCCACAATAAAGCGGCTTCACTAACCAAAGCATCTAAACAGGTCGTCAAGACCACGGACACGGCTAGACGAGTCCGGCATAAACATGCAATTGATAAAGGCTTAATAGCCGTATACCCCTGTACTAGGGGCTCCGCGCATATAAAACAAGAGACAATAAAGCTCAATTTTACCCATTTCAATTTATAGTTTGTTTATTTAGTATAACTCATGTTCGGCACGATCTTTCTTTAACTAAGTTCCTCTCTTTTACAGATGAACATCGTGCTACGCCCGTCCAGGATACGGCACAACGGAGACACGGGCGCAGACGTGCAGCAGGGACCCGTTCCAAGGATTCTTTTCAGATTAAGACCCTGCGTAAACCTTTTTTACTGTCTCTTGTTGATACACATCCCCTGGTTTCTTGGTATAACCAAAGAGGAGGGTGGCGTTTTGGCATGTGGCCACGTTAGAGTTTTGCGCGCACCGGGACACTAGGGGCTTATTACTAAGGGCGTTATCCCGCCCGCCCTCACAAAGACCGAATACCTTAGGGAGTGTTCGGCGTCGCGAGTTTGGCCTTATATGCATCAGCTCCGAATCATGTCTTTGGTCAAATGTTGGGTTTGCCCGGCTCCTGTGTTTTGCTGCCTTACGTTCCGCCCTATCGGCTAAGGTGGCACCAGGAGAACTACTGCGATTGTGCCCCGGTTTGGCCAGGCGAGCACCTCAGTAGAGAAAGCCGAAAACTGACTGTCATGATATAGCGTGAGACTGGTCAACCACTCGATGACATACCGGAATCTTTAGGATTCCTCAGCATTAACGAAGGGCCGTTTCCCAGCCAGGCACATACGCGCCCTGAGTTCGGGTGAGCGCAGGCGCCACCGGGGGCTATATAAGTAGCCTCAATGTCAAACTCCTATGGCTAAGTGAAAGTGATAAAGCATCATAGTCCGATTGCCTAGTTCGCTGCGCTATCACCTCCTTTGTAGTACCAAGACGTTGGATCAAGTGTGAAAATGCGCCTTCTACGAACACCCCCGCATTATGTGCGTGGGGGCTGAAGCCGACGACTGCCATCTTTTAGATTATGTATACGTATATGTTAAAGGGCCGCACAAGAGGTATTCCAATACTTGCAGGCACAAGTATAAAAAGCTTCTACAATTTATCAAAATATTGTTTTACAATAATACATGCTATTCGAATATAGTATCCTTCGAGCACTGCGTCTCTATTAAACGAGCGCCTTGCAGAACTTCCTGAAAATAGCGCTCGGCAGGTACTCGGCTTCCATCCGAGTCTGGGGATGCAACAGCGGTGGCTTCCATTTCCGCCCAGTATGTCTTGACACGGGTAAGAGCCATCCGTGCACCCTCTATGCATGCTGACCTCTTCATCGCATTGATACGCGGCGCCGCACCAAGGAACTGTTGCACCAAGTTGAAATAACTTTTCGCCTCCGGCCTCTCTGGCCACAGATGACTCATGAAATACTTCATGGCGATTCCGGACAACCTATTTAGCTCGGCCCATTCGTCCAAACGATCGGCTAATGACAGTGGACGCTCTGGATTGTGGAACTGCGACCAGAAGAGCTTTTCCACTTCGCGATCTTCTTGATCTCGGAAGTGTTCGGCCGCATCTGCGGCACTCGCTGCTAAATCCAGATAGGTGTCCGCCGTACTCCACATCTGGTCTAACGGAGCATGTTTAGGATCACAGAACTTCCTCCGCAGCATAAAGGGCTTTCCAGCCGCGATCTCTCCGGCCTGACGCAACTCTTCCTTCATAGCTGTCATCGCAGAGCGAGCATCCTTGGCATCGGTAATGGCCTTCTTCAGGTCCAACTATTCCGCCCGATCTTCTTTTTCAAGAAGCTTGCAACGGCCAGCAGCGTTCTTCAGCCTCATGGCCATCTCGGGCCTTTCCTTCTTGCTTCGGCAGTGAGCAGCCTGTTCGGCTTTCAGCTCTTTAATTGCCTTTCCGGCAGCCGCATCACTTTTCCTGGCTTGCTCCTTGGCTCAGGCAAGTTCCGCCCGAAGATTCTCCATGGCAGCAGCACCATCTGCATCAAGCGCACACATCGTAAGATACTGGCATAAAGCTCCTCTTACCAGGAGCCGCCGAAGGAATTACATACCTTGTGCCTCGTCAAGCCGCTTGTTGATAAGCGCGATCTCGGCATCTGCCACGTCAAGTTGCCGCTTTAGCTCGGCAAATCCATTAGTCCGGCTGGCCACCGGACACTTCTCCACCTACGTATAAAGGCGGCATATTAGACCTCGGATTAACATCCTCTGTGCGCCGTCACTTTTGACAACACATAGAGTCTCAAGGGCTACTATCTACACAGGGCGCATCTTATTTATGCGCAGCTGTCCAAAAAGGGTACATTATTTCACATACCTCAAAACCTGTCAGTAAACTCCTGACGGCCTTGTGCAATCCGCTCTACGCGGATGAAATCCTCTCAATCACCGTACCCATCAATGCATGGTGCTCCTCTGAGATAGATGTTCGCCCTAGCAGATCCTTCAGCTCCTCCGACCGCGCACCAGATGGCGCCGGACTCGTCCGATGGCCCTTTTCGAAGGCCAGACGCGGAGGGCTTTGGGGGGCCATATGACTACCTTCCAGCCCCGCCGGATTCAGAGAAACCCTCCACGATGATACCTCAGGGTCGCCCGCCTCGCAAGGCGGTACGGCAGGAGGAGGCGTTCCGCTCTCCATCATCTCCGGAAGAACATCCCCCGAAAACGAGCTCTGCTGAGAAGGGCTAAGGTCCGAGCTACAAGGTAAATTTTCGATTACTTTTCTCAGATATAAAGCAGGGATTTCTTTTGTTTCTTAAAAAGAAAACTCCTCTCTACTTACGGCTCGGTGGAGGGCTGATCCCCTTGAGGGCATAATTTGGCCGAAATATCCCCCAGCATAGGACCCTCTGGCGAAGATTTCTTCCCCCGCTTTAAGGCCATGGTCTCCGGGTCTTCAGAGGCGATACTTTTCTTCCCTTGAGGAGAGGAATTTTTGATTTCTCCCTTCTGGACAACCTCCTTTGAGGAGGCTGTAGCTTCCTTGTCCCCTCCCTCGCTTCCCTTTGAAGGCACAACCTCCAACATCCTGTCTAGCACGGGACCCGGCGTGGTCTCGGGGAGGGGGGCCGGACACCTGATTAGCTTTGCTTTCGCTATCCACTTCTATTTAAAGGACAGCTCTTTTAGGGGCAATTTTATGATAAATATACGGATAGCGAGTCCGAGCACAAGGCTACTTACTTGAGTATCCGGACGATTGCAGCTCAGACCTGCATCCTTCGTAGAATCCGGACACACTACTTGTGGTCCGAAGAACAATTTGTACATCTCCACGGGCTTCATGCCAAGAAAATGTTGGAGAACTCATGGTCCCTCCGGGTTGAACTCCCACAGGCGGAGGGGGCGAGTTTGCAGGGCAGAACTCGGCGAATTAACATAACCTGCGTCACCACGAGCAGACTGATGTCTCTTTCTAGGAGATCTCAGATGTGGCCCTGCAACAGGGGCACGTCCTTTGCCGGCCCCCAATCCAGCCCCGTATTGACCCATGACGCCAGTCGTGGCGGGGGACCCAAATGAAAGGTAGGTGGCGCCACCCACTTACGGGCCCTGGGAGCGGTAATATAAAACCACTCTCGTTGCCATAAGCTGGACTCCTCTTGAAACGAGCCGTCGGGCCATGGAGTACCAGCATTCTTGCTTATAAAAGCACCTCCGCACTCCGCGTGCCGTCCCTTGATCATCTTCGGCTCTATTTTGAAGGTCTTGAGCCATAGTCCGAAGTGAGGAGTGATACGGAGGAAGGCTTCACACACGACGATGAATGAGGAAATATGGAGGATGGACTCCGGGGTTAAGTCGTGAAATTCCAGCCCATAATAATACATGAGCCCCCTCACGAAGGGATCCGTCGGGAAGCCTAGCCCCCGAAGGATGTGAGACATGAACACCACACTCTCACCGGGCTTGGGAGTGGGAATGACCTGCCCTTGAGCAGGCAGCCTATGCGAGATTTCACCAGTCAAGAACCTGGCCTCCCTCAACTTCAGCACGTCCTCCTCCGTGACGGAGGAGGGCATCCATCGGCCTCGAAGGTCGAAACCGGACATTGTCGAAGGTCCGAAGCGCCTGAAATCTGGAGCCTTGGGTGTTGGAACTCGAGGCAAAGGGCGAACTCGTTTGAGATTGAAAGAAATGAGTAAGGCCTTGGTCTCTTTATAAGAGGTTGAATACCAAGGGCCTTCCCCGTGACCGTTTGGGACTCGCCATTGATCGATAAAATATACCAACGGGTACAGTTGGGTTACCCACGCCCGTATTGATGAGAATCCCGGAATAAGGGGACACGATCTCTACTTTAACAAGACGTGCCAAGGAAACCACCTCGCTAAATGCGCTAAGGTGGGACAATAAAACGATTCGAATAAAGACTTGGCCATGGTGTGATGTCACGCTACAGAATACGTCAGCAGATTAGGTTTGTGTAAATATTATTCTCTCTATGGTAATATGTGGAAACTTATTTTGTAGAGCCGGACACTGCCTTTGTGCTAAAAACCTTCTATGAAGTACTTGGAGGAGGAACCCGCGTTGCAATGCCGAAGACAATCTGCGCGCCGGACTCGTCGTCATTAAAGCCTGGTTCAGGGGCTACTGAGGGAGTCCTGGATTAGGGGGTGTCCGGATGGCCGGACTATACCTTCGGCCGGACTCCTGGACTATGAAGATACAAGATTGAAGACTTCGTCCCGTGTCCGGAAGGGACTTTCCTTGGCGTGGAAGGGAAGCTTAGCGATACAGATATGTAGATCTCCTACCATTGTAACCGACTCTGTGTAACCCTAGCCCTCTCCGATGTCTATATAAACCGGAGAGTTTTAGTCTGTAGGACGAACAACAATCATACCATAGGCTAGCTTCTAGGGTTTAGCCTCTCTGATCTCGTGGTAGATCTACTCTTGTACTACCCATATCATCAATATTAATCAAGCAGGACGTAGGGTTTTACCTCCATCAAGAGGGACCGAACCTGCGCTAAGCAACAAGAGACAACACACAGACAAACTCTCGAGAAGAGAGGGCGGTGGCTGAGGCCACCTATGTTTGAGCAAATGGTATGGCGCCGCGAAGAATTATCCTTAGGCCCATGACCAAAACTCGTCTTTGAAGCACAAGTACCATAAAAAATGGCTAATGTGAAAGACTCGATCAATTTATGCATAATGGGGGGAGGAAGAGTTCATTGAGAGAACAACACTCCCCCTATGTCCATGCCTACATCTAAACTAGACATCAAGATGAGTGTGATGTGGTGTGCAAGGGTTCAAGTCACATTGCTCGAATCAATGATATTTAGCTCATGCCTTAACTTGCGAAAAATATTGCTTTATCCAAGGGCTTCGTGAAAATATTTGCAAGGTTATCATGAGTGTTGACATAGTTGAGATCAATCTCCCCTCGCCTAATATGACCCCGGATGAAGTGATACCGAATCTCAATATGCTTCGTCTTGAAGTGTTGCACCGGGTTGAGAGAAATCTTGATGGCATTTTCATTGTCACACCAAAGAGGCACTTTGTCACAAATGACACCTAATCCTTTAAAGTTTTCCTCATCCATAAGAGTTGTGCACAACAACTACCGGCCGCCACATACTCCGCTTCGGTGGACGAGAGAGACACACAACTTTGCTTTTTGGAAGACCAACTCACCAAAGAGCAACCAAGAAATTGGCACCCTCCGGAAGTGGACTTCCTATCCACTTTTTCTCCCGCCCAATCGGAGTCCGAATATCCTACAAGCTTGAAGTTTGATCCTCTTGGGTACCATAAGCCAAAGTTTGGGGTATGAGCCAAATATCGAAAGATTCGCTTGACCGCCACAAAGTGGCTTTCCTTAGGTGCGGCTTGAAACCGTGCACAAATTTCCACACTCAACATGGTATCCGGTCTAGATGCACAAAGGTAAAGCAAGGAGCCAATCACGGAGTGATATACCTTTTGATCCACCGCTTTACCATTGGGATCAATGTCAAGTTGGCACTTGGTGGGCATTGGAGTGGAAGCCGGCTTGACATCACTTAACTTGAATCTCTTTAGCATGTCTTGAGTGTATTTGGATTGGTTGATGAAGGTTCCTTCTCTTCTTTGTTTGACTTTGAATCCAAGGAACAACTTCAACTCTCCCATCGAAGACATCTTGAACTTAGAGGTCACGAGAGCGGTAAATTCCTCATTGAAAGCTTTGTTAGGGGAACCAAAGATAATATCATCAACATATAGTTGGCACACAAACAACTCCCCTTTGACCTTCTTAGTAAAAAGAGTGGGTTCGATCATCCCAACTTCAAATCCACAATCTTGTAGCAACTCGGTAAGGTGGTCATACCACGCACGTGGGGCTTGTTTAAGGCCATAGAGTGCCTTATCGAGTTGATACACATGATCGGGAAAGTAGGGATCCTCGAACCCGGGGGGTTGCTTGACATATACCAACTCATTAATAGGACCATTAAGAAAAGCGCTTTTCACATCCATTTGTTGCAACTTAAAGTTGTGATGAGAAGCATAAGCAATCAACAAACAAATGGATTCAAGGCGAGCAACGGGAGCAAAGGTTTCACTGTAGTCGATACCCTGGACTTGGGAGTAGCCTTGTGCCACCAATCTTGCCTTGTTGCGAACGATGGTCCCATGAGCATCTTGCTTGTTCTTGAATATCCACTTGGTTCCAATGACATTGTGGTTCCCCGTTGGCCTTGGCACCAATCTCCACACCTTGTTGTACTCGAAGTTGTTGAGTTCTTCATGCATGGCATTTAGCCAATCTGGATCTTCGAGAACCTCATATGCCTTTTGGGGTTCAACACAAGAGACAAACGTGTGATGTTCACAATAGTTTGCCAATTGTCTACGAGTGCTTACCCCCTTTTGAATGCTTCCAAGCATATTCTTCATGAGATGACCCTTGGTGGAGAGCTTGGATGCAATCTTGGCGGCACGATGCTCCAATTCCTCCTCGGGGGTGAGTCGAGGAGTGGTCACTTGAGATATGGACTTCGACTCTAAAGACATCGACAGTATGGACGACGATGTAGGAGACGAACATGAATCAGCACCTATAGGACACTGGAAAGCCACCTCGTCATATGACATATACATGGTGGATACACCCAACGAAGGCAATTGCGATGAGATAGCGGAGGATGACCCCTCCAAGAAGCAACTCAAGCGCCAATGTCAGCGGCGCCGCTCTAAGTCCCGCCAAAGCAAAAGTGGTGATACCGGCACAGGAGATAATAACACTCCGGATAGTGCCAAAGACAACAATAATCCCCTCCAGCAAGATTTAGAGCAGGAGGATGAAGGAGCCAGCTCTCCTGAGAGAGCGACAGACGGAGAAGAGGAGGATGATCACATGCCCCCCTCCGAAGACGAGACAAGCCTCGGTGATGATGAATTCGCCGTACCAGAGGATCCCATCGAACAAGAGCGCTTCAAGCGACGGCTTATGGCCACAGCAAATAGCCTGAAGAAAAAGTAGCAGCAGCTTCAAGCTGATCAAGATCTTCTAGCTGACAAATGGACTGAAGTCCTCGCGGCCGAGGAATATAAACTCGAGCGTCCTTCCAAGAGTTACCCAAGGCACAGGTTACTACCCCGACTGGAGGAAGAAGCATATGATACGGCTGATCGGCCACCTCATGGCCGCGATAGAGAGGCATTCCAGCCAAAAGCTCAGCCTCCACCCCAACGCCATTCAAATAAAAGGGTTTTTATCAGTTATGCCACCGGTTGTGTCCCACTACTCAATTTTGCCACTAGAAATTTCAACTGCTCAAAAGTGCCATCGCTTCATTAGACACATGCTCAAAAATGCCACTAAACACCATTATTGAGATCTCAAATCTCTTTTGCCATGTTATAATGACATAAATATCTATGAACCAACATGCCAACTCTCCCTCTATCTCACTACAATAAAGTATGGGGCCCACTTGATCCCAACAGCGTTCTTATTTTCCTATAAAATTATTCGCTCGGTTACTCCTGACAAGTGGGGCCACACATATCATTGTGAGATAGAGAGAACTGACATGTGGGTCTAGGCTTATTTTTGTCATAGAACATGGTCAACGGGTTTGACGTAAAAATAACAATGTCTAATGGCATTTTTGAGCAAACATCTAACAGAATGGTGGCATTTTTGAGATATCTAATGGCATTTTCGAGCAAGCATCTCAAGGATTGATGGCATTTTTGAGCAGTTGTAACTTCTAATGGCAAAACTGAGTAGTGGGACACAACTAATGGCATACATGATAAAAAACCCCAAATAAAAAGGCATGGGGAGATACGCCAGACCTGCGAGACATATTGGAGGACAAGGCAAAGCATTCAAGATCGATCTATGGATCACGAGGGCGCACCACTCTGCGAGACGACAAACGTCACGCCGAATATAGTAAAAGCAAATCCGGCCGGGCCGAACACAGCGGGCAAGACCCATTTGAGCTGCGTCGCGATATAGCCCAATACAGAGGCGTCGCACACCCCTTATGCTTCACAGACGAAGTAATGGAACATAAATTCCCAGAAGGTTTCAAACCTATAAATATTGAATCATACGACAGCACAACAGATCCCGCAGTATGGATTGAGGATTTCCTCCTCCACATCCACATGGCCCGCAGCGATGACTTACACGCCATCAAATACATCCCACTAAAGCTTAAAGGGCCAGCGCGGCATTGGCTTAACAGCTTGCCAGCGAACTCCATTAGTTGTTGGGAAGATCTGGAAACCGCATTCCTCGACAACTTTCAGGGCACTTATGTGTGACCACCAGACGCCGATGACTTGAGCCACATAATTCAGCAGCCAGAAGAGTCGGCCAGGCAATTCTGGACTCGGTTCCTTAGAAAGAAAAATCAAATCGTCGACTGTCCGGATGCGGAGGCCTTACCAGCATTCAAGCACAACATCCGAGACGAGTGGCTAGCCCGGCACCTTGGTCAGGAAAAGCCAAAATCTATGGCAGCCCTCACGACGCTCATGACCCGCTTTTGTGCGGGAGAAACCAGCTGGCTGGCTCGCAGTAATAACATATCAAAGAACCATGGTACCTCAGATACCAAGGACGGCAATAGCAGGTCACGTCGCAACAAGCATAAGCGCCGCATTAATAGCAAAAATACTGAGGATATGACAGTTAATGCCGGATTCAAAGGCTCTAAACCCGGTCAGCGGAAAAAGCCATTCAAGCAAAGTGCGCCGGGTCCGTCCAGCTTGGACCGTATACTCGATCGCTCGTGTCAAATACACGGCACCCCAGACAAGCCAGCCAACCACACCAACAGGGATTGTTGGGTGTTCAAGCAGGCCGGCAAGTTAATTGCCGAAACCAAGGACAAGGGGCCGCATAGCGATGATGAGGAGGAGCCCCGGCAGCCGCACACTGGAGGACAGAAGAGGTTTCCCCCGCAAGTGTAGACGGTGAACATTGTATACTCAACCCACATCCCCAAGAGGGAGCGGAAGCGTGCGCTCAGGGACGTATATGCGTTGGAGCCAGTCGCCCCAAAGTTCAACCCTTGGTCCTCCTGTCCGATCACCTTCGATCGCAGGGACCACCCCACTAGTATCTGTCATGGCGGATTCGCCGCACTGGTCCTAGACCCAATGATCGACGGATTTCACCTCACTCGAGTCCTTATGGACGGCGGCAGCAGCCTGAACCTGCTTTATCAGGACACAGTGCGCAAAATGGGTATAGACCCCTCAAGGATCAAACCCACAAAAATGACCTTTAAGGGTGTCATTCCAGGTGTAGAGGCCCATTGCACAGGCTCAATTACACTGGAAGTGGTCTTCGGATCCCCGGATAACTTCCGAAGCGAAGAGTTAATCTTCGATATAGTCCCATTCCGAAGTGGTTATCACGCGCTGCTCGGGCGAACCACATTCGCTAGATTCATTGCGGTACCGCATTATGCATACCTCAAGCTCAAGATGTTAGGACCTCACGGAGTTATTACAGTCAATGGAAACATGGAGCGCTCTCTCCGATTAGAGGAGCACACCGCAGCCCTCGCAGCAGAAGCGCAAAGCAGCCTCTCAAGGCAATCAACTAGTTCGGCGTTTCAAAGCCTGAACACCTTCAAGCGCGCTTGGGGCAATCGGCAAATAGACCGCCTGGCGCAATCTAAGCTCGCGTAGCAATACGGCGGCCACCCCAATCCCAGCCCAATGGCGATATTCGTGCCACACGTACATAATTACGCATTAAAAATACCATGGGGCACAGGTGGGGAGGGGGGCACAACTGCGGCACGCCCCAAAACGCGGCCTAAACCGCACTAGGGGCTTCCCGTTTGGTTATTTTCCTTTCTTTTAGGACCTTAATCTCTGGAAAGACTGTCCGGCAGCACTATTGCCGAACACATGATGCAGCAACCAAGGAGGCGGACAGCTATGTTATACCACGGAATTCCCAGGTTGATTACAATAACGAGTGAAATATTCAATTTAATATCATTCCTCAGCTTGCCCTTGGAAGGGACATAGTCCTACTCCTTGCTTATCGCACTATCTGTATCACTCTGCTTTAACACAATTTTTCAATAAAAAATGCATGACATTACGACTATTATTGCATTCTTGTTATATATATATATATGTGTGTGTGTGTGTGTGTGTGTGTGTGTGTTCATTAATGACGCCTTGCAACCGTACACTCTGGTACGACCAATACACTAGGGGCTTACGTACCCCACAATGCGGTGTGAAAAGTCCGAACACTTTCAGAAGTGCGGCACCCCGAACTTATAGCATTATATGCATCAGCTCCGAATCATGTCTTTGGTCAAATGTTGGGTTTGCCCGGCTCCTATGTTTTGGTACCTTACGTTCCGCTCTATCGGCTAAGGTAGCGCTAGGAGAACTACTGCGATTGTGCCCCGGTTCTGCCGGGCTGAGCACCTCAGTAGAGAAAGCTAAAACTGACTGTCATGATAAGGCGAGAGACTGGTCGCTGTTCGGCGAGGTTTTTCGAGTCCCTAAAGACTTATGGAGCTTAGGGCGAGGGGCCGGCCCTGTCCGGCTTACAGCCGTGTATCGCTCCCTGAATTCGGTCTTCCGAATACTAGGGGCTTCGCCGAAATTTAACATTATAGAATTCTATGGCTAAGTGAGAGTGATAAAGCATTATTAGTCCGGTTGCCTTATTCGTTGTGCTGAGCACCTCCCTCGAAGGACCCAAATATGGGAACAAGAGTGCTCAGGTTTATCCCGAACACCCCAGTGCTCGTGGCATGGGGGCAGAAACCGAGGACTAGCCATCTCTCAGATTGGATAAACAGCCAAACAGAAGGTAATATTTTAAATTCCAACAAGCGTTGCATAGCGCATATGAAACAAGTTTTCATACATACAGGATAAAACAAGCAAGTCTCATTCAAATATTACATATTTTGAGCACTCATCCGTGATAAGACGGGCACCCGATAGAACACCCTCATAGTACATCTCGGGGTGGCGGTGCTCCTTGCCCTCCAGCGGCCCCTCCTTGATCAGCTTCACGGCATCTAGCTTGACCCACTGCAGTTTCACACGGGCGAAAGCCCGGCGTGCACCTTCAATGCAGACGGATCGCTTGACGACCTCCAGCCGTGGGCAGGCATCCACAAGCCGCCTCACCAGGCCGAAGAAGCTGTTCGGAAGGGCGTCGCCAGGCCACAGCCGGACTATAAAGCTCTTCATGGCCTGATCGGCCGCCTTATGTAGCTCGACCATCTACTTCAGCTGGTCGCTCACTGGCACCGGATGTTCGTCCTCAGCATACTGAGACCAGAACAGCTTCTCCGTCGAGCTTTCGTCCTCGGCCTGGTAAAATTCTGCGGCATCGGACACACTGCGGGGCAAATCTGCGAATGCTCCTGAAGAGCTCCGGATCCGGGTAAGTAATCGGTAATTTACTTCTACATGCTTGCTTTGCATATAGAAAGCCTTACCCGCTGCTATCTTCTTCATCGTGTCGATCTCTTGGAGGGCCTTTTGGGCCTCGGCCTTGGCACTTTTTACACTCTCGAGGGCCGCGGCAAGCTCAGACTCCCGCGTCTTGGAGTCAAGCTCCAACGCCTCGTGCTTCGCCACAAGAGCCTGGAGCTCTTGCTGCACCTCGCCCACCCGAGCCTCATGCTTCTCTCGCTCGGTGCGCTCCTTGGGCGCTGTATCTTCGGCCTTGGCCAGCGCTTGCTTCAGGGTCGCCACCTCGGTCGTGGCCCCTGGCAAACATACAATGATCCTGCCATTTTGCAATCGCATCCTTTTTTATATATACATATCTATAGACGGGGTATTACTTACCCTTGTTCTCCTCGAGCTGCCTCTTGGCAAGGCCGAGCTCTTTCTTGGACCCCTCGAGGTCCTGCTTCAGTACGGCAACCTCTGCAGTTAGTGCGGCGGACGCCAGCAGCGAAGCCTGCATATGCATATTGACATACTTATATTAGACTCCTGCGATATTATTTGATCCTCTGTTCGGCTTTTCTTTGTGAACACCGAACAAAGCATTAGGGGCTACTGTCTATGTGGTAATATTTCTACTACATTTTAAAACACTTACCTCAAAGCCTGTTAGAAGGCTGGCACAGGCTTCAGTCAATCCGCTCTTGGCGGACTGAACCTTCTGAATCGCCGCACTCATGATAGTACGGTGCTCCTCGTCGATGGAAGCGCTGCGAAGCGCTTCCAGAAGATTGTCCGGTGCCTCTGGATGGACAGAGGTCACCGGCACAGGCGTCTTGCCCTTCTTAGAAGGAGGCCGCCAGCCCGAGCCCAGAATCGCTGGAGGGTCCGGCACGGTGTTCGGCTGAGGGCCGAACTCGGAGCTCTCGAGGGCCCCGTCCCCGCGGCTCCCGGAGTTCGGAAGGTCGCCTTGAGGTGCCTCCAGGACTGTCTCCCCTCGATCCGGTGCCTCTTGAGATAGCACGTCGGCGTCGTCGGCAGGATGAGGGGAGGTGGCGGCCGGGACTGGATCGCTATCCATGTCCGACAAGCCCAAGGAGCCGTCCGACGATACATCGATACTGGCTCGTGGCGGCCTGCATAATTGCGTTCGGCGTTAGAGAAAGCAGTGCGACAAAGGAATCCTAGGAGTTACTCTGGTATCCGAATACTTACGATCTCCCCGGGGGCTTGACCCTGGGCAACCACTCGCCTTCGCCTTCATCGGCGGTGGTGGAACTGTCCGGAAGGAGAGTCCTTCCCTTCTTGGACCCTCCGGCCTCCCAGTTGGGGCGGCCTTCCTTTTCTTGTCTCCCCCAGTCGGTGGGGGAGCATCTTCTTCTTCTTCTTCCTCGTCTTCGGGGGAAGAGTGCGCCGCAGAGTCATCGGACGGTGAGTCCGACGACGCCTGGCGTCAGGAACTCTTTCGGGTTCCCTTGGCCTTCTTGGTCTTCTCCGGCACCTTATAAGGGGCCGGAGTCAGCATCTTTGCCAGAAGAGCGTCTGCGGGGCCTCCGGGCAAAGGAGCCGGACAGTCGATCTGTCCGGCCATCTTCTGCCAGTCCTGTCAATGGTACGAGAGTTTAGATCCCGCATAGAGTCAATCTATATAAAAAAATAAGTATCCTGTGAAAGGTAAAGCAGCTTACCGCACTGGCTTGGCGCTTCACGCTGAATCCGCGATCCTCGGTAATAGGGGGAGGGACCTCGACACTTTTGAACAGCACCCTCCAGGCGTCTTCATGAGTCGGGTCGAAGAGCCTATTCAGAGTTCGATGATGCGCCGGATTGAACTCCCACAAGGTGAACTCCCGTTGTTGGCATGGGAGTATCCGGCGGATGAGCATAACCTGGACTATGTTGACAAGCTTGAGCTTCTTGTCCACCATGTTTTGAATACATGTTTGGAGTCCGGTCAGCTCTTTGGAACTACCCCAGGACATGCCCTTTTCTTTCCAGGAGGTGAGCCGCATGGGGATGCCAGATCGGAACTCGGGGGCCGCTACCCATGCGGGGTCGCGCAGCTCGGTGATATAGAACCACCCCGATTGCCACCCCTTTATGGTTTCCACAAAGGAGCCCTCGAGCCATGTTATGTTGGGAATCTTGCCCACCATGGCGCCTCCGCACTCCGCCTGGCGGCCGCCCACCACCTTCGGCTTGACATTGAAGGTCTTCAGCCATAAGCCGAAGTGGGGCTTGATGCGGAGGAAGGCCTCACACACGACGATAAACGCCAAGATGTTGAGGATGAAGTTCGGGGCTAGATCGTGGAAATCCAGGCCGTAATAAAACATGAGCCACCGGACGAAGGGATGGAGAGGGAATCCCAGTCCGCGGAGGAAATGGGTGAGGAATACCACCCTCTCATGGACCTGGGGGTGGGGATGAGCTGCCCCTCATCTGGGAGCCGGTGCGCGATGTCGTCGGGCAGGTATCCGGCTCTCCTCACTTTCTTAATGTCTCCCTCCGTGACGGAGGAGACCATCCACTTGCCTCCCGCTCCAGACATGATTGGAGAAGGTCGACGTGGGAAGTGCGGACTCAGGCGCTAGAGCTCGAGTGTGCGAAAACGGATGGGTAAGGGAGGAAGAAGGCGTGGATAGAAAGGTGAATCCTTATCCCTTTATATGGGCGGACGAAACTAAGCGTCCCCACTTGCCTGGTAAAACTCGCTTATCCCCCAAGCGCCACAATTGATGGCGCGGTTGGGTTACCCACACCCATATTGATGAGAATCCCGTAATAAGGGGACACGATCTCTGCTTTGACAAGACGTGTCGAAAGACTGCCTCACATTATGCGCGGGGCTGGTTAAAAGAAACGGTTCGAGTAATCACCGGGCCATGATGTAACGTCATGCTGCCAAAACAAGCCAGTAAATTAGATATGCGAAAATATTATTCTCTCTACGGTGGAATGTGGAACTTATTTTGCAGGGTCGGACACTATCCTCATATTCAAATTCTTCTACGGTGTATTCGGAGAAGGAACCCGCCTTGCAATGCCGAAGACAATACTGCGCGCCAGACTCATCGTCATTGAAGCCTGGTTCAGGGGCTACTGAGGGAGTCCTGGATTAGGGGGTCTCCGGACAGCCGAACTATCTCCATTGGCCGGACTGTTAGACTATGAAGATACAAGATTGAAGACTTCATCTCGTGTCCGGATGGGACTCTACTTGGCATGGAAGGCAAGCTAGGCAGTACGGATATGGATATCTCCTCCTTTGTAACCGACCTTGTGTAACCCTAACCCTCTCCGATGTCTATATAAACCGAAGGGTCTTAGTCCGTAGGACAACAACCATAACATACAATCATACCATAGGCTAGCTTCTAGGGTTTAGCCTCTCTGATCTCGTGGTAGATCTACTCTTGTACTACCCATATCATCAATATTAATCAAGCAGGACGTAGGGTTTTACCTCCATCAAGAGGGCCCGAACCTGGGTAAAACATCGTGTCCCCTGCCTCCTGTTACCATCCGGCCTGGACGCACAGTTCAGGACCCCCTACCCGAGATCCGCCGGTTTTGACACCGACAATCATCTTGAGCGCCGTCTTGAGCTTGTTCTTAATCTTGAGGTAGCTCTTGATCTTGAACTTGCTCAGAGGAGAGAACTTAACCTTGGGCATCACTTGGTGATTCAACACCGTCTTGAGATTGATCTTGCCCTTGGTCTTGTTCATGAGGTTGAGGGCCTTCACTTTGTTCTTCGGAAGCATGTGGGCCTTGGGTTGGTGATGGCTCCACTTGAGCGGAGAATTGTCCTTCTCCTTCGGCCACAAGGGGTTCCTCAATGGGTAGGATAAAACCAACTCCCATTCTTCTTATGGCTTGAGGAGGAATTTCATCACCTACATCACAAGTGCCACTTTGCTCCACTTGGGAGCCGTTATTCTCATCAAACTCCACGTTACACATCTCCTCAATAAGTCTCGTGGACTTATTGAGGACACGGTAAGCATGAGAGTTTGTAGCATAACCAACAAATATGCCCTCATAAGCTCTCGCCTCAAATTTAGACAACAGAACACCTTTCTTGAGAATGAAACGCTTACACCCGAAAGTACTTGAGGTTGGGCTTGTTACCGGTGAGTATCTCATATGGAGTCTTGTTCAAACCCTTGCGGAGGTAGAGCCGATTGGAAGCATGATAAGCGGTGTTGATGGCTTCGGCCCAAAAGTTGTATGGAGACTTGATCTCCGCCATCATGGTCCTTGCCGCATCCGTCAATGACCGGTTCTTCCTCTCCACTACACCATTTTGTTGAGGGGTGTATGGTGTGGAATATTGATGCTTGATCCCCTCATCACTAAGAAACTGATCCAAGGTGTAATTCTTGAACTTGGTGCCGTTGTCACTTCTTATAGTCAAGATATTTGCATTGTGTTGGCGTTGAGCTTCATTTGCAAAGTCAATGACGGTTTGTTGGGTTTCGCTCTTCCTCTTGAAGAAATATACCCACGTGTATCTTGAATAGTCATCCACAATAACCAAGCAATACTTTCTTCCCCCAAGACTATCAAAGGATGGAGGCCCAAAGAGATCCATGTGAAGGAGCTCCAAAGGCCTCTTCGAGTAAATGATAGTCGTGGGAGGATGAGCCTTCTCATGTAGCTTTCCTTCAATACAAGCACTACAAGCACGACCTTTAACAAAACTAACATTTGTTAGTCCACGGACATGGTACCCCTTGAGAAGACTTTGCTACGATCTCATATTGACATGGGCTAGACGGCGATGCCAAAGCCAACCCACGTCAACTTTAGCCATTAGGCATGTCGCGGTCTTAGTGGGTCGCTCCGAAAAGTTAATCACATAAAGACCGTTCTCGACATGCCCAACAAAGGCTACTTTAAGAGTCTTGCTCCATGATACATCTCCAACGTATCTATAATTTTTTATTGCTCCATGCTATATTATCTTCTGTTTTGGACATTTTTGGGATTTATTATCCACTTTTATATTATTTTTGGGACTAACCTATTAACCGGAGGCCCGGCCCAGAATTGTTCTTTTTTGCCTATTTTAGGGTTTCGAAGAAAAGGAATATCAAACGGAATGAAACCTTTGGGAACATGATTTTTGGAACAAACAAGATCCAGGAGACTTGGACCCTACATCAAGCAACCAATAGGGAGGCCACGAGGTAGGGGGCGCTCCTACCCCCCCCCCAGGCGTGCCCTCCCCCCTCGTGGGCCCCCTGTTGCTCCATCGACGTACTTCTTCCTCCTATATATACCTACGTACCCTTCAAACGATCAAATACGGGTGGCTTATCATTGTGGGAGCCAATAAGACGTCGCCGGTGCCTGGAAACGGGATGAGGCGAAGACATGCACGCCGGCGAATCTTACCCAGCTTCGGGGCTCTCCATGGAGATAACACCCCTACTGCTGCTCTGCGGGGTCTCCGCATGATCACTAGATGAATAAGTAGCTACACGATGCTCCTTGAGCTGTTTGGCGAGAGGAGGAAGAAGGGCAAGGCTTGCTCTCTTCTCCTCCCTGCGTGGTGTCTAAAACTAGCAGGGATCGATCTCTCTTTGCATGGATGCCCCGGGGGGTTTATATAGGCCTACCCCCCGGGGGTACAATGGTAATCCGGCTGGGCGCGGGGCCCAGCCATCTGTGTCTACGCTCTCCGGCTTCTACGCCAGCTGCTGGGGCCCGCCAGCATGTGGGTCCCGCCGGCTGCCGGCTCCTTGGTCGACAAGCAGGCCCCACTATCTAGGGCCTTGTCGGCGGCTGGTTACTGTTGCTTAATCTTAGTGACGAGGGCTTCGCCGAGGTGGGCATGGCTATAGTGCCGCCACCCGGCGGGCGATCGCTGTAGCCTCACCGTGTCTTGTCTCCTTAATGGGGCGTCTTCTTCGAGGGAGGTGGCAAGCCAGCTGTGGGGAGTCAGCTCTATCTTGGGCCGACTGGGGGAGGCCTGGCCGCCTTCGGTGTCTCTCTGCCCGAAGGGGCCCACCGCCCGTGGGCCGCGCCAGCGGTCCGTCGTGGTTGACATCAGGGTCATCGTGGCAACAGTGCCGCGCCGGACGAGTCATGGCCACCCGTACGGCGCACTGTGCCAGGCGTGCTCCGGGATTCGGGGGTGGCAGGCTTCACTGTAGCCACGCCCCGTCACATTGCCGTTATGTGGATGCAGACTTCCAGGGTACGATCTTGACCGCTTTATGGGAGCCGGCTTCTTGGAGTCGGCCCTCTCGCGGCCGGCTTCTCGGAGCCGGCCCTCCCGCGGCGTTTCTTCATGAGGGCTGAAGTCGGGCCGCCTTCCAATAGCCGGCCTGGAGACAGCCGGCAAGGGGAAGGCGGCCCTGTGTCTTGGATTCTTGAGGGCCGAATCGGCTCGTAATTTTTTCAGAAGGGCCAGGGGGAGCCGGCTAGGCTACCCATGGTTATTTACTCCGACAGTAGTCCCCGAAGCTGATCGAGCTTCGAGGCGGACAAAGGGACGAGAAGCTAGGTCAGCTTCCTATCCCGAGGGGCCGGCTTTTGCATGTGCGCGCCGTCTTCGGAAAGCTCCATTTCTTGTAGGCGGGAACGTGGGTCGCCCTGCGAGCTGACCCCGCGCCATTCCGCGGGCCACGTGGCGAGGAAGTCCTGCCAACGCACGTGCGCGACGGGACGCCGCCGCAGGCCCGGGCCCGCCACTCGCGGGCCTTGGTCCGAGCGCGGATCTTCTACGGCCCACATGGACCGCTCGCCTCCCCGCGGCGGTTTTATTCTGCCATCAAGGCACAATAATCGCGGGACGTGGGGGAGTGGGCACAGTTGATCCCCACGTTCCCCCACGCTGCGCCTCCTCGGCTCCGCCGCACGGTCTATAAGTAGGAGGAGGAGGGGGAGCGGCAGAGGCTCGCGCGCTCTCCCTCACTCCGCCCCTTCTTTCCCTCCTTCTTCTTCTCTTCGCCACAGCAACTCTTCGCAGCGCCGTTCCGTCGTTGCTTCGTCTTGCTCCCCGCTGCGGCAACCCTTCGCCGCGCCGTTTCGCCGTCGCTTCGTCTTGCTCCCTGCCGCATTGCTCCCATGGCGTTGTCGAGCTCGTGGGATGGCTCCAACGTCCACGAGGACCACGTCGAGTTCCTTCGCCGGACGCGGCGTCTGCCCGGCAAGAACCTAGTGCGGGTTCGTCAAGCGCCGGCGAGGGAGATTTCGCCGGCACCGGAGGAGGGCGAGCGGGTGATCTCCCGCTTGCACTGCCTGCGCGGCTTTGGCCTCCCGGCGAGCGGATTCCTTTGAGCCTTCCTCGAATTCTACCACCTCCAGCCGCATCACCTCACGCCCAACACGGTGATGCTGCTGTCGGCCTTCGTCACCCTGTGCGAGGGTTTTCTTGGAGTTCTCCCCACGCTTGAGCTCTGGGGGAGTTCTTCCAAAGCAAGCTCGGCACCGTCGTAGCGGGCGTGCCCGCCCCCTACGGAGCCTTCATTGCCATGAGGCAGGCGAGCGAGAACAATCTGTTCTCGTCCATTCCGCTGATCCAGTCGGTGAAGCTTTGGCAGAAGTCTTATTTTTATGTGAAGAACGTCGCCCAGCAAGGCGACTACGTCAACCTACCGGCTTACGTAGCCGGCCCGCCGGCTGGGAGGCAACCTTCGTGGAGCTACCGGGCCAGGTCACTGTCTCAGGCCGGGAACGTAGCCGTCTCCCGGCTTCGGGTGATGATCCAGTCGGAGGGCCTGACCGGGGCCGACTTGGTGGCCGCCTTCGTGGAGCGCCGGGTTCTTCCGCTCCAAGGCCGGCCTCACATGATCTGCCAGATGAGCGGCCGCTTCGACCTGTGTCAGCTGAGCACCAGGGAGATGCCTCACGCAGAGGTGTCTTACATGGTGAATTACATCTCCAACTGCAAGCTCGCCGAGGATTGGCGATACGGCAAGGAGCCATATTCCCGCGCCAACCCTCCACCTTTCGTAAGTTCTTTCTTCTTTTCTTCCTTTTTGTAGCCGGCCTCATGATAGCCGACTCTTGATCAATTGGTTTGCTTTTAGCAGAACCCTCTTCTTCCGCCGACAGCCGGGGCCGCGGGGGTAGAGCGCCAGCTCCTCCCTGACCGCACGGTGGACGACGCCGACGATCCGGACCTGGGAGCGGCCGCCATGGAAGACGCCATCGTGGGGGAAGGCGACGAGGCCGGAGGCGCGGGACTCGGGGCTAGCTTCGAAGACTGGCCGGACGACGACGAGGTCGAAGTCGCCCCGCACCGCCAGCCGGTGCCTGATCATCAAGGCGCGGGCTCGTCCACCGTGCCGGCTGCCTGTGGCGGCGCGCAGAAGCACCAGGCCACATCGACCTTCTTCGGCAGCCGGCTGAAGAAATCCAAGGCTTCCATGGCGGCGACCAAGTGGGATGAGGCGGCCGCGAAGGCGGCCCGCTTCCGCAAGGTGGTGAAGCAGCCGCAGGCGATCTCTGCGTAAGTCGTTGAATGTCTTGCGTATATTTTTTTTTGTCTTTTTCGTCTGAAGCTCTTCTAAACCTTTCTTTTCTTGCCGGACAGGGCGACGCTTTCTCTCGACGCGGGCTGTCATCCGGGTGAGTCTTCTAGACTTGGTTATTTTGTTCTTTTGGTTTCTTCCATGGGGGCGCGTCAGCGCACCCACTGGGTGTAGTCCTCGAGTTCCAAGCCGGCTGCTGCGCAGGCGGCTTGGAACTTACTAGGTTCTGACAACTTAACTTATCCTTGCTTCCTGTATAATCTTTCAGGAGTATCACAACCTCCGTGCAGCCGCCTTCAACTCCCAGGCTCAGGAGCTAGGCAGGAGAACCGAGGACCTGACCAGCAGCCGGAGTGCGTATTTGTTTCGTTCATCTCCTGTGGGGGCGCGTCAGTGCACCCACTGGGTGTAGTCCCCGAGATTCGGGCCGACTGCTGAGCAGCCAAGTCGGATCTTCCTTGATGACTTCACCTTATTAATTTCCTTTGTCTTCATGCTTGCAGGAGCCAATGCCGACTTGAGGGAGTAGCTCAGCAGGGCCCAGGCCGCCCTTCGCGCCAAGGAAGCCGAGTACAGCGCCTTGGTCCTGGAGCGTGACCGCCTGGTCAAGAAGTTGGCCGACCAGGAGGAGAGCCATAAGGCGGCCCTGAAGAAGGCGCAGGACAACGACGACGCCCTGAAGGCCGAGTTCGAGACCGAAGCGGCGGGCTGGGCTGAAGCGAAGCACGCGCTGAGCGAGGGCTTCAGCCGTATCGAGGATCCGATCAACGGTAAGCCGCCTTCTTCACTCCCTGCTTGCCCTTTGATCCCTGATTTGTGTTCTAACTTGTGCTGCTTTTTGTTCTCTGTGCAGACTACTTTCCCGGCTACTCCTTCTTCGCCACCCAATCCATCGAGGCCCATCGCGAGGCACGCCGGCAGGCAGGGGCTGAAATTGCACCGGACGCAAGCCGGACGCTCGAGGAGCAGCTCTTGGCGGTCCAAGCCCGGCTGCAGCCGGCTCACCGTATGCTCCGCCCCCTCCAGCGCGCCGGGGCGCAGGTGTTGGCCGCCCTCTGGCCAAGCGAGACGATTCCCCGCACCCCGAATCGGACTGCCGACTGGCTGGAGGTGGCGGTTGGCTGCTTCGAGGCCTGGAAGGCGTCGGCAGCCCAGCTTGGAGCTGGGCGGGCACTGGAGTTCGTCCGAGCCTGGTATCCGGTGCTGAACCTGGACCAGCTGCGCACCTGGCGACTGGAGGCCAACAAAGAGTTGGAGGAGGTGCGGCCGGCTATCGCTCAGCGCGCTTCGACGACCGCCGAGTGTACTGACATCAGCGTCTTCGCTCCTGAGATCAATGATGACGGCGTTGCCCAGCCGGAGGAGTGGTTTGGGCTGGACCCGGCAGTGGGTGAAGACTCGGCAGAGGAGATCGCCTCCAGCGATGAAGGCGAAGACGACGAAGGAGAGGAAGGCGAAGACGTTGAGCCGACTGGTGAAGCGGGCAGCCAGCCTCAGCCTGATTGTGCCTCCGGCAGCAAGGCGCGTGCTAGCGCGCCCTCTGCAGGAGGCGGTAATCATGCCGAGGCTCGCCAACCGGCCACTCCTCCAGCCGGCACTGCCGTCTCCACCAACCTACCCGACTCTCCAGTCGCTCCCTTTGCCTAGTCTGTCGTCCTTGTTTTTTCCTGCTTGTTGCCTTTTGAACAACTTTATTAAACTTGCGCAGTTCCACCCACTGGGGGTGTATTCGAACTATGTTGAATGCTGGCCTTTTGAAGGTCTTTATGTAAATATTATTGTGTGTTTCGTTTCCATTCATGTATGCTTTTTATCCTTAGGCTGTTTTCTTTGCCGCCTTCCCCTTCTGGGAAGGCAAGTACTCGAGCTTTCTTAGATTGGAGCGAGGTGAATGGAAGCCGGCCGGCCGGCTACTCTGGTAGACGGTCGGCGGTGGGAGAAAAACTGGCTTTTGTTATATTGGTCCGTTAGTCCCTAGTCGTTTTTCGTGTGGGAACCTGTTCCTGCCTTTAACTCTTGCCAGCCGGACAGCCGGTTCTTCGAACTGCGACTTTTGGCAAGAGAAGTCTTGGGAGCCGGCACACTACTTGTCTGACTGCGGGTAGGACTTCTAATATAACTCCAGGCGGCCAGTCCCCGGGCCGACTAGTCAAATTCGATGCCGGACGGAAAAAGTGCATGCAATGACAAGGCCATAAGCATGATACTTTTCATTCATAGATAAAAGATGGCAGTCCCCGAGCTCTCTTCGGGGGGCCTATTGTCTCGTACTTAGTACAAAAGTTAGCGTGATACATACCGCATTTCAACTGTAAAACCTTCGGAGGAGGTTGGCGTTCCATGGTCGTTCCGACTCCTTGCCGGAGTCGTCTCTCTTTCGTGCCTTCGGCTTCTGCGCGTCGATCAAGTAGTAGGAGTCATTGCCTAAGGCTCTGCTGATGACGAAGGGGCCCTCCCAAGGGGCCGAGAGCTTGTGCTGGTCGGCTGTTCGCTGGATCAGCCGGAGCACAAGATCGCCCTCTTGGAAAGATCTTGGCTTGACCTTCCGGCTGTGGTAGCGGCGCAGGCCCTGCTGATAGATAGCAGACCGGCTGAGGGCTAACAGCCGGCCTTCTTCCAGCAGGTCGACACCGTCTTCTCGTGCTTCCTTGGCCTCGGCTTCCGTGTAGATGGTCACCCGAGGCGAGTCGAACTCGATGTCAGTTGGGATGACTGCCTCGGCACCATATACGAGGAAGAAAGGAGTGAAGCCGGTTGACTTGTTTGGTGTAGTGCACAGACTCCAGAGGACAGCCGGCAGCTCATCGAGCCAACAGCCGGCTGAACGCTCCAGCGGTACGATCAGTCGGGGCTTGATGCCGGAAAGGATGAGAACATTGGCTCGCTCGACCTGGCCGTTTGACTGCGGGTGGGCAACGGACGCTAGGTCCAACCGGATGCCTTGCGTTGCGTAGAAACGTGCCAAGGCTCCCTTGGCGAAATTCGTGCCATCGTTGGTGATGATGCTGTGTGGTATGCCGTACCGAGTTGTTATATCTGCGATAAATGTCACGGCAGTCGGCCCATTCAGCTTCTTGATCGGCTTTGCCTCAATCCATTTGGTGAATTTGTCCACGGCGACAAGCAGATGTGTCATGCCGCCGCGCGCCATTTTGAATGGGCCCACCATGTCCAGTCCCCAAACGGCGAAGGGCCAAGTGAGGGGAATGGTCTTGAGTGCTGAAGCCGGCATGTGTTGCTTGGAGCTGAAGAGTTGGCACCCTTTGCAATGTTTAACTAACTCCTTGGCGTCATCCAAAGCAGTCGGCCAAAACAAACCATGGCGGAAGGCTTTGGCGACGAGTGATCTTGAGGCCGCATGGTGGCCGCATTCTCCTTGGTGGATGTCTCTGAGGATTGCAATGCCCTTCTCTTGCTCGACGCATCGCTGGAGGACCCCAGTGACACTGCGCTTGACGAGTTCTCTGTTGACGATTGTGTATGCTCCGGCTCGGCGTTGGACTTGTCTTGCCTCTACTTCGTGAGTCGGCAGATCTTGGTTTATTAAGAAGTTGAGGATGGATTGAGCCCATGATGGAGCTGCGACCTCTTCTATTGCCAAAACGGCTACTGCGAACAGGGCGGGCGGGCTGGGCGGTGAAATGCTTGAGTCAGCCGCCGCCTACTGTGTTGGTGTAGTCTCCGGGCCGACTACCGCAGTCCCCGAGCCGGGTGTGGCAGTCCCCAGGTCGGGCATAACTACGGAAGTCCCCGAGCCGCCTGCTGATGCCCCCTGGCCGACTATCGAAGTCCCCGGGTCGCCTTCTTGGTTCTTCGAGCCGGACCCGGCCGCGTCGGGGTCAGGCAGCACGAAGATGGAATAGGACTCTGGAGACGGCTTGATAGACGGCTTGAGGAGGCGTTGTAGAGAGACACCGGTTGGTATTGCTTGCCGAGTGGAGCCTATTCGAGCCAGGGCATCAGCTGGCTCGTTGTCGGCTCGTGGTACGTGGAGGAACTCGCATCCTTCAAAATACCCACTGATCTGCTGAATGAGGAAGCAGTAGCTTGCCATATTTGCGTCCTTGGCATCCCAGTCGCCAGATGATTGTTGGACCACCAAGTCCGAGTCGCCATAACATAGGATCCGGCGAATGCCGAGTTCTTTGGCAAGCCGGAGCCCGTGTATGAGCGCCTCGTACTCGGCCATGTTGTTGGAGGCGGCAAAGTGAATTTGCAGCGTGTATCTGAGCTTGTCCCCTTTGGGGAAGGTGAGGATGATGCCGGGTCCCAAGCCGGTGCGCATGTTGGACCCATCGAAATGCATGCGCCAATGAGTGGAGTCGGGAGCCGGTGGTAGGTACTGGGTCTCGGCCCAGACGACGAGGAAGTCGGCCAATGCTTGGGACTTGATGGCGGTGCGAGGCTGGTAGAAGATTGTGTAGGGGGCCAGCTCGATGGCCCATTTCACCACCCGACCGGATGCATCCCGGCTGCCTATGATCTCGGCCAGCGGGGCGGTGCATACAACTGTGATGGTAATGCTCTTGGAAGTAGGGCTTCAGCTTCTTGGCGGCGAAGTACACGCCGTAGCACATCTTCTGGTAGTGCGGGTAGTTCTGCTTCGAGGTAGATAGCACCTCGCTCAAATAGTACACCGGCCTCTGGACCGGCTGGGCTCGGCCTTCTTCTGGGCGCTGGACTACGATGACGGTGCTGACCACCCAGCTGGTTGCGGCGATGTAGAGGAGCATGGGCTCTTTCTCAGTCGGCGCCGCCAGGACAGGCGGCGTGGCCAGCATCTTCTTCAGCTCGTGAAAAGCTTGGTCGGCTTGGTCATTCCACTCGAAGTGGTTGGTCTTCTTCATGAGGCGGTAGAGGGGAAGAGCTTTCTCTCCGAGCCGGCTGATGAAGCGGTTCAGGGAGGCCAAGCATCCGGTAAACTTCTGGATGTCTCGAAGTTTGGTGGGAATCGCCATTCTCTCAATGGCCTTGATCTTTACTAGGTTGCATTCGATGCCGAGTTCGGAGACCACGAAGCCTAGGATCTGGCCGGCTGGCTCTCCGAACACGCATTTCTCGGGGTTAAGCTTGATTTGGAACCGGCGTAGGTTCTCAAATGTTTCCTTGAGGTCTTCCAGCAAGGTGCCGCGCTTCTCCGTCTTCACCACAATATCGTCTACGTAGACGTGGGCATTTCTGCCGAGTTTCTTGAGGAGGCACTTCTACATGCAACGCTGAAAAGTGGCACCGGCATTTCTCAAGCCGAATGTCATAGTCAGGTAGCAGAAGGCTCCGAATGGCGTGATGAAGGCGGTCTTCAGGCGGTCTGCCGGATCTAACTTTATCTGGTGATACCCTGAGTAAGCATCCAAGAAACTCAACAGCTCACATCCGGCTGTGGAGTCTATCACTTGGTCAATCCTTGGCAGGGCAAAGGGATCTTTGGGGCAGGCCTTGTTGAGGCTCGTGTAGTCTATACACATGCGTCACTAGTTGTTCTTCTTTAGCACGAGGACCAGGTTAGCGAGCCACTCTGGAAAGAAAACTTCCATAATAAAGCCGGCTGCCAGAAGCCGTGCTATCTCCTCTCCCACAATCCTGCATTTCTCCTCCGACAGTCGGCGGAGGGGTTGTTTGACCGGCTTTGCGTCTTCTCGGACGTGTAGTTTGTGCTCAGCGAATTCCTTCGGAACACCCGGCATGTCCTTGGGGGACCATGCAAAGATGTCCCGGTTCTCACGAAGGAAATCGGCGAGCTCGCCTTCCTATTTGCTGTTTAGGTTTGCCCCGATGATGGCAAACCTCTCTGGGTGCTCGGGGTCAAGAGGTATCTTCTTCGTCTCCTTGGCCGGCTAGAAAGATCCTTGAGCATCATGCTCCTTGGGATCGGGGGACAAGGCCGACTGCTTGCCGGCCATGGCCACGACTCGGTCCATCATCTTCTTTTCTTCGGCAATCACAAGGGACTCGGCCAGCCGGCTGCTGGCTGCTGCGCACTCAGAGGACTTCTTGTAATCGCTGGCTACGGTGATGACGCCTTTGGTGCTCGGTATCTTCATCTTGAGGTATGCATAGTGGGGAACTGCCATGAACCTGGCCAAGGCAGGTCGGCCAAGCAATGCATGGTAGGGGCTCTCCAGGTCCACCACTTCAAACCAGATCGCCTCCCGGCGGAAATGCTCCTTGTCCCCAAAAAGTACATCAATCTTGATCTTGCCAATGGGGGCGCAGGACAAGCCGGGTACGATGCCATGGAACACAGTCCAAGTAGGCATGAGTTGCTTCGTCTTAACATTCAGCTTCTCCATGGTGTCACGGTACAGGATGTTGATGCTGCTCCCGCCGTCTATCAGCATGCGGGAGAAACGGGCAGCGCGTCTATCCATTGCAAGGGTGGCATCCAAAACCAACGCATAAGAGCCGGGAGACGGCATCACCTCTGGGTGGTCGGTCCGGCTCCAGCTGATAGGTTTTTCTGACGAGTGCATGTGCTCGGCGGGGTTGGCAGCAACCATGCTGACTTCTTGGTGCTCTCGGCGTTTGTTGCGCCGGTCTTCGGGCTGGCTCGTAAAGATGACATAGGCGGCATGCTTGTCGGGGAACTCATCGTGCACAGCTCCGACTGTGGGCCGAGCGGTCGGCGGCCGTGGAGCCGGAGGCGGCGAACCGGCAGGCGGAGGCGGTGCGAGCCCTTCGCCTTTGGAGATTCGGGTGAGCCAGTGGCACTTCCGGGTCGTGTGGTTGGACGGCTTCGCGCCGCTGTGGAACTTGCACGGGGCGTCGAGAGTCTGTTCGTAGGAGAAGGCCGGCTGCCAAGCCGGCTTGCCGCCCCTCTGCTTCTTGGGTGCGGGCCGCGCTTCGGGCTGCTCGTCTTCGACTGTGGCCACCTGCCGACTGGTGGAGGGCGGCACGGGGCCCTTGCGCTTGTGGTCGTTCTGGTGTGGGCGTCGGCTGGAGTCCCCAGCCGGCGTCTTGGGCGCCGGGTTGAGTACCTTTCCGGACGCATCTACCCGGAGTTCGGTCTTCATCGAGGAGTTGGCGGTGGCGTACTTGTCCGCTATGACTAGAAGCTCGTCGAGGGTAGTCGGCTCGTCGCAGAGGAGCTTATGCTTGAGGAGGGTGCCTTCTCGGCACCCGGCAGTGAAGTATTCTATGGCTTGCACCTCGTGCACCCCTTCGCAAGAGTTGCGGAGCTCGGCCCAATGCGTGAGGTAGTCGCGAGTGGACTCGGTGGGGCCTTGTACGCACAAGGAGAGCTGTATGGGCTTGGGAGCCCGCTTGTAGGTGCTGGTGAAGTTGCGAACGAAGGCTTCTGTGAAGTCTAGCCAGTTGTTGATGCTGTATGGCTTGAGGCTGTTGAGCCAGGTCCGCATCGTGCCCTGCAGCATGAGGGGCACGTACTTCACGGCAACGCGCCTGTTACCGTTGGCTATGCTAACCGCCATGGAGTAGTCGATCAACCAATCTTCCGGCTTCACGGAGCCGTTGTACTTGGGCGTGTCTCTTGGGAGAGAGAACCCTTTGGGGAAGGGCTCGTCACGGATGCGGGGGCCGAAGCAAGGCGGGCCGACATCGTCTTCTTCTTCTAGCACGAGGGATCGCGCCAGGCGGTCGATCCGATGGCGGGCGTCGTTCTCGCCGACTCCTTCGCGGCGACCTAGCCGGCCGCTGAGAGTCGGATGCGCAACAGGCGGCGGGGTGGGATATCTCTCTTCACGGGGCCGGGGCGGAGGCGGGTTGCCCTGCCACTCCATGGCCCGGGGGTGGCCTTCTGTATCTCGCTCGATGGAGATTCGGGTTTGGCTTCGGCTGGCAGCCGGCTCTTTCTCGTGCCGCGCGCGGGTTTTGCCCGTAGTCGGTGTCCGGGATGTCGCGCCATGATCTCGGCGCAGGGGAGGGCTTTCCGCGCGAGCGTCGGCTTCGTGCCGCCGCGCGGCCGCATCGATCAGCTGCTGGATGCGTCGGGTCATGTGGGGGAGTTCATCGGCCCCCAGCCCATCCAGCTCGTCTATGGCCGCCTGGGCGGCGCGCAGGTTCTCGAGCAGAGTGGCGTAGACTAGGCGATCGACTCCTAGCGTATCGGCAACGACAGCGCCGCACTGTCTGACAAAGGCGGCGTGGTCGGCCTCGCGTCGGTGGGCCTCAGCGAGGCGTCTCATGGAAACCAACTTCCGGCCCTCCGCGAGGAGGGCAAGGCGGCGAGCTTCCAGTGCTTCAGCGTCGGCATCGGCCGGGAGGGGGATGGACAAGTCGTGGACCGCCGCGTGCGGGGCATCGTGGGCGCTTTCGTCGGAAGCGCCGCCATGGCCGATGACCATCACCTCGGGGGTGACAGCGTCGTAGCCATCGGCCCGGGGAAGTGGGTCATTGTAGATCGCGACGTCGGTGGGGAAAGTGTCGAGTGAGGCCGTGTCGGAGTCGACAAGCATCGGATCGGTGGAGCCAACCGACTCCAAGTCCACGGCAGGCTCGCCGGAGACGTGGAGCTGGCCGAGGAGGTTGACGAGGTGGTCGGTGCCTGCGTCGGAGGCAAGCTCGTCGGAGATGAGGGTCTTGTCAAGGAGATCGGCGAGGCTGCTCGCTACACAGATGTCCGTGACGCCTTGTAGCGCGTCGTGGCAAGCGCCATCGGGCGTGCCGGGCTGGCTACGCTCGCGGGGGAGGAAGAGGGTTCCCGTCCAGAACAGGTCTCCGGACAACGGTGCACCTGGCCCCACGGTGGGCGCCAAATGTCGGGTGGTAGGTGCGACATATGCCAACGGGTGGCTTATCATTGTGGGAGCCAATAAGACGTCGCCGGTGCCTGGAAACAGGATGAGGCGAAGACATGCATGCCGGCGAATCTTACCCAGCTTCGGGGCTCTCCGCGGAGATAACACCCCTACTGATGCTCTGCGGGGTCTCCGCATGATCACTAGATGAATAAGTAGCTACATGATGCTCCTTGAGCTGTTTGGTGAGAGGAGGAAGAAGGGCAAGGCTTGCTCTCTTCTCCTCCCTGCGTGGTGTCTAAAACTAGCAGGGATCGATGTCTCTTTGCATGGATGCCCCGGGGGGTTTATATAGGCCTACCCCCCGGGGGTACAATGGTAATCCGGCTAGGCGCGGGGCCCAACCGTCTGTGTCTACGCTCTCCGGCTTTTGCGCCGGCTGCTGGGGCCCGCCGGCTTGTGGGTCCCACCGGCTGCCGGCTCCTTGGTCGACAGGCAGGCCCCACTGTCCAGGGCCTTGTCGGCGGCTGGTTACTGTTGCTTAATCTTGGTGACGAGGGCTTCGCCGAGGTGGGCATGGCTACAGTGCCGCCGCCCGGCGGGCGATCGCTGTAGCCTCACCACGTCTTGTCTCCTTAATGGGGCGTCTTCTTCGAGGGAGGTGGCAAGCCAGCTGTGGGGAGCCGGCTCTATCTTGGGCCGACTAGGGGAGGCCTGGCCGCCTTCGGGTGTCTCTCTGCCCGAAGGGGCCCACCGCCCGTGGGCCGCATCGGCGGTCCGTCGTGGTTGACATCAGGGTCATCGTGGCAACAGTGCCGCGCCGGACGGGTCATGGCCACCCGTACGGCGCACTGTGCCAGGCGTGCTCCGGGATTCGGGGGTGGTAGGCTTCATTGTAGCCACGCCCCGTCACATCGCCGTTATGTGGATGCAGACTTCGAGGGTACGATCTTGACCGCTTTATGGGAGCCGACTTCTTGGAGTCGGCCCTCTCACGACCGGCTTCTCGGAGCTGGCCCTCCCGCAGCGTTTCTTCATGAGGGCTGAAGTCGGGCCGCCTTCCGATAGCCGGCCTGGAGACAGCCGGCAAGGGGAAGGCGGCCCCGTGTCTTGGATTCTTGAGGGCCGAATCGGCTCGTAATTTTTTCAGAAGGGCCAGGGGGAGCCGGCTAGGCTACCCATGGTTATTTACTCTGACAGCTACTTTGCTGCACCACCGTTTCCTCTTCAAGGGAAAACCAACGCAAGTGCGCAAGAGGTAGCACTCCACAAGAGGCCCACGGTATCAATATCAAAGAAAGTGGCAAAGCCCATGAGCACAAGTTGACGAACGGAAAGTAAATTGTATGCAAGGGACTTGACAAGCATGACCTTCTCGATCGTGAGATCACGAGAGATGAAAACCTTGCCAAGTCCCAATACCTTAGAAGACAAGGCATCACCCCATTCGACATTGGTGGGCATAGATGGAATCTTGTGCACGTCCACCACCAAGTCCTCCCTTCCGGTCATATGATTTGTAGCTCCACTATCGAGCAACCATGATCCCCCACCGGAAGAAAACAACTACAAGAAATCAATGCTTGGTTTTAGGTACCCATTTTGTAATGGGTCCTTTGATGTTAGTGACAAGGGTCTTAGGAACCCAAATAGACCATTCAATGTACTCATAAGGAGAGCCAACAAATTTGGCATAAACATGCCCATCACTAGCACGGCACAACACATAAGAAGGGTTAAAGTCACCGACTTTGTTGGATGGGGTGGCATTGTATTTCTTGACACCACCACCCTTCACATTGTTCTTCTTATCCTTGGAAGCACCCTCTCCCTCCTTCACAAAGGTTTGCATGAGATGGGGAGGTCGTTTGGTCTTGTCATTCTTCTTCTTGTTCTTGGGCATGGGTGCGAACCCAATCCCTTCTTTGGCCACAACTTCCTTTTGATTGCTCAAAAGGTCGTTGAGGTTCTTCTCACCTTGTATGCACGACACAAGGCCTTTCTCAAGTTGCTCCTTCAACTTAGCATTTTCCTCAACAAGATGCACATGCTCACAACAAGGGTTAGTAGCATTTGCATTATCAATTAACACCATATGAGGAAAGGTGGCTTTCTCCTTGGTTAGCTTCACTTTGAGTTGATCATGATACTCCTTGAGGCTAGCATGAACACCTTTCAAGGCCTTGTGAGCCTTGTCAAGTATATCAAACTCCACCTTGAGTCTAGCAAGATCAACCCCAAGTTTGGCCTTCTCGGAATTTAGCACATGAGATACAACAAGAGCATGATCAAGATCTTTCTTCAATTTAGCATGATCATCGTTGTGTGACTCCTCAAGAGCCAAACGAAGACCACACTCTTCCTCAAGAGCATTGGAAAGATCCGAAATCTCATCGGCATAGTCACGACTATGCCCCTTCATCTTAGAGATGGTATCTTTGTGAGCCTCGATCATGTCATTGGCTTCACCAAGTTGTTCCAAGAGAGCAATGAAGTGCTTCTTGGATTTACCCTTGAGTTTTTTCATAAAAGACTCAAACTCATTCTCCTCCACATTAGACCCCTCATGTTCATCAATGCAATCCGTCAAAGAGGGATTATTAATGATGGTAGTTTTGATGTTGGGGGTTACCTTGTTGGTGGCTTTAGCCATGAGGCACTTGGCGGTGATGTTCTCATTAGGTTAGTCAAAGAGGGACACCCGTGGAGTTGTTGCAATGGCAATGGAGGCCATGGCAACCGACTCACCATATTCTTCATCATCATCATCCTCATGGTACTCTTCTTGTACCACCAATGCCTTGTGAGGAGTCTTCTTGGTGAAGTTGCTCTTGTTTGGGAAAGACATGGCTTTGTCCTTTCGGATGAGCTTGCCACCATTGTCTTCCCTTCTCATACGGGCATTCGGCAACAAAATGGCTCACATTGCCACAATTATAGCAAGTCCTCACACATTGCTTGCTCTTCGTGCCACTTGAGTTTTTCTTGTTGAAGTTTGGCCATGAGTTTTTCTTGCTCCAAAATTACCTTGAAGCAAGTGCCATGTGTTCATGATAGGCATACTTTGTATCTTCGGGGTTGCTTTCCTCTTCTTCCTCTTCTTCTTCTTCTTCAACACAAACCTTGGCCTTCAATGCAAGGTTGGGCTTCTTTGCCCTTTGAGAGTGAAGCACCGCATTGTCGGCGGTCTTGTCCAAGATGCTCATAGCCACAAACTCATCCAACACTTCACTTGAGGACAAGGTGTGGAAGTCCGGCCTTTGACGAATGACGGAGGACATGGCCTTGTGGTAAGGCATCATTGCCTTGAGGAATCTGCGCTTGATCCAATTGTCATCCGTGTCCTTGCTCCCATGATCTCGGAGTGAAACCGCGAGTTTGGTTACTCTTCGATAAAGCGCACGAGGTTCTTCATCTTCTTTCATTGCAAACTCGTCGGCTTCATCTTGCACCACTTCATAGTTGGAGCGTTGAATGCTTGCGCTTCCCCGGTAGAGGGAAACAACTTGGTGCCATGCATCTTTGGCCATGGCGTAGGGCTGGAGGTGAGGAAGATCTTCGGGTGGAATTGCATCTTGGATGATGAAGAGAGCATTCTCATTGAATTGATTATCCGTGGCTTCTCTTGGAGTGAAGTTGCTTCGGTCATGCGGATAGAAACCTTCTTCAATGATTCTCCAAAGATTAGTATTCACATGATTTAAATGACGCTTAAACCGATAGACCCAAGAATCAAAGTCCTCATTTTTCACAATCTTAGGGGGAGGACCGGCATGATTCAAATGAGTGGAAGGAATCGGTCCACCATAAACAAGTGGAGGTTCCACATGGGCAAAGATGTCGGTGCCATTTTTCCCACTAGAAGAAGGAGCCTTTTCACTCGTAGCTTCCCCCTTGTCGGAGTTAGCATCCATCACCTTGTTAGTGAGATCACTCACTTTCAACGGTGCGGTGGATAGTTTAAGCCCTTCTATGAATTTATTAAACATGCTTTCAACCTCGGTCGTCATGCAGATTTTCAATGTTACCAAAGCCACATTGAATTCCTCATGAGAGACCACGGTTCCCCCATCGCCCGTAGACAAGATCGGATTCACACCGGAGTGCTCCTCCACACCGTCTATGGTGTCAACCATACTCTACGGACGGCAAAGTCCTTAGTAAAGAGACGAGGCTCTGATACCAATTGAAAGGATCGATATAGTTCACTAGAGGGGGGGGGTGAATAGGCAACTAACAATTTTAGCTTTTCTTTACCAATTTAAACTTTGCATCAAAGTAGATTGTCTAGAAATGCAACTAGGTGAGCAACCTATATGATGCAACAACAACAAGCACGCAAGCAAGCAAGGGATATCCTATATACCTAAGAGATTGATCCCCACTAACCTATTTATCTTAACATGCAAGCATGCCACATCACCATACAATTATAGATGGGATAAGTCCCACCATAACATGAAACCATGCATGATAAAGACCCAGCACCACATGCAACCATGCATGGGAAAATAATTATCATTCTATTGTTCAACTTATATTCAATAAATATTTTATCACATATAATAAGTCATATGCATTTTTAATTTTGTTCATGTGTTGTTAATCTAAAAATTTATATTCCACACAATCTAATCTTATTGAAGTATATTGCAACCAATTCCCGCAGCAACGCGCGGGGCATCATCTAGAAACACAAATAAGCTTGCACAAGTAAAGGCACGAGATAACCAAGAGTGGAGCCGGTGAAGACGAGGATGTGTTACCGAAGTTCCTTCCTTTTGAGGGGAAGTACGTCTTCGTTGGAGCGGTGTGGAGGCACAATGCTCCCCAACAAGCCACTTGGCCACCGTATTCTCCTCACGCCCTCACACAATGCGAGATGTCGTGATTCCACTATTGGTGCCCTTGAAGGCGGCAACCGGACCTTTACAAACAAGGTTGGGGCTCTCTCCACAACTTAGTTGGAGGCTCCCAATGAAACCACAGAGCTTCACCACAATGGAATATGGCTCCGAGGTGACCTCAACCGTCTAGGGTGCTCAAACACCCAAGAGTAACAAGATCCGCAAGGGATTAGTGGGGGGGATCAAATTTCTCTTGGTGGAAGTGTAGATCTGGGCCGTCTCAACCAATCCCTAGAAAATCAAAAAGTTTGATTGGCTAGGGAGAGAGATCGGGCGGAAATGAGCCTGTGGATCAACAATGGAGTTTGGGGGGAAAAGGTAAGTCTTCTTGGAGAAGAAGACCCCTTTATATAGTGGGGGGACACATCCAACCGTTATGCAGCCCGTAGCCCGCATCTGGGCGGTACTACCGTTGATGGAGCGGTAGTACTGTTGCCACAGCGGTACTACCGCTGTGGCAAGCAGGCATAGGCCAACCAGGCCTGAGAAGAAACAAGTACGCGCACAAGAACGATACTACCGCCCTGTGGGCGGTACTACCACTAGTGAGCGGTACTGTTGCTCCCTACAGCCACTGGGAAAACTGAGGAGGGCAACAAGGTGTGCGGCAGTTGGAGCGAACGTAGGAGCGGTACTACCGCTTAAACAAGCGGTACTACCACGCCCTACTGATGTCCCTACTACCGCTCCCCTGCGTGGTCTTTTACGAAAACCCGACACGAAAAAGTCGAGACCACAGCAGGGGCGGTAGTACCAGCGGTACTAACAAGCGGTACTACCGCCCTGGCCGTGGTACTACCGCGTAGCACAAGGCACCCCTTGTTTTGCACAACATGGAAACGCCAACAGGCAGGAAGACAGCGAGGGTGCAAGGAAAATGTGTACGTGATGATTCCACCCATACTCTTCCGAAACGGATCCCCTGTTGATAGTACGGTTATCCCTACGACTAAATTCCACCGAAAAGAAACGAAGGAAAATAATCCGTCTAAAGTGAAGTCCTCGAGGGGAACAATCGCAAGGTGCCCTTATAATAGATCACCTGAAACACATAGTGCACACGATTAGTCCGCAAACATATTGTCATCAATCACCAAAACTACTTGAGGGGTAAATATGCCCTTACTCTCTCTCTCTCTCTCTCTCTCTCTCTCTCTCTCTCTCTCTCTCTCTCTCTCTCTCTCTCTCTAGAGACCCCTGGCCTCCAGAGTACTAGCCTCCTCGTCTCTTGAGGGGCTGGGTCTCTGGGGCCCTAACCCCATGGAGCTCCAGGGTGTGTATAGCCACTACTTTGTTGGGGTCGATCCTCCTAGGTGTTAATTGTTTGTGTCTTTGTTGAGACTGGGTCTCCGGGCCATTAGGCCACAAGACTCTCGGATACACCAAGTGAGGAGGCAATGATTGTATTTTGTGTGTGTATGTGGGGCAGGGGGAGGTATAACCCCCTTCTTCTTGCCATGTTATCCATTTCTTTTAAGCTCACCACCTATTGATAACCTTCAAGAAAATCTCTCCCATTTGATTCCTCCAACCAAACTCCACCAAATCTTGAGGATTAGAGGAGGA
Organism: Triticum aestivum; assembly: GCF_018294505.1. NCBI lineage: Eukaryota > Viridiplantae > Streptophyta > Magnoliopsida > Poales > Poaceae > Triticum > Triticum aestivum. The sequence continues at coordinate 119,883,873 of NC_057800.1, read as the reverse complement.
ACCCTGGATCTACACTTCTACCAAAGTAAAATCATGATCCCCGCATCCTGTTCTATACCAAACTTGTTACTTTTTGAGATTTGGGTCTCCTAGGTGGTAGGAGTCATTCTCGGAAGCATCATTGCATGTGGTGTGCTCTGGTGAAGTTTGTAAAGGTTATGTGGTCATCTTCAAGAACAACCACAAGTGATTTGAGGCCCATCTTGTGGGGTGCTCAAAAGAGAAAAGGATGACCTTCAGTAGCATTTGGGAAACTTTAGCTCTCGCACCTCTACAACGAATTTTAACACTTCCCCAAGAGTGTGAACTCTAGGATATAGCCTCGTCTCCAACTTGTGTGGTTAATCCTTTCCCTCACCTTTACTCATCTTCTTACTAACATGCTTGTTGCTCTTGCTTATCTAGTGTATTAGCTTACTTGTCATATACATTGGTCCCACCTAGTTGCATATCTAGAGAACTAGTTTATCCGCACCTATCCCTAATCCGGGAAGAAAAGCTAAAAAACCAGGCTTCTATTCGTGCCTCCATAGTCGACCCTTCGATCCTTTCAAACTTAATTTCCAACAATACCATGAGGCACATGGAATATAATCTATGAAATAGTGTGTAGGTTTATTCAATATGATCTGCACATTTGGGAGTAGCCACAAGACATTACCAACTAGTCACCTAGTAGGAGTACTTAGGTTGTTTCCAAATAGATTTGAACCTAAAGAGTCACATGATTAAAGAAGCAAAGCCAAAATGGATATGATATGATGGATATAAAAGAGAGTGGGCTATTTGGGCCTTGATCCCATTTTGGAAATGAGTGGAGGGGCACCCAAAACCCTGGAGGGATTGCCCAATATAGAAGGATGGGTGTGGGGAGGGGCATATGCCCTTGATGTTTGTTCCTTTCATGCTACCCTATATAGACTACTCTTGCCTAGGGTTGTAGAAACCCTAGGGCGCTTCCACCTTCCTAACCACTATTCAGAGTTGCTAGCACATCTCTGCCGTCTGACGGACAACCTCATACGTGTGAACTCCTTTGAAGTGTCGCAACTATGACGTTGGGCAAATCGTTTAAGGGATCCACAGAAAAGACATGAACACAATATGTCAACCGATAAGTCTCCAATGTATCTATAGTTTTTGATTGTTTCATGGTATATATTATCACCTTTATATGCTTTATATGCCATTTTATAGTATTTTTACGGACTAACCTAGTAATTTAGTGCCCAGTGCCAGTTCCCGTTTCAGCATATTTTTTTTGCAGAAAAACTATACCTATAGGAGTCCAAACATGATGAAACTTTACGATAACTTTTCCTAGAACATAGGAGACCCTAGAAACTTCAGGGAAAGACGAGAAGACCCACGTGGGCCCCAAAATCTAGGTCGACACGCCCCTTGACTTGTGGGCCCATCGTAGCTCTGTTTGCCCTAATTCATGTCCCATAAATTCACATATATTCTGAAACCCTTGGAGCGAGACCCGAAACAATTTTATCATTGCCAGAAGCTTGTACTATTCCGCGACCCCGGTCCCTTTTCCGGTACTCCACCAAAGGGGGAAATCATTGGGGAGGCCATCTTCATTAACCTTACTACCTCCATGATAATGTGTGAGTAGTTCCTTCAGGATCTACGGGTCCATAGCAATAGCTAGATGGCTCTCTCTCTATATATATATATATATATATATATCCATCTTTAATACAATTATCTTCTCTAAGATCAATCCAATGTAATCTTTTGTGGTGTGTTTGTTGGGATCCAATGAAGTTTGGGTTTATGATCAGATTATTCATTGAACTATTTTGAATCTCCTGAATCTTCTCTTATGTGTAATTTTATAGCTATGTATGATCTCTGATCTATAAGTCTTCTTTGGCTAATTGGATGAGTAGATCTTCAAAGGAAGTGGTGCATAGTAGTGGGTTCAACCGTGCGCCGATCTTCCCAAGTGACAGAAAGGGCAAATGCTCGTATTGTATTGTTGCCACTATAAAACGACGGGGTTCAGTCATATTAATTGATCCTACTATGTCTATATTATGTCATCATGCTTATTGTGTTACTCTGTTTGTATGAATTTAATTAAAACTTCGATATGCATGCTAGATAGCGACCTTGGGGTGGAGTTAATTGTAGTAGACATTAGTAAGTTTAACGATCTACTTGTCATGGACGTAATGACTCTGTAATGATTATGCCATGAATGATTACAGTTATAACTATGATGGATTTTATCAATTGCCCAACAATATTTTTTCTACCCACCGTTGATATGCGTTCGAGAGAGATGCCACTAATGAAACTATGGCCCCCATGTCTATTTTTCACGAATACAAATTTCTCCATAATTGCTCTTTTTATTTGTTCTTTACTTTCTACCACTTTGCATATCACTACCCGCTTTTAATCTTGTAACCGGCAAGAACAAGGGGAGTGATGACCCCCTTGCCTTCTTTGGGTGCAATTAATTGTTTTATTTGTGTGCAGGTGTTGCTAAAGTTGTTCGAGTGTTCCCTCCTACTGGCTTGATAAACCTTGGTTCTTAACTGAGATAAATACTTTATGCTGTTGTGCTACATCACTCTTCCTCTTCGGGGAATCCAACGACTCTATCGCGAGAAGCATCAACTCTTCTTCCACAAACATGATTGCGTCTGTACTCGTAAGCCTGTGATCTATAACTGCATCATGTTCCTAGGCGTTTGTGATTTTTTCTGGTGCTAGTGTTACCTACCACATACTCCAATAGCAAGTACATGAAGAATTTGTGGAGGAGCTAAGTGTTTCGCATGCGCTAGTCATGAACGCCCTGCCCACCTTGGTCGCCTCTGCTATGCAATTTTACACTACACATGTATCATGATGGCGCAGGTTGCTTGAAAGAAGGCACAACGTGACTGATCGACCGAGGTGTGCATACCTTCAAGCAAGAGGATGGCCAACCTGGGCAAATAGCCATCGCGTAAGTAGGCGAGGCTAGAAAGTAGGGCATCCATTAGAAAGTGCTTCCTACCACCAGACACCAGAAGGTCACTCCAGCCAACAAAACGCTTGACCAAAATGACCAGTAAACACGTGGAGGTAGTCAAGCCATAGCTTCTTGTTGGAGAGTGGTAGTCCCACATATTTATTGAAAAATGAGGTGTCGGGGAAACCAAACATTTTTTGACGAAATGCTGACCGAGCAGATTTTCATTGGACTTGGTAGAAGAGGGTTGTTTTTGTTACATCAGAAGGGTTACAAAGGGAGTATCCCACCGCACACCTAAGGAAAGGTTTCTCTTACTAATTAATCTGGCTCTCTAAGTCTATGAAATCAGCATTGTGATCTTGGTCTTGCCGGCGGCCGTCCATTGCTCGATGTCTTCCTTGATGCGGGATATAATCTGATCAACAGTTGAGACCTAGTTGTCGAAAATACGTGTGTTCCTTTCCTTCCAAGTGTGCCACCATATGATTTGGACCAGCAAGTTCCAAGCTTTGTGGTAGGTCTTCGGGATTTGTTGTTCGCTCTGCTCCCACCATGGAAGCAACGAAGAGGTTGTGGTTGCTGGTCCGAGTGTGTTTGGCAGCCCGCAACGCTTAAGCACCCTGTTCCAGAGGTCGATGGCGAAGGTGCAAATAGGTTCAACACCTTGGGGTCATAGGGCAGCGGTAAACCACTCCAGGCCTTGTCCGGGTCAGTCCAGTGCAAAGCGTTGTGATAGCGTTGACGATGCGTATGGGCTTGACGCTATTTTTGCCGAGATCCAGTTACAGTCCCATGTCAAATGCCAGGGCATTAGAGCATCTCTAGCAGACCCCGCATCCGGTCGGCCCGCAAAACGTGTTTGCGGTTAGCGGAAAAACGCATTTGTGGGCCGGCGCGGACGGCCGCAGTTGCAGGCCCTGCATAATGGACCCATAAAAAAGGATATTCGCGGAATATGCTCTTTTACGGGTCGGCTTTGCGGCTTCTGATCTGGCGCGGCTCCTCTCGGCCCGGAAAACCTAAATTTGCACCTTAATTTGATCCAACATAATGCATTTCTTTTCTTTTTCAACAACATTAGATACATAAAACATCACCAAATCTTTGCTAGAATAGCAAGACCATGAAAAACAAGAACCACAAGTATGCATTTTAGAAGATTTCCAACTTCCATAACTGCTCCCACTAGTTGGACTAATATCTTCTCCATGCATTCATTGTTTATCCATGGGTTCTTGATTTTGCATTCTTCTTCCTTCATCTTTGGTCGAAAGAAGTAGACGTTGCTTCCCCTCTAGTTGCACATGAAGCTGCATCATTGCCTTCGATTCTTCTAAGGAGCACGTCAACGTATATTAAGTTTCTTCCTATCAATAAATCAATGTATTCGTCTTCCCAAAACCAAAATGAGCATCCATCTTCGTACACACATGAATGAGCATGTTTGAAATGAGCTACCACAATTGAACCAAAGAATGAGCTATCAAAATGAGCTACCGCAAGTGCACGTACCCCGTCGTTTTCGCATTTGAAGAACACCCATCTGGGGTGCTTCGGCATGCCCGAAGTTAGCCGCAGCACTGTCCGCGTGCAGTCGTCACACTGTATGAGCGGCATCGGCGAGCCACAGAGCCGATGCGCGAGCGCCGAGCCCGGTGGACGGCCGGACGAACCCATGCCCGCAAACCATCGGCTGCGGCGGGAGGACGAACCCGTACCTGTATGTGGCGATGCGCCCTTGCCGGGGCTGCGGGAGATGGTCCCCGATCACTCCATCGCTTGGCGCAGCCACCAGCGGCCGGAAAAGCCAAATCCGGCGGCCCGTGATGAAGGGTCGCAGATCCGCAAATCCGGCGGCCCGCCGACGCAGGGGGGAGAGGGGAGGCCTCGTGCGCGTGGCGGCCTTTCGGCGTGCTCCTGCCGGCTGCTTTCGCTGGAATCTTTGGTGGCGGCCCGGCGGCGGCGCGAGGGGGAGAGGGGAGGTGGTTGGTGGGGAAAGCGCAAACTGAAATGTTCCCCCACCAACCGCTTTCGCTTATATGCAGGGCACTGCAGTGGCGAGGGGGAAACCCGTGTATTCGCGGGTTGGGGCCGAGATTTTGCCATGCCCCTCAAAAAAATTTGCGGACCGGGGTCTGATCAGGTAGGTTTTTCCACCCCGGACCGCATTTGGCCGGTTATTTTGCGGGTCGGTGCGGGATGCGGGGTCTACTAGAGATGCTCTTAATTGAGTAGGGTGTTTCAATGCCCGAGCTAGTTCGGGTCAGAACACGGGAGGACCAGGGTATCGTCAACATATTGGAGAATATGATAGGGTAGGCACTGGTTGTGAGGGTGCACAAGCTTGCACTCGAGTTTCACTGGCAATACAAGGTACTAGAGGCTAGCGCGCGCTTCGTCGTGCCGTTCTTCACTCGTGGGATTAATTCTTTTATGTCTAGCAGAGTGCCACAGTCGGTTGTTTTGTTTGGATTTTACCAATGTTGTCTTGTGTTTTAATTACATTATGAAGGTGTTTTTTAATTGTATATCGTGTCGGGTTTTTGTTGGATACAATATTTTTTAGAGGGGAATGAAGTTTCTTGGTGTGTCGTTGTGGTGTCTTCACATGTATCGGTCTCAGTGCCAGTTGGTGGTGGTCGTTTGAGCCTCTTGAGAGGTCCTATCCACACTAAAATCATGAAATTGCCGCTATAACACTCACATGGATTGGCCCACGAGCTCTCGCTCGCTTAGTTTGACTCCCTATTCCTCTCAGTCGGTTAGCTTTTTTCCGCTCGCCCCACTACTCGCTCAGAAAAATGGGCTATTTTTAAAAAATAAATAGGTTAGTTTAATTAAAATATGTTCAAGGATTTTTCAAAAGTATGTGAATTTACAAAACCATGAATTGTTGAAAATTTTTATGAGTTTATAATATATTCATGGATTAAAAAACATTTGCAAATTAAACAAGTTTCAATTTTTTTAAAAGTTCACAAACTTTAAAAAACCCGTGAACTTCAAAATACTCATGAATGCAATAAATATTAATGAAGCAATATTTTTTTTCTTTTTAATGTTCGCAAATTTTAATAAGCGCTTATAATTAAAACATGTAAGAAAATAAAGAGAGAAGGAGAAATAAAACTAAGCAATAGACAACCTTACACGCAGGTCCCACAATGACTCCACAAACCCCGAAGCATCAGAGTGCTTCAAATCATGGGAGCTTAGTATCTCAATAAATTAGATGATATCAGCGATGGGGATGAAGCGGTACGACAACAATAAATCCCCTTGACACAGCCCACACTTGCATGGGATCCAACGTCCCGAGCCGAGACACCTCCGAGCACGACACTTCAACATTACCCTTTGGGCTCAACCCAGCTTATAGATTTAAATACAGTTTTACTAAAGCACATCTAGATATGCCATAAATATTGTACATTCAAGTCATATGTCATTGATCTTACATTGAAATTCATGCAACTACAAAGGAATGACATGATGTTTATCAAACGACTATGAACATTTGACCGAGAAAGAATAAGTAGCCCCCTTTTAATTAAAGAAATACATGTATTTACTACAAATCAAGGATGAGACACGTTTTCATGTGCTTGCAAATTTTCGCGCTGAGAAGACATCCGCGGAGCTCGCTACATAAATTCTTTAAAGCTGTGAATATATGCAAGCACCTAGAAGAGTCTTTAATATTTGATGTGTAAAAAGTTAAGGTTTTTGAATATTTCATTTGAATTTACTGTGCATCAAGGGAGCATAAGAGCTTGGGACCAGGATTAGATTTTCGGGCCAAAAGAGACAAAATTATGACAGCAAATCAAGGCTACTGGTACTTCCTCTATTTTTATTTAGTCCATTCTTACTTAGTCCATTTTTATTTAGTCCTCATGTTAACTTTGATCGAAGTCAAACTTTGTAAAATTTGACCAAGTTTATAGAAAACAATATGAACATTTACAATAAAGATTTATATGAGTGAAAATATATTCAATGAGGAATCTAATGGTGTTGATTTAGTAATATTTTTCTCTATAAATTTGATTAAAGTTTATAATGTTTGACTTCAGTTAAAACTAATATGTGGAATAAATAAAAATAGAAGGAGTATTAGTTTGCACCATATGCAATGCAACTAAAGTTATGTTCCCAACTACTTTATGCACCTGTTTACTACGGAGTGATTAATGAATTGATGAAAATAAATTCTTAGGCATTGCCAATGCATTTTATCTTAAGTTATATTATAGGCATCAAGTAGATATTTAGGTATAATCTTTATAATACTCCAAGTATTGCATTTTTTCAGAGAAAAAACATGTGTTGCCTTGGGGGCAGCATATAATCTTTCTAACACTCCAAGTATTGTGTTTTTTCAGAGAAAACACATGTGTTGCCTTGGGGGCAACATATAATCTTTCTAACACTCCAAGTATTGTGTTTTTTCAGAGAAAAAACATGTGTTGCCTTGGGGGCAACATCAAGAGCGGTATGTTGATTACATTACCTATTATTTTGCTAAAGTAATATGGTGCCACATTAGGTTTACTAGTGCCAAAGAAGCGCGGTGCACGCCGCGCCCGTGACCGATTCCGTCTGTATTTCCCCGAAATAAGCAAGAAAAAAACATGTATTACGCAAGAAAATAAATTGAAAAGGAGAACATGCATTCTATCCATATCCCATGATCTGTGTAGACATGTAACAAACATTAAATGAATTAACAAATTAAGTAAACCGGTTGGTAAAGTACTATTTTTTGTAAGCGCATATTTCCCCCTTTCGTAAGAAAAAATATATATGATGGGCGCAGTAGCAATATGTATTTGGATTCATTCTCATATGGCCTGTTTGATCAACAGTGAGATCGAATGGGATTGTATCCAACGTATAGACCCCATAGTAATGGAAAATATTTTGTTGTCCAGTTTATGCATCTTTTTCACGTGTATTTCATATCCAATTCCTAGCTGCCACTTTTTCATTCTTTCTCAAACATGGATTTATTTACTAAAATTAAAAATTAAAATTTTGTTAGCAATTTAAACCCAAATATATCGTGATGTAAAAATGGATAGTAATTGGCGGAGTGTTGTCGCACTGTAAAATTAGATAGTAATTGGCGGAGAACTTATTTAAACGTAGTATCTATGAATGGCTAATATTTAAACGTAGAACGCCCAAGGCAATGCGCTTTTCAAACTGTGATATAGGATAAGTGGTATATCCGTACTTGGGAAAATTTTGACGACTGAGGAATAACTGGTGGTACAATAGTTTTTTGAGCAAACACTACCCTCTATGGATGATTCACTGTCTTGAATTTTTCTCTTTCTCTTTGAATCGGTCAAAGAAATAGAATAGGGAATGGAGTGAAGAGGTTGGTCGAGTGACAATTTATGTTTTTATGTTGCCTTTTTTTATTGGCTGCTTATAGACTGCCATGATGGAGCCCGTCGTAGAGGTGGCTTCAGTGACCGCATTGTGGTTGAAGCCTCGGCCTAGTTGGCCAAGGAAGGAGAACGCTAGGTGGACGACGACAACAACATCGGCTATTGTCCTCACATAGGTGAACGCCCCGAGGAATAAGGAGTCTCATTATTTATATTCTTTTTTGGTATTTCTTTGGGATTATTGTTAATGTGAATGCATAGTGTTAATTTACTGTTTTTCTTGTTCCGGTTTATTGGGGTGTATTGTTCTGGGTTACAATTCAGATGTTGTTTCGGTCTATGGTTCGGATAGGTAAATAGTTTTGGTTTATTTGGGTATTTTACTTCTGGATTAATGTTCATGTGAATGTGTAGTTCTGATTTACTGTTTTTATTGTTCCAGTTTATCCGAGTTTATTGTTCCGAATTACAATTCAGGTACTGTTCCAGTTTACATTTGAGTGGGTTAATGTTTTCTGTTTATTCAGGTATTTTCCTGTTGCACTGGTTTGCTGTTTTGGGTTTTTCTAGATTTGTTGTTTTGGTTTATTTGGGATATTGTTTCGGTTAGTAGTTTTGGGTTTATTCATATGTTGTTCTGGGGAAGGGGATAGCATGACAGCAGCCGTGCTTGCCAAGAAAAATCGAAGATGATGTGGACATGGCACTATTAGCGGCATGTGAAAAGGGACGGGCGGACGGAAAAGCATTGAGAGCCTCCACCAACCAGGGCGGGCCGAGGGCTGCACAACTAAGCACGACCCCAAGAGCAGCCGCCCGGCGCATCAGATGTCAGCCGAATGGCGTCCAACGCATGGTGGCAACCACCGCCTCAACTCAAGATGGCGAGGTGAGGAGGAAGGGTTGGAGGAGCGTCACTCGTTTTGTTCAGGTAATTGTTGGCGCATTGTTCACTCATGTCATGGTGTAAAAATGGACAGTAATTCGCAACAACTTATTTTCCTCATCGATTACTGTTCATGAAAATATACTGTTCCAGTTTACTTTTTTGTACCTCAGCAGCACTATCATTGGAAAGGAGCGGGAGACAATCGAGGCAGCTCTCCATCAATACGTGTGGAGAGAAATGATGTGTAGAAAAATCCTAAATCTTAATCATATGCGAGGCTGGAAGAGGGGAGAGAAATGATGGATAAAAAAACCCAGTTTTTTTAACCACAGTGTATTTTTTTTCTTCGAAATACTGTTCATTGAAGGGTAGAAAAATCCTAAATCTTACTAGTTGTACTGTTCATTGATGGGGTACCATTCATGTACGACACTGTTCAAGTCTGGGCACTGTGCATTTCAACTGTTCGCTAATGCCAAATAACATGAACAGTAGAAGTGAGAAAAAAGTCCAAAAAGCAGAAAAACCAGATGCTTCCCGCTTTAGTATTGTTACTTATATTTAGGTGGTGTATATGTTTCAGAAACACTATACGGACACAAACAGATAGAAATTATCTTGTTGCAATCTAATCTCCTTCCTGTGTGCTCCTATAGTGAGGTGGTTGGTCGATACCCATCTGCATGTATCTGGTTCTATCATGTCTCATTTCTGTAACCAAAGAAAACTAGCACGCCAGCAAACACGCACACGCGTGGAAACATTGGAGCTGAGCTGGATAGCTGGAGGCATCCAGGCAGGCAGGCCCCAAGATGATCTGACGAAGAGAGAAGATAAAATACCCCAGGTGCATGTGTATGGCTGCATACACCGCATGTGTCCGTCGTCCGGAAGCGTGTAGAGATAACCGCCCACAGGCGTGTCGCTCTCGGGACTCCGACGGCCGGCCCGGGAACGAATGAGCTGAGCGTCGCCCAGCGCGGCCAAGCCAGCCCGTACCGTGCCGTGGTGGAACCTTCTCAACACAAAGCACTAGTAGTACTACCGTTGCCACCGCGGTGGCCGCGTCAGGATCGATCGACGGAACTGGAGGCCAGCAGCGACTGCGCGCGTACGTGCACGCCGCCACCGGATCCGCCAACCTAGGCAGTGAAGGGTGTGGACAGTCAAGTACCGAGTGAGTGACCGAGCGAGTGATAACGCATACGTGACTTGATATGATACGGTGATAATAGGCTGGTAGATTCCGTGCCCGGCCGACTGTCGTCACCGCTGACGCGCCGCTCGCGTGTGCTCTGCCTGCTCTTGAATCTCCGGATAGGGACGGGGGAATCTCTATATAGATAGAGCTAGTACTTACGTAGTACGGACTATCTCCGGAGGCAAATTTTCATATTTTCACTCTTTTCTGAAACCTATTCGAGATTTGACCCTAATTTAAATTTTTTCGAGATCTGACCTTTTTGCTACCGTCAGATTTCATGGTGGTAGGGTCTAACAGCCTACCGCCAGGGATTTTGGTGGTAGGAAATATCGCTACCGCCAACAGGGCTGACGATAGTCTGCACAACCTACCGGCAAGGTGCTTGGCGGTAGGGCATGCAACCCTACCGTCAGGGACCTTGGCGGTAGGCTGTTATACCCTTTCATCATGGTCTCTGGCGGTAGCAAAAAAAATCAGATTTCGAAAAAAATTGAAACTAAGATCAAATCTTGAATAGGTTTCAGAAAAGAGTCAAAATATGAAATTTAACCATCACCGGAGTCATGTGGAGCCGAGGGAGTTGGGATTTTGGGGCGTGGAGTGAAAGTTTATGGCGCCATTTGGTAGATCGATCGGGTTCACGCCGTACTGGAGAAGCACAGATCAATATGTTGACAGACAAGGCGGATTGAACGTAGTACTACTACGTATATTGACATCTCAACCGATTGTGTAACTTTTGTCGAGAATCGCCTGTCAGAGACGCTACCTCTCTTTTCTTGTCTGAGCTTCAGAGTCACTACTTTCCTGTGGAACAATCGTAGGCACCGGGGTGTGTGGTCAAGGTCAGTACTCGGGACTGTGTGGTCAATCTTTTTTTTTTATTTGAGGGGACTGTGTGGTCAATCGAAACTACGAGGGCGATGGGCCACGTTTTTTCTTTTGAGACAGGGCGATGGGCCACGTGACGATGCGGTGCGACGCGAGCCGACGTGCAAAGTTTCATGGGTCATGTCGAGAGGTGGCCTATCTACTCATGGGCCACAACATATAGCCCAGTTGCTTCAAACTGTGGCAAGCCCATGTAGCTAGGGATTTCGTCTTTCGTCCAAGGATTTGAGGTCGCCATGCCCCGGAGCAAAATAAAAATAAAAATACTGCAGTGGCGTCGTCGATCCGAAGAAAAGCTGGCACCCATCAGATTCTACTAAAGATCAACCAATTGAACTGAAGGAACTGAAGAAGCACCCGGAGATTGCAGATGACGTACATGTGATCTGCTGGTGACAAGCTGTTGCCGCCTGGAATGATGCCCTTTATTAAGGCATTTCTAATCAATCCCTAAAAAATAGCGAAGTATCCAAGTAAATCTTAGTGAAGTATTTATACTCCACTAAATTTGGATCGGTTCTAGCTGATCTTCTAAACTTAGCAGAATAAAACATAAATTTTCATAAATTCAATCTAGTTTCAACCAAAATTTGCATGCATTTAAACATAAGTTTAACATAGATAGTCTTGACAACCAAACATTAAACATACATTTAAACTTAAACTAAACTAAACTAAAAACTACTCAAATTCAATGGCCGAAGTGTAGGTCGAGCCAATCCTTCCTCGTCAGGCCACCCTCAATGAGAGCTGGGTCCAAGCCAGTGCCGCCGCCGTCGTCATCATCGCCGTCGGGGAAGACGCTCCACCACTCCTCGATGTCGACCTACTCCTCACCGCCTTCCACCTCGTCGTCGGAGATGGCGATGACCTCCCCCGCCATTCTCGGCGAATATCGCCCGCTCCGCCTTGAAGAGCTCCGGGCGGTGGTGGCAGAGGTGCTCCATGTATGCGTCGGCAGCGGCCTCCGCCTCGAGGCACTCCCTCACCTCTCGGTCCTCCCATGCCATCGCCGCGCTCACCGCCCCCGGCTCCGGAGGGACGAGGTGGACCGGAGCCGTCTCAAAAGGGAAGTTGAGCCTCGCATCGCTCCCGTGGAACCGGACCTGCCACTGGTCATACTCCATCGTGGCGAGCTCCGGCGTGTGGAACGACCCGATCCACTTCCGTTGGTAGGTCTCCTGGTTAGTGATCTCCGCCATCCAAGTCCCCCACGAGCGTTGCCGGATGCTTGAGGTAGGTCCTCTGCGGCGGGCGCGGCGGAGGGAGCTCCGGGAAATTGGCGAACCGGATGGGGGCGGGCGCATCGGACGAGCGGCGGTGACTCGAGGACGTGCCGGCGGACGACGACCCACAGGTGTGGCGGCACGGATCCGCGCCGCGGAACGGCGGCCGGGACCTCTGGCCATCACGTCCAGCCACTGGGAGGAAAGGGGGCGGCGGGGAAGGGCGGGGGACACGCCGGTAGTGGGGTGAGTGGGAGAAGAGAAGGCAGAGGAGAGAAAGAGAGGATATATTTTTTACTCAGTCTGCTGAGCAGTGGAGTAAAAATAAAGAGATTTTTGGTGGCTGACTACAAAATTTACTCTCTTACGACAGATAAGGAATTGATTAGGTCCGAACTAGAAAAGTACATCACATTTTTTTACTTCTCTAACCGGTTAGAAGGAATCAGTTAGAAATGCCCTTGCTGTAGCCTAGTTTGTCTTGAGTGGAGGTTGTGTCTCCTGAATTTGCCTATGAGGCGGCTGTTTTCTTTTTTCTACTACTTTGCTCGCACTCCTGTGGGGTGTGTGTGCGTGTCGATGTTTTTTTTTAAGAATTTTTCGTTCAAATCACGAAATAATACAAAGTAGATGACCCTTACAAGTACACTAAAACGCAAACACAAAAGATCGTGAACACCTAGAATACCCTAAGACAACCATAACACAAGAAGATCTCCGGAGCCTCGTGTCATCATCTCTGAATCTTGAAAGAAGACCCCTAGCTACAGCAGAAGGATCTGGAACCAGGTGCAAGCAGGTCATCATTTTTTACCACGGTACAATTGCCGTCACGCTGCTTCGTCCTTTCTTGACACCGATGCTGAGAGGGCATGGACATCAATCCAACACACCTGCAACAGCCGTCGCCATCTTTGGCTTTGAATACCGCGAAAAGTGTCCCTTCCGGAAGGAAGAGAACTCGAGTCATCCGACCGGTCCAGCACCGCGGCCGGGCCTTTCGCCCGGACAAAGCAGGATCTCCCACCAGCATTGGCGTAGAGAAAGAAGAAGAACAGCAGCAGCAAATGATACCGACAAGGAAGAAGAAGGGTCTTCGTCTCCCTGCATCTATCGCCCATCTGAGGACCCAAACGGCCAGTGCCAATGGACCTCCATCCACCATAGCCTGCGACCTCGATGAGATCCGATGATCCCCCACCCCGCTGGCTCCTAAACGAAGGCAAAAGCTTCGCCTGACCGCGAACGAAGCCTGAAGAAACTTATTGCGACGCGACACCACCGCAACGGCCTCGACAGCGTCTCACTCAATCTTAACCCTACCACACACCTACCAAATAAACAGACCCGAGGTTCTCCCTCCCTTCCGCCGCCGGAGCGGCCGTCGGAGAGAGAGGGAACCAGCGGCGCCACCGGCAGCGCGCAAGGGAACCCTTGTCGCCTGCCTAGAGCGCCTCGTTCGATCCTATTTTCCAGCTGCCGCTCTCGCCCTGGCCGTAGTGTCGATGTTTTTTTTTGTTTTCTGAGACCTGGCGTTCTGACAAGTTGTCTGTTTGTAGTTTCATTTTCAATGAAAATGGAGCTGGGGGAGAGGCCCCTCTTGATCAAAAAAACTGAGTGCGTAAGCTGGGAGATTGCCTCTGATGAAGCTTTAAACGTTGAATAAAGTGGCAATGATTCCCCTATAAAAAAAAGTCTGAACGATAACTGTACATTTTTTAGAAGAACAGGAGCTACCTCCCCGGTTCCATTGTCAGAATGAAACCACAGAGAAAGTCTTACAACAGCTCACTTAGAGGAGCAGTTCAGCAAAAGTAAAACAGAAGAAAGCGAACTATAACTGTACTCAGTCGTGTCAGCATGAACAATTGGTCTCTGTCACGCTACCTCCACCTCGTTATTAATACTAGCAAAAGGAGCTCGTGCGTTGTAACGGGAGAACAAAATCCTCGAATGCACCAAGCGACTCATTTGTGTTGCCACTTTCATCTTCCATCTTCTCCTTCCGATCTTATCGAGGTCTGCTGTTTAATATGCCACTGTCCTTTAATTGCGCCCCCTCTATTTCGTTTCTCCGTCAGAGGTTCTTTCGTTTCTCCATCAGATGCATGCTTCATCCAGCTCGCTCCTCTCTTTTGTTTCTCCATCAAATGCATGCCTCATCCTCCAACTTCGTAACATATTTAAATTGATGAGATTCTGTGTTAGAAAGTGATGTGGGACTACTTTTAATAAGTAAATTAACATGAAAAGGCTTATTAGGAGCTCACTTGGGTCTTGACGAAACTGCGTGGATGGGCCGACCCTAATAGAGCACTCGTATAGTTTTTCCCCGGCCTGACTAACATCCCGGGCAAAAAAAGAGTAACATCGCATGTCGGCCCATCTGTTGTCGATCCAGCCGCCCGCCGTTCTGCATCGAGCAACCATGCCGCCCCCAGCCGCTTGTCATTCTGCATCGAGCAGCCGTGCCGCCCCCAGCCGCTCATTCTGCATCATTATTAAATTTTAGCACAAATGCCCGTGCGTTGCAATGAGAGGGGAAAAATCACACTTTGTAGCCTAATAATCATGTCTAAACCACGTGGCAATGTCGAGGAAGTCTAGCTGGGGAAGCCATGCCGGCATCGAAGGAGACAACACGGCAGAAACCTAAGTGGATAAGGTTAGCCTCAGGGAATGCATGGGGATTCGCTCGAAAAGAAAATGACCGATTGACATTGCTGGAGAGCAGCGTAGCAGACGGACGGTGTCAGTCGAGAATGACAGCGTTTAGTCGGGCGGGAGAGGCAATTGAAAGAAAGTAATTTGTAAAGTGGGGAATGGGAGGAGAGATGTGTGCATGTGCCATGTGGGTCGACTCTAGCCAGAGCGTTCATGTTATATTCCCATGCATGCACGTCTAGTACTTGCACGACAAGATCTATGCTTGCATGCATGCACGCCACACCCGCCGTTCTGCATCTGTTGTCGATCCAGCCGCCCGCCGTTCTGCATCGAGCAACCATGCCGCCCCCAGCCGCTTGTCATTCTGCATCGAGCAGCCGTGCCGCCCCCAGCCGCTCATTCTGCATCATTATTAAATTTTAGCACAAATGCCCGTGCGTTGCAATGAGAGGGGAAAAATCACACTTTGTAGCCTAATAATCATGTCTAAACCACGTGGCAATGTCGAGGAAGTCTAGCTGGGGAAGCCATGCCGGCATCGAAGGAGACAACACGGCAGAAACCTAAGTGGATAAGGTTAGCCTCAGGGAATGCATGGGGATTCGCTCGAAAAGAAAATGACCGATTGACATTGCTGGAGAGCGGCGTAGCAGATGGACGGTGTCAGTCGAGAATGACGGAGTTTACTCGGGCGGGAGAGGCATTGAAAGAAAGTAATTTGTAAAGTGGGGAATGGGAGGAGAGATGTGTGCATGTGCCATGTGGGTCGACTCTAGCCAGAGCGTTCATGTTATATTCCCATGCATGCACGTCTAGTACTTGCACGACAAGATCTATGCTTGCATGCATGCACGCCACACCGTCCTCCAGGCTTGCACCAATGAAACTCCGCCATCTTCGTCCCAAGGCCAGCGGTGGCAGCCATGGAGACGGCCGACGAGTACAACCGGGCCAGGCCCGCGACAACCGTGCCCGGCAGCCGCAGCGAAACCGAGTTCGTCGCTGCCTAGGTGGTTGGGCAATTACTCATGGCCAACCAGGCGAAGCAGCAGAAGTCTTCTCAGCTCCCGTGCTGGTCACGGGAATGCCACTTTCGTCTAGATTTCATGCGCTTCTTCTCTTTGATCGGTCTTATATGCATGTGTGATTGTTCCTCCACCCTCCTCCTCAGAGATGTTTTTCTATCCACATATGAAGCAGGT
Source organism: Triticum aestivum (assembly GCF_018294505.1). Taxonomy (NCBI): domain Eukaryota; kingdom Viridiplantae; phylum Streptophyta; class Magnoliopsida; order Poales; family Poaceae; genus Triticum; species Triticum aestivum. The sequence continues at coordinate 119,867,415 of NC_057800.1, read as the reverse complement.
TTCGCCAGCTTGTTTGATTCTCAACTGAAAAACGTATATAAGTTGTATGGATTTAATGTAAAAAAGCAGTGTGGGACTATTAATTACAAAAGGAGTTTAATTTTTTTCACACAAAAGCTACTTTTAGCGGCCCATAACATATATTTAAATCCTGGCCCATATGACTTGCCAAGCCAAAACCTTAAATCCTGGCCCATGTGACTTGCGGGATGCAACGTAAGGACCACGACGGATCAAAAGCTTGATATGTGAAATCGATCACCTCGCGTATACGTTTTAAATTCAAACTAAAAACGTAAATTCACAGAAAAAAAGTGTATTGTGACGGTGAACCCACGGAGTCAATCCGTGCTTTATTATTATTACTATTATTATTATTATTATTATTATTATTATTATTATTATTATTATTATTATTATTATTAGGAAAAGATTACATGTAAACCATATGGGCTAATACTCGTACGCATCAGAGTACCCCATGCCATATCTGGTTCTACTAACTACGTGCACGGTACTGCAACGATCGATAGCCCGGCGCGCACGCACGCCCTAGCCGATAAATGCGTCGTTAGGAGGAGATCGCATGCACACACACGCGGACACGCACCACAAATTAAACTGCTGGCAGCGATCGCGCCATGGAGGCAGCATGCTGTCAGGTCGACGTATACATGCGGGCCGCGGGCTCGATCGAGACGCGGCCTTCTCCGTTTGCTGGTGCGGCAGCGCGCCACGGCGCCCGGTGCGTCGGGGCCGGCCGGGCGGGGCGACGTGCATGCCATCTCCGTCACCACTCGCGCCCGGTCGATTACGGGTTTTGATTCCCAAAAATAGAATAAGAACGGATACGGTCTCTGATCTTCGTTGCGGTGCGTACGTACCCTCCCTGTCGCGCATCTTTCGTACTAGTACCACGTACTACGCATGCATGAGCAAAATCTGAGGTCAGCGGCTCAGCGCTGCTGCTGCTGCTTTGGTTGCTGCTGGTTGTCGCCTTGTGCGCGTCAATCAATGCAGCAGCTAGTAGTACGTGCCGTTCAGTTCAGGCGCCGCTGCGCGTCACAGGCACTGGGTGCATTCAGCCTGCGACCAACTAGTACTACGTGCTTGGGGCTATTCTGGTGAGGAATGACCGAGTAAAAACTCTCTGTGTGGTGCTCCTTTGGGTCTGGTCTGGTGTGCTTCATCGATACAGTGTGCTATCAAATTCAAAAGCATGTGCTGGACTGTGCAAGACTGATGAAGGTTTCTACTGGGAACAAGCGAGTGCATCGGCCCCCAAGAAATGATGTACTACAGACATACAGTACTGAAGATTATTGATGGTAGCGCGCGCTGCTCTGGACATCTCAAATGGAGGTTGGGGTTTCATATTTCGAGATAATAGGGGACTCGTGGCTGCTGCCGCCTGCCGGGGCAGGTAACCTTCCCTACTTGGGGACTCGTGGTTGCTCCCATGCAGACTGAAGTGATAGCGTGCCTCAAAGGATTGCATGCTTCCCAACAGCTCGGCATAATCTATGTTGTCGTGGAAACAGACTCTATGGTGTTGGTGCAAGCACTCAATGGAAATGAGCAGTGACCAGTCTGCTAATGGTGCCTCCTTCAGGGAAATTATGTAGTTTGAATGTTTCTCGTTTTGAATTTATTCATCGCCCACGGGGCCATAATAATGTTGCAGACATTCTAGCTGCACATGATGCGCGTACGGACCATTCATCAAGGGCGTATGTGGTTGTCATCTATGAATTTGCCTGCATTGCATGCTTGACCCAGTTGAACCCGACCAAGGAAAAAACATGCAAAAAATAACATTTGCACGTTGTTTGGTTGCCTGCATCTAGGCCTTTAGCATTAGGAAAGCAATTTTGGCATGGCGTTAGGTGTTCTGCATTGACTCAGCTCATGCAACTACACGGTGTTTGGTTGCATACACATGATATGACTAAAACAGTTAGGGGCTGTTTGGATTGCGACTATCTTTTCATATATTGCCATTTGAGTTTTGTCACACTTGTCTTAGTTGAGTTGCTCAAATTATTAGCCACACTTTGGCTTGCCTAAAAAAGTCTTGCCACACTTTTTGTGTCTATGACATGTGGGGTTCACTGCTCATATTTTTTTTTTGCCTTAGGTGTGGCTAGAAGCAAACACATACCTAACTTGATCAAGCTTGCCTAAGATTAGGTGTGGCAAAGTGTGGCAAGATGTGGGTAGGAACCAGTGACAGAGCTAGCATTTGAGATCAGGGTGGTCCGCTCCTAATTTTTTTTATAAGAAATGTGACAAGTGAATGTTCTAACTAATTACCAAAATATCACATAGAAATTGTTCAATATGGTCTTTCAAACACACGAGAATTCTTAATTAAGTCCAATTTTTCCATAAAGAAGGTTACATAGTACATACTACATGGACCATCGTACATACCTTGAGAAGTTCTTCAGTTTATTCTTTGGCTACATCTGTATAGCCCCTGCCTTCTTCTTTCATATCTTCATAACTTCTCTCTGAAAAAGAGAAACAATGTCTCAGGTCCTTTTCATTCTTCAACAATTCTGTAATAAGAATTTCGATCAATAGAGTTAAAAGAAATCTATCAATAAAGCTATTTGGGCAGAAATTATGTGCAAAATAATGCATGTGTTCGGTTAATCAACAGGATAGGATAGCACAGCAAAACACAAACCCTAAATAAGAAATTGGGGAAGCAGAATTTTGGCCGCGCATGGCAGGCGCAGGGGCGCACACAGCTCGTTGTCACCGAGGGCGGGAAGGACCGAAGGAGAGGCGGGATCCTCCTCGACGGCTGGACTCTGGCCGGCGGCCGGCGACCGGCGAGGCTGGTGACAAGCGAGGGCGAGGCAGGGTATGGCCGCATGGCTCTGGGAGGGCGTCGGCCATCGGGACGAGGCGGTTGTCCCCTCGCTCGATGTGGACGACAGGAGAGTGCGAGGCTTGGGCTACGTTTGTCTGTCAACAGGTAAGTTCTATTGGGCCAACTATTTTTCTTTGGCCCAGTCAAAATTTATATGTATATAAGCCGATCCAAATTGCTAGGGTGGGCCGTGGCCCACCCTGACCACCCTGTAGCTCCGCCCCTGCTAGGAACCAAACAACCCCTTAAACTTAACACAAGCTACACTAGAGTGCCTCGCGACTGCGGTGGACGGTAACGACTGCAGTGTAGTAGGACATGTGCAAGGAGGTCGAGAGGAACGATGTCGGTGGTGACAGTGCAACAAGGCAGGGAAGAGGAGGCTGAGAGGAAAAACGCCAATTGTAGTGCCAATGTAGTAGTATGCACGAGAGAAGGCGGAGAGGCAGTGGCACCGCGTCCGACACGACGAGCATGGAGTTGCGGGCAAGCAGCGTCACCACTGCAGAAAAAGTCCATGCGAAGGGACGAATAGGAGGGAGTTGAGGCAGAGGACAGAGGATAATAAATACAATGTGCGCGCCATGGCGACGTCAGTGCAATAGGATGTAGGAGAGGAGGCCGAGATGAATAACGGCGATGATGACTCCACTACAGCAAGGCGTGAAAGAGGAGATCGAGAATCATGCCGGCGATGGCGTCAATGTAATAGGTGAAGGAAATATGCCCTAGAGGCAATAATAAAGTTATTATTTATTTCCTTATATATCATGATAAAAGTTTATTATTCATGCTAGAATTGTATTAACTGGAAACATAATACATGTGTGAATACATAGACAAACAGAGTGTCACTAGTATGCCTCTACTAGACTAGCTTGTTAATCAAAGATGATTATGTTTCCTAACCATGGACAAAGAGTTGTCATTTGATTAACAGGATCACATCATTAGATGAATGATCTGATTGACATGACCCATTCCATTAGCTTAGCACCCGATCGTTTAGTATGTTGCTATTGCTTTCTTCATAACTTATACATGTTCCTATGACTATGAGATTATGCAACTCCCGTTTGCCGGAGGAACACTTTGTGTGCTACCAAACGTCACAACGTAACTGGGTGATTATAAAGGAGCTCTACAGGTGTCTCCAAAGGTACATGTTGGGTTGGCTTATTTCGAGATTAGGATTTGTCACTCCGATTGTCGGAGAGGTATCTCTGGGCCCTCTCGGTAATGCACATCACATAAGCCTTGCAAGCATTGCAACTAATGAGTTAGTTGTGAGATGATGTATTACGGAACGAGTAAAGAGACTTGCCGGTGACGAGATTGAACTAGGTATTGGATACCGACGATCGAATCTCGGGCAAGTAACATACCGATGACAAAGGGAACAACGTATGTTGTTATGTGGTCTGACCGATAAAAGATCTTCGTAGAATATGTAGGAACCAATATGGGCATCCAGGTCCCGCTATTGGTTATTGACCGGAGACGTGTCTCGGTCATGTCTACATTGTTCTCGAACCCGTAGGGTCCGCACGCTTAAGGTTTCGATGACAGTTATATTATGAGTTTATGCATTTTGATGTACCGAAGTTTGTTCGGAGTCCCGGATGTGTTCACGGACATGATGAGGAGTCTCAAAATGGTCGAGACATAATGATTGATATATTGGACGGCTATATTCGGACACCGGAAGTGTTCCGGGTGATTTCGGAGAAAACCGGAGAGCCGGAGGGTTACTGGAACCCCCCCGGGAGAAGTAATGGGCCATACGGGCCTTAGTGGAGAGAGAGAGGGGCAGCCAAAGGTGGGCTGCGCGCCTCCTCCCCCTGGTCCGAATTGGACTAGGAGAGGGGGGGGCGGTGCCCCCCCTTTCCTTCTCCCTCCCCACTTCTTTCCCCCTCCTAGTAGGAGTCCTACTCCTACTAGGAGGAGGACTCCTCCTTGGCGCGCCATATGTGGCCGGCCGGCCTCCTCCCCTTGATCCTTTATATACGGGGGCAGGGGGCACCCCTAGACACACAAGTTGATCCACGTGATCATATTCTTAGCCGTGTGCGGTGCCCCCTTCCACCATAGCCCTCGATAATATTGTAGCGGTGCTTAGGCGAAGCCCTGCGACAGTAGTACATCAAGATCGTCACCACGCCGTCGTGCTGACGGAACTCTTCCCCGACACTTTGCTGGATCGGAGTCCGGGGATCGTCATCGAGCTGAACGTGTGCTAGAACTCGGAGGTGCCGTAGTTTCAGTGCTTGATCGGTCGGACCGTGAAGACGTACGACTACATCAACCAAGTTAAAGCTTCCATTGTCGATCTACAAGGGTACGTAGATCATACTCTCCCCTCTCGTTGCTATGCATCACCATGATCCTGCGTGTGCGTAGGTTTTTTTTTGAAATTACTACGTTCCCCATCAGTGGCATCCGAGCCTAGGTTTGATATGTTGATGTTATATGCACGAGTAGAACACAAGTGAGTTTTGGGCGATATAAGTCATACTGCTTACCAGCATGTCATACTTTGGTTCGGCGGTATTGTTGGACGAAGCGGCCCGGACCAACATTATGCGTACGCTTACGCGAGACCGGTTCTCCCGACGTGCTTTGCACATAGGTGGCTTGCGGGTGACAGTTTCTCCAACTTTAGTTGAACCAAGTGTGGCTACGCCCGGTCCTTGCGAAGGTTAAAACAACACCAACTTGACAAACTATCGTTGTGGTTTTGATGCGTAGGTAAGATTGGTTCTTGCTTAAGCCAGTAGCAGCCACGTAAAACATGCAACAACAAAGTAGAGGACGTCTAACTTGTTTTTGCAGGGCATGTTGTGATGTGATATGGTCAAGACATGATGCTAAATTTTATTGTATGAGATGATCATGTTTTGTAACCGAGTTATCGGCAACTGGCAGGAGCCATATGGTTGTCGCTTTATTGTATGCAATGCAATCACGCTGTAATGCTTTACTTTATCACTAAGCGGTAGCGGTAGTCGTGGAAGCATAAGATTGGCGAGACGACAACGATGCTACGATGGAGATCAAGGTGTCGCACCGATGACGATGGTGATCATGACGGTGCTTCGGAGATGGAGATCACAAGCACAAGATGATGATGGCCATATCATATCACTTATATTGATTGCGTGTGATGTTTATCTTTTATGCATCTTATCTTGCTTTGATTGATGGTAGCATTATAAGATGATCTCTCACTAAATTTCAAGATAAAAGTGTTCTCCCTGAGTATGCACCGTTGCCAAAGTTCATCGTGCCCAGACACCACGTGATGATCGGGTGTGATAAGCTCTACGTCCATCTACAACGGGTGGAAGCCAGTTTTGCACACGCAGAATACTCAGGTTAAACTTGACGAGCCTAGCATATGCAGATATGGCCTCGGAACACTGAGATTGAAAGATCGAGTGTGAATCATATAGTAGATATGATCAACATAGCGATGTTCACCATTGAAAACTACTCCATTTCACGTGATGATCGGTTATGGTTTAGTTGATTTGGATCACGTGATCACTTAGATGATTAGAGGGATGTCTATCTAAGTGGGAGTTCTTGAGTAATATGATTAATTGAACTTAAATTTATCATGTACTTAGTCCCTGATAGTATCTTGCTTGTTTATGTTAATTGTAGATAAATGGCCCGTGCTGTTGTTCCGTTAAATTTTAATGCGTTCCTTGAGAAAGCAAAGTTGAAAGATGATGGTAGCAATTACACGGACTGGGTCCGTAACTTGAGGATTATCCTCATTGCTGCACAGAAGAATTACATCCTGGAAGCACCGCTGGGTGCCAGGCCTGCTGCTGGAGCAACACCAGATGTTATGAACATCTAGCAGAGCAAAGCTCATGACTACTCGATAGTTCAGTGTGCCATGCTTTACGTCTTAGAATCGGGACTTCAACGACGTTTTGAACGTCATGGAGCATATGAGATGTTCCAGGAGTTGAAGTTAATATTTCAAGCAAATGCCCGGATTGAGAGATATGAAGTCTCCAATAAATTCTATAGCTGCAAGATGGAGGAGAACAGTTCTGTCAGTGAGCATATACTCAAAATGTCTGGGTATAATAATCACTTGATTCAGATGGGAGTTAATCTTCCAGATGATTGCGTCATTGACAAAATTCTCCAATCACTACCACCAAGCTACAAGAGCTTTGTGATGAACTATAATATGCAAGGGATGAATAAGACTATTCCCGAGCTCTTCACAATGCTGAAAGCTGCGGAGGTAGAAATCAAGAAGGAGCATCAAGTGTTGATGGTCAACAAGACCACTAGTTTCAAGAAAAAGGGCAAACGGAAGAAGAAGGGGAACTTCAAGAAGAAAAGCAAGCAAGTTGCTGATCAGGAGAAGAAACCCAAGTCTGGACCTAAGCCTGAAACTGAGTGCTTCTACTGCAAGCAGACTGTTCACTGGAAGCGGAACTTCCCCAAGTATTTGGCGGATAAGAAGGATGGCAAGGTGAACAAAGGTATATGTGATATACATGTTATTGATGTGTACCTTACTAGAGCTCGCAGTAGTACCTGGGTATTTGATACTGGTTCTGTTGCTAATATTTGCATCTCGAAACAGGGACTACAGATTAAGCGAACACTGGCAAAGGATGAGGTGACGATGCGCGTGGGAAATGGTTCTAAAGTCGATGTGATCGCGGTCGGCACGCTACCTCTACATCTACCTTCGGGATTAATATTAGACCTAAATAATTGTTATTTGGTGCCAGCGTTGAGCATGAACATTATATCTGGATCTTGTTTAATGCGAGACGGTTATTCATTTAAATCAGAGAATAATGGTTGTTCTGTTTATATGAGTAATATCTTTTATGGTCATGCACCTTTGAAGAGTGGTCTATTTTTGATGAATCTCGATAGTAGTAACACACATATTCATAATGTTGAAACCAAAAGATGTAGAGTTGATAATGATAGTGCAACTTATTTGTGGCACTGCCGTTTAGGTCATATCGGTGTAAAGCACATGAAGAAACTCCATACCGATGGACTTTTGGAACCCCTTGATTATGAATCACTTGGTACTTGCGAACCGTGCCTTATGGGCAAGATGACTAAAACACCGTTCTCCGGTACAATGGAGAGAGCAACAAATTTGTTAGAAATCATACATACAGATGTATGTGGTCCGATGAATGTTGAGGCTCGTGGCGGATATCGTTATTTTCTCACCTTCACATATGATTTAAGCAGATACGGGTATATCTACTTAATGAAGCATAAGTCTGAAACATTTGAAAAGTTCAAAGAATTTCAGAGTGAAGTTGAAAATCATCGTAACAAGAAAATAAAGTTTCTGCGATCTGATCGTGGAGGAGAATATTTGAGTTACGAGTTTGGTCTACATCTGAAACAATGCGGAATAGTTTCGCAACTCACGCCACCCGGAACACCTCAACGTAATGGTGTGTCCGAACGTCGTAATCGTACTTTACTTGATATGGTGCGATCTATGATGTCTCTTACAAATTTACCGCTATCATTTTGGGGTTATGCTTTAGAGACGGCCGCATTCACGTTAAATAGGGCACCATCAAAATCCGTTGAGACGACACCTTATGAACTATGGTTTGGCAAGAAACCAAAATTGTCGTTTCTTAAAGTTTGGGGCTGCGATGTTTATGTGAAAAAGCTTCAACCTGATAAGCTCGAACCCAAATTGGAGAAATGTGTCTTCATAGGATACCCAAAGGAGACTGTTGGGTACACCTTCTATCACAGATCCGAAGGCAAGACATTCGTTGCTAAGAATGGATCCTTTCTAGAGAAGGAGTTTCTCTCGAAAGAAGTGAGTAGGAGGAAAGTAGAACTTGACGAGGTAACTGTACCTGCTCCCTTATTGGAAAGTAGTACATCACAGAAACATGTTTCTACGACACCTACACCAATTAGTGAGGAAGCTAATGATAATGATCATGAAACTTCAGAACAAGATACTACTGAACCTCGTAGATCAACCAGAGTAAGATTCGCGCCAGAGTGGTACGGTAATCGTGTTCTGGAAGTCATGCTACTAGATCATGATGAACCTACGAACTATGAAGAAGAGATGGTGAGCCCAGATTCCGAAAAATGGCTTGAAGCTATGAAATCTGAGATGGGATCCATGTATGAGAACAAAGTATGGACTTTGGTTGACTTGCCCGATGATCGGCAAGCAATTGAGAATAAATGGATCTTCAAGAAGAAGACTGACGCTGACGGTAATATTACTGTCTACAAAGCTCAACTTATCGCAAAAGGTTTTCGACAAGTTCAAGGGGTTGACTACGATGAGACCTTCTCACCCATAGCGATGCTTAAGTTTGTCCGAATCATGTTAGCAATTGCCGCATTTTATGATTATGAAATTTGGCAGATGGATGTCAAAACTGCATTCCTGAATGGATTTCTGGAAGAAGAGTTGTATATGATGCAACCGGAAGGTTTTGTCGATCCAAAGGGAGCTAACAAAGTGTGCAAGCTCCAGCGATCCATTTATGGACTGGTGCAAGCCTCTCAGAGTTGGAATAAACGCTTTGATAGTGTGATCAAAGCATTTGGTTTTATACAGACCTTTGGAGAAGCCTGTATTTACAAGAAAGTGAGTGGGAGCTCTGTAGCATTTCTGATATTATATGTGGATGACATATTACTGATTGGAAATGATATAGAATTTCTGGATAGCATAAAGGGATACTTGAATAAGAGTTTTTAATGAAAGGCCTCGGTGAAGCTGCTTACATATTAGGCATAAAGATCTATAGAGATAGATCAAGACGCTTAATTGGACTTTCACAAAGCACATACCTTGACAAGATTTTGAAGAAGTTCAAAATGGATCAAGCAAATAAAGGGTTCTTACCTGTGTTACAAGGTGTGAAGTTGAGTCAGACTCAATGCCCGACCACTGTAGAAGATACAAAGAAAATGAAAGATGTTCCCTATGCATCAGCCATAGGCTCTATCATGTATGCAATGCTGTGTACCAGACCTGATGTGTGCCTTGCTATAAGTCTAGTAGGGAGGTACCAAAGTAATCCAGGAGTGGATCACTGGACAGCGGTCAAGAACATCCTGAAGTACCTGAAAAGGACTAAGGATATGTTTCTCGTATATGGAGGTGACAAAGAGCTCATCGTAAACAGTTACGTTGATGGAAGCTTTGACATTGATCTGGACGATTCTAAATCGCAAACCGGATACGTGTTTACATTAAACGGTGGAGCTGTCAGTTGGTGCAGTTCTAAACAGAGCGTCGTGGCGGGATCTACGTGTGAAGCGGAATACATAGCTGCTTCGGAAGCAGCGAATGAAGGAGTCTGGATGAAGGAGTTCATATCCGATCTAGGTGTCATACCTAGTGCATCGGGTCCAATGAAAATCTTTTGTGACAATACTGGTGCAATTGCCTTGGCAAAGGAATCCAGATTTCACAAGAGAACCAAGCACATCAAGAGACGCTTCAATTCCATCCGGGATCTAGTCCAGATGGGAGACATAGAGATTTGCAAGATACATACGGATCTGAATGTAGCAGACCCGTTGACTAAGCCTCTTCCATGAGCAAAACATGATCAACACCAACGCTCCATGGGTGTTAGAATCATTACTGTGTAATCTAGATTATTGACTATAGTGCAAGTGGGAGACTGAAGGAAATATGCCCTAGAGGCAATAATAAAGTTATTATTTATTTCCTTATATATCATGATAAAAGTTTATTATTCATGCTAGAATTGTATTAACCGGAAACATAATACATGTGTGAATACATAGACAAACAGAGTGTCACTAGTATGCCTCTACTAGACTAGCTTGTTAATCAAAGATGGTTATGTTTCCTAACCATGGACAAAGAGTTGTCATTTGATTAACAGGATCACATCATTAGATGAATGATCTGATTGACATGACCCATTCCATTAGCTTAGTACCCGATCGTTTAGTATGTTGCTATTGCTTTCTTCATAACTTATACATGTTCCTATGACTATGAGATTATGCAACTCCCGTTTGCCGGAGGAACACTTTGTGTGCTACCAAACGTCACAACATAACTGGTGATTACAAAGGAGCTCTACAGGTGTCTCCAAAGGTACATGTTGGGTTGGCGTATTTCGAGATTAGGATTTGTCACTCCGATTGTTGGAGAGGTATCTCTGGGCCCTCTCGGTAATGCACATCACATAAGCCTTGCAAGCATTGCAACTAATGAGTTAGTTGTGAGATGATGTATTATGGAACGAGTAAAGAGACTTGCCGGTAACGAGATTGAACTAGGTATTGGATACCGACGATCGAATCTTGGGCAAGTAACATGCCGATGACAAAGGGAACAACGTATGTTGTTATGCGGTCTGACCGATAAAAGATCTTCGTAGAATATGTAGGAACCAATATGGGCATCCAGGTCCCGCTATTGGTCATTGACCGGAGACGTGTCTCGGTCATGTCTACATTGTTCTCGAACCCGTGGGGTCCGCACGCTTAAGGTTTCGATGACAGTTATATTATGAGTTTATGCATTTTGATGTACCGAAGTTTGTTCGGAGTCCCGATGTGATCACGGACATGACGAGGAGTCTCAAAATGGTCGAGACATAAAGATTGATATATTGGACGGCTATATTCGGACACCGGAAGTGTTCTGGGTGATTTCGGAGAAAACCGGAGAGCCGGAGGGTTACCGGAACCCCCCGGGAGAAGTAATGGGCCATACGGGCCTTAGTGGAGAGAGAGAGGGGCAGCCAAAGGTGGGCTGCGCGCCTCCTCCCCCTGGTCCGAATTGGACTAGGAGAGGGGGGGGGGGGCGGCGCCCCCCCTTTCCTTCTCCCTCCCCACTTCTTTCCCCCTCCTAGTAGGAGTCCTACTCCTACTAGGAGGAGGACTCCTCCTTGGCGCGCCATATGTGGCCGGCCGGCCTCCTCCCCTTGATCCTCTATATACGGGGGCAGGGGGCACCCCTAGACACAGAAGTTGATCCACGTGATCATATTCTTAGCCGTGTGCGGTGCCCCCTTCCACCATAGCCCTCGATAATATTGTAGCGGTGCTTAGGCGAAGCCCTGCGACAGTAGTACATCAAGATCGTCACCACGTCGTCGTGCTGACGGAACTCTTCCCCGACACTTTGCTGGATCGGAGTCCAGGGATCGTCATCGAGCTGAACGTGTGCTAGAACTCGGAGGTGCCGTAGTTTCGGTGCTTGATCGGTCGGGCCGTGAAGACATACGACTACATCAACCAAGTTAACGCTTCCGTTGTCGATCTACAAGGGTACGTAGATCATACTCTCCCCTCTCATTGCTATGCATCACCATGATCCTGCGTGTGCGTAGGAATTTTTTTGAAATTACTATGTTCCCCATCAATAGGACCAGGGATAGAGGCCTAGAGAAACTTTTAAGGAGTGTCTTAAATCAGACCACACATGTGCATATGTACAATCACAAGGAAGTTGTAGATCTACTCGTCTACAATTATGGAAACATAAAACGTGCAACATGAAAGTCGTGTGGAATTGCGAGATGAAGCTACCGGTTAAACGAAACTTCAAACGGTCAACCGTCGGTGACGAATTTGATAACATTCATTCAAAATAGCTTCAAACATGAACACAATATTAAACATTTACAATGAATGAAACTACGAAACGATCGCCTAAATGGAACCACAACATCGAAGTGCTTATTTTTCGTGTAGACCTTACCTCGAATCAAATGTTGTGTAGATTAGAAGGGACTAATAAGCGGACAAGATTAGGAGTTAAATGAATATACCACGTGCAACTTCACGTACACCCATGTATCAGACAAACGAGGTTGCATCACTGGACCAATCCATGTGCGTTCTTTTGCATCCCTCGAGCCTGACTCCCTGAAGGTGCTTTAAACATCGTGCGATGCGGATCCAACAGTGAACACATGCAAGCAAATAGCTCAATTTTAATCCACGCGGGCCTGATTGGCCTCTATGCGGACAACCAAATAGCCCAATTTCAACCCACGCAGGCCTGGTTGGTCTCTGTATAGGCAACCAAATATGCCCTAACAGCCTTTTGGCAGGATGGTGCGCCGGACTTTGAACACGTCTTGATCACGGATGACTTGGCTGGTCGTTTTGGTTAATGGAATAGAATGGTATTTCGTCTAAAAAAAGTACGTGCTTAAGCCGTCTCCAACGTTTATCAAACGGACACGTCAAATGTTCGTTGATAGCGTACTGATGTTGTTTGCCAAACATTCGATCAGATGGATACCGTTCAACCCCATCCCTCAAAATAAGGTCCTTTAAGTCTTTTTGTCTACTTTTAACGCGTACTGATGTTGTTTGCCAAACATTCGATCAGATGGATACCGTTCAACCCCATCCCTCAAAATAAGGTCCTTTAAGTCTTTTTGTCTACTTTTAATATTAAAAATATTCCAATGCATAAATAGTCTAAAATTTAAACGCAATAATGTATTTCAAATATAATAATTTTTTGAAATAAATTAGTTTAAATTTAACATCAATTTATTCTCACACATGCTCTAGTTGTCCATATAAATCGCCCACAAGTGCTCCACCCGATCATTCTGACGTTGCGTATGAGTTCCCTAATGGTGGAATCTGATGATGCATTTGGAGAAAATTTTCATATGCCGCCGCATTCTGCTATGTAAGATGGACAAGATCACCCATCTGTTCAAAATCCAAAATTTGGTGAATACCTTATCCTCATCCTCCACAATCATGTTGTGTATGATCACAAAAGTTGTCATGACCTCACGCAATACTTCTACATCACATTGTTTAGCAGATCCGCGAAGAACTGCTATACGGGTTTAGAGCACTCCAAATGACCTCTCCACATCTTTTCTAGCGAGCAACTTATGGTCTTCCAACACAAGTCTGATTTTTTCTTACCTATTGCATCGAAGATGGTCTTGAGAAAGGTCGCCCATGAAGGATAGATTACATCGCAAAGATAGTACCCCATGTTGTACTCATGCCCATTGATGGTATAGTTGCACGCAGGAGCTTCGCCGCACACAGCCTTGCATCACTACAGCATGTTGGCGTCATTGTGAGAGCTTGTCACTCGATGGAAAGAGTGCCCAATCCATAGGTCTTGTGATACCACTGCTTCAAGAATGATATGGTAGAATTTTAATGATGGCTCTTGTATTGCCCTTGTTGAGCATATGAGTAATTCTCCCATTTCCAGTACATGCAATCCAGGGATCCGATCACATTTAGTTCTCTCAACGACTCCGTTCCAAACACCTTAACCATCGTGGTAGCAAATCTGACCATGCCTTCGAGGCATGCGCTCTCAGACATCCGTCCAAGTACCGCCCCTGGGAGGACTGAAAGACCCTAACCTAAACTACTAGATGAAGTGAGTCACCAGGATTCCCCTCCTTGCTGTGAGCCACCGGAGCGCCAGGCGGAGGGGAGGAGAATCAGTGGACCAACCGATAGAGCCTGGAAGGAAGGAGAACTTTTCCCAAGCCGCCTTTCCGTGAGGGAAAGGAAAATACATCCGCGTTACATTACACAAATTTTATGTTAATAATTAGACACATGTGTGTTGTATTTGTTAGTCTTGAATTTCAGCCACCCTAATCTCGTGTGAGCATCTAGTGACGCTGTGAGCTAAGTGCATCTCCAATGCGGATCCTTATAGTGCCTATATATGTTCGGACCGTTTTTGCCGTCCAACGGGGTCTTCTAAACGCCGCGGATCAGTTCGCATGTCCGAATTTCAGTATGGTAACAAACTTGAGGGAGTTATGAAGGTTTCTGAACATCCGCATGTCCAACCAAAAGCAGCCACGCCCCACCCTCCCCTCTCTCTCCTCCGAGCCGCACGCCCCACACACATGTCCAACCAAAAGCAACCACGTGCCACCCTCTATCCTTTCTCTTCTCTCAACCGGACCAATGGAGAATTTTGGTGATAGTGTTGGATGGCTCTCTTCCATATCTTGTGCAGTGCGGTATCTGTTTTAATGGCTTGCGTTGGAGGTGCTCTAACCATTTGTTGAGTAGCTAATGAGTGGTTGTAGTTCAACTGCACCAGGGATTCGTGCGTCTTAGTAAGAATGTGGACAATGTTTCCATCGAAACCAAGATGGTGTCGGTATTCGACAATCCTAATCTTAAGTGAGTATGTCGATGTAGTGGTGTGAATGTGTGCAGAGTCTATATTGCGCTTGGTGTTTCTGAGAGTTTTGTACGTACGTAACTGCACATCAACACAAAAACACGCTAGAAGCCAAATTTGCTGTGGTGCTAAAAGATTCCTATGGTACAAATTTGTGGTGCAGAACGTGATATACCATGAAAATGCTCAACTGGCAATGCACTTGCCTACGTGACCAGGTGTGAGGCTTTATTTGACGGCATCCAGTGAGACGCGATAGTGTCCTTGTGGTTTAGTTCGTGTGTCAAATATGTGCCTGCCACTAGCTTTTATACTACTCTCTCCGTATCAAAATATAAGACGTTTTTGCAGTTCAAAAACGTCTTATATTTCTGTATAGAGTTATTGTTTTTCTTACATTTACTGTATTGCAGATTTGAGCAAAAAGAGTGCTCACCACATGTACCGTGGTAAATAACATGGGATTTTAATTTGCTGGTCGGCCAAAAACTTAATAATTAATTCCTATGCACAGGTTGCTTTTCTTTTTTTTATACAAAATCAATAGTATTTTTTTCGCGTTGGAAAAGCAGCATTCAACCATTTTCTGTTTAATTGTAGAACTAGTTTTGGGTTCTTAACCATATACTCCCTCCATCCCAAAATAAGTGTCTCAAATTTAGTACAAAATTTACGACACTTATTTTGGGACAGAGGGAGTACTTCACAACAATATCAAAAATGGTTAAGCTTTACTCATTTTAATTATTAAATTATACAGATATTATTGCCAAATAGGATAGATGTCAAATTAAACCTAAATGATTGAATTGATTTGTTTAGAAACATAAAACACACACACACGCACCTACTCGAGTTGAAGAGGTTTAATATTAAGGAAGTCAGTATATATTATCATGCTGTAGATACCTTGCTCTCGATGAGAATGTTGTCTTCACCTACCCTTTTTGACCTATTTAAGAGTTGCTAAACATTAGTATGGAATATATTCATGACTTTATATTGCATGTATCTATGACGTCACACTTTTTTTTGCTTGATTTCAAAATTTAACACTATCAACGCTATCTGCTTCTGTGAAGCCGCCTTCTCGTCTTAGGCCGTGAGCAATATACAAACCTTCTCACGTTGCTAGTTCTACGTGATTTACCCGGAAAAAAGTTCTACGTGATTTACCTTTTCTTCTTATATATAGCATAGTACTATGACACAGTACATGGCCAGATTTTCCACGAGATGAGGATAGATCTAACGAGTAACGACTCGGTCGAGCATGACGAGTTCGACCAGAAGCCAAGTCCATCATCGCCTCAGCACAAGACCGTTCAAGATTATTGGATCTGATAAACAGTACTAGTACTAAACTATGCAGTGAATTTTCCGCAGAAGGGCTCTGATCTCCTGCCTATATTATCATCTGGGATTAGCTCTTCAATTCAAAACGGCATCCGTTAGTTCATGAGACAGCCAGAGACGTTTGCACTATGTGGAGGATGATGATATTTATCGCTGTTTGGTGTTGCTGCCGAGTCGCCGGCCGGGACAGGCCGCCGGGTGTGGGTCAAACAAAATTCCGATGCCTTCCCAAAAGCTGAGGCAGTCACAGGACAAAGCAGCACCATACTCGCTTCTTTTCGTGTGTAATTCCTATACCTCTGGGGCGCTACCTTTTGCGGGGGACTGGACTGACATGCACACTGATTGATTGATGCGACGGGAAAGTTGGGACTCATGACAGCAAAGGGATTCTCAATCTCTCTCCCATCTCCATCCCAGGCTGAGGTTGTTTGCTTTTTATTCATGGGCATCCACTGCCCGCCCCGGGTTACTGGATCTGCTGATCCCTTCTATTCTCTTTCCTCGAGTGAAAACCCAGGATATGCAACAGGCGGAAGTAACTGAAGTGAGATCTCTACATACGGACAGTTGTATAACGTATACACCGTACGAGTGTTCAAGTGAAGTAGTACTACGGAGTAGTGGTTGTAGGTTTTACTCTAGTCTACTGTCGACGCAATGTACTGACTAGCATTTTAAGCATGAGCAGCTCCGCCGCGCCGTGCGATTCAGTACATTGGATCACTGGACTCACTAATTTGGAAGATTAGCTGATATGCCCCACGGGTTGATGTGGCAAGTTTGTTAAAGGAAATGTGTAAATATATGCTACTACCTCTGTAACTAAATACAGTATAAGATGTTTTCGCAGCTCAATCCAAACTAGAAAGACGTCTTATATTTAGTAAGGAGGTAGTACAAAACAACTAAAACAAGTGCAATGTAATAGTAACAGTGTATTCGATTTATATTTTAAAGACAATATAACATTTAAAAGATAGTTTTATTATTGCAGTTAACAAAATCTTATATTTCTGTTAGAGTACGTAATGGGTCTAATGGCCTGTGTTAGCGGTATAGCCTGTTAGTCTTAGGGTTAATTAGAGATAAAAGTCACTTGCTTAGGGCTTAAGTAAGCCTTGTTTGGGAGTCAAGTAAACATCTCTATATAAAGTGAGAAGATGTATCAATCTAATCAAGCAAAAATCACTAATAGAAAAAGGGCATAATGTGAAACACATTAGTCCCGGTTTGTAACTGAACCAACACTAATATGACCATTAGTGTCAGTTCAACGGCTAGACGGGCAACGATCATTAGTACTGGATCATGGCGAACCTTTAGTACCGATTCGTGCCACGAACCGGTCCTAAAGACGTGGTGGCAGGCTTGTGTCAGGCTGGGGCCCCACCAGCACCTTTAGTACCGGTTGATTATATGAACCGGGACTAGAGATGTACTTTTAGTCCCGGTTCATATAACCAACCGGTACTAAATGTCATCCTATATAAACCCCTTCGTCGAGCCCAAGCGGTCTGTTCTTCCCCTTTCCCATCTCCTCTGTTTTCTTCATCTTCCTCTCGAGCTCACACTTCATTTTTGCCAAAATTTGTGAAGATTTGAAGGCATCCCATCCATTCAAGTGATCACAAAGGTTAGCAACTTTGTCCTTTCATCTCTCATTGCTAGATTAGCTCTTGCAATGCTCTATAAGTATAGTGATTTGTGGGTTTTATTTTGGAATGAATTATATGTGGTAGTATTTAATTTATATGCAATTTGAGGTCAAAATAACTCTTAGTTTGCATATGTAGGTGTGGTTTACTTAGTGCCTTCCCGTCTCTGTCGTAACCACCGTCGATCGCCCGCACCGTTCCGTCGCCGGCGCCTCCTTGTGGTGAGCCTCTTGTTCTTATCTTTTGTTTACATATAAAAAAAATCATGTTTGTGTGATTTAGATATATGGTTACTCGTATAATTATCTTACCCATACGTTGTTTGTTATACATAGTGCCATGGTTTTGATATCCATCCCCGTTGGCCCTCGTCCGGGTTATGATTCGGATGTGGTATATTCTCTTTTATAACTATTTGTTGCATTTCGTGTTTATGACAAATTATGCCCCTCAAGTTGACATAGATATTTTATATATGAGGTATGTGAACCGGAAATTCCAACCGATCCTATTGTCGAGAGGTTAAATTTAGTTAAAAGAGAAAACGAGTATTTAAAAGAAAAATTGAAAAGAATTGAGGGGGAGAAGATGGAATTGGAGTTGCATGTTGCCGATGTCGTCGATGATCACAAGATCAAGATGGAGAAAAAGCGCTTGAAGATTAGAAATATTAGAAAATATGCCATTGATAGTAAGGCTTGGTATCATTATGTCGTAGAAATAATTGTTACCTTAGTTGTGATCTTGATCACATTTGTTGTTGCATTTAAATGCTTTATCTAGAGAGTTATTTGTATGTTGCATTTAAGTGTTGTATGAACTTTATGTATGAACATGTATTAATTTGGTCTATTCGGTGCTGTGTAATTTGTAACATCCCAATTTTCAATTCGAATGTTATTATTTAGATCATTCATATGCATTCATAATTTGTGTATTTTTGGGATTTTGTTTTGTTGGAAATTGATTCAAGGGGCCTTAAGCAACTCAAGGACCAATTGAGAGTTGGAGGTTTTCCCAAAATTCAATTTCAGAATTTTCAAAATTTGGCAAATTGGATCAAGGTTTATTCAAAATTCTTTTCCAATTATTTCTAATAAATAAAATAAAGAGAGAAGATAAAAGGACTTCTTCAAAAACAGCAAGGAAAATATTGGAAATTGAATTTTTCATTTTGGAATATTTTATTTTGATTTTATTTATTTTATTTCGGAGTTTATTAGTACTAAAAATGAATTTTTAAAACTTACATTTTAGGCCAGAAAAATGTTCACAAGGTCATTTATAAGGCCATATATCTATGTGAATTTTTCTGAGATTTTTAGTTATATATTTATTATGTATTTCTTATTTTTCGTGTTTCTGGAAAAAACTGTTTAAAAAAATGGTTTTCGCCACCGAACTGGGCCGGCCCATCTCGCCCGCCAGGCCGCGGCCCAGTCGGGCCAGCCTCACACCGCCGCCGCCGGATCCCCGAGCCGCCACCAGACTCGCCGACGACCGAGCCCTGATCCGCCCGACCTGACCCGCCGGTTTCCTCGGTCCGATAATAAACCGACGACGGTCTGATCCGTTTTTTTAGTTTTCGATTTTTCTTTTAAAACTCGATTTAGTATTTACATTAGTTATTTAGGGAACGTTCGTTCGTTAGGGTTCTGTAGTGAACAGATTCATTAGATTAGTTTTGGTAGCGAACGTTCGTTCGGTAGATTTTTCTTTTTTATTTTAGTTTTCTGCGAGGCACCCAGATGCGATTACTTTTCTTACAGATTAGCCTCAGATTTTCAAATGATCACAGCTTTTTCCTCGTTTATCCAAATTTGATGAAACCAATGCCAAATTCTTCGTTATGATTCCCTCTATCCAGATAACCAACTTAAACAGTATTTTGAGAGTTTAAAATTTGTTTTCAAACAGATTTGAATTTGAACTTCTTTTGATCATAACTTGAGTTTCGTAACTTCGATTTGGTCGATTCTTTTTGCAAATCGAAGCTCTTAACCTAAAATTTATGTTAATATCTAATCCACATAATTTAGGTACTGTTGAAAATTGTTTTTTGTTCGCAAGAGTTATTCGCTTGTTTTCGAAGTTTTCCGAGATCTTTTCTTTGCATCTTATGCTTGAGTGATTATGTATGCTATTGTTTGTCTATGATAGATTTTCTGGAGTGAAGCTTACTACTACACATCTCTAGGGTTTACCGAACGTCAGCAAGGCAAGTTACACTTTGATCATACCCTTTTATACCCGGTTTTTATGCATTAGTTTCAACCCTCAAAGATTGCATGAGTAGGATTGGGAACATGTGGTTATGCTATGTGTTCATGAGGTAGGAACCTATTACCTTTGACCACCCCAGAAATATACGTTATGCTCATATTGCTTAGCCATGCTTGTAGATGGGGATTGGTATGTGAGAATCATGCAAGTTGTGAGAGTTAATTAAGGTTAACTTAAGGTGGCAACTTTAATACACATCTGGGTGGATTGGTTGTGGGCACCAGGAGAATCCAATGTTGTCCTAGGATATCCAGGAGTACCGGTGTGATCATCCTATGAAATGCCACCCAGGCTCAAAGGGATAATATAATTATTCATGCCTAGAAACTTTCGTGTGCAGCCACAAGCCATTATGGGCTCTGGCATAGTTGAGTAAGTTGTGTGACCTCTTTCAGTGGTAGACTAGCAGATGTAGGGGAAAGTAGGTGTACCGATCTACCTAGAGTAAAGAGTTAATACTTCAGAAAGACTGTGTCTTGATCTTCTGATCATGGAGGTGGTTGAGCTTGTGGGGAAAAGTGTGCAACCTTTGCAGAGTGTACAAACTAATCATGATTAGTCGTGTCCCCGGTTATGGACATCTTGAGTATCTAGAAGTGGATTATTTGTTGATCTCATCATTCTGTCTAATGAAATTGTTGGGTTAACATTTTATACTTGGTAATTTGGGGATTGAGTTGGAGAAACCATCTCAATATGGGTAATTCAACTTGGTAGCAAATAAAATTTATTTCTTTGTTGTAGGGAAAAAATCAGCTTTATGCAAACATTAAACTTAGAGCCTCCACCAGCCAAATATGCATGTAGTGATAGTTATTATTCATCATTGTTCTATAGTGTGATCTTGCCAGCATATTCCATGTGCGGACCTACACGGCTGCAACGTCTCATGTTGCAGAATTTGCAGACGAGGATTAAGGTGTGATAGATCGTTGTCATGCACTCAGTTTTGCCATGGAGTTGGATGGACTCATTTACCTTCGAAGCTTCTGCAGTTATTTTATTTAGATGGCTTTCAGCCATATTATTGTAATAAGTACTATTTTGAGGACCTCGATGTAATAAAGTGTGTGATTGAACTCTGTTATAATTTCTCAAGTACTGTGTATGTCAGCATACCGATCCAAGGATGACATTTAAGCACAGAGACTTCGATCCGTTGGGATCGGGTCTCTACAAGATGGTATCAGAGCACACGCTGACTGTAAGACGCGACGACCCCTAGGAATGGAAAAGCCATAGGATGAAAACTGTTGGAAATATGCCCTAGAGGCAATAATAAATTAGTTATTATTATATTTCATTGTTCATGATAATCGTTTATTATCCATGCTATAATTGTATTGATAGGAAACTCAGATACATGTGTGGATACATAGAAAACACCATGTCCCTAGTAAGCCTCTAGTTGACTAGCTCGTTGATCAATAGATGGTTACGGTTTCCTGACCATGGACATTGGATGTCGTTGATAACGGGATCACATCATTAGGAGAATGATGTGATGGACAAGACCCAATCCTAAGCCTAGCACAAAGATCGTGTAGTTCGTATGCTAAAGCTTTTCTAATGTCAAGTATCATTTCCTTAGACCATGAGATTGTGCAACTCCCGGATACCGTAGGAGTGCTTTGGGTGTGCCAAACGTCACAACGTAACTGGATGGCTATAAAGGTACACTACAGGTATCTCCAAAAGTGTCTGTTGGGTTGGCACGAATCAAGACCGGGATTTCTCACTCCGTGTAAACGGAGAGGTATCTCTGGACCCACTCGGTAGGACATCATCATAATGTGCACAATGTGACCAAGGAGTTGATCACGAGATGATGTGTTATGGAACGAGTAAAGAGACTTGCCGGTAACGAGATTGAACAAGGTATCGGGATACCGACGATCGAATCTCGGGGAAGTATCGTACCAATAGACAAAGGGAATTGTATACGGGATTGATTGAATCCTTGACATCGTGGTTCATCCGATGAGATCATCGTGGAACATGTGGGAGCCAACATGGGTATCCAGATCCCGCTGTTGGTTATTGGCTGGAGAGTTGTCTCGGTCATGTCTGCATGGTTCCCGAACACGTAGGGTCTACACACTTAAGGTTCGATGACGCTAGGGTTATAGGGAATAGATATACGTGGTTACCGAATGTTGTTCGGAGTCCCGGATGAGATCCCGGACGTCACGAGGAGTTTCGAAATGGTCCGGAGGTAAAGATTTATATATGGGAAGTCATCATACGATCACCGGAATAATTCAGGGGTTTACGGGTATTGTACCGGGACCACCGGAGGGGTTCCAGGGGTCCACCGGGAGGGTCCACCTGCCCCGGAGGGCCCTATGGGCTGTATGTGGAGAGGGACCAACCCCTTAGTGGGCTGGGCGCCTCCCCCCTAGGGCCCATGCGCCTAGGGTTTGGGGGAACCCTAAAGGGGGGGCGCCCCCTTGCCTTGGGGGGCAAGGAAACCCCCCTGGCCGCCGCCCCCTCCTCAGATTGGATCTGAGGAGGCCGGCCCCCCTCTCCCTTGCCCCTATATATGTGTGGGAGTTGGGAGGGCAGCCGCACCCAAGTTATGGCGCAACCCTCCCCCTCTCCCAAGTCCTCCTCTTCTCCTACGGTGCTTGGCGAAGCCCTGCAGGATTACCACGCTCCTCCTTCACCACCATGCCGTCGTGCTGCTGCTGGATGGAGTCTTCCCCAACCTCTCCTTCTCCCCTTGCTGGATCAAGGCGTAGGAGACGTCACCGGGCTGTACGTGTGTTGAACGCGGAGGTGCCGTCCGTTCGGCACTAGGATCATCGGTGATTTGGATCACGACGAGTACGACTCCATCAACCCCGTTCACTTGAACGCTTCCTCTTAGCGATCTACAAGGGTATGTAGATGCACTCCCCTTCCCCTCGTTGCTAGATTACTCCATAGATTGATCTTGGTGATGCGCAGAAAATTTTAAATTTCTGCTACGATCCCCAACAATGGCATCATGAGCTAGGTCTATGCGTAGTTTCTATGCACGAGTAGAACACAAAGCAGTTGTGGGCGTCGATTTTGTCAATTTACTTGCCGTTACTAGTCTTATCTTGATTCGGCGGCATCGTGGGATGAAGCGGCCCGGACCGACCTTACACGTACTCTTACGTGAGACTGGTTCCACCGACTGAGATGCACTAGTTGCATAAGGTGGCTAGCGGGTGTCTGTCTCTCCCACTTTAGTCGGATCGGATTCGATGAAAAGGGTCCTTATGAAGGGTAAATAGAAATTGGCATATCACGTTGTGGTTTTCGCGTAGGTAAGAAACGTTCTTGCTAGAAACCTATAGCAGCCATGTAAAAACTTGCAACAACAATTAGAGGACGTCTAACTTGTTTTTGCAGCATATGCCTTGTGATGTGATATGGCCAAAAGGATGTGATGAATGATATATGTGATGTATGAGATTGATCATGTTCTTGTAATAGGAATCACGACTTGCATGTCGATGAGTATGACAACCGGCAGGAGCCATAGGAGTTGTCTTAATTTATTTATGACCTGCGTGTCAACGTAAACGTCATGTAATTACTTTACTTTATTGCTAAAGCGTTAGCCATAGTAGTCGAAGTAATAGATGACAAGACAACTTCAAGAAGACACGATGATGGAGATCATGGTGTCACGCCGGTGACAACGATGATCATGGAGCCCCAAAGATGGAGATCAACAGGAGCAAAATGATATTGGCCATATCATGTCACTATTTGATTGCATGTGATGTTTATCATGTTTTACATCTTATTTGCTTAGAATGACGGTAGCTTAAATAAGATGATCCCTCACAATAATTTCAAGAAAGTGTTCCCCCTAACTATGCACCGTTGTGAAGGTTCGTCGTTTCGAAGCACCATGTGATGATCGGGTGTGATAGATTCTAACGTTCGAATACAACGGGTGTAAGCCAGATTTACACACGCAATACACTTAGGTTGACTTGACGAGCCTAGCATGTACAGACATGGCCTCGGAACATGGAAGACCGAAAGGTCGAACATGAGTCGTATAGAAGATACGATCAACATGAAGATGTTCACCGATGTTGACTAGTCCGTCTCACGTGATGATCGGACACGGCCTAGTTGACTCGGATCATGTTTCACTTAGATGACTAGAGGGATGTCTATCTGAGTGGGAGTTCATTAAATAATTTGATTAGATGAACTCAATTATCATGAACATAGTCTAAATTGTCTTTGCAAATATGTTGTAGATAAATAGCTCACGTTGTAGCTCCCTGTTTCAATACGTTCCTAGAGAAAGATTAAGTTGAAAGATATTGTAAGCAATGATGCGGACTAGGTCCGTAGTCCGAGGAGTGTCCTCACTGCTACACAGAAGGCTTATGTCTTTGATGCACCGCTCGATGTGCAAACCCCTACAACGTCGTCTGTGGATGTTGTGAACACCTGACAGACACATCCTGATGACTACTTGATAGTTTAGTGCACCATACTTTACGGCTTAGAATCGGGATTCCAATGACGTTTTGAACGCCATAAGACATATGAGATGTTCCAAGAGCTGAAATTGGGATTTCAGGCTCATGCCCGTGTTGAGAGGTGTGAGACCTCTGACAAGTTCTTTAGCCAACAAGATGGAGGAGAATAGCTCAGCTAGTGAGCATGTGCTCAGAATGTCTGGGTGCTACAATCACTTAAATCAAGTGGGAGTTAAACTTCCAGATAAGATAGTGATTGATAGAGTTCTCTAGCCACTATCACTAAGCTACTAGATCTTCGTGATGAACTATGACATGCAAGGGATGGAGTTGATCCCGGAGCTGTTCGCGGTGCTTAAGACCGTAAAAGGTAGAAATCAAGAAGGAGCATCAAGTGTTGATGGTTTAACAAGACCACTGGTTTCAAGAAGGGCAAGGGCTAGAAGGGAAACTTCATGGATGGCAAACCAGTTGCCGCTCCAGTGAAGGAACCCAAGGTTGAACCCAAACCCGAGACTAAGTGCTTCTATTGTAAGGGGAACGGTCACTGGTAGCGGAATTACCCCAAATGCATGGTAGATAAGAAGGCTGGCAACTTCAACAAAGTATATACGTGTTATTAATGTGTACCTCGCTAGTACTCCTGGTAGCACCTGGGTATTGGATACCGGTTCAGTTGCTATTACTGGTGACTTGAAGCAAAAGCTACGGACTAAACGGAGACTGGCTAAGGGCGAGGTGACGATGTGTGTTGGAAGTGTTTCCAAAGTTGATGAGATCACCATCGCACGCTCCATCTGCCTTCGGGATTAGTATTGAACCTAGATAAATGTTATCAGGTGTCTACGTTGAGCATGAATATGATTAGATCATGTTCATTGCAATACGGTCATTCATTTAAGTTAGAGAATAATGGTTATTCTGTTTACATGAATGATACCTTTCATGGTCATGCACCCTATGTGAATGGTTCATTGAATCTCGGTCGTGGTAATACACATGTTCACGCCAAAAGATGTAGAGTTAATAATGATAGTACCACTTTCTCGTGGCACTGCCGCTTAGGTCATATTGGCGTAAGATGCATGAAGAAACTCCATGTCGATGATGTTTGGAGTCACTTGATTTTGAATCGCTTGACACATGCGAGCCATGCCTCATGGGCAGGATGACTAAGACCCCGCTTTCAGGTACAATGAAACGGGCAAGTGACTTGTTGGAAATCATACATGCTGATGCGTGTGATCCAATGAGAATTGAAGTGTGTGGTGGATATCGCTATTTTCTCATCTTCACTGACGATTTGAGTAGATATAGGTATATTTACTTAATGAAGCACAAGTCTGAAACGTTTGAAAAGTTCAAGCGATTTCAGAGTGAAGTTAAGAATCATCATAACAAGAAGATCAAATTCCTACGATCTGATCAATGAGAATATCTGAGTGATGAGTTTGGCAATCACTTAAGACATTGTGGAATTGTTTCACAGTTGAAGCCACCTGGAACACCATTGGGTTATGGTGTGTCCGGACGTCGTAATCGAACCTTATGAGATATGGTGCGATCTATGATGTCTCTTATCAATCTACCGTTTTCATTTTGAGGTTATGCGTTAGAGACAGCTGCATTCACTTTAGATAGGACACCATCTAAGTCCGTTGAGACGGCGTCGTATGAACATTGGTTTGGCAAGAAACCAAAGTTGTCGTTTCTTAATGTTTGGGGCTGCGATGCTTAAGGCTTCAGCCGGAGAAGCTCGAACCCAAAGCGGACAAACACATCTTCATAGGATACCCAAAGGTGATAGTAGGGTATACCTTCTATCTCAGATCTGAGGGCAAATTGTTTGTCGCTAAGAACGGGTCCTTTCTCGAGAAGGAGTTTCTCTCGAAAGAATTGAGTGGGAGGAAGATAGAACTTGATGAGGTTGTCGAACCTTTACTTCAACCAGAGAGTGATGCAACACAGAAAGATGTTTTCTGTGGCGCCTACGTCTGTTGAATAGGAAGTTAATGATAGTGATCATGAAGCTTCGGATCAAGTTGCTATCGAACCTCGTAGGTCGACAAGGATATGTACTACTCCTAAGTGGTACGGTAATCCTGTCTTAGATGTCATGTTGTTAGACAACAATGAACCTACGAGCTATGGAGAAGCGATGGTGGGCCCGTATTCCGACAAATGGTTAGAAGCCATGAAATCCGAGATAGGATCCATATATCAGAACAAAGTATGGACTTTGGTGGACTTGCCCGATGATCGGCAAGCCATTGAGATAAATGGATCTTTAAGAAGAAGATGGACGTGGGCGGTAATGTTACCGTCTATGAAGCTCGACTTGTGGGAAAGAGTCTTTTCACAAGTTCAAGGAGTTGACTACGATGAGAATTTCTCACCCGTAGCGATGCTTAAGTCCGTCGGAATCATGATAGCATTAGCTGTATTTTTCGATTATGAAATCTTACAGATGGATGTCAAAACAAGTTTTCTTACCAGTTTTCGTAAGAAAAGTTGTATGTGATACAATAAAAGGTTTTGTCGATCCTAAGGATGCTAAAAGGTATGCTGGCTCCAGCAATCCTTCTATGGACTAGAGCAAGCATCTCGGAATCGGAATATATGTTTTGATGGAGTGATCAAAGCTTTTAGGTTTATACAATGTTTGCTAGAAACTTGTATTTACAAGAAAGTGAGTGGGAGCACTACAACATTTCTGATAAGTATATGTGGATGACATATTGTTGATCGAAATAATGTAGAATTTCTGGAAAGCATAAACGGTTGTTTGAAGAGTGATTTTTCAAAGGAAGACCTGGATAAAGCTGCTTACATATTGGGCATCAAGATCTATAGAGATAGATCAAGACGCCTGATGATACTTTCAAAGAACGCACACCTTGACATGTTTTTGAAGGAGTTCAAAATAGATCAGTCAAAGAAGGGGTTCTTACCTGAGTTGTAAGGTGTGAAGTTGAGTAAGACTCAAAGCTTGACCACGGCAGAAGAAAGAGGAAGGACGAAGGTCGTCCCCTATGCTCTTGTCATAGGCTCTATACGGTATGCCATGCTGAGTACCGCACCTGATGTGTGCCTTGCCACATGTCTGGCAAGAGGGTACAAAGGTGATCTAGGAGTAGATCACCAGATAGCGGTCAAAATTATCCTTAGAGGAATAAGGAAATGTTTCTCGGTTATGGAGGTGATAAAGAGTTCGACATAAAGAGTTACGTCGATGCAAGCTTAACACCTATCCGGATAGCTCTGAGTAGAGATACCGGATACGTATAATGGAGCAATAATTTGGAATAGCTCCAAGTGGAACGTGGTAGCAGCATCTACAATATAAAGTTTTGCGAAATACATAGGGATCTGAATATGGCAAGACCCGTTGACTACAACCTCTCTCACAAGCATAACATGATCAAACCCAGAACTCTTTGAGTGTTTATCACATAGTGATGTGAACTAGATCATTGAGTCTAGTAGACTCTTGGATGTTGGTCACATGGCGATGTGACCTGTGAGTGTTAATCACATGGCGATGTGAACTAGATTATTGACTCTAGTGCAAGTGGGAGACTGTTGGAAATATGCCCTAGAGGCAATAATAAATTAGTTATTATTATATTTCATTGTTCATGATAATCGTTTATTATCCATGCTATAATTGTATTGATAGGAAACTCAGATACATGTGTGGATACATAGACAACACCATGTCCCTAGTAAGCCTCTAGTTGACTAGCTCGTTGATCAATAGATGGTTATGGTTTCCTGACCATGGACATTGGGTGTCGTTGATAACGGGATCACATCATTAGGAGAATGATGTGATGGACAAGACCCAATCCTAAGCCTAGCACAAAGATCGTGTAGTTCGTATGCTAAAGCTTTTCTAATGTCAAGTATCATTTCCTTAGACCATGAGATTGTGCAACTCCCGGATACCGTAGGAGTGCTTTGGGTGTGCCAAACGTCACAACGTAACTGGGTGGCTATAAAGGTACACTACAGGTATCTCCGAAAGTGTCTGTTGGGTTGGCATGAATCAAGACTGGGATTTGTCACTCCGTGTAAATGGAGAGGTATCTCTGGGCCCACTCGGTAGGACATCATCATAATGTGCACAATGTGACCAAGGAGTTGATCACGAGATGATGTGTTACGTAACGAGTAAAGAGACTTGCCGGTAATGAGATTGAACAAGGTATCGGGATACCGACGATCGAATCTCGGGCAAGTATCATACCGATGGACAAAGGGAATTGTATACGGGATTGATTGAATCCTCGACATCGTGGTTCATCTGATGAGATCATCGTGGAACATGTGGGAGCCAACATGGGTATCCAGATCCCGTTGTTGGTTATTGGCCGGAGAGTTGTCTCGGTCATGTCTGCATGGTTCCCGAACCCATAGGGTCTACACACTTAAGGTTCGATGACGCTAGGGTTATAGGGAATAGATATACATGGTTACCGAATGTTGTTCGGAGTCCCGGATGAGATCCCGGACGTCACAAGGAGTTCCGGAATGGTCCGGAGGTAAAGATTTATATATGGGAAGTCATCATACGGTCACCGGAATAATTCGGGGGTTTACCGGTATTGTACCGGGACCACTGGAGGGGTTCCGGGAGTCCACCGGGAGGGTCCACCTGCCCCGGAGGGCCCTATGGGCTGTATGTGGAGAGGGACCAGCCCCTTAGTGGGCTTTGCGCCTCCCCCCTAGGGCCCATGCGCCTAGGGTTTGGGGGAACCCTAAAGGGGGGGGCACCCCCCTTGCCTTGGGGGGCAAGGAAACCCCCCTGGCCGCCGCCCCCTCCTCAGATTGGATCTGAGGAGGCCGGCCCCCCTCTCCCTTGCCCCTATATATATGTGGGAGTTGGGAGGGCAGCCGCACCAAGTTCTGGCGCAGCCCTCCCCCTCTCCCAAGTCCTCCTCTTCTCCTACGGTGCTTGGCGAAGCCCTGCAGGATTACCACGCTCCTCCTTCACCACCATGCCGTTGTGCTGCTGCTGGACGGAGTCTTCCCCAACCTCTCCTTCTCCCCTTGCTGGATCAAGGCGTAGGAGACTCACCGGGCGGTACGTGTGTTGAATGCGGAGGTGCCGTCCGTTCGGCACTAGGATCATCGGTGATTTGGATCACGACGAGTACGACTCCATCAACCCCGTTCACTTGAATGCTTCCGCTTAGCGATCTACAAGGGTATGTAGATGCACTCCCCTTCCCCTCATTTCTAGATTACTCCATAGATTGATCTTGGTGATGCGTAGAAAATTTTAAATTTCTGCTACGATCCCCAACAAAAACTACATTTACAACTTCCTTATATATATATCTATTGGTCTATACTCTTCTATATTCATTTCTACCTCTTCTCTATTTCAACAATATATATCATGCCCTTTGAAGACCACCATGACGAAGATGAAGCTGGAGCTGACATTGTTTTTAGGAGAACTACTTTGACCACCATTACCTAGTAAGGTGACACCGATAAACGATTCTGCGGTAGTATGATGAGATCATATCTCTTATGGATATGACCTTACCTGTAGGTTTTGCTTGTATGGTGTGCCTGGTGTGAATTGTTTGATTTGGAATTTATTTGCCTCATATGCATATGGGTAGTGTAAATTCTCATTAGGCCCTCATTCTATTCTAAATTCTTATGCACTCTTAAACCCATCAGATGCCTCCAAGATGTGACCCTGATTCCAATTTTCCACCAGAACTCACCCAGTTGATCAAACAGCAAAATGCCTTGATGCAGATGCTCATCCAGAACTAAGGCAACAACAAAAGCCCACCACCACCACAACCACCCCCAGTTGACAACCTTACCCGTTTTCTGAGGTTGAACCCATCGGTATTCTCTAGCAGCGCTGAGCCAATTGTAGCAGATGACTGGCTTCGCAAGATCGGAAGGGAGCTGACCAACGCAGGTTGCACTGATGCTGAGAAGGTGCGCTTTGCCGCACATCAACTGGATGGACCCTCAACTTTGTGGCAGGAGAACTACACCACCACCTTCCCCGTGGCCAATGTGACATGGGATCAATTCCAGCAGGCTTTCCACACCGCACATGTCTCAGCTGGAGCCATGAGTTTGAAGAAGCGTGAGTTCCACAACTTACGCTAGGGGAATCATACCATGGGGCAGTATGTGGATGAGTTCAACAAGTTAGCTCGCTATGCCCCAGATGATGTGGCCACAGATGCCGCAAAGCAGGAGAAATTTCTTAAGGGACTCAATGATGATCTAAGTATGCAGTTGATGGTGGCAACTTTCAACAACTATCAGGAGTTAGTAGACAAGGCCCTCATTCCGGAGGGAAAGCTGCAGCAGATGGAGAACCACAAGAGGAAGCACAGACATGACAAGAACAACTCTAGAGCTCAACAGAAGCCTCGTACTTCATCAACTTCTTCGGCATACGACAATTCTTCTAGGGACAAACATAATGGTCACCACCACTGAGGGAGTCCTGGATTAGGGGGTCTCCAGACAGCCGGACTATATCCTTTGGCCGGACTGTTGGACTATGAAGATACAAGATTGAAGACTTCGTCCCGTGTCCGGATGGGACTCTACTTGGCGTGGAAGGCAAGCTAGGCAATACGGATATGCATATCTCCTCCTTTGTAACCGACCTTGTGTAACCCTAGCCTCCTCCGGTGTCTATATAAACCGGAGGGCTTTAGTCCGTAGGACAACATACAATCATACCATAGGATAGCTTCTAGGGTTTAGCCTCTCCGATCTTGTGGTAGATCAACTCTTGTACTACTCATATTATCAAGAATAAATCAAGCAGGACATAGGGTTTTACCTCCATCAAGAGGGCCCGAACCTGGGTAAAACATCGTGTCCCCTGCCTCCTGTTACCATCCGCCTTAGACGCACAGTTTGGGACCCCCTACCCGAGATCTGCCGGTTTTGACACTGACATTGGTGCTTTCATTGAGAGTTCCTCTGTCGTCACCGTTAGGCTTGATGGCTCATTCGATCATCGATAGCGATGCAGTCCAGGGTGAGACTTTTCTCCCTGGACAGATCTTTGTATTTGGCGGCTTCGCACTGCGGGCCAACTCGCTTGGCCATCTGGAGCAGATCGAGAGTTACGCCCCTGGCCACCAGGTCAGGTTTGGAAGCTTAAGCTACACGGCCGATATCCGCGGAGACTTGATCTTCGACGGATTCGAGCCCCTGCCGAGTGCGCCGCACGGTCACGATGAGCAAGATTTAGCTCTACCATCGGACAGTGTTCAGGAGACCGCACCGGCAACCGCTCCGACCCTCAATTCGGAGCCAATTGCGCCATCCATGGACGGGTAGATAGACCCCACCACGGAGGCCGTATTCTCAGCGGAGATCGAGCCGAGGATCGACCTTACCCTTCACGGGAGCCGTGACGCCGAACTACCAGATTCTTCCCCGGCCACGGACTCCGAACCGCCTGCGCCCGTGCCTGTCAAATCCGACTGGGCGCCGATCATGGAGTTCACCTCCGCGGATATCTTTCAGCAATCGCCCTTCGACGACATGCTGAACTCATTAAGGTCTCTCTCCTTGTCAGGAGAGTCCTGGCCGAACTATGTTCGGTAGGATTGGGATGTGGATGACGAAGAAATTCGCCGCCCACCCACCACCCACTTCGTAGCCACTGTCGACAATTTGACCGACATGCTCGACTTCGACTCCGAAGACATCGACGGTATGGACGACGATGCGGGAGACAAAGAGGAACCACTGCCCACAGGGCACTGGACAACCACCTCATCATATGATATATACATGGTGGACACACCCAAAGAAGGCAATGGCGACGAGACAACGGAGGATGACCCCTCCAAGAAGCAACCCAAGCGCCGACGTCAGCGGCGCCGCTCTAAGTCTCGCCAAAGCAAAAGCGGTGACACTGGCATAGGAGATAATAGCACTCCGGACAGTGCCGAAGACGACAACAATCCCCTCCAGCAAGATTTAGAGCAGGAGGATGGAGAAGCCAGCCCTCCCGAGAGAGCGGCAGATGGAGAGGCGGAGGATGATAATTACATGCCTCCCTCCGAAGACGAGGCAAGCCTCTACGATGACGAATTTGCCGTGCCTAAGGATCCCGTCGAACAAGAGCGCTTCAAGCGCCGGCTTATAGCCACGGCAAATAGCCTTAAGAAAATCAGCATCAGCTTCAAGCTGATCAAGATTTGCTAGCTGACAGATGGACTGAAGTCCTTGCAGCCGAGGAATATGAAGTCGAACGCCCCTCCAAGAGTTACCCAAAGCGTAAGTTGCTACCCTGACTGGAGGAGGAAGCATTCAAACCTACATCTCCAGCATATGATGCGGCTGATCGGCCACCTCCTGGCCGCAACAGAGAGGCATTTCAGCCAAAAACTCAGCCCGCACCCCGATGCCACTCAAATACAAATTACAAGGCATGGGGAAACACGCTAGACCTACGAGACGTATTGGAGGACAAAGAAAAACATGCAAGATTGATCTACGGATCACGAGGGCGCGCCACTACGCGAGACGATAACCGTCACGCCGGATACAACAAAAGTAAATCCGGCTGGGCCGAACACAGTGGACAAGACTCATTCGAGCTGCGTCGTGATATAGCCCAGTACAGAGGCGCCACACACCCCCTATGTTTCACAGACGAAGTAATGGATCACCAAATCCCCGAGGGTTTCAAACCCGTAAATATCGAATCATACGATGACACAACAGATCTTGCGGTATGGATCGAGGACTTCCTCCTGCACATCCACATGGCCCACGGTGACGATCTACACACCATCAAATACCTCCCACTCAAGCTCAAAGGACCAGCTCGGCATTGGCTCAACAGCCTGCCAGCAGAATCCATTGGCTGTTGGGAAGATCTGGAAGCCGCATTCCTCGACAACTTCCAAGGCACTTATGTGCGACCACCAGATGCCGATGAATTGAGCCACATAATTCAACAGCCAAAGGAATCGGCCAGGAAATTCTGGATACGGTTCCTGACAAAGAAAAATCAAATCATTGACTGTCCGGATGCGGAGGCCTTAGCAGCTTTTAAGCACAACGTCCACGACGAGTGGCTTGCCCGGCACCTTGGCCAGGAAAAGCCAAAATCTATGGCAGCCCTCACGACACTCATGACCCGCTTTTGCGCGGGAGAAGACAGCTGGCTGGCTCGCAGCAATAACATATCAAAGAACCACGGTACTTCATATACCAAGGATAACAATGGCAAGTCACGTCACAACAAACATAAGCGCCGAGTCAATAGCGACAATATCAAGGATACGACAGTCAATGCCGGATTCAAAGGCTCTAAACCGGGTCAGCGGAAAAAGCCATTCAAAAGAAGCACTCCGGGCCAGTCCAGTTTGGACCGTATACTCGATCGCTCGTGTCAAATACAAGGCACCCCCGACAAGCCAGCCAACCACACCAACAGGGATTGTTGGGTGTTGATGTAGGCCGACAAGTTAAATGCCGAAAACAAAGATAAGGGGTCACATAGCGATGACGAGGAGGAGCCCCCGCAGCCGAACACCGGAGGACATAAGAGGTTCCCCCCACAAGTGCGGACGGTGAACATGATATACGCAACCCACATCCCCAAGAGGGAGCGGAAGCATGCGCTAAGGGATGTATATGCGTTGGAGCCAGTCGCCCCAAAATTCAACCCATGGTCCTCCTGTCTGATCACCTTAGATTGCAGGGACCACCCCACTAGTATCCATCATGGCAGATTCGCCGCACTGGTCCTAGACCCAATCATTGACGGATTTCACCTCACTTGAGTCCTTATGGATGGCGGCAGCAGCCTGAACCTGCTTTATCAGGACACAGTGCGCAAAATGGGTATAGACCCCTCAAGGATCAAACCCACAAAAATGACCTTCAAAGGCATCATACCAGGTGTAGAGGCCCATTGCACAGGCTCAGTCACACTGGAAGTGGTCTTCAGATCCCTGGATAACTTCCGAAGCGAGAAGTTAATCTTCGATATAGTCCCGTTCCGCAGTGGCTATCATGCACGGCTCAGGCGAACCGCATTTGTGAGATTCAATGCGGTACCGCACTATGCATACCTCAAGATCAAGATGTCAGGACCTCAGGGGGTCATCACAGTCAATGGAAACACAGAGCGCTCTCTCCGCACGGAGGAGCACACTGTGGCCCTCGCAGCAGAAGCGCAAAGCAGCCTCTTAAGGTAATCCACCAGTTCGGCAATTAAAGACCCGGACACCTTCAAGCGCGCCCGGAGTAATTGGCAACAAGACCGCTTGGCATGTTCCAAGCTCACATAGCAATGCGGCACCCACCCCAGTCCTAGCCAAACGACGAAATCCGTGCCTCGCGTACATAATTACACATTGAAAATACCATGGGCACAGGTGGGGAGGGGGCACGACTATGGCACGCCCCAAGACGCGGCTCAACCGCACTAGGGGCTTCCCGCTTTGTTATTTTTCTTTCTTTCAGGACTTCAATCTCTTGAAGCCCCGTCCGGCAGTACGATTGCCGGACACATGATACAACAACCAAGGAGGCAGAAAGCTACGTCGCACCACGGAACTCCCAAGTGGATTCCGATAACGAATGAAATACTTGCTCTAAATACCATTCCTCAGGTTTGCCCTTGGAAGGGACATGTCAAATAGTCCTACTTTTTCCTTACCGCACTACTTGTATCATTCTGCTTCGGCGCGCCTCTTTGAATAAACAATGCATAGCACTAGACTATTACCGCATTCTCTATTCTTTCTTTATATATATATGTTCATTCATGACATTCAACACCCGTAGACTTTGGTACGGCCAATACGCCAGGGGCTTAAGCGTACTCCATAATACGGCGTGAGAAGTCCGAACACTTTCGACAGTGTGGCACCCCGAACTTATAGCATTATATGCATCAGCTCCGAATCATGTCTTGGGTCAATAGTTAGGTTTGCCTGGCTCCCATGTTTTGGTACCTTACGTTCCGCTATATCAGCTAAGGTAGCACTGGGAGAACTACTGCGATTGTGCCCTGGTTCATTTGGGCTAAGCACCTCAGTAGAGAAAGCTAAAACTGACTGTCATGATAAGGCGAGAACTGGTCGCTGTTCGAGAGGTCTCGAGTCCCTAAAGACTTATGCCGCTTAGAGCGAGGAGTTGGCTTTGTCCGGCTTAAGGCGTGTATAGCGCCCTGAATTCGGCCTTCCGAATACTAGGGGCTTCACCAAAATTTAAAATTGTAGACTTCTATGGCTAAGTGAGAGTGATAAAGCATTATAGTCCGATTGCCTTGTTCGTTGTGCTGAGCACCTCCCTCGAAGGACCCAACAATGGGAAAAAGAGTGCTCAGGTTTATCCCGAACACCCCAGCACTCGTGGCATGGGGGCAGAAGCCGACGACTGGCCATCTCTCAGATTTGATAAACAGCCGCATAGAAGGTAATATTTTAAATTCAAACAAGCGTTGCATAGCGCATATGAACAAGTTTTCATAATACAGGATCACACGAGCAAGTTCATTCAAATATCACATCCTTCGCACACTCGTCCACCACAAGACGGGCACCCTTCAGGACACCCTCATAATACATCTCGGGGTGGCGATGCTCCTTGCCCTGCGGCAGCCCCTCCTTCACCAGCTTCTCGGCATCCATCTTAGCCTAGTGCACCTTTGCACGGGCAAAGCCCGGTGGGCACCTTCGATACAGATGGACCGCTTGATGACTTCCAGCCGTGGGCAGGCATCCACAAGCCGCCTCACCAGGCCGAAGTAGCTGTTGGGAAGGGAGTCGCCAGGCCACATCCGGACTATAAAGCCCTTCATAGCCTATTCGGCCGCCTTGTGCAGCTCAACCAGTTGCTTCAGCTGGTCGCTCATAGGCATCGGGTGTTCGGTCCCAGTATACTGAGACCAGAACAATTTCTCTGTCGAGCTTCCCTCCTCGGCGTGGTAATACTTCACGGCATTTGACACACTGCGGGGTAAATTTGCGAATGCTCCTGGAGAGCTCCGGACTCGGGTAAGTAACAAGTAATTTACTTTCACATGCTTTCTTTGCATATTGAATGCCTTACTTGCTGCTATCTTCCTCACCGCCTCAATTTCCTGCAGGGTCTTTTGGGCTTCAGCCTTGGCATGCTTTGTGCTCTCCAGGGCCGCGACAAGCTCGGACTCTCGCGTCTTCGAGTCAAGCTCCAAAGCCTCGTGCTTATGCACGAGAGCCTGGAGCTCTTGCTGCACCTCGCCCACACGTGCCTCTTGTTTTTCCCGCTCGGTGCGCTCCTTGGCCGCTTTGTTCTCGGCCTCGGACAACGCTTGCTTCAGGGTCGCCACTTCGGTCATGGCCCCTGGCACATTCATGATGATCCTCTCATTTCGCAACCACATTTTCTTTTTATATATAGACAAGGTATTACTTACCTTTGTTCTCCTCGAGCTGCCTCTTGGAAAGGCCGAGCTCTTTCTCGGACCCCTCGAGGTCCTGCTTCAGTGCGGGGACCTCCGTAGTTAGTGTGGCAGAGGTCAGCAGCGAAGCCTGCATACGCATACAGACATACTTATATTAGAGTCCTGCAGATATTATTTGATCCTCTATTCGGCTTTTCTTTGTGAACACCAAACAGAGCATCAGGGGCTACTGTCTATGCGGTAATATTTTCCTATATTTTAAATAGTTACCTCAAAGTATGTTAGAAGGCTGGCATAGGCTTCAGTCAGTCCGCTCTTGGCGGACTGAACCTTCTTGATCACCGCACTCATAATAGTGCGGTGCTCTTCGTCGATGGAAGCGCCACGAAGCACTCCCAGCAGGTTGTCTGGTGCCTCTGGATGGACAGAGGTCACCGGCACGGGCGGCTTGTCCCTCTTGGAAGAGGGCCGCCTGCTCGAGTCCGGAATCACTGGAGGTTCCGGCGCGGTGTCCGGCTGAGGGCCAAACTTGGAGCCCCTGGGAGCCTTGCTCCCTTTGCTCCTGGAGTCCGGAAGGTTGCCTTGAGGCGTCTCTGGGACTGTCTCCCCCGGCTCGGTGCCCCTTGAGACAGTACCTCGGCATTGTCCGTAGGGCAAGGGGAGAAGGCGGTTGGAAGTGTATCACTATTCATGTCCAACAAGTCCAAGGAGCTGTCCGACGATTATGTGTCGATACGGGCTTGGGGCGGACTGCATAATCATATTCGACGTTAGGAGAAGCAGTGCGACAAAGGTATGCTATGAGTTACTATGGTATCCGAATACCTACGACTTCGCCAGGGGCTTGTCCCTGAGCAGCCACTCATCTTCACCGTCGACGGCGGTGGTGGAGCAGTCCGGAAGGAGAGTCCTTCCCTTCTTGGACCCTTCGGCCTCCCCGGTTGGGGCGGCCTTCCTTTTCTTGTCTCCCCAGGCTGGAGGGGGAGAATTTTCATCTTTCTTCTCCTTGTTTTCACGGGAGGAGTGTGCCTCGGAGGTATGAGATGATGAGTCTGATACCACCTGGCGTCGGGAACTCTTTCGGGTTCCCTTGGCCTTCTTCTTGATCTTCTCCGGCACCTCATAAGGAGCTGGAGTCCGCATCTTCGTCAGGAGAGCATCTGCGGGGTCTTCAGGCAGAGGGGCCGGACAGTTAATCTGCTCCGATGTCTCCACCCAGTCCTGTCAAAGGCATGTGAGCTCAGACCCCACACATGGTTAAGCTATGGGGAATAAACACCCTACTAGATGTACAAAACTTACCGGATTCGCAGGGCGCTTCATGCTTAGCCCGCGGTCCTCGGTAAGAGAAGGAGGGACCTCGGCGCCCTTGAACAGCACCCTCCAGACGTCCTTATGCATCGTGTCGAAGAGCTCGCTTAGAGTCTGGTGCTGGGCCGGGTCGAACTCCCATAAGTTGAAATCCCGTGGTTGACACGGGAGGATCCGGCGGAAGAGCATGACCTGGACTATGTTGACAAGCTTAAGTTTCTTGCTTGTCATGTTCCGGATACACTTCTGGAGTCTGTCCAGCTCCACCGATGAACCCCAGGACAGACCCTTCTCCTTCCAGGAAGTGAGCCGCGTGGGGATTCCGGATCGAAACTTGGGGGCCGCCACCCAGTTGGTGTCCCGCGGCTCGGTGATGTAGAACCACCCCGATTGCCACCCCTTTATGGTCTTAACAAAGGAGCCCTCGAGCCATATAACGTTGGGCATTTTCCCCACCATGGCTCCGCCGCATTCCGCTTGTTGGCCGCCAACCACCTTTGGCTTGATATTGAAGGTCTTCAGCCACAGGCCGAAGTGGGTCCGGATGCGGAGGAAAGCCTCACACACGACGATGAACATCGAGATGTTGAGGATGAAATTCAGGGCCAGATCATGAAAGTCCAGCCCATAATAGAACATAAGGCCACAGACGAATGGATGGAGGGGAAACCCCAGTCCGCGGACGAAGTGGGGGAGGAAAACCACCCTTTCGTGAGGTTACAGGGTAGGGACGACCTGCCCCGCGGCTGGCAGCCGGTGCGCGATATCCGCGGCTAAGTATCCGGCTCCACGTAGCTTTTTGATGTGTCCCTCCATGACGGAGGAGGCCATCCACTTGCCTCCTGCTCCGGACATGTTTGGAGAGAGTTGAGGAGAAGGATGTGGACTTGGGCGTTGGAGCTCGAGTGCGCGAGAATGGATGAGCAAGGAGGAAGAAGGCGTGGGTAGAAAAAGGTGAGACCTTATCCTTTTATAAGGGCGGACGAACTATGCGCCCCCACTAGCCTGGTAAAACTCGCTTATCCCCCAAGCGCTGTAATTGGTGGCGCGGTTGGGTTACCCACGTCCGTATTGATGAGAATCCCGTGATAAGGGGAACATGATCTCTGCTTTGACAAGAAGTGTCAGGAAACCGCCTCGCGTTATGTGCGGGGTTGGTTAAAGAAAAACGGTTCAAATAATTACCGGGCCGTGGCGTGATGTCATGCTGCCAAAACGTGTTAGCAGATTACATTTGTGGAAATATTATTCTCACTAAGGTGCTATGTGGAACTTATTTTGCAGGGTCGGACACTATCCTTGTATCCCTAAGTGCGGTATGGACCCCAAAGAGTTATATAAGTAGGAAAATGGGAAGAATTGAGGCACCTACAGAAGTAATGGGCCAGCTTATGATTTTAGGCATGGTTACTAGAGGGATCGTCCCTACCTATCTATGTATTCAGAGGAGGAACCCGCCTTGCAATGCCGAAGACAACACTGCGGGCCAGACTCATCGTCATTGAAGCCTGGTTCAGGGGCTACTGAGGGAGTCCTGTATTAGGGGGTCTCCGGACAGCCGAACTATAACCTTTGGCCGGACTGTTGGACTATGAAGATACGAGATTGAAGACTTCGTCACGTGTGCGGATGGGACTCTACTTGGCGTGGAAGGCAAGCTAGGTAATACAGATATGCATATCTCCTCCTTTGTAACCGACCTTGTGTAACCCTAGCCTCCTCCTGTGTCTATATAAACCAGAGGGCTTTAGTCCGTAGGACAACATACAATCATACCATAGGCTAGCTTCTAGGGTTTAGCCTCTCCGATCTCGTGCTAGATCAACTCTTGTACAACTCATATTATCAAGAATAAATCAAGCAGGACGTAGGGTTTTACCTCCATCAAGAGGGCCCGAACCTGGGTAAAACATCGTGTCCCCTGCCTCCTGTTACCATCCGCCTTAGACGCACAGTTCGGGACCCCCTACCCGAGATCCACCGGTTTTGACATCGACAACCAACATAACCACACTGACCCTCCTCGCGATAGAAATGGACACAACAACAATGGAGGAAACACCAGTCAGTCATCCAACCATTCGACACCCATGAAGGACATGAGCCAGATAAGATGCTTCAATTGCCAGGAGCCAGGACATTTTGCCAGAGATTGGCCGGAGCCAAGGAATCAGAATAGAAAATCTGGAGAGAAGAAGCCCAACCCCTTCAACAGAGGCCATGTGAACCACACCAGAGTGGGAAGAACACATAACAACCCGGTATTTGGTAAGATTTCCAGTATGATCATTTTTCGATATTGGTGCATAAATTTTCATTCATATCAAGGGAGCACGGGTATCCAGCATGGTTCAAGTAGGATATTTTACATGGTTTTTTTGAGTACCCAACCCTAACCTATTGCCAGCCAACTCGAACCTGGAGGACGAGATTCATCTTAAGGGGGTAGGTTTGTAACATCCCAATTTTCAATTCAGATGTTATTATTTAGATCATCCATATTCATTCATAATTTGTTTATTTTTGGAATTTTGTTTTGTTTTGAAATTGATCCAAGGGGCCTTAAGCATCTCAAGGACCAATTGAGAGAATTGGAGGTTTTTCCAAAAATCCATTTTTGAATTTTCAAAATTTGGCTAATTGGATCAAATTGATTTATTCAAATTTTTTTCCAATTATTTATAATATATAAAATAAAGAGAGAAGATAAAAGGACTTCTTCAAAAACAACAAGGAAAATATTGTAAATTGAATTTTGAATTTTGGAATATTTTATTTTGATTTTATTTGCAAGTTTATTTATTTTATTTTAGAGTTGATTAGTACTAAAAATGAATTTCTAAAGCTTGCATTTTAGGCCAGAAAAATGTTCACAAGGTCATTTATAAGGCCATATATCTATGTCAATTTTTCTAGGATTATTAGTTATATATTTATTATGTATTTCTTATTTTTTGTGTTTTTGGAAAATTGTTTAAAAAAAGGTTTTTACTGCCGAACTGGGCCGGCCCAGCTCGCCCGCCAGGCCACGGCCCAGCCGGCCCAGCCTCGCATCACCGCCGCCCCGATCCGATCCGCCGCCGCCGCCGAAGCCCCGAGCCACCGCCGGACTCGCCGATGACCGAGCCCCAATCCGCCCAACCCGACCTGCCGGTTTTCCCGGTCCGGTAATAAACCGACTCCGGTCCGATTCGGTGTTTTTAGTTTTCGGTTTTTCTTTTAAAACTCGATTTAGTATTTATTTTAGTTATTTAGCAAACGTTCGTTCATCAGGGTTCTGTAGTAAACAGATTCATTAGATTAGTTTCGGTAGCGAACGTTCGTTTGGTAGATTTTTCTTTTTATTTTAGTTTTCTGCCAGAGACCCAGATGCGATTACTTTTCTTACAAATTAGCCCCTAATTTTCAAATGATCACAACTTTTTGCTCGTTTATCCAAATTCGATGAAACCAACGCCAAATTCTTCGTTATGATTCCCCCTATCCAGAAACCAACTTAAACAGTATTTTGAAAGTTGACAATTTGTTTTCAAACAGATTTGAATTTGAACTTCTTTCGATCATAACTTGAGTTTCGTAACTTTGATTTGGTTGATTCTTTTTGCAAATCTAAACTCTTGACCTAAACTTTATGTTAAGATCTAATCCACATAATTTAGGTAATGTTGAAAATTGTTTTCTGTTTGCAAGAGTTATTCGCTTGTTTTCGAAGTTTTCCGAGATCTTTTCTTTGCATCTTATGCTTGAGTGCTTACGTATGCTATTGTTTGTCTATGATAGATTTTCCGGAGTGCGAAGCTTGCTACTACGAATCTCTAGGGTTTATCGAACTTCAGCAAGGCAAGTTACACTTTGATCATACCCTTTTGTACCCAGTTTTATGCATTAGTTTCAACCCTCAAAGCCATGAGTAGGATTGGGAACATGTAGTTATGCTATGTAGTTCATGAGGTAGGAACCTATTACCTTTGATCACCCCGGGAATATACGTTATGCTCATATTGCTTAGCGTGTTGTCCTGGGAGATCCCGGAGTAACCGTGTGATCATCCTATGGAATGCCACACAGGCTCAAAGCGATAATATAATTATTCATGCCTAGAAACTTCTGTGTGCAGCCACAAGCCATTATGGGCTCTGACATAGTTGAATAAGTTGTGTGACCTCTTTCAGTGGTAGACTAGTGATAATCCCCAAGTGCAGGGAATCATCGTAGCAATTCCCAATGGTGGAAGTGATAAGTATGGAGTGTCGAAACCACAAGGAGCTAAAGGTAAGATCGATATTCTCTCAAGTCCTATGTGCCACTGATACGACTCTACGTACACCGAGCGTTTGCTTCCAACTAGCAACGAGAAATAAAACTACGTTGTGGGTATGAAGAGGATAACTTTGTATGATATCGGAGATCTAAAATATGAAAGTAGGTGTTGTTATCATAAAGTTAGAATATATTACTAGATATTATAAATAGCGAGTGTCGAATAATGGTGGATCGGTATGCGGAATTGTCCTAGGCAATTGTTAACAAGACCGGTAATCACTATTGCAGTTTCATATGAGGGAGAGGCATAAGCTAACATACTTTCTCTTCTTGGATCATATGCACTTATGATTGGAACTCTAGCAAGCATCCGCAACTACTATAGATCATTAAGGTAAAACCCAACTATAGCATTAAAGTATCAAGCCTCTTTATTCCCATACGCCATGTTTCGCTTATCTGTGTTTGTGTTTCAGTCACTCACGCAACGCAGACAATAAGCAAACCATGGACATATTGCAACACCCTACAGCGGGAATTCCTCACTCTTGCGCGACATGGAGGGCACCATAGGACAGCACCAAAGTAAAACATACAACTCATACCAATCTAGATCATCAATCAACCCAAAGACAAAGGATATCTACTCAAAACATCATAGGATGACAACACATCATTGGATCATAATATGTGGCATAAAGCACCATGTTCAAGAGGGATTATAGCGGGGTGCAGGAGAGTGGACTGCGTAAAAGAGATGAGGATGGTGATGCTGATGGTGATGTTGATGAAGATGATCACCGCGGCGATGATTCCCCTCCCGATGGCACTCCGGTGCCACTGACGCTACTAGGAAAAGGCCTACTAGTGGTGCACCAGTTTTGCCTACTAATGGCGCACTACTGGTGTGCCACTAGTACCATGCCACTAGTATTTTTTACTAATGGCGCACCACTGGTGCACCATTAGTATCTGGTATACTAATGGCGCACCACGCCGCGCGCCATTAGTATAGGCCACCATGTGCCATTAGTATCTGGCATACTAATGGCGCACTGTGGGGTGATGCGCCATTAGTATGAATATTAGTTTTTTTTACTTTTCTGAATTTTGCACAGGTTACAAAATATAGTATTGGACAGAATATAGACGGCACCCCACAGCAATAGCAGATTCATCGAATACAATAGATGATTAGTCTCCGAATACAATTCATCATATTAGTCTTCGAATTCAAAAGACCGAACAAAGATAGAACATTACAAGTCTCGAGACCGTGAGTAGCGAGTTTGTCGGAAGTAATTCTAAGATA
Source organism: Triticum aestivum (assembly GCF_018294505.1). NCBI lineage: Eukaryota > Viridiplantae > Streptophyta > Magnoliopsida > Poales > Poaceae > Triticum > Triticum aestivum. The sequence continues at coordinate 119,823,262 of NC_057800.1, read as the reverse complement.
GAACATTACAAGTCTCGAACCAACCCTACTGAATTGTTCTTAGCACATGATCATCAGTATTAGGCAGGACCTAAATATCCTATTTAAGGTAAAATAGCATAAAACAATATAGACCCTGACTCCCCATTATGGAGAATGGAGATCATCCTGTCTCCTGTTCTTGCGCTTCGCTTCCTTTTGCTTCCAAGAACCTCCTTACGACTGTCCATACATTTTTTCCATCCTTTGATTTTCATGTCTCCACTTGTTTTAGAAATCTGGTATGGACAGTTGAGATTCGTAGGATGACCTGGCTGTATATTCAAAACATTAAGACTACCTTTCTGATACATCAAATGAGGCACACAATTCTCTGGGATCATCTGTTGAAAAACATAGTAATAACTTCATAGTTAGCAATGATGTACTAGTTTTAGAAGTATGCAGAAGATGCACGGATGTTGTAATAGTAAAAATCTTACCAGGGTATCTCAATGGTAGTTACCGTAGTTGAACACATGCACTAGTGGCACGTATTTACCATAATGTTGAGGAGTTTGATTGTGGATATTGTAATTCTCAATGTCAGTACAAAATCCGACCAGATGATTTTTCTCCTTGTAAGTTGTTAATTCGGAGCCATCGGTGTAGTGGGTTTTGTCTACCATCTCCCGCACATTCTTTTAACAATAAAAATAAGCTGTCAATGGAAATAAGCTGTCAACTATACTGAAATAAACAATATAAATTAGCTAATAACTATGTTTGAGAAACTCACATAGCGGTAGAACTGGAGGCGTATCAACAAGGACCCAAATGTCCATATTGTCTTGGTCGATGTCAGGATTACCAAGATTCATGGTGATAAGCACACCCTCATCAAAACCATACATCTTGCAAAATGCTTCCCAATTTTTGCAAGCAAAATGGGTTACGCTCTTAGAATTATACATATTTACTTCAAAGTCCACATCATGATGAGTCCTTAGGTGAATTTTCTTTGTTTCAGAAATTTCATGGTCTTCAAAATCCATCCTCTCCAAGACATAGCGTCTTGCATGGCATGGGATAAGCTATACTCGAATTGTAAAAGATGAAAATTACACGTTGAAATAGTTGAAGTCATGCTTAATTATGAAAATAACACTTGTCGTCGTTGTGTACCGTTTCAACTTCGAAGGTCTCCTCGAGCTTAATGCTGAAGCGTCGATCATCGTCCAGGTGAGGCATGTTGCACAGACCTCGATTGTCGTGGCACCAGTCGCACTCCCCCGGGAGACTTTTGTGATCCGATGACGATGACGACATATCCTACGTTCATAATTCAAAACTACATCATTTAGGGTTTGTCGACACCGAGGCACCCTAAAAGCCTAAGCTTTCCTCATTTAGGTTCTTATCGACACCGAGGCACCCTAAAAGCCAAGGTTTTATCATTTAGGGTTTATCGACGCCGAGGCACCCTAAAAGCCTAAGCTTTCATCATTTAGGTTCTTATCGACACCGAGGCACCCTAAAACCTATGGTTTAATGCAGCAAGAATAAAGGGGCAGTTGATCCTACTTAATTAAGTACTAAGATACCCCGGCCCATGCATTAGTCGCAAGTATCCATATGTCCTATTTTTAGCAAAATCATGCTAAAATTCACGGAAAATTTCAGCATGACCTTTGCTGAAAATAGGACATATGGAGTACCCCAATTTGCCGGAACAGAAGTTAATCGACATTCCGGCAAACTTAAGGGCCTCTCGAGGTACCTGCAAAATCATCACGACACAATGGTCGGAGACAAAACCCAGCAAACTAGCAAGATGATCATCATCTTTGCAAGACAGTAGCTCAAGTTTTTGACAGTAGCCTCTGAAGAAAACATCATTGCAACATTCAAGTTCAGACATACACACTGAACATTTAACCAGTTACCTCCGAAGAAAAATATACGCTGACTATTGGATACAAAGAAAACAACTATTGTAAACATTAAGTCATGGTAGTGTGCACTGAAACAATTACAGTATAGGAACAATAACACAACATTAGCTTAGTTACTAGAGGACTGTAAAAAACAAACACAAAAAACACAGAACAGTCATTTCCTTGTGTGTGCTATACATATAGATGCAAATGGATTTGTTGCTACAGTAATTACAGTTCTAAGGAAAGGGAGTTACAATTTAACATCATCAAGTAGTGTTACATAATATAGGTGATCATCATCAAGTAGTTGCTAGCAGCAAAGTTACTGACGTGTTTACAGAAATTGTTTTCTGTAAAAGATGATCATCATATTTGCATGTCTTCCTCAATGTGATCACAAGTAATTCAGAGGCATCACAATGAAGCAACACCCTGCACTAGCCTAAAAACAAGTGAAGTTTTACCCATATAAGAACAACTTTATAAAATCAGAGAAGTTGCTAAATTTTTTGTATCCTTCAGACACACTGGAGAACAATGCTTTATAATGTTCCATCATCATTACAGAAATCCAAGAAACACATGGTCTTGAGGATATTCTTTATGACTGATTATTTCAGAAATGCCAGGGAACACAAAAATCCAAGAAACGCTATTTTCACTTGATTTATTAAAATGGGTCATCACAAGCTCAACGTTGGGAAAAATGAGTGTCGTGAGGAATCAGTGCACAGTGGCACACCAGCTACCTGCCCAATTTCTTCTTCTTCTGTAAAGAAAATAATTGGCTTGTTGGACCGGATCTACTCGTAATTAATTATATCGAGCGGTCGTTTTCTCCTTATTAGAAATTAAGCTAATGTGCACACATATCTGTGATACTACCATGTACTAGAACCAAGACCAAGTTGCGCGAATAATGCTTGCATGACTGTGCCTGATTGTTGTATGATTACTTGATTAGGGGGACAAAAACGATAGGGGGGAGCCTTCCAAATGTACAGTGCAGACAAGCTGAATGTGTCAAGTGGATGGCCCCAAATATAGTACAAACAAGCTGAATATGTAAGCACACAGCTATATGTGTTGTTTTGCTCTTGTACTTCTGATAATCGTAGTTTCTACCTCCTAGTTTTTCTTTAGCCATAGTTAAACTTGTAAGAAGTGTACACAACTGTAAACTATCATTGGGGCCGGCCGATTCTATGCATTTGTTTCGTTTTGCTTTTCGAATGATGACACTTAGGTCCAACAGAGCGCGCCCAACATTCCAATTGCCTCAGTTAAATCCCAAATTGCTAGCTGCCCATGTTGTACAACTACCCGTTGATCATGAACAGGTCAATGCTCTACGGATCACATGGACCAGCAATCAAGGCGCCACGAAGACTTTGAAATACAATAACAAAACTAGGGAGCAAGAAGCCTGCCGCCATGGCCCTAGGGTTTGCAGGGGAGGGAGTGGAGGAGAAGGGAGGAATCACCTAGGGGAGGGGATGGAGGAATGGAGAAAGACGTCGGGGGCAGCGAGGGAGGACGTCAAGGGCGTGGGCGCGGGCGGAGGGGGGATGGCAATGGAGGCGGTGCTTGGCTCGGCGTCGCGTGGCCTGGCTGAGCTGAGGTAGAGGCGGTCGTCGTCTTCTCTTCATCCTCATCCTCCTCCTGGTCCTCCTCCTCTGGCTCGAGGCGCGGGGGCGCAGGGGCGGCAGCGGTGGACGGACGGCGAGGTCGGTGAAGAGAACGGCGACGGCACCACAACGAAGCCGCATGGTCAGCCGCAGGGGCGTGGGGGCGGCGGGGGTGCAGTCCGGCGGGGGTCGGGGCAGCAGGGGTGGGGGCGCGGGGGCGGCAGGGGTGGGGGGCGCGGGGGCGAGGGAGAGAGGGACGAAGGGGATCTGGCGAGGGAGAGGGAGGAATTAGCTAAGGGGGAAGCTTACTAATGGCACACCCCGCGGCGGTGCACCATTAGTATGTTTGTTTAGTTTACTAATGGTGCACCGTGGCATAGTGCGCCATTACTAGTTTGAACTAGTAATGGCGCACTGTGCCACGGTGCGCCATTAGTAGTTTTGCAAAAAAAGAGTAAAAAAATACAGTAGTGGCGCACTATATGGCTGGTGCGCCATTACTAGTTAGAACTAGTAATGGCGCACTTTGCCCGGATGCGCCATTAGTATGTTTGGAAAAATGAAAAAACATTGTTACTAGTGGCGCACCTTGTGTCTGGTGCGCCATTAGTGTCTTCCACACTAATGGCGCATCGGCACATGGTGCGCCATTAGTATATAGTAGTGGCGCACCACTTCTGTGGTGCGCCATTAGTGTCAATTTCATCTATAGCCCTTTTCCTAGTAGTGTGAGAGAGAGGAGGAGAGGTTCTCCCCCTTGTGCTTCCTCCTCCATGGCCTCCCCCTGGATGGGGAGAGGTTCTCCCTCTGGTCCTTGGCCTTCATGACAATGATGGCCCCTCCGGGATCCTCCTCCATGCCATCCGGTGATGATGGCCCCCTCCGGCTGGGTGCCAGAGAGGGCCTAGATTGATTTCTCGTGGCTACAGAGGCTTGCGGTGGTGGAACTTCTGATCTAGGTTAACTTCTGGAGGTTTCTGTATATATAAAAGGTTTTGGTGTCGAGAATAAGTCAGGGGGTCTTCGGGCTGTCCACGAGGTAGGGGGGCGTGCCCAGGGGGTGCCTCCCACCCTCGTGGGCAGCCCGAGACTCTACTGGCCCAACTCTTTTACTCCATGGCCTTCTTCTGATCCAAAAATATGCTCCGTCAAGTTTCAGGTCAATTGGACTCCGTTTGGTTTTCCTTTTTTGCGATACTCTAAAACAAGGAAAAAATAGAAACTGGCACTGGGCACTAGGTTAATAGGTTAGTACCAAAACTCGTATAAAATAGCATATAAATTCATATAAAACATCCAAGGTTGATAATATAATATCATGAATACTTCATAAATTATAGATACGTTGGAGACGTATCAGCATCCCCAAGCTTAATTCCTGCTCGTCCTCGAGTAGGTAAATGATAAAAGAAGTAATTTATGATGTGTGAATGCTAGCAAGTGCATAAGTTTCTGCAATGATAGTTCCAATCACTTTTTCTAGCATCATTATATATCATAACAGTAGCTCATCTTCATAAAACTTTTCATGATCAAATAACAAGCTATTCACATGTTAAAGTATAGATCATAAACTTTCTTGAAACTAACAAACTATATTCTCAGTCATCAAACAATTGCAATTCATCTTATTTTCAGGAAGGGTCTATGTCAAAGCTTTGATTTAGCAAACTCCACATACTCAACTATCATTTAATCTTTCACAATTGCTAACACTCACGTGATATTTATGGGTTCAAAGTTTTAATCGGACACAGAGAAAGATAGGGGCTTATAGATTCGCCTCCCAACCTTTTACCTCAAGGGTAATGTCAACAATAATAGTTCATGATAACTTACATCCAATTGGATATACATATCAGGATCTTTCCAACACAATGTGCTTGCCAAAGGATAAAATGTAAAAAGGAAAGGTGAAGATCACCATGAATCTTGCATAAGAGTAGAAGATAAAAGTAAAAGATAGGCCCTTCGTAGAGGGAAGCAGAGGTTGTCATGCGCTTTTATGGTTGGATGCACAAAATCTTAATGCAAAATAACATCACTTTATATTGCCACTTGTGATATGGACCTTTATTATGCAGTCCGTCGCTTTTATTTCTTCCACATCACAAGATCGTATAAAGCTTATTTTCTCCACATTAATAGATCATACATATTTAGAAGGGAATTTTTATTGCATGCACCAATGACAACTTAGTTGAAGGATCTTACTCAATCCATAGGTAGGTATGGTGGACTCTCATGGAAAAATTGGTTTAAGGAATGTTTGGAAGCACAAGTAGTATCTCTACTTGGTGCAAAGAATTTGGCTAGCATGAGGGGGAAAAGCAAGCTCAACATGTTGAATGATCCAAGACAATATACTTTATTTCGGATATAAGAAAACATAACCCATTATGTTGTCTTCCTTGTTCGACATCAACCTTTTAGCATGTCATATTTTAATGAGTGATCACAATTACAAATGATGACCAAGATAGTATATTTATATGTGAAATCTCTCTTCCTTCAATATTCTTTCATGAATTGTTCAAGTGACCAATTCTACGTTTGCTAACTTTCAATAAGTTTACTACCTATACTTATTCTGTGTGAAGTCATTACTCCCCATGGTATAAGCATATGAAACATATATAAATTCATATTTATGATATTGAGTTATTCAACCATTTACTCATAGGATATACGTGAAGCACGTGAGTAAATGACAAACTGCTCCAAAAGATATAAGTGAAGGACCCTGAGTAGTCAAATAATTAACTAGCCATGGGAGGATTATTTTTCATTTAGGATTTAAAATCCAATGATTTTATTCAAACAGCAAGTAAAATTGAAAATACGCTCCAAGAAAAACACATATCATGTGACGAATAAAAATATATCTCCGAGTAAGGTATATTGATAGTTTTTGAAGACGAAAGAGGGGATGCCTTCCGGGGCATCCCCAAGCTTAGGTACTTGAGTCTTCCTTGAATATTACCTTGGGGTGCATTGGGCATCCCCAATCTTAGGGTCTTTCCACTCCTTATTCTCCTCATATCGATATCCCACCCAAAGCTTGAAAACTTCAATCACACAAAACTTAACGGAACTTCGTGAGATAGGTTAGTATGATAAGGAGTAAACCATTACCTTTAGGTACTGTTTCAAACTCATTCCAATTTCATATTAGATATATGTCTACTGTATTTCAAGTTCTCTATGGTTCATACCCTCCGATACTGGCCATAGATGCATCAAAATAAGCAAACAACACACGAAAAACAGAATCTGTCTAAAATAGGACAGTCTGTAGTAATCTGGAGGTTTAGTAAACTTATGTAACTCCACAAATTATGAAATCAATTTGAAAATTTGAAAAATTTGTACATAAGTAATGTGCAAAAAGTTTCAGACCCATTTGACTTTCCAGTAAAAAATGTAAAATCATGCGCTACAGCCAAAGTTTCTGTTTTTGTTCTGCACATAGTAAACAAGCAATCTAATCATCCTAAAACCAAAGCTTGGCACATTATTTTTATAATACAATGGATATATATAAGGGGATAATTATTTACAGAGAAACTTCCATGAAAAATTCTACATTGTTTCTGTGAGCATGAACACGAGTGCTCAAGGTCGACCCTCACTTCTTCAATGCATAACTTTCCAATCACTTCTCTTTTTGAAAAACTTTTTAGGCATGAGACGCAAGTAAATTTTTTTGTATTTTCATTCTTTCATATTTTTGTATGTTTCACCCACAACTAAACAGAAACAAAAAAGGAAAAACAAAATCTACTTAGTGAAGAAAGCAAACACGCACACACGAGAATATCAACCCCACGCTATTGCTCCCCAGCAACGGCGCCAGAAAAGAGCTTGATAATCCCCAAGTGCAGGGAATTATCGTAGCAATTCCCAATGGTGGAAGTGATAAGTATGGAGTGTCGAACCCACAAGGAGCTAAAGGTAAGATCAACATTCTCTCAAGTCCTATCTGCCACTGATACGACTCTACGTACACCAAACGTTTGCTTCCAACTAGCAACGAGAAATAAAACTACATTGTGGGTATGAAGAGGATAACTTTCTATGATATCGTAGAGCTAAAATATGAAAGTAGGTGATGTTATCATAAAGTTAGAATATATTACTAGATATTATAAATAGCGAGTGTGGAATAATGGTGGATCGGTATGCAGAATTGTCCTAGACAATTGTTAACAAGACCGGTAATCACTATTGCAGCTTCATATGAGGGAGAGGCATAAGCTAACATACTTTCTTTTTTGGATCATATGCACTTATGATTGGAACTCTAGCAAGCATCTGCAACTACTAAAGATCATTAAGGTAAAACCCAACCATAGCATTAAACTATCAAGTCCTCTTTATTCCCATACGCCATGTCCCGCTTATCCGTGTTTGTGTTTTAGTCACTCACACAAAGCAGACAATAAGCAAACCATGGACATATTGCAACACCCTACATCGTGAATCCCTCACGCTTGCGCGACACGGAGGGCACCATAGGACATCACCAAAGTAAAACATACAAATCATACCAATCTAGATCATCAATCAACCCTAAGACAAAGGATATCTACTCAAAACATCATAGGATGACAACACATCATTCGATCATAATATGTGGCATAAAGCACCATGTTCAAGTAGGGATTACAGTAGGGTGCGAGAGAGTGGACCGCGTAAAAGAGATGAGGATGGTGATGTTGATGAAGACGATCACCGCGGTGATGATTCCCCTCCCGATGGCACTCTGGTGTCACCGAGAGAGAGGAGGAGAGGTTCTCCCCCTTGTGCTTCCTCCTCCATGGCCGCCCCCCTGGATGGGAAGAGGTTCTCCCTCTGGTCCTTGGCCTTCATGACGATGATGGCCCCTCCGGGATCCTCCTCCATGCCCTCCGGTGATGATGGCCCCCTCCGGCAGGGCGCAGGAGAGGGCCTAGATTGATTTCTCATGGCTACAGAGGCTTGTGGCGGCGGAACTTCCGATCTAGGTTAATTTTTGGAGGTTTCTGTACATATAAGAGGTTTTGGCATCGAGAACAAGTCAGGGGGGGTTTCCGGGCTGTCCATGAGGTAGGGGGGTGCGCCTCCCATCCTCGTGGGCAGCCCAGGACTCTCCTGGCCCAACTCTTTTACTCCAGGGCCTTCTTCTGATCCAAAAATAAGCTCCATCAAGTTTCAGGTCAATTGGACTCTGTTTGGGTTTCCTTTTCTGCGATACTGTAAAACAAGGGAAAAACAGAAACTGGCACTTGGCTCTAGGTTAATAGGTTAGTCCCAAAAATCATATAAAATAGCATTTAAATGCATATAAAACATCCAAGATTGATAATATAATAGCATGAATACTTCATAAATTATAGATACGTTGGAGACGTATCAACTAGCAAATGTAGGGGAAAGTATGTGTACCGGTCTACCAAGAGTAAAGAGTTAATGCTTCAGAAAGACCGTGTCTCGATCTTCCGATCATGGAGGTGGTCGAGTCATGTGGGGAAAAGTGCACAACCTCTGTAGAGTATACAAACTAATCATGATTAGACGTGTCCCCGGTTATGGACATCTTGAGTATCTAGAAGTGGATTATTTGTTGATCTCATAATTTTGTGTAATGAAATTGTTGGGTTAATGTTTTATACTTGGTAATTTGGGGATTGAGTTGAAGAAACCTTCTCAATATGGGTAATTCAACTTGGTAGAAAATAAAATGTATTCCTTTTTTGTAGGGAAAATCAGCTTTATGCAAACATTAAACTTAGAGCTTCTACCAGCCAAATACGCATGTAGTGATAGTTATTATTCATCATTGCTTTATAGTGTGATCTTGCGAGCATATTCCATGTGCTGACCTACACGGCTGCAACGTCTCATGTTGTAGAATTTTCAGACGAGGATTAAGGTGCGATAGGTCGTTGTCATGCACTCAGTTTTGTCGTGGAGTTGGATGGACTCATTTACCTTCGAATCTTCCGCAATTATTTTATTTAGATGGCCTTCAGCCATATTATTGTAATAAGTACTCTTTTGAGGACGTCGATGTAATAATGTGTGTGATTGAACTCTGTTATAATTCCTCGAGTATTATGTGTGTCAGCATATCGATCCAGGGATGACACTTAAGCACAGAGACTTCGATACATTGGGATTGGGTCGCTACAAGATGGTATCAGAGCACACGCTGACTGTAGGATGTGACCCCTAGGAATGGAAAAGCCATAGGATTAAAACTATATTTACAACTTCCTTATATATATATCCGTTTGTCTATACTCTTCTATATTCATTTCTACCTCTTCTATATTTCAACAAGATAGATCATGCCCTTTGAAGACGACCCTGACGAAGATGAAGCTGGAGCTGACATTGTTTTTAGGAGAATTAGTTTGACCACCATTACCCAGTAAAGTGACAACGATAATCGATTCCGCGGTAGTACACTAGTGCAGAACCGGGCTTTAGCACCAGTTCGTAAGGGCCTTTAGTGCCGGTTCCACAACTGGCACTAAAGAGTGGGGACTAAAGGTCCGCCCCTTTAGTACCGATTCATCATGAACCGGCACTAAAGTGCCACCACGTGGCACGAGCCAGGCCCGGGTGCGTGTAGGACATTAGTAACGGTTGGTAACACCAACCGGCACTAAATGTTTTGGTTTTATTTTTTATTTTTCCATTAATTTTGTGTTCTCCATTTAATTCTTTTTTGTTTGCTAGTATTTTACGATACTACGTATTGTACACGTTATGCATACATATAAATAGATTTTCTCGTAGAACCAATCATATATATATATATATATATATATATATCATTGAATGACTCACAACCACCATTAATTATTCACACATACACATGTATATATATATAATTTCTCCTACATGTTGCCTTGGTGCCTTCGGAGCACGATAATAAGTGGTTCATGGGGGCGGTAGCGAGTAATAGTATTCTCCTTTGGGATCTATGACCTGGTCAAGCAAAAATCCCGCTATTTTCCTGTTGAAGTGCTAGTATGCGCTCCGTTGTTAGGAGCTTCTCCCGCACCTCTTTGAACTGTTAAGAACGAGATCAATATGCATGTGTATTAGTTGTGTGACTAGATATGGATAATGATGTAAATATTGTGAATAGTGTTCTGGCAAACGTACCCATTCCTGTCTTTGAGATTTGCTCCCTTCGGACGCCATCATGCAAATGTTCTCGCAAACGTAGTATGCACACAGATTATTCCTTGGAGCCTGCCTCAGGGCCTTTACAAGAATGGAATTTAATCAGATAATAATTAATCAAGCATGATAATTAATTAATGGTATTGAAACAAGAATTAAAAAGATGGTAAGCTAGCTAGTAATACTTAATTACTTACCTTGGGTCGATACCAATACAACTTTTGTTGCCATTTGCCTGGAGTCACCTTGATGAACTTTGCCCAAGCCCTACCCGCTAGCAAAGAAAATGAATAAAGGGGTTATTAAATAGTTGATATCAGGAAATGACGAACTAATTAAATAGGCCGAGATATAGTTAATAATGATTGAAATTACCTGCCGACTATCCCCTTCACGATGGCGAAGTCACTTTCTGCCTTAAGTAGTGAGTCCAGTACTTCAACTGTTCCTTTATCAACTTTAATGATTAACAAGATCCAGTGGAAACTGCATGCGCACACGTTTGCATGTCTTAATTAAGCGGGCATGTGCACAACACTAATCAACTAGCCTAAACCTATACACTTAATTATTAACATCTAGCTAGCTAGTAAGCAAAAACAGAATTTGTAGTACAAGACAGTGTGACTCATAGAAAATTATAAGGAAGTAGTATATCTTCATTACTATTGAGGCGCTTGAAGAACTCTAGCATACTTTCCTCTAAACTTGCTCGACAACTTGGAATATTCCATGTGTACTCATTAACGGTATTAGGGTCAATGAACCCAATGCCATAGCGTCCAGATTTTTTCATTTCATACATCTTCATCCTGCATAATACCACAGAAAAGAATATAGTGAGGATAATTACAGGTAATGATTGATCAAAATGATCACTACAGCTAGCTTGAGACTTAAATTACAGAAAGAAATCACTTACAGACAATAGCAACTGACGAGAGATTTGTCGAGTGCGTCTTGATTGAATAACTGAAATAGTTCTGAATACTCAACGGACAGAGCTTTCTCATGGTAGTAATGCTCCTCCTTGACATTCACCATGAGGGACTCTCGATTGGAAATCTTGGTAATGTTCATGTACCATTGATGCAATTCATACATTCTCGTTGGGAGGTTCTTGACCTCTTTGGGCTTGACCAAAGGTTGGCCACGGACATATTGCCGTTTTATTTCCTCCTCTCTAAGCGGAGACATGGGCTCGATGTCGAGGAGTTGTCCAACACTGATACCAAACATTTTAGCATTCCTTATATGCTCCTCGATTATTACCAGATTGTTCAGCTGGGGAACGGTTTGCCCACAATAATATACGGCGCGCGTATTCTCATGTGTTGTTGGCACAACAAGCGGGGGGGGGGGTCGATTGCACCGCCTGTTCTCCCAGCTGGGGAACGGTTTTCCCGCATTTTTTGGCAGCTGCTTGTTTGCTCGAGCTTGAGATTGCTTCCCTCTATAGTCGTGCTCGATGTGCCTTCCTGAGTTGGCGCTCATAGTCAGAGTCAACAGGCTTGGGAGCTGGTGGTCTAGACATACGAATGAAGTGGTCAATCTTTTCCTCGGGCACTTTCTCCCTTGGCGGCGGTGCCGGTTTCGGTCCAAAATGGGCGTCCACTTGGGCCTTCACTATGGCTTTGTTTTGCTCCTCGGTCATGTCGTCAGGCCTCTGAGGAAGAGGAGCGAGGCTGCTTGGACCATATTTATATCGCTTGCCTCTTCCTATACCTCTTGTACTACCTCGACTCGTACCGCTACGCACCATAGCTGCGGCGTGTCTCTTCTACGATTGCTGAGGCGGCGGAGACAGATGATGTGGCTGAGTTGGAGCAGGAGTCTGCTCACGCATTGGTGGACTTGGAGGAGCGGGAGTCTGCTGACACGGTGGCGGACTTCGAGGAGGAGTCGGCTCACGCATTCATGGACTTGGAGGAGCGGGAGTCTGCAGACACGGTGGCGGACTTCGAGGAGGAGTCGGCTCACGCGTTCGTGGACTTGGAGGAGCGGGAGTCCCCTAACTCGGTGGCGAACTTCCAGGAGGAGTCGGCAGACGCGGTGTCGGTGGATTTGGAAAGACGATGCAATCCTTTCTCCATAGGATGATATGATGTATGACCTCTCCTAGTGTGTGCTCGTCGTCACGTCTAGGAATGTCAATCTGTAGCCCCAAATATGGGTCCACCACCTCATCAACCAAGACACGAGCATAGCCTGCTGGAATCGGGGTGCAATGGAAGGTTGCTTCGGGCGTAATTGTAAAAGCAACAGCGTCCGCCACCTTCATGGATATGTTCTTCATTTTGAAGTGTAGCTCACAGTTAGTGTTCTCTATGATGTCATCCACATGGTATGTATCCAGCAGTGCATCGCCCGGGCCGGAACCAACGCTGCTTCTCGGCATGGATGGACGGTGCTATCCAATGCTGGACGATCATCCGCTTGTTGCTGCTGCTGCTGCTGAGACCCCCTTTCCTGGCTAAGTGATTCGATCTGCTGCTGTTGCTGTTGCTGCTGCTGTTGCTGCTGCTGGAATTTGAGTGCCAAGTCCGCCTGCCTTGCTTCTAGGCCTTGAAGGCGTTCTGCGTCCTGCTTCCTCTGCTCCTCTTGCAGCTTCCTCTTATTCTCCTCCTCCCTCTTCTTTCTTGCATGGGTCCTATAGTCGTCGTTCCAATCTGAAAAGCCCTCATACCAGGGAATAAGGCCCTTGCCTCGTGTTCTTCCCGGGTGTTCAGGATTTCCCAGGGCGCGCGTAAGCTCGTCGTTCTCTCTGTTGGGCGTGAACATGCCGTTTCGAGCATCTTCTATTGCGTCAAGTAACTTTTGTTTGGGTCCTTTTAGACTTGCCTTCTTCGAAACCTCGCCTATCTTCGGGTCCAACTCCCCCCCATGCGCATAGAACCAAGTTCTGCACCTGGGGGGCAGCTCCTAGTAACCGGAGTGACCCCTGCATCCTCCATATCTTGCTCAGACTTATCCCACTTAGGCATTGCCTCCGCGTAGCCACCTGGCCCCAACCAATGGAATTGCGTATTTTTTGCGGCATTGGCCTTGTTTTTTCTCGACCGTTCCTTAGATAATTCTGATTCCTTGAATTCCACGAAAGCGTACCAGTGTTCTCTTTGCTTCTCCAGTGTTCCCGTGAATTCAGGAGTCTTCCTGTCTAGAGCGAGGTAGTTGGCCCATACAGTTTTCTTGTGGGTGTTGAATGCAATTGCCATCTTCTTAAGAGTAGTGTCCTTGACTTTCTGCACATCTGCATTAGTGAAATAATCTGGTAGGGTGAAATGTTCCATCAGAGATTCCCAAAGATTGTCTTTTGCTCTGTCGTCGACCCAAGTAACATCTGGACGTTTAGTTTTTGGCTCTTTCCATTCTTGAATGGAGATCGGGAGTTGGTCCTTCACAAGAACTCTGCACTGACGAACGAACTTGTTCGCAACATTCTTAGGCGTGAGGGGTTCGCCACCCGCTTTGATGGAATCGATGTTGTACTTTATACCCTCCAACTTTTTGCCCGGGCCTCGCTTTGTCTTCTGTCTGTAGAAGCAGATTGGCTCGATTCGGAGGGCTGAAAGAAGAAAGATCAATTCGTTAATATATCTTCAAATAAAAAATATGTGATGATCACTAGATGCCTGCTTATAAATATACCTCGCCGGTAGTCGTTATTTCAAGATCAACATTGTCTGTGTCATCATAATCATAATCATAATCATAGTTCATGACTTCATCAGCTCGGTCGTCCTGATCGAATATCTTATCATCACCCTCCCCGGTATTGTTCAGATATTGGGAGCCGTCATCTGCTTCATTCAGATCATCTGGCCTGGTAGGGCTGCGTATGATCTCGAACATGGCCTCTGCCGGTATTGTCCGCCATATCTTTTATTTAACACTAATCCAGAAGAAATATAAAACAATTTATTATTCAAATTACAATGCATGGATGCAATCAATAAGGAAAAACTGAATCATATAGTACATAATATGCATCGTCTCGAATAATATATAATCTCGAATACATCGTCTCGAATAAATATAATCTCAATACATCATCTCGAATAATATATAATCTCGAATACATCACTGGCTAGGTAGCTAATAAAGATCGAATACTACAGAAGAATCTAGGCCACTAGCGGTTCCTGGGGCGCGGGCGGTGGACACCCAAAGACAAGGAACCATCATAGGATCATATCTCCGGTCATCTGCCCAAAGAACCTGCCAGGTATTGGAGAACCTGACGTCCATAGCAGCCATGTAGCGATGGACGTGCTCGTCCTCCTCCCTGACACGACGACGCACCACCTCCGGCGGGGCCGACTCCCTCTGCACCGAATGTGGCCCACGCGAACGCCACCAAAGGAGATCAGGGTCAATGACGGGACCCGAGGCCGGGTTCCTCACCAAGTGGCGCATCCCTCCAGGTAGCACCTCCCAGTGCCAGCCCGATGGAGCCCAGTCCCGGACATGGGTTAGCCGGACGTCGTGGCGAATGGGTCGACGGCGAGGATGCGGGCCGGGCATCATCGAGAACAAATACTATATGCCCACAAAAAGTAACATTTTTTAAATGATTGGATTGTGATAACTAAAATTCTATATGCAAATTCTAACAATTTGACATTAATCTTATTCATCTAGCTAAAACTAACTCTAAAATTTCTAACATTTCTATATATATAACTAACATTTCTAATATTTCTACAACTAAAAAACAGAAAAATTGCTAACATTTCTATAAATATTTCTATAACTAAAAAATAGAAAAATTGCTAACATTTCTATAACAATGTGTGTGTGTGTGTGTGTGTGTGTGTGTGAGGACATGGCGGCCGGGACAGGAGCTCATCGGCGAGGCGCGGCGACGGGGGGCGGCGAAGGGGACGGAGACGGGTGGTGACGACGGGGATGGGGACGGGGCGGCGACGACGGGGATGGGGACGGGCCGGGCGGGGACGATGGGAGGACGGGGCGGGGCGCGGCGACGGGGACGGGGACGGCGACAGACGGTGATGGGGGCGGCGACGAGGGGCGGTGGCGATGGGGCAGAGGAGAAAGAAGCAGAGGAGAGATGAGAAACTGATTTTTTTGAAGTGTTTTCTTATATAGAACAACCTTTAGTACCGTTTGAAGCCACCAACCGGTACTAAAGGTCTGTTTTGGCCAGGCCAAGCGGCGGGAATGGCACCCCTTTAGTACCGGGTGGTGGCTCCAACCGGTACTAAAGACCCCCCCTTTAGTACCGGTTTGAGCCACCACCCGGTACTAAAGGGGGTGCGCTGGCGCAGGTGCGGTGCGTCATGTTTAGTCCCACCTCGCTAGCCGAGGGGCGTCCGCACTGGTTTATAAGCCCCAGTGCGGTAGCTCTCTCGAGCTCCTCTCCAAAGCAGGCCTACTGGGCCTAAATGTTGTGTGCTGCCCTGTGGGCCTACTAGGCCTTTGCGGGCCTGCATCCTGGCCCAACAACAGGTTGGGTTTCTAGTCGTATGCAGGCCGCTGTGGCGCAGTAGGCGGGCTTTTTTATTTTCTTATTTTTTTGCTTTATTTATTTTGTTTTTTATTTTGAGTTGTTTTTTGCTGTATTTAGAGTTTCTTTGTGAATATTTTTGCTTTAGGTACAAAAAATTACAAACTTTCTATTAGTGCCGGTAGTTTACAAATTTGAATAGTTTAAATTTTGAATTATTTGAAATTTGTGTGAATCACTAGTTTGTGAATAACTTAACTTTGAAAATAGATTTTTAGTGATTCTTTTTTCTTATGTTTAATATTAGTGTGTTTTATCATTATATTCAATTTGGTAATGCTTAGGTTATTTAAAAAATGAAATGCCTTTGTAACGGATGAGTTTTCGTCCGAAACCCTGATACTTCGAAAGAGATTGTCCATTTTGTACACGAAGTGCATCCAGTTTTTGCGGTAACCCTCTCTACTTTTTTGCACATGCTATGTGGGTGAAATTATGATACCATGCCAACTTTCAACCTTTTCTGAGTTCATTTGAAATGCTTTTCAATTTCAGGGTCATTTAGCTGAAAAAATCAGTAAATGCATGAAAGAATTTGTTTGCACATAAAATTTCTTCGCGTTTCAAATGCCAAAACACATAACTACCCTAACTATTACAGAGATTCCCTCCTGGGTGTGAAACACAGAAGAAAGTGATGATAGTGAAGCCGATCACATCCCAGATCTTTGGGTGTGAAACTTTTTCTTCGCGTGTGTCCCTTTGCGCCGTAGCCATGGAAAATCTTCATCATTTAACTGGATGCTCGGGTCAATATTCACTGTGAATGGAGCAATTTCATCAAACTTTTCATAATCTTCTGACATGTCTGTCTTGTCATCCACTCCCACGATGTTTCTCTTCCCAGAAAGAACTATGTGGCGCTTTGGCTCATCGTATGATGCATTCGCTTCCTTATCTTTTCTTTTTCTCGGCTTGGTAGACATATCCTTCACATAGAAAACCTGTGCCACATCATTAGCTAGGACGAATGGTTCGTCTGCATACGCAAGATTGTTGAGATCCACTGTTGTCATTCCATACTGCGGGTCTTCCGTTACCCCGCCTCGTGTCATATTGACCCATTTGCACCGAAACAAAGGGACCTTCAAACCACGTCCATAGTCAAGTTCCCATATCTCCTCTATGTAACCATAATATGTTTCCTTTCCCGTCTTGGTTGTTGCATCAAAGCGGACACCACTGTTTTGGTTGGTGCTCTTCTTATCTTGGGCGATCGTGTAAAATGTATTACCATTTATCTCGTACCCTTTGAAAGTCATTATATTCGAAGATGGTAACTGGGACAGCGAGTACAGGTCATCTTCAATAGAGGCGTCATGCATGGTACGTGTCTGCAACCAGCCGGCGAAACTCCTGGTTTGTTCACGTGTAATCCAGTCATCAGACCGCTCCGGGTGTTTGGAGCGTAGAAAATTCTTGTGTTCGTCCATATACGGAGCCACCAAGGCGGAATTCTGTAGAACTGTGTAGTGTGCTTCAGTGAGAGAATGTCCGTCCATACATATTTTTTGATTCCCTCCTAGCGTGCCTTTTCCATCCAGTCTGCCCTTATGCCGCGATTCAGGAACACCAATCGGCTTAAGGTCAGGAATAAAGTCAATACAAAACTCAATGACCTCCTCATTTTCATGGCCCTTGGAGATGCTTCCTTCTGGCCTAGCACGGTTATGAACATATTTCTTTAAGACTCCCATGAACCTCTCAAACGGGAACATATTGTGTAGAAATACAGGACTCAAAACGTTAATCTTTTCGCATAGGTGAACTAGGACGTGCGTCATGATGTTGAAGAAGGATGGTGGGAACACCAACTCGAAACTGACAAGACATTGCACCAAATCATTCTCTAACCTTGGTATGATTTCTGGATCGATTACCTTCTGAGAGATTGCATTGAGGAATGCACATAGCTTCACAATGGCTAATCGAACGTTATCCGTAGAAGCCCCCTCAATGCAACCGAAGCAGTTGCGTCATAATCACGTGGCAGTCATGAGACTTTAGGTTCTGGAACTTTTTCTCTGCCATGTTTATTATTCCCTTTATATTCGACGAGAAGCCAGACGGTACCTTAATACTGAGCAGGCATTCAAAGAAGATTTCCTTCTCTTCTTTGGTAAGAGCGTAGCTGGCATGACCCTGATGTATGCCGTCTTTTCCATGCATACGTTGCTGGTCCTCCCGTGCCTCAGGTGTATCTTTTGTCTTCCCATACACGCCCAAGAAGCCAAGCAGGGTCACGCAAAGATTCTTTGTCACGTGCATCACGTCGATTGCAGAGCGGACCTCTAGGTCTTTCCAATAGGGCAGGTCCCAAAATATAGATTTCTTCTTCCACATGGGTGCGCGTCCGTCAGCGTCATTCGGAACAGGTTGTCCGCCAGGACCCTTTCCAAAGACTACCTTCAAATCCTTGACCATATCATGTACATCAGCACCAGTACGGTGGCGAGGCTTCGTCCGGTGATCCGCCTCACCTTTGAAATGCTTGCCTTTCTTTCTTACGGGATGCCTGCTCGGAAGAAATCGACGATGTCCCAGGTACACATTCTTCCTACAATTGTCCAAATATATACTGTCGGTATCATCCAAACAGTGCGTGCATGCGCGGTATCCCTTGTTTGTCTGTCCTGAAAGGTTACTGAGAGCAGGCCAATCATTGATGGTCACGAACAGCAAGGCCTTTAGGTCAAATTCTTCCCCCATGTGCTCATCCCACGCACGTACACCTGTTCCATTCCACAGCTGTAAGAGTTCTTCAACTAATGGCCTTAGGTACACATCAATGTCGTTGCCGGGTTGCTTAGGGCCTTGGATGAGCACTGGCATCATAATGAACTTCCGCTTCATGCACAACCAAGGAGGAAGGTTATACAAACATAGAGTCACAGGCCAGGTGCTATGGTTGCTGCTCTGCTCCCCAAAAGGATTAATGCCATCTGCGCTTAGACCAAACCATACGTTCCTTGCGTCATCTGCAAACTCCTTCCCGTACTTTCTCTCGATTTTTCTCCACTGCGACCCGTCAGCGGGTACTCTCAACTTTCCGTCTTTCTTACGGTCTTCTCTGTGCCATCGCATCGCCTTGGCATGCTCTTTGTTTTGGAACAAACGTTTCAACCGTGGTATTATAGGAGCATACCACATCACCTTGGCAGGAATCTTCTTCCTGGGGCGCTCGCCCTCGACATCACCAGGGTCATCGCGCCTGATCTTATAGCGCAATGCACCGCATACCGGGCAAGCGTTCAAATCCTCGTACTCACCGCGGTAGAGGATGCAGTCATTAGGGCATGCATGTATCTTCTGCACCTCTAACCCTAGAGGGCAGACACCTTCTTTGCTTCGTACGTACTCTCGGGCAATTCGTTGTCCTTTGGAAGCATATTCTTTATCATTACCAGCAACTTTCCAAATCCCTTGTCAGATACACCATTCTCTGCCTTCCACTGCAGCAATTCCAGTGTGGTGCCCAACTTTTTCTTGTCAGGTTCGCAATTCGGGTACAACAATTTCTTGTGATCCTCTAACATGTGCTGCAACTTCTTCTTCTCCAAATCACTTGTGCAGTTTCTCTTTGCATCAGCAATGGCCCGCCTAGATCATCAGCAGGCTCATCTGATGTCTCTTCTTTAGCTTCTTCCCGCATTGCCGGCTCAGCTTCTTCCCCCATTGCTGTATCATCGTATTCAGGGAACCCATCATGGCCAGGATAGCTGTCGTCGTCCTCTTCTTCTTCATTGTCTTCCATCATAACCCCTCTTTCTCCGTGCTTGGTCCAAACATTATAGTGGGGCATGAAACCGGACTGAAACAGGTGGACGTGAATGGTTCTTGACTTAGAGTAATTGTTATCATTCTTACAGCCAACACATGGACAAGGCATAAAACCATCCGCCCGCTTGTTTGCCTCAGCCGCAAGCAGAAAAGTTTGCACGCCATTAATGAACTCGGGAGAGCATCGGTCATCGTACATCCATTGTCGGCTCATCTTCATTACACAACACCGAAAAGACCAAATTAATACATGTCCATACATAAAGTTCATACAACACTTAAATGCAACAAACAAATAACTCTCTAGCTAAAGAATTTAAATGCAACAACAAATGCGATCAAGATCGCAACTAAGGTAACAATTGATCCAACAGCATAATGATACCAAGCCTCACTATGAATGGCATATTTTCTAATCTTTCTAATCTTCAAGCGCATTTTCTCCATCTTAATCTTGTGATCATCGACGACATCGGCAACATGCAACTCCAATTCCATCTTCTCCCCCTCAATTCTTTTCAATTTTTCTTTCAAATCCTCGTTTTCTCTTTCAACTAAATTTAACCTCTCGACAATAGGGTCGGTTGGAATTTCCGGTTCACATACCTCCTACATACAAATATCTATGTCAGCTTGATGGGCATAATTTGTCAAAAACACGAAATGCAACAAATAGTTTTAAAAGAGAATATACCACATCCGAATCATAACCCGGACGAGGGCCGACGGGGACGGATATCAAAACCATGGCACTATGTATAACAAACAACGTACGGGTAAGATAATTATACGAGTAACTATATATCCAAATCACACAAACATCAATTTTTTATATAAAACATTCACGAACAAGAGGCTCACCACAAGGTGGTGCCGGCGACGGGACGGTGCGGGCGATCGATGGTGGTTACGACGGAGATTTAGAAGGCACTAAGTAAACCACACCTACATATGCAAACTAAGTGTTATTTTTGACCTCAAATTGCATATAAATAAAACACTAGCACATATATATATAATTCCTCCCAAATTACTAAACTCACAAATCAATCACTATATAAAGCATTGCAAGAGCTAATCTAGCAATGAGAGATGAAAGGACAAAGTTGCTAACCTTTGTGATCATTTGAATGGATGGGGGCCTTCAAATCTTGACAAATTTTGGGCAAAATGTGTGATGAGCTTGAGAGGAAGAGTGGAAGAACAGAGAGGAGATGGGAAAGGGGAAGAACAGAGCGAGCTCGGGTGGACGAAGGGTGTATGTAGGACGACCTTTAGTACCGGTTCGTGATACGACCCGGTACTAAAGGTGATAGAGGGGCCCCGGACTGACAACATCCTGCCACCACTCACTTTAGTACCGGTTCATGCCACGAACCGGTGCTAAAGGTTCGCCATGAACCGGTGCTAAAGGTTCGCCACGAACCGGTACTAATGAGAGTGGCCGGCTAGCCGTTGGAACCGGGACTAATGCACACATTAGTGCCAGCTCAAAACTAAACTGGCACTAATGTGCTTCACATTTGACCCTTTTTCTACTAGTGGTATGATGAAATCATATATCTTGTGGATATGACCTTACCTGTAGGTTTTGCTTGTATGGTGTGCCTGGTGTGAATTGTTTGATTTGGAATTTATTTGCCTCATATGCATATGGGTAGTGTAAATTCTCATTAGGCCCTCATTCTATTCTAAATTCTTATCCACTCTAATGTTGGGGACACAATATTTCAAAAAAATTCCAATGATCACGCAAGATCTATCTAGGATATGCATAGCAACGAGAGGGGAGAGTGTGCCTACGTACCCTCATAGACCGAAAGCGGAAGTGTTAAGAAACATGGTTGATGTAGTCGAACGTCTTCGTGATCCAACCGATCAAGTACCGAACGCACAACACCTCTGCGATCTGCACACGTTCAGCTTGGTGACATCCCTCGTACTCTTGATCCAGTTGAGGCCGAAGGAGAGTTTCGTCAGCACGACGGCATGGCGATGGTGATGATGAAGTTATAGGCGTAGGGCTTCGCCTAAGCACTACGATGATATGACTGAGCTGTGTAACTATGGAGGGGGGCACCGCACATGGCTAAGACAACTCTTGGAGTACCTTTGGGGTGCACCCTGCCCACGTATATAAAGGAGGGAGGAGGAAGAGGCCGGCCTAGGAGGGGAGCGCCTATAGGGGGAGTCCAACTAGGATTCCCAATCCTAGTTGGAGTCCCCTTCCTTTTCCAAGATGGGGAAGAGGGCAGGAGTAGGAGATGGAGAAGGAAAGAGAGGGGGGCACCGCCCCTCCCTAGTCCAAATCGTACTTGCCATGGGGGGCGCGCGACCAACCCTTGAGGCCCTTCTCTCCTTTCCCGTATGGCCCATTAAGGCCCACTACTTCCCCCGGCGAATTCCCATAACTCTCCGGTAGTCCGAAAAATACCCGAATCACTCAGAACCTTTATGATGGCCGAATATAGCCTTCCAATATATTGATCTTTACATCTTGACCATTTCGAGACTCCTCGTCATGTCCGTGATCTTACTCGGGACTACGAACAACCTTCGGTACATCGAATCACATAACTAATAATACAAATCGTCATCGAATGTTAATCATGCGGACCCTACGGGTTCGAGAACTATGTACATATGACCGAGACACATCTCCGGTCAATAACCAATAGCGGAACCTGGATGCTCATATTGGCTCCTACATATTCTATGAAGATCTTTATCGGTCAAACCGCATAACAACATACGTTGTTCCCTTTGTCATTGGTATGTTAATTGCCCGAGATTTGATCGTTGGTATCATCATACCTAGTTCAATCTCATTACCGGCATGTGTCTTTACTCGTTCCGTAATGCAACATCCCGAAACTAACTCATTAGTCACATTGCTTGCAAGGCTTATAGTGATGTGCATTACCGAGAGGGCCCAGAGATATCTCTCCGACAATCGGAGTGACAAATCCTAATCTCGATCTATGCCAACTCAACAAACACCTTCAGAGACACCTATAGAGCATCTTTATAATCACCCAGTTATGTTGTGACGTTTGATAGCACACAAGGAGTTCCTCCGGTATTCGGGAGTTGCATAATCTCATAGTTAGAGGAACATGTATAAGTCATGATGAAAGCAATAGCAAGAAAACTAAATGATCATTTATGCTAAGCTAACGGATTGATCTTTTCCATCACATCATTATCTAATGATGTGACCCTTTTCATCAAATGACAACACATGTCTATGGTCAGGAAACTTAACCATCTTTGATTAACGAGCTAGTCAAGTATCGGCATACTAGGGACACTCTGTTTTGTCTATGTATTCACGCATGTACAAAGTTTCCGGTTAATACAATTCTAGCATGAATAATAAACACTTATCATGATATAAAGAAATATAAATAAAAACTTTATTATTGCCTCTACGACATATTTCCTTCATCTAAACCCATCAGATGCCTCCAAGACATGACCCCGGATCCAAATTTCCGCCGGAACTCACCCAGTTGATCCAATAGCAGAATGCCTTGATGCAGATGCTCATCCAGAACCAAGGCAACAACAACAACAACCCACCACCGCCACCACCAATTGACAACCTTACCCGTTTTCTGAGGTTGAACCCACCGGCATTCTCTAGCAGTGCTGAGCCGATTGTAGCAGATGACTAGCTCCGCAAGATCGGAAAGGAGCTAACCACTGTAGGTTGCACTGATGCTGAGAAGGTGCGCTTTGCCGCACATCAACTGGATGGACCCACCGCTTTGTGGTAGGAGAACTACACCACCACCTTCCCCGTGGCCAATGTTACATGGGATCAATTCTAGCAGGCTTTCCGCACCGCAAATGTCCCAGCTGGAGTCATGAGTTTGAAGAAGTGTGAGTTCCACAACTTACGCCAGGGGAATCATACGGTGGGGCAGTATGTGGATGAGTTCAGCAAGTTAGCTCGCTATGCCCTAGATGATGTGGCCACAGATGCCTTAAAGCAGGAGAAATTTCTTGAGGGGCTCAATGATGATCTAAGTATGCAGTTGATGGTGGCAACTTTCAACAACTATCTGGAGCTGGTAGACAAGGCCCTCATTTTGGAGGGAAAGCAGCAGCAGATGGAGAACCGCAAGAGGAAGCATGGACATGACAAGTACAACTTTGGAGCGCAATACAAGCCTCGTACTTCATCAACTTCTTCGGGATACGATAATTCTGCAAGGGACGAACATAATGGTCACCACGACCATAACCACACTGACCCTCCTCGCGATGGAAATGGACACAACAAGAATGGAGGGAACACCGGTTAGTCATCCAACCATTCGACACCCTTGAAGGACATGAGTCAGATAAGATGCTTCAATTGCCAGGAGCCAGGACATTTTGCCAGAGATTGCCCGGAACCAAGTAATGATAATAGAAAATTTAGAGAGAAGAAGCCCTGTGAACCACATCAGAGTGGGAAGATCACATAACAACCCAGCCTTTGGTAAGATTTCCAGTATGATCATTTTTCGCTAGTGGTGCATAAATTTTCATTCATATCAAGTGTTTTCCTAGGAGATCCCGGAGTACCCATGTGATCATCCTATGGAATGCCACCCAGGCTCAAAGGGATCATATAATTATTCTTGCCTAGAAACTTCCGTGTGCAGCCACAAGCCATTATGGGCTCTGGCATAGTTGAGTAAGTTGTGTGACCTCTTTCAGTGGTAGACTAGCAGATGTAGGGGAAAGTAGGTGTACCGGTCTACCTAGAGTAAAGAATTAATGCTTCAAAAAGACTGTGTCTTGATCTTCTGATCATGGAGGTGGTCGAGTCTTGTGGAGAAAAGTGCACAACCTCTTTGGAGTATACAAACTAACCATGATTTGTCGTGTCCCCGGTTATGGACATCTTGAGTATCTAGAAGTGGATTATTTGTTGATCTCATAATTTTGTCTAATGAAATTGTTGGGTTAATATTTTATACTTGGTAATTTGGGGATTGAGTTGGAGAAACCTTCTCAATATGGGTAATTCAACTTGGTAGCAAATAAAATTTATTCCTTTGTTGTAGGAAAAAAATCATCTTTATGCAAACATTAAACTTAGAGCCTCCACCAGCCAAATATGCATGTAGTGATAGTTATTATTCATCATTGCTCTATAGTGTGATCTTGCCAACATATTCCATGTGCTGACCTGAATGGCTGCAACGTCTCATGTTGCAAAATTTCCAGACGAGGATTAAGGTGTGATAGGTCGTTGTCGTGCACTTAGTTTTGCCGTGGAGTTGGATGGACTCATTTACCTTCGAAGCTTCCACAGTTATTTTATTTAGATGGCCTTCAGCCATATTATTGTAATAAGTAGTCTTTTGAGGACCTTGATGTAATAAGGTGTGTGATTGAAGTCTGTTATAATTCCTCGAGTATTGTGTGTGTTAGCATACTGATCCAGGGATGACACTTAAGCATAGGGACTTCGATCCATTGGGATATGGTCACTACAATAATGAAGATGAGCCAGCAATGGATGTACAATGACCAATGCTCTCCCCAGTTCGTTAATGGCGTGAAAACTTTTCTACTTGTGGCTGAGGCAAACAAGCGGGCGGATGGTTTTATGCCTTGTCCATGTGCCGGCTGTAAGAATGATACCAATTACTCTAAGTCAAGAACCATTCACGTCCACCTGTTTGAGTCCGGTTTCATGCCCCACTATAATGTTTTGACTAAGCACGGAGAAAGAGGGGTTATGATGGAAGGCAATGAAGACGAAAAGGATGATGACAGCTATCCTGGCCATGGGTTCCCTGAATATGATGGTACAACAATGTGGGAAGAAGCTAAGCCGGCAATGCGGGAAGACGCTGAAGAAGAGGCATCAGATGAGCCCGCTGAAGATCTAGGTCGGGCCATTGCCGATGCAAAGAGAAACTGCGCAAGTGAAATGGAGAAGAAGAAGTTGCAGCGCATGTTAGATGATCACAAGAAATTGTTGTACCCGAATTGAGAAGCTGACAAGAAAAGCTGGGCACCACACTGGAATTGCTGCAATGGAAGGAAGAGAATGGTGTATCTGACAAGGGATTTAGAAAGTTGCTGATAATGTTAAAGAAGATGCTTCCAAAGAACAATGAATCACCCGAGAGTACGTACGAAGCAAAGAAGGCTGTCATCCCTCTAGGGTTAGAGGTGCAGAAGATACATGCATGTCCTAATGACTGCATCCTCTACTGCGGTGAGTACGAGGATTTGAACGAGTGCCCGGTATGCGGCGCATTGCATTATAAGATCAGCCGCGATGACCCTGGTGATGTCGAGGGCGAGCGCCCCAGGAATAAGATTCCTGCCAAGGTGATGTGGTATGCTCCTATAATACCATGGTTGAAACATTTGTTCCAAAAGAAAGAGCATGCCAAGTTGATGCGATGGCACAGAGAAGAGCATAAGAAAGACGGGAAGTTGAGAGTACCCGCTGACGGCTCGTAGTGGAGAAAAATCGAGAGAAAGTACTGGGAGGACTTTGCAGGTGATGCAAAGAACGTATGGTTTGGTCTAAGCGCAGATGGCGTTAATCCTTTTGGGGAGCAGAGCAGCAACCATAACACCTGGCCTGTGACTCTATGTATGTATATCCTTCCTCCTTGGTTGTGCATGAAGCAGAAGTTCATTATGATGCAAGTGCTCATCCAAGGCCCTAAGCAACCCGGGAACGACATTGATGTGTACCTAAGGCCATTAGTTGAAGAAATCTTACAGCTGTGGAATGGAAAAGGTTTATGTGTGTGGGATATGCTCAATCAGGAAGAATTTGACCTACATGCATTGCTGTTCGTGACCATCAATGATTGACCTGCTCTCAGTGACATTTCAGGACAAACAAACAAGGGATATCGCGCATGCATAAACTGTTTGGATTACCCGATAGTATATATTTGAATAATTGTAAGAAGAATGTGTACCTGGGACATCGTCGATTTCTTCCGAGCAGGCATCCTATAAGAAAGAAAGGCAAGCATTTCAAAGGTGAGGCGGATCACTGGACGAAGCCTCGCCACCGTACTGGTGCTGATGTACATGATATGGTCAAGGATTTGAAGGTAATTTTTGGAAAGGTTCCTGGCGGACAACCTGTTCCGAATGACGGTGACGGATGCGCACCCATGTGGAAAAAGAAATATATATTTTGGGACCTACCCTATTGGAAAGACCTAGAAATCCGCTCCACAATCGACGTGATGCATGTGACGAAGAATCTTTGCTTGACCCTTCTTGGCTTCCTGGGTGTGTATGGGAAGAGAAAAGATACACCGGAGGCACGGGAGGACCAGCAACGCATCCACGGAAAAGACGGCATACATCAGGGTCATGCCAGCTATGCTCTTACCAAAGAAGAGAAGGAAATCTTCATTGAATGCATGCTCAGTATGAAGGTATAGTCTGGCTTCTCGTCGAATATAAAGGGAATAATAAATATGGCAGAGAAAAAGTTCCAGAACCTAAAGTCTCATGATTGCCATGTGATTATGATGCAACTACTTCCGGTTCCACTGAGGGGGCTTCTACCAGAAAACGTTCGATTAGCCATTGTGAAGCTTTGTGCATTCCTCAATGCAATCTCTCAGAAGGTAATCGATCCAGAAATCATACCAAGGTTAGAGAATGATTTGATGCAATGTCTTGTCAGTTTTGAGTTGGTGTTCCCACCATCCTTCTTCAACATCATGACGCACGTCCTAGTTCACCTATGCGAAGAGATTAACGTTCTAGGTCCTATATTTCTACACAATATGTTCCCCTTTGAGAGGTTCATGGGAGTCTTAAAGAAATATGTCCATAACCATGCTAGGCCAGAAGGAAGCATCTCCAAGGGCCATGAAAATGAGGAGGTCATTGAGTTTTGTATTGACTTTATTCCTAACTTTAAGCCGATTGGTGTTCCTGAATCACGGCATAAGGGTAGACTGGGTGGAAATGGCACGCTAGGACCGGAAGAAATAATATGTATGGACGGGCGTTCTCTCACTCAAGCACACTACATAGTTCTACAAAATTCTGCCTTTATGCCTCCATATATGGAGGAACACAAGAATATTCTACGCTCCAAACACCGGGAGCAGTCTACGGACTGGATTACACGTGAACAAACGGGGACTTTTGCCGGTTGGTTGCAGACACGTGCCATTTATGACGCCACTGTTGAAGATGACCTGTACTTGCTATCCCCATTACCATCTTCAAATATAATGACTTTTAAAGGGTACGAGATAAATGGGAATAAATTTTACACGATCGACCAAGATAAGAAGAGCACCAACTAAAACAGTGGTGTCCACTTTGATGCAGCAACAAAGAGGGGAAAGGGCACATATTATGGTTACATAGAGGACGTATGTGAACTTGACTATGGATGTGGTTTGAAGGTCCCTTTTATTCGGTGCAAATGGGTCAATATGACACGAGGCGGGGTAACGGAAGAACCGTAGTACTGAATGACAATAGTGGATCTCAACAATCTTGCGTACGCAGACGAACCACTCGTCCTAGCCAATAATGTGGCGTAGGTTTTCTATGTGTAGGACATGTCTACCAAGCCAAGAAAAAGAAAAGATAAGGATGCAAATACATCAATGATGAGCCAAAGCACCACATAGTTCTTTCAGGGAAAAGAAACATCGTGGGATTGGATGACAAGACAGACATGTCAGAAGGTTATCAAAAGTTTGATGAAATTGCTCCCTTCACAGTGAATATTGACCAAGCATCCATTTAAATGATGAAGATTGTCCATGGTTACAGCGCAAAGGGACACACGTGAAGAAAAAGTTTCACACACAAAGATCCCACTCTGGGATGTGATCGGCTTCAGTGTCATCACTTTCTTCTGTAGTGAGTTTCCGGATTTGTATATCTGGAAAGTCCCACTTTGGACAAACCATAGGGAATCTTCGTAATAGTTAGGGTGCTTATGTGTTTTGGCACTTGAACCGTGTACTTTTGTGCTTCGGACAAACGTGTACCTTTCTGACTTCATTTGCTATTTTTCATGCATTTATTGTTTTTTTGAGCTAAATGTCCCTAAAATTGAAAAGCAGTACAAATGGACTCTGAAAAGGTTGAAAGTTGGCATGGTATCATCATTTCACCCACATAGCATGTGCAAAAAAGTAGAGAGGTTTATGGCAAAAATTGGATGCACTTCGTGTACAAAAATGGACAATCTCTTTCGAAGTATCACGGTTTCGGACGAAAACTCATCTGTTACAAAGGCATTTCATGTTTTATACTTATTTCAACTCCAGACTTTTTTGTGCATTCAGTATGCACCATTCAAAGCCACGCCATCAATTTTCAACCCTTTCTGACTTCATTTGCTATTTTTCATGCATGTACTGATTTTTTGAGCTAAATGACCCTGAAATTGAAAAGCACTACAAATGAACTCTGAAAAGGTTGAAAGTTGGCATGGTATCATCATTTCACCCACATAGCATGTGCAAAAAAGTTGAGAGGGTTACAAAAAAAAGTGGATGCACTTCGTGTACAAAATGGACAATCTCTTTCGAAGTATCAGGGTTTTTGACGAAAACTCATCTGTTACAAAGGTATTTCATTTTTAATAACCTAAGTATTACCAAATTGAATATAGTGATAAAACACACTAATCTTAAACATAAGAAAAAAGAATCACTAAAAAATACATTTTAAAGTTAAGTTATTCACAAACTAGTGATTCACACAAATTTCAAATAATTCAAATTTAAACTATTCAAATTTGAAAACTACTGGCAGTAACAGAAAGTTTGTAATTTGTTGTACCTAAGGCAAAAATATTCACAAAGAAACTCTAAATACAGCAAAAAACAACTCATAAATAAATAAAATAAAATAAATAAAGCAGAAAAGAAAAAACTTAAATAAAAAGCCCGCCTACTAGGCCAGAGTGGCCTGCATACGGCTAGAAACCCAACCTGTAGTTGGGCTAGGATATAGGCCCACAAAGCCTAGTAGGCCCATAGGGCAGCACGACAGAGTTAGGCACATAAGCCTGCTATAGAGAGGAGCTCGAGAGAGCTTCCACACTGGGGCTTATAAACCAGTGCGGATGCCCCTCGGCTAGCGAGGTGGGACTAAACTTGCCGCACCGCACCTGCGCCAACACACCCCTTTTGTACCGGGTCATGGCTCCAACCGGTACTAAGGGGGGGGGGGAGTCTTTACTACCGGTTGGAGCCACCACCCGGTACTAAAGTGCTGCCTTTCCCGCCGCTTG
The DNA here is from genome assembly GCF_018294505.1 of Triticum aestivum. NCBI lineage: Eukaryota > Viridiplantae > Streptophyta > Magnoliopsida > Poales > Poaceae > Triticum > Triticum aestivum. Next base: position 119,792,989 of record NC_057800.1, on the reverse strand, counting down.
GCCTCGCCAAATTTGACCTTTAGTGACGGTTGGTGGCTCCAACCGGTACTAAAGGCCCCTCCTATATATATAGCACTTACGAATTTCGTCAGTTTTCTGATCTTCTTCCTGTCCTTCTTCTCCTCTGCCCCGTCGCCGTCGCCCCCCCCCCCCCCGTCGCTGCACCCGTCGACGTCCCTGTCTCCGTCCCCTTCACCGTCCCCGCCGCCGCCTGTCGCTGTTGTCGCCCGTCGCCGTCCCCTTCGCCGCCCGTAGCCGCGCTGTCCCCGTCGTTGCTGCCTCGGCCCGTCACCGCCCCCCGTCGCCGGCCCCGTCACCTCGCCTCGCTACTGTGAGCTCCTGCTGGCCATGGCCAGACACACACGTTGTGTTAATTAGTTATAGAAATGTAAGTAATTTTATGTTTTTGAGTTATAGAAATGTTATTTTTTCTGTATTTAGTTATGGAAATGTTAGTTATATAGAAATGTTAGAAAGTTTAGAAATTTTAGTTTTAGTTAGATGAATTAAATGAATTAGCTAAATCACAATCTAAACATTTAAAATGTTACATTTGCATATAGTATTTGTTCTTGACGTTAACGATGCCCGACCCCGCATCCTTGCCGTCGACCCATTTGCGACGACGTCCTGCTTTAGAGGAGCCATGTCCGGGACTGGGCTCTGCCGGGCTGGTACTGGGAGGTGCTACCTTCAGGGGCACGCCGCTTGGTGAGGAACCCAGCCCCGGGTCCCGTTGTCGACCCGGAGATCCTTTGGTGGCGTTCACGTGGGCCACTTTTGGTGCAGAGGGAGCCGGCCCCACCGGAGGTGGTACATCGCCGTGTCAGGGAGGAGGACGAGCACATCCGTCGCTACATGGCTGCTATGGACGTCAGGTTCTCGAATACCTGATAGGTCTTTCGTGGATCTCACCCGAGCTATGATCATGTGATGGTTCCTTCTCTTTGGGTGCCACCACACGCGCCTCAGGAACCACTAGTGAACTAGATTATTCAATAGTATTCTATGTATACTAGCTAGCTAGTGATGTATTCAATACTATTCAAGCAAATCTTCTATAGGCAGTAGGACAGTGCGAGGCCCGGCCAAAAAAGTTGAAGGAGGTTGTTGAAAGGGCATTTCCCTACTTTATGTTTTGGATGATGATGACAACCCTTTGTTGGCCTAATCGTGTGCTATACGTTTCAGGTTCTCGATGCTTAGGCTTACATCGGATTGCTATTGCCTCTCGTAGGAAAAGATCGAAGACGTGTCCTCTACGCTTTTATTCTCTTTGGTCGTAGGGAACCCGTACTATCAAGAGGGAATCCTCATTAGAAAGCACTGGGGGAATCTTTTCACGTACACGTTCATCACCCCTCTTTTGTCTTCCTCAGGTGAGCGAGAGAGAGAGAGTTTTTCCTTGTCTCTTCCCCTATCCTCTCTGCTCACTGTTTCTGCCCAGCGGCTGTACCTCTCTCTGGAGCGGTTGTACCGCTGGGTCTTGTCGCTCACCAGATTTGCTCGAGCGGTTGTACCGCTACCTCCGGGCGGTGGTACCGCCACCATGCTCCGCAAATGCTGGGGCGGTGGTTCCATCCATGCACCGCTCAAGTACCGCTCGCACTTCTGTTTTGATGCGGTTCTTGGGCGGTAGTGGCCCGGTTGGTCCGGTCGTTCCACTATGACTGGTACCACCAGTGGTCCGAGCGGTTCTTCCGCTCAGAACTTAGTCGCCCAAGAGATCAAGGCCATGCGGTTGTTCCGGCCAGGCACCGCGCAAGTACCGGTCAAGCTCCTGTTTTGATGCGGTGGTTGTGCGGTGGCCAGGCGGTTAGTCCGGTTATTTTTCTGAGCCGGTACTACCTCCCGCCTGTCCGGTTGCACCGCTTGGTAGGGTTCTGCAGATACACCGTGAGTCCCGATTGTACCGGGACGAGGACCGGTTGTACCGCTGCAGTGCAAAAAACGCAGTAACGGTTGGAATTGAGGGTTACTATATAAGTGAGCTTCTCCCACCTACCACTCTCACCTTTGACCTCTCTCACTCCACCATTAATGCACTTCAAGCTCTCTTGCCCGATCTCTCTCTCTAGCCACTCAAACTTGTTGATTTGCTAGGGATTGAAGGAGGAGACCTAGATCTACACTTCAACCAAAGGATATTTGCTTCCCCCATACTTTCTTGTGTGGATTTTGTTACTCTTGGGTGTTTGAGCACCCTAGACGGTTGAGGTCACCTCGGAGCCATATTCCATTGTGGTGAAGCTTCATGGTTTCGTTGGGAGCCTCCAATTAAGTTGTGGAGAGAGCCCCAACCTTGTTTGTAAAGGTTCGGTCACCGCCTTCAAGGGCACCAATAGTGGGATCACGGCATCTCACATTGTGTGAGGGCGTGAGGAGAATACGGTGGCCCTAGTGGCTTCTTGGGGAGCATTGTGCCTCCACACCACTCCAACGGAGACGTACTTCCTCTCAAAGGGAAGGAACTTTGGCAACACATCCTCGTCTCCACCATCTCCACTCTTGGTTATCTCGTGCCTTTACTTGAGCAAGCTTATTTGTTTCATATCACTTGCTTGCTTGTGTTCCTATCCTTGTTGCATCATATAGGTTGCTCACCTAGTTGCATATCTAGACAACCTACTTTGATGCAAAGTTTAAATTGTTAAAGAAAAGCTAAAAATTGTTAGTTGCCTATTCACCCCCCTGTAGTCAACCATATCGATCCTTTCAATTGGTATCAGAGCCTCGTCTCTTTATTAAGGACTTCACCGTCCAAAGAGCATGGTTGATACCATAGACGGTGTGGAGGAACACTCCGGTGTGAATCCGATCTCGTCTACAGGCAATGGGGGAACCTCGGTCTCTCGTGAGGAGTTCAATGTGTCCTTAGAGACATTGAAGACCTCCATGACGACCGAGGTTGAAAGCATGTTTACTAAATTTCTTGAGGGGCTTAAACTTTCCACCGCACCGTTGAAAGTGGGTGATCCCACCGACAAGGTGACGGATGTTATCCCCGGCAAGGGGGAAGCTAGTAGTGAAAAGGCTCCTTCTTCTAGTGGTTAAAATGGCACCGGCATCTTTGGTCATGTGGAACCACCACTTGTTTATGGTGGACCGGTTCCTTCTACTCATTTGAATCATGTCGGTCCTCCCCCTAAGATTGTGAAAAATGAGGACTTTGATTCTTGGGTTTACCGCTTTAAACGTCATTTAAATCATGTGAACACTAACCTTTGGAGAATCATTGAAGAAGGTTTCTATCCGCATGATCCAAGCAACTTCACTCCTCGAGAAGCCGTAGATAATCAATTCAATGAGAATGCTCTCTTCATCATTCAAGATGCAATTCCACCCGAAGACCTACCTCATCTTCGTCCCTTCGCCTTGGCCAAAGATGCATGGCATTGTGTTGTCTGTCTCTACCGGGGAAGTGCAAGCATCCAACGCTCCAACTATGAAGTGGTGCAAGATGAGGCCGATGAGTTTGCAATGAAAGAAGATGAAGAACCTCGTGAGCTTTATCGGAGAGTAACCAAACTCGCGGTCTCACTACGAGATCACGGGAGCAAGGACACGGATGACAATTGGATCAAGTGCAAATTCCTCAAGGCAATGATGCCCTATCACAAGGCCATGTCCTCCGTCATTCATCAAAGACCGGACTTCCACACTTTGACCTCAAGCGAAGTGTTGGATGAATTTGTGGCCATGAACATTTTGGACAAGACTGCTGACAATGCGGTTCTTCATTCTCAAAGGGCAAAGAAGCCTTACCTTGCATTGAAGGCCAAGCTCACCGTTGAAGAGGAAGAAGAGGAAGAAGAGGAGAGCAACCCCGAAGATACGAAGTATGCATATCATGAACACATGGCACTTGCTTCAAGGCAATTTGGAGTAGAAAAACTTGAGCCAACTAGCAAAACAACTAATGGACGAAGACAGGCACATATGACTTTATAATGTGCAAACGTACATTGTTGCGGTTCCGTATGAAGATGGATACAATGGTGGAACTCATCGAAAGAAGCGTTGTTCCCCAAGGCAACTTCATCAGAGACTCTCCCAAGCATGGTGTACAAGAAGAGTACAATGAGGATGATGACGATATGAAAGTGTGGCGTAGCCATGTTCGTTGCCATTGCGACGACTCAGGTGCTCTCTTCGACTCACCATGAGAGTATCACGCCAGTACTCTGAAAAGCACACAAGGTACTACATTACCTCATTAACATCCTCTCGATGGATGCATAATGACTGAGAAGCTAATGAGGCTATGAGTTTGAGCCTTTATGGCAAATCAGGAAATCAAGAAGCACTGTGCTCTCTGAAACAACTTGGTGAGCAATGACATGATCGAGCTCCGAAAGACCATGCTAAGATGAAGGCAAGTCGTGCTAGCGTGAGATTTCGATCTTTCAATGCTCTGAGAAAGTGTGGCTTGTTGCTCTGAGGATCAAACACGTTGATCATGCTAATTAAAGAAATATTAGACATGTCTCATTGTTCTCATGTCTAAACTCCGGAAGGCCAACTGAGTGATTGCTAGACTCAAAGAGGAGTTTGATCATGACAAGGCACAATCTTGAAGGTATCAGCTATCAAAGAGTCTCATGATCACTTCAAGTAAAGCTAACCAGGAAAGCACTCCCTGTATGATGTAATTGTAATGCAATCTACTACCGTGTGTGAGCAGTGCATCTCTTGAGTGACGCTAGTAAAGGGGAACTGAGAGAGTCTTGCGATTCATACAAGCAAGAGACCTCAACGACTCTTGATCAACCAAAGGGGTTGTGCGGAGGTGGTACGTGCCCGACTCCAAGACAAGAAGAATATGACAAACCAAACACTCCTCTCATGCAACCTTGTGAAGGATGGGGAGGCTCGAGAGAAGAAGAAGAACATGCAAGGGTGCATGTCAAGAGGCATGCCACCCCCCAACAGCCATGATTTAATCTTCTTTGGTATGCCGGCGTATGGCATTATGCAAAATTTGTTGGTTCTCTTCATGAATCATTGAATGGCTATTGGGTTCCAAGACCTTGTCCTACAAGACCCAACAAAATGGTATAAAACAAGCATTGACTCTTGCAGGTTTGCTTCCGGTGGGGGATCATGGTTGCTCGATAGCGGAGCTACAAATCATATGACCGGAAGCAAGGACTTGGTGGTGGACGTGCACAAGGTTCCATCTATGCCCACCAATGTCGAGTGGGGTGACGCCTCATCTTCTAAGGTATTGGGACTTGGCAAGGTGGTCATCTCTCATGATCTCACGATCGAGAAGGTCATGCTTGTCGAGTCCCTTGCATACAATTTACTTTTCGTTTGTCAACTTGCAATCATGGGCTTTGCCACTTTCTTTGATATCGATACCGTGGCCCTCTTGTGGAGCAAGACTCTTAAAGTAGCCTTTGTTGGGCATGTCGAGAACAGTCTATATGTGATTAACTTTTCGGAGCGACCCACTAAGACCGCGACGTGCCTAATGGCTAAAGTTGATGTGGGATGGCTTTGGCATCGCCGTTTAGCCCATGTCAATATGAGATCTTTGCAAAGTCTCCTCAAGGGGGACCATGTCCGTGGACTAACGAATGTTAGTTTTGCTAAAGATCGTGCTTGTAGTGCCTGTATCGAAGGAAAGCTACATGAGAAGGCTCACCCTCCCACGACTATCATTTATTCAAAGAGGCCTTTGGAGATCCTTCACATGGATCTCTTTGGGCCTCCATCCTTCGATAGTCTTGGAGGTAGGAAGTATTGCTTGGTGATTGTGGATGACTACTCAAGGTACACGTGGGTGTATTTCTTCAAGAGGAAGAGCGAGACCCAACAAACTGTCATTGACTTTGCAAATGAAGCACAATGTCAACACAATGCAAAGATCTTGACAATAAGAAGTGACAACGGCACCGAGTTCAAGAACTACACCTTGGATGAGTTTCTTAGTGATGAGGGAATCAAGCATCAATATTCCGCACCCTACACCCCTCAACAAAATGGTGTTGCGGAGAGGAAGAACCGGACGTTGATGGATGCGGCAAGGACCATGATGGCGGAGTTCAAGTCTCCGTACAACTTTTGGGCCGAAGCCATCAACACCGCGTGTCATGCATCCAATCGGCTCTACCTCCAAGGGCTTGAACAAGACTCCATATGAGATACTCACCGGTAACAAGCCCAACCTCAAGTACTTCCGGGTATTCGGGTGTAAGTGTTTCATTCTCAAGAAAGGTGTTCGGTTGTCTAAATTTGAGGCTAGAGCTTATGAGGGCATATTTGTTGGTTATGCTACAAACTCTCATGCTTACCGTGTCCTCAATAAATCCACGGGACTTATTGAGGAGACGTGTAACGTGGAGTTTGATGAGAATAACGGCTCCCAAGTGGAGCAAAGTGGCACTTGTGATGTAGGTGATGAAATTCCTCCCCAAGCCATAAGAAGAATGGGTGTTGGCTTTATCCTACCCATTGAGGAACCCCTTGTGGCCGAAGGAGAAGGACAAAGCTCCACTCAAGTGGAGCCATCACCAACCCAAGGCCCACACGCTTCCGAAGAACAACATGAAGGCCCTCATCCTCAAGAACATGACCAAGGGCAAGATCACGCTCAAGACGGTGTTGACCCATCAAGTGATGCCCAAGGTCAAGTTCTCTCCTCCGAGCAAGTTCAAGAACAAGAACAAGCCCAAGACGACGCTCAAGATGATCAAGTGACCACTTCTCGTCTCACCCTCGAGGAGGAATTAGAGCGTCGTGCCGCCAAGGTTGCTTCCAAGCTCTCCACCAAGGATCATCTCATGACGAATGTGCTTGGAAGCTTAAGAAAGGGGGTAAGCACTCGTAGACAATTAGCAAATTATTGTGAGCATCACGCGTTTGTCTCTTGTGTGGAACCCCACAAGGTCTATGAGGCGCTAGAAGATCCGGATTGGCTCAATGCCATGCATGAAGAACTCAACAACTTCGAGCGCAACAAAGTGTGGAGATTGGTGCCAAGACCGACCGGGAATCACAATGTCATAGGAACCAAGTGGATATTTAAGAACAAGCAAGATGCCCATGGGATTATCATTCGCAACAAGGCTCGTTTGGTAGCACAAGGCTACTCCCAAGTCGAGGGTATCGACTACGGTGAAACCTTTGCTCCCGTTGCTCGTCTTGAATCCATTCGCATGTTGATTGCATATGCTTCTCATCATAACTTTAAGTTACAACAAATGGATGTGAAGAGTGCTTTTCTTAATGGTCCTATTAATGAATTGGTTTACGTCAAGCAACCCCCCGGGTTCGAGGATCCCTACCTTCCCGATCATGTGTATCAACTCGATAAGGCACTCTATGGCCTTAAACAAGCCCCACGTGCGTGGTATGACCACCTTACCAAGTTGTTACAAGACCGTGGTTTTGTAGTTGGGCTAATCGACCCCACTCTTTTTACTAAGAAGGTCAAAGGGGAATTGTTTGTGTGCCAATTATATGTTGATGATATTATCTTTGGTTCACCTAACAAAGCTTTCAATGAGGAATTTGCCGCTCTCATGACCTCAAAGTTCGAGATGTCCTCCATGGGAGAGTTGAAGTTCTTTCTAGGGTTCGAAGTGAAGCAAAGAAGAGAAGGATCCTTCATCAATCAATCCAAATACACTCAAGACATTCTCAAGAGATTCAAACTAAGTGACGTCAAGTCGGCTTCCACTCCAATGCCCACCAAGTGCTAACTTAACTTAGATCCCAATGGTAAAGTGGTGGATCAAAAGGTATATCGCTCCATGATTGGATCCTTGCTTTACCTTTGTGCATCTAGACCGGATATCATGTTGAGTGTGGGAATTTGTGCACGGTTTCAAGCCGCACCTAAGGAAAGTCACTATGTGGCGGTCAAACGAATCTTTCGATATTTGGCTCATACCCCAAACTTTGGCTTATGGTATCCAAGAGGATCAAACTTCAAGCTTGTAGGGTACTCGGATTCCGATTGGGCGGGAGACAAAGTGGATAGGAAGTCCACTTCCGGAGGGTGCCAATTCCTTGGTTGCTCTTTGGTAAGTTGGTCTTCCAAAAAGCAAAGTTGTGTGTCTCTCTCGTCCACCGAGGCGGAGTATGTTGCAGCCGGGAGTTGTTGTGCACAACTCTTATGGATGAGGCAAACTTTAAAGGATTACGGTGTCATTTGTGACAAAGTGCCTCTTTGGTGTGATAATGAAAGTGCCATCAAGATCTCTCTCAACCCGGTGCAACACTTCAAGACGAAGCATATTGAGATCCGGTATCACTTCATCCGGGATCACATTAGGCGAGGAGAGATCGAGCTCAACTATGTCAACACTCATGATAACCTTGCAGATATCTTCACGAAGCCCTTGGATGAAGCAAGATTTCGCGAGTTAAGGCATGAGCTAAATATCATTGATTCGAGCAATGTTGCTTGAACCCTTGCACACCCCACCGTACTCAACATGTTGTCTTGTTTAGATGTAGGCATGGACATAGGGGGAGTGATGTTCTCTCAATGAACTCTCCCTCCCCCCATTATGCATAAATTGATCAAGTCTTTCACATTAGCCATGTTTGATGGTACTTGTGCTTCAAAGACGAGTTTTGGTCATGGACCCAAGGATAATTCTTCGCGGTGCCATACCAATTGACTCAAACATAGGTGGCCTCGGCCACCGTCCTCTCTTGGGGAGGTTGGAGTTAGCCTTTTGTTCTCGTGTTGTTTTCTCTCGTTCTTTCTTTGCTCTTTGCGTTGGGTTCTCCTAGGGTGTTGCTTCTCTCCTGTTTCGTGCTCTTTCTTCCCCCCTTCGGATTGCACTCATTTGATCTTGGCTTGGGCATAGGTGGTCGGGCGGTACAACCGGGATCACGGGCAGTTCCACCGCTGGTACCTGGTTGTGCCATCCCAATGGGTCTCCGTTCGGTGTTTGGGCGGTTCCACCGCTCAAACCCATGGTAACCTATGTCCGGTACTACCGGTGGACTCTGGGCGGTACTACCGCTGCCTTCCAAGCACCGGAAGTACTGTCTCCAACCACCGGTCTGTACCAGACGAGCGGTACAACCGCTCCCCGGAGTGGTTCTACCGGGGCGTGTCTACGGGCCTATATATACTCAACGGGGCTGAAGGGTTTTCTTTTTCCCTTCGCCCTCGTTCCTCTTCTCTGTGCCCTAGCTGCCGGCCCTCTTTGCCCCTGCCCCGGAGTGCATCTCGCACTTCGGATCCTTGGGCTCTCCGTGGACTCTCTCCGTGGAAGCCTCCCGATCTCTTCCCATGGATGGTGGTAATGCCTCGTGTTCTTTGCTCCTAGATCTTTCTAGGGTTCTTCCTTTGTCTAGGGCATTACTTAACTTTCCACGATTAGTGTTTGAACTATGGAGTAGAAGAGATCTTTGTTTGCCTCCTGTCTTGTTTGCAGCACTTAGAATTCGGAATATTACTTGTGTGATTAGTATGCCTCGGTTAGACCTATCTCCCCTGGTAGTGCCACTGTCAGCGGTTCTACCGCCCCTACGGGCGGTACAACCGCTGGAGCGGTACTACCGGCGGAGGAACCGGTACAACCGGAGTATATCAACCACCCAGCACTGTTCTATCTTCTCTGTTGCCGCAACATGTTCCTTTTCTGCTTGTGTGTGCAATCCTCTCATCCTTGCTGGGTTTTATGTGATTTTTCGTGTGTGTGTTCAGGGGGCTCTAGTTCTCGCTCTGCTCCTCGCAAGACCAAGAAGAGGGCACGAAGGACCTTGCGCCCGGTTGTGTCTGATGATGAAGAAGAAGTTGTGATTCCCACCAAGCCCACTCGCCGTGAAAAGTCTGCAGCTGCTAAGCAACGTGTGGTTATGCCGTTGCATCATTGGAAAGCCAAGGATTGGGAAGCCTTCCGATCAAAGAATCCGTATGAGGTTCCCATTGCTCCTCGTTGGACCACCGTTCAGTTCCGGAATGAGATGCAAGTGCGGATTGTTCATGAACTCTTTGAGCACAACAAGAACAGATATGCCAAGCAGTGGACAATTGATCTTGACCATTGGAGGAACAACATGGAGTATTTTGGTGAGGCGCTGGCTCTCTGCGAGGAGTTTGATCTTGTTAAGCTCATGTCAGTCAACTGTGACTTTGATGTTCAACTCATCCATCACTTCTATGCCACGGTTCATTTTGGAGAAGATGATGCGCGCACTCTCACCTTCATGTGTCGTGATGAATTGTTTCACGTTCCCTGGAGGGCATTCTGCAATGCTATTGGGTACGAGGGTACCGGTCTGGAAGGAAGGGGTGGCATTCGTCCTCATGACTTTCCTAAGTCCATGCTTAAGGAGAAGCTTGCCCCTCTGCACATTCGGGGCCGTGGGATTATTGGAGAATCCAAGGATTTGGAGAAGGTCTATGACATCATGCACCGAGTGTTCCGCAATGTGCTCTTGCCCAAGGTGGGCAATCAAGATGAGATTCATGGCTATCTGGTTGATTTGATGGTTGCTATGAAGACCATGGTGGGGACAGGGGCAACGTTTGATGTGTCAAATTGGATGTGGCATGAGATGTACAACATGGTCATCTACCGTAAAGTCCCAATCTATGCTCCGTTTGTCATGTGCTTTCTGAACTCTGTGTGGGCTGTTCGTCATCCTGGAGAGCTCCTCACTTCTCCAGACAACCTCACTATTAATGAGGTCAAGCTCCTTAAGAAGAAGAAGCATGCCGAGCCTCGCTTCCCTGCAAATGCTCCTGAGGATGTCTATGCTACTTCTGATGATGAGGACTTTGAGCTGGAGCCAGGGGCCAAGCCTTCGTGGGTGGCCAAACTCACTGCCAAGGTGAAGAAGACCTTTTGTCTCCAGGCTGACATCCAGAAGAGGATGTATGAGGCACATGTCAATGAGAAGCTTGCACGACGTCGCCAAATTGCAATGATGAGCACCTCAACATGCCGGTTCAGAGTGGCTCTGAGAAGAGCATCACCCCGGAGGAGCGTTGGATATCTAACCATAGCACCTGGACTGATGATGAAGCCCCTCCCCAGCCATCCTCCTCATTTGCAGCAGCTGACAATGCCATGGAAGAATCTGATCACGACGACGATGACGACTCTGATGATGAGGATCCAGATGCGACCGAGGAGTCAGAGGAGGACGCCTGAGCTTTGGGACACTAGCTTCGCTCTTTTCCTTTTTGGTGTCTTGATGCCAAAGGGGGAGAGGGTTCTATAAGTCTCGGGGATGGGTTTTTCTTTTTCTCGTTTTCTCGTGTTGGTCTTTGTTCGTGGACTTGTTTCGTTCCTTGCTGTTTGTGAGACTTGTTACTCCTGTTACCTTTCCGTTCATCGGTCATTATCGTTATTATTGCACTCTAAGCATTATATTGTCAGAGTGGTGAGTCTACAAAATCTAGGGGGAGTCTAGTCTTGAAAGTGTGCCCATGCTTTCTAACAGCTAGTTCCTATTGGGGCACATATTCAGGGGGAGTTCCGTATAGATTTCATTGACTTATCTCTTGCAAATCGTGTTGTTGTCATCATCCACAAAAAAGGGGGAGATTGAAAGGGCATTTCCCTACTTTATATTTTGGATGATGATGACAACCCTTTGTTGGTCTAATCGTGTGCTATACGTTTTAGGTTCTCGATGCTTAGGCTTACATCAGATTGCTATTGCCTCTCGTAGGAAAAGATCGAAGACATGTCCTCTACGCTTTTATTCTCTTTGGTCGTAGGGAACCCATACTATCAAGAGGGAATCCTCATTAGAAAGCACTGGGGGAATCTTTTCACGTACACGTTCATCACCCTTCTTTTGTCTTCCTCAGGTGTGTGTGAGAGAGAGTTTTTCCTTGTCTCTTCCCCTATCCTCCCTGCTCACTGTTTCTGCCCAGCGCTTGTACCTCTCTCTGGAGCGGTTGTACGGCTGGGTCTTGTCTCTCACCAGCTTTACTCGAGCGGTTGTACCGCTACCTCCGGGCGGTGGTACCGCCACCATGCTCTGCAAATGCTGGGGCGGTGGTTCCGTCCATGCACCGCTCAAGTACCGCTCGCACTTCTATTTTGATGCGGTTCTTGGGCGGTAGTGGCTTGGTTGGTCTGGTCGTTCCATGATGACCGGTACCACCGGTGGTTTGAGCGGTTCTTCCGCTCAGAGCTTAGCCGCCCAAGAGATCAAGGCCATGCGGTTGTTCCGGCCAGGCACCGCCCAAGTACCGGTCAAGCTCCTGTTTTGATGTGGTGGTTGTGCGGTGGCCAGGCGGTTAGTCCGGTTATTTTTCTGAGCCGGTACTACCGCCCGCCTGTCCAGTTGTACCGCTTGGTAGGGTTCTGCAGATACACCGTGAGTCCCGGTTGTACCGGGACGAGGACCGGTTGTACCGCTGCAGTGCAAAAAACGCAGTAATAGTTGGAATTGAGGGTTACTATATAAGTGAGCTTCTCCCACCTACCACTCTCACCTTTGACCTCTCTCACTCCCCCATTAATGCACTTCAAGCTCTCTTGCCCGATCTCTCTCTCTAGCCACTCAAACTTGTTGATTTGCTAGGGGTTGAAGGAGGAGACCTAGATCTACACTTCCACCAAAGGATATTTACTTCCCCCATACTTTCTTGTGTGGATTTTGTTACTCTTGGGTGTTTGAGCACCCTAGACGGTTGAGGTCACCTTGGAGCCATATTCCATTGTGGTGAAGCTTCATGGTTTCGTTGGGAGCCTCCAATTAAGTTGCGGAGAGAGCCCCAACCTTGTTTGTAAAGGTTCGGTCGCCGCCTTCAAGGGCACCAATAGTGGAATCACGGCATCTTGCATCGTGTGAGGGCGTGAGAAGAATACGGTGGCCCTAGTGGCTTCTTGGGGAACATTGTGCCTGTACACCGCTCCAATGGAGACGTACTTCCTCTCAAAGGGAAGGAACTTCGGCAACACATCCTCATCTCCACCGTCTCCACTCTTGGTTATCTCGTGCCTTTACTTGAGCAAGCTTATTTGTTTCATATCACTTGCTTGCTTGTGTTCCTATCCTTGTTGCATCATATAGGTTGCTCACCTAGTTGCATATCTAGACAACCTACTTTGATGCAAAGTTTAAATTGTTAAAGAAAAGCTAAAAATTGTTAGTTGCCTATTCACCCCCCTGTAGTCAACCATATCGATCCTTTCAGTTGTAAAGTACGACATCGATGCCATCAAACCTAATGGGGAATCAAGCGGCCTAAGAAGAATGCGAACAAGTTCGTTTGTTAGTGCGGAGTTCTTGTGAAGGACCAATTCCCGATCTCCATGCAAGAATGGAAAAAGCCAACAAAGCAACGTCCTGATCTTACTTTTGTCGACCAAAGAGCAAAAGATCGGCTTTGAGAATCTCTCATGGAACGTTTCACCCTACCAGATCATTTCACAGATGCATATGTGCAGAAAGTCAAGAACGCTGCTCTTAGCAAGATGGCAATTGCATTCAGCACCCACAAGAAAACAATATGGGCCAAGTACTTCGAAGGAGAAAAGAAGACACCCAAATTCAAGGGAACCCTGGAGAAGCAAAGAGATCACTGGGCCGATTTCTTGAAATTCAATGAATCAGAATTAGCTAAGGAACGGTCGAGAATAAAAAAGATCAATGCCGCGAAAAAGGAGCATTTCCATACGCTGGGGCCAGGTGGCTACGCGGTGGCCCGACCTAAGTGGGCTAAGTCTAAGCAACAGATGCTGGATGCAGGGGTCACTCCAGTTATATTGAGCTGGCCAGAAAGGTGCAGGACTTGGTTCTATGTGCATGGGGGGGCGTTGGACCCGAAGACAGGCCAGGTTTTGAATAAGGCAAGTCTTAATGGAGCCAACGACAAGTTACTTGTTGCAATAGGAGAGGCTCGAACGAGGGTGTTCACGCCCAACAGAGAGAATGACGAGCTTACGCGCGCCTTGGGAAATCCTAAACGCCCGGGAAGAACACGAGGCAAAGCTGTTATTCCATGATATGAGGGGTTTGCAGACTAGAACATGAAAAATTCCCACTAGTATATGAAAGTGACAACATAGGAGACTCTCCATATGAAAGACATGGTGCTACTTTGAAGCACAAGTGTGGTAAAGGATACTAGCAATGCCCCTTCTCTCTTTGTTTATTTTTTATTTCTATTTTCATTTTTCTTTCATTTTCTTTTTTTTCTTTTTCTCTCATTGTCTGGAGTCTCATCCCGACTTGTGGGGGAATCATAGTCTCCATCATCCTTTCCTCACTGGCGCACTACTCTAAACATGAATAATGATGATCATCACACTTCTATTTACTTATAACTCAAAAGAGACAAAAATTACAACTCGATGCCTATGACAAGTATGACTCTATATGAATGCCTTTGGCGATGATCTAGTGTAACATGTATGAAAAATGATGAACAGAGGCTGAGCCACAAACACTATGTCAGCTATATGATCATGCAAAGCAATATGACAATGAATGCTCAAGTCATCAAATGGAAGCGGTGAAAGTTGCATGGCAATATATCTCGGAATGGCCACGGAAAAGCCATAATAGGTAGGTATGGTGGCTGTTTTGAGGAAGATACAATGAGGCTTATGTGTGATAGAGTGTATCATATCACGGGGTTTAGATGCACCTGCAAAGTTTGTGTAACGCCCCAAGACCGATGCTCCAGACGCCGTCCATGTTTCTCCTTGTCGCCGTGTGTTATCTTAAATTGTTGCATCATCATGCTTGTGTTATCTTTTATTTTCACCTTGGCATTCCATCTTCATGTATGTTGCCATGTGCTTTTGCATCCATCATGTTCATGCGTGCTTGCTCGCTTGTGATGTTTGTTTTATTTTGCATCATGCATCTTCTCCATACCATTCTTGTGTTTGTTTAATTTAGTTGCTCGTGTGCACTGCAACTTCTGTTCTTCTCTTGATCCTTCCATCAACCCCATGCTCACTTCCAACTTGGTTTCACCCAAGTTTCAAATCCCTATGCCACTTCCTTTTTTTCCTTTTCTCTATTTATTTGAGTTGCAAATGGATTTGCTCAAATAAATGTTCATCTTTTGCCCATAAATCATATTTATTATGTAGGGTCATCCTATAAAATTTAAGCCCATTTGGCTTCAGTTTGGTTAGGTTATAAATTCATGCAAGTTTGAATTAAATTCGAACATGTTTAAATTTATAGTTTGTAAAAATTCCCAAACTAATTTGATTAAATCGGACATATTTCATGTTTTCCAGAAATATGTTCCTCCATCCCTACTTCATCACCTAACCCTCTGTACTTTTCTCTCTATTTCTGTTTTTGCAACAAATAGAAGTTAATAAGGGAGGGAGAGAGAGTTTGCGCCGCCGGCCTCCTGGGCCTCCCAACCTCTCACGCCGGCCCACCCGAGGCCATCCTTTCCTAGGCCGGCCCATTCTTCCAGCGTAGACCACCAAGGCCAGCCGCACCCTTTTTCTCTAACCCTAGCCGCCAGGAGAGCGCAACGCACACAGCCCGATCCCCATCTCCCTCGTCTCTCCTGCACGATTCCCACGACCCTCCCCCTCTCGTTCTCCTAGAGCCGCCACATGCTTTGCACAGGGAGAGGAGCTCCTGAGCCAGCACCCCCACTCTGCCGCCTCGCTCCCTTCCCCCGTCCCTCCAGTGCCGCCGTCGCCCCACTACCATTCGGCTCCTTCGCCGGAGGCTACCGACGGGGCACTGCCAGACACTGTGCCACCGGAGCCACGTCGCCTCCGGCCATGGCGCCCGCTCCGGCGACCCGACCTGCCCTGCACCATCTTGCCGACGCCCGTCGTCCCCTCTGCTCTACCCTGCCTCTGCTGCCGCCCATGGACCGACGCCCGTCGCCCCTTCTGCTTCCCTACTCCAGAACGGCTGCCAAGCCTCTCCTCGTCCAGTGTCACCGCCCGATGCGCTAGCTCCGCTGCCCCTGCTTTCGTCGAGCTGTGTGGCTCCCCCACCATCTTCAGTCGCTCCTGCCTGCAGCACCCTCAACCTGCGACCTTCATCGACCTCGCCTCGTGCACGACGTCGACCACCTCCTCTGCTCCAGGTGTGGACACCTCCTGCTCGAGACCCCACCTTCGGCCTCACCATGGTTCCCCTGCACAAGCTGCGTCCGTCAAGGATGTTGCCCCGCTGCCTTCTCTTGTCGAGACCGTGACCCCGTGAGCGTCAAGCTCTTCCACGATGCCCAAACGACTACGGGCTGGGACGCCAAGTCCAACGACCATTGAACAGGGAACATCGCCAAGTACCACGACAGACCGCCAAGTACCCTTTCGAATCCGTCGAGACCGCCAAGTGAACGACTACCATCACTCCAAGATCCGAACGGTTTCGACGACATGAACATCTACGAAACGTTTACGACTATACGATGAACCAACAAGGCCGGCTACAACCCTTGTACCACTACTATCACCAAGTACCACGACGACCGAAGCATAGTACCTCTATGTTTGCCATGTACATCGACCGTCACCGAAGACCCGCGTAGCACTAACGCCAAGTTCCCCTACCGTCGCCCTCGGAAACATCGAATGCGTAAAGTCCTTCTCCGAGACGTGTAACACTACTTCCTCTACCGTCGCGAGAACGTCTACTTCCTCTACTTTGCACCGACTCGTTCCGCCTCGAAATACACCCTTGGAAGGTATAACTGCCAGACCAACCACCATGGACAAATGCATGTGGTATGTGATGTCCGCTTTTGCACCGTGCCCGAGTTGTCATTACACGTCTCCCCTCGTTTGCCATACCGTCGACCCGTGGGAACCTGGTATCCGGGATCACCCCACCATCCTTGCGTGACTCGCTCCCGTCACACTTTCTTTTCACCGGCATCTCAATCGAGTTACCGGAACCGGAATGTTGCCATGGCACCATTTCTGTTTCGTTGTCGTGGCACCCCTTTCTTTCTACCACGGTGACAAATGCTTCAATAAAATGCTCTTATCAACTTTTTCATAAATATTGCATAAAATTTGCACATGTCATCCGCATCATGATAAAAACAATTAAAATGTTTAAAACTGTTGTTTGCATTAATTACTAAATGCACATGGGGATTTACCGGATTTGTTGTTTATTATATCCGGCCTCATTTAAATTGTTTAAATGGTATAGTTTTGTTATGATTCACCTCTTTCCATGTTAACCAACATTTAATATTGTTGAGTACCTAACCGAGAGAGAACTAAATAATTGATGTGGTGTTCCGTCAATATGCAATGAGTTGCATATTGAGCTCCACTTAATTTGTAGTTTTGTTTGTGCACTTTGCCATGCCATGCTTCATTAAACCGGACATGCATCATACTTAGTTGTGCATCATGCCATGTTGATGTGATGGTTGTTTACAATGTTGTTTGCTTCTTTCCAGTGTTGCTTCTTTGGGTTAGTTCCGATAACTTCGCGTTTGTGAGGACCCGTTCATCTACGTCTGTTTGTCTTCTTCATGGACTCGTTTTTCCTTGCGGGATTTCAGGCAAGATGACCATACCCTCGAAATCACTTCTATCTTTGCTTGCTAGTTGCTCGCTCTTTTGCTATGCCTATCCTGCGATACCTACCACTTGCTTATCATGCCTGCCATATTGTTGAACCAAGCCTCTAACCCACCTTGTCCTAGCAAACCATTGATTGGCTATGTTACCGGTTTGCTCAGCCCCTCTTATAGCGTTGTTAGTTGCAGGTGAAGATTGAAGTTTGTTCCTTGTTGGAACATGGAGATGTTGTTCCTTGTTGGAACATGTTTACTTGTTGGGATATCACAATATCTCTTATTTAATTAATGCATCTATATACTTGGTAAAGGGTGGAAGGCTCGGCCTTATGCCTGGTGTTTTGTTCCACTCTTGCCGCCCTAGTTTCCGTCATATCGGTGTTATGTTCCCGGATTTTGCGTTCCTTACGCGGTTGGGTAATAGTGGGAACCCCTTGACAGTTCGCCCTGAATAAAACTCCTCCAGCAATGCCCAACATTGGTTTTAGCATTTACCACCTAGCCTTTTCTTTTCCCTTGGGAGTCACGCTCCTGAGGGTCATCATTATTTTACCCCCCCGGGCCAGTGCTCCTCTGAGTGTTGGTCCAAACTAGAGTCCTGTGCAGCGCCCCCTCGGGGAAACTCGAGGTTTGGTTTTAGTTGTATGGAGCGCTCATCTGAGTGTGCCCTGAGAACAAGATATGTGCAGCTCCTATCGGGATTTGTCGGCACATTCGGGCGGTGTTGCTGGTTTAGTTTTACCATTGTCAAAATGTCTTGTAACCGGGATTCCGAGTCTCATCGGGTCTTCCCGCTAGAAGGAATATCCTTCGTTGACCGTGAGAGCTTGTGATGGGCTAAGTTGGGACACCCCTGCAAGGATTTGAACTTTCCAAAGCCGTGCCCGCGGTTATGGGCACATGGGAATTTGTTAATGTCCGGTTGTAGAAAACCTGAAGTTGACCTTAATTAAAATACATCAACCGCGTGTGTAACCGTGATGGTCTATTTTCGGCGGAGTCCGGGAAGTGAACATGGTGTTGGAGTTATGTTTGACGTAGGTTGTTCTAGGATCACTTCTTGATCATAGTTTATCGACCGTGCTTTGCCTTAACTTCTCGCTCTCATTTGCGTATGTTAGCCACCATATATGCTAGTCGCTTGCTGCAGCTCCACCTCATACCTTTACCTTACCCATAAGCTTAAATAGTCTTGATCGCGAGGGTGTGAGATTGCTGAGTCCCCGTGACTCACAGATACTTCCAAAACCAGCTTGCAGGTGCCGATGAGACCGTGCAGATGACGCAACCAAGCTCAGGAGGAGCTCGATGAAGATCTTGTCCTTTGTGTTGTTTCGTTCTAGTTGATCAGTAGTGGATCCCAGTTGGGGTCGATCGGGGACCTTGTCGCGTTTGGGGTTCTTCTTTTAATTTGGTTCCGTAGTCGGACCTTGACTGTATTTGGATGATGTAATGCTTTATTCATGTATTTGTGTGAAGTGGCGATTGTAAGCCAACTATGTATCTTTTCCCTTATTGTATTACATGGGTTGTTTGCGAAGATTACCTCACTTGTGACATTGCTTTCAATGTGGCTATGCCTCTAAGTCGTGCTTCGACACGTGGGAGATATAGCCGCATCGAGGGCGTTACAAGTTGGTATCAGAGCCTTCCCTGACCTTAGGAGCCCCATTGCTTGATCGTTTTTAGCGGCCGAGTTGTGTCTAGAAAAATGTTTTGAGTCATTTAGGAATTATATATCGGAGAGTTTAGGAATTCTTTTTACTCCCTAGTCCCTTCATCGCTCTGGTAAGGCATCCTGACGTAGAGTTTTGACTCTTCTCTTCTCAAGTTTCCCTAAAAAAAATTTAGGATCACGCGGGTATCTTGGAATCGTTCTGAATGTTTTGTGACGAGAACATTGTTCTTGGTGCCTCCTGTCATTTAGGGGTTGTGGCAGTGTCCCGGGGAGTTGAGCTCCGAGGTGTTGTCGTCACAATTTTATCGTTGCAGTTCTGGAATACCTGAGTTTAGTTCGCCGACTTCGAAAATCTCTTTTATGCAGTTGTTGGTGAGATAACCTCGACGCCACCCAGTACTGGGGCGGGAGTTCGGGAGTATTTCCATAACTCGTATAACAGATGCTTTTCGAAGGTTGAGGTAGACGATTTCCGAAGGTTTCTTGGTTATGTGTTGAAGGATGGATACAGCTGGATGTAGGATTTGCTAGTTTTGGGTGAGATATTATGCTTCCCCTGTATCCCCAACACCTGATTGCATAACCGGAAAATTTCGGGAGTTTATAAGTGGGAAATCAAGTAGCTCTTAGGATATCTTTCTGATGTATGATATGAAATTGGGGTTCGACGTCTAGTGGTCCGCCTATTCACGGTTGGTTTTACAGTGGTCTCATTGTGTCTTAAAGAGTCCTTGGCTATGCCGACTCGGGGATGCTTCGTATGTCATGTGCACTGCCTTGTACATGATGGTGTTGTACGATCGAGCCCGTGTAGGCCCCACCACGAAAACTCCAGACGAAATCTCTATCATATGTTTGTTCTGGCATATTCTACAAGCCAATCTTTTGTTTTTGTTTTGACTTGTGGTATTCGAGTTGCTTCGAAGTCAAATGTTGATGCCATACCTTTCCTAAGTGGCGTTCTCATACTCCGATGTGAATACCAATCCTCCTTGATCATCAAGATTGCCATGTCAATCCTTTTTAACCGGTGTACTTCCCTTCAAGTGGATCCGATCATTGCAGCGTCCGCAAGATCAAGTATCAGTTCTTCTCAACGGTGTTTGTTTCATCCGTCCCCAAGTTGTCTTTGTTTTCCCGCCCACCCACCCTTTTTCTTCAAGGACTCGAATTTCTTAATCAAGTATCCATTTTACTGATGTGAAGTCTCTCCATTCTTTTCAATCAATATCCTTATCCGGTGATTCTCATGAAGATTCTAACGGAGCTTCAAGTTCGTCACTCTTCACTCATTTTCTTCTCCGGTGGATTCAATTCAAGCTTTCGGTGTTGATCATATTCTTTTCCGTATTTCAATGCTTTCTCATGCCGGTGCAATTCTTAATCGTTCACCTCTCGCTATTCTATTGTGCCGGAGTGCTCAAGATATCTCAGAAGGCTCGTTTTTTCATTCAAGATCAGTTCAATCTATTTCGAGGTTGTTATCTCGTTCAAGTCATTTAATTCAACCGGTGCAATATCTTTCAAGTAATCATTCCAACGGTGTTTATTTTGAGTGGGCCCTAACCCACAGGTTTTTTCCCAGGATCTTACCTGACTCTTCCAATCTTCCCGGAGCTATCCTCATATTTCTTTTCGAAGTTTGACGTAAGAATGAGTTATCATCAGTCAAATGTATTTCTCCAAGATCTTTCAAATTCTTTTCATCGTTGGTTCAACCTTTTCTATTCTTCATTCCGGAGTGCCTCAATAATTCATGGTGGTGTTTCTCGTCGTCATTCTCGGAGATTTGAAGACCGAAGAAGAGTTTTACCTCCATATCTTATCCGTTCTCTCAGAGATTCGTGGTTCTAGTTCAAGGCCATCCTCTCATAATTGTTTTGATCGCAAAAATTCTTTTCCTTCCTCCGGAGTCCATCATCTCAGATTTATTCATTCTCAGCTTTCAGTCATCATTCTCCAATCTTACCGGTGCATCATTCAAGTGATCTCTAATCAGTCATGATCCCTTCGTTCTCATGTATCTAGATTATCTCAAGTATTGTCATTCATTTCACAATTCTTACCCGGTGATTCATCCCTTTACTTCGCTATTTTTCAATTCTTACGGTGGTTCGTTCAAGATTTCGCTTCCTTTATTTTTGTATCAATTCATCTGTTATGTCATCCTACCGGGGGATCATCGAAGTCATTCTCAAGTTGCGCTATATCTATTCTAATCCTTTTTTTCGAGAATAAGTACTATGCCAAATCCGTTTGCTCGTCATCAATTTAATTGGTGAAGGATACGCATAATGTAATTCTTATTCTTGTTTCATCGAGTATATTCAATTCCTTATTCCGGAGGCTCATCAAATTCTCGGCTTCAATTGTTTCATCTTCTCTTTTTCCCGGAGTTCCAACCTCTTTCAATTATATTATCACGGAGATCTCTATCTAAATCATTGCAAGGCTTCAATCTTATTCTTTTCATCATTCAATTATTTTGGATCATTCTTTTATTACCGGAGTTCTTCATGAAGGTTCTACATGATGGTTCATCAAGGATTTAATTCCTTCTCAAAGTTTTCATCGAGATTCTTTTAAGGAGCTCAAGCATTCTTCATTTTGCAATTCGGAGTGCAATTCTTTCTTCCATATCATTGGGGGTGGTATTATGTCATTCTTGATAATTTGAGTTCATGTTTTCATGATTCACAAGTTATCAAGTATGAGATATTTTAAATCCATCAACCTCTTCGTTGGAAGTATTTTGGGTTATTTTTCACCAAAAGCCTTCCCTAAGGATTGTTGCTATCTATGGTGCTCATAAGTGACCCAAGTTCTTCTTTTATTCTCCCGGTGAAATAGTTTTCTTGTCTCCTTGTTCATATCAATCCAATTCTTCTTCCCGTGAGTGGCAGGTTGTCACCTCATAATTTGAGATGTATTCCATAAGACCATATCAAGCGTATTCCTTTCATTGTTGATGTTCCAACAACTCCGTTCGACGCTTCTCCTAAAGATGCTTTTTCAAACTCTTTTGTGGCAGAAGTTGGCATTTTCTTCTCCATTCTTTTATTTTAATCATCTATCTTCTATTTCTCTCCCTCCCGGAGGAATTGTGTTGCTGCTCTCTTCAAACCTTCTTCTTGTCCTTGTCATGCTTATCCTTTTAACCGGAGTGTTGTGCCCCTTTGCTCAAGCTCTTTCATTTTATCAAGCTCTTTCATCTCTTTTCAACCGAAGTGATGTCTGAATTTGTAATTCCTTGTTCCTCTTCCCTACTGGAGTGCCTTCAACTTCATTTATCTCCGTTGTATTCTTTTCTCGATATGGCTTAAAATTTTCAAGGTTCTTTGTTTTCACTCATTGGTCAAAGAAGCAACTTAGTCTTACCTCTTCTCTTTCTCTTCCGTTTTCCCTCCGGTGCCATTCTAGATCTCGGGACGAGATCCTCTCGTAGTGGTGGTGTGTTGTAACGCCCCAAGACCGATGCTCCAGACGCCGTCCATGTTTCTCCTTGAAGCCGTGTGTTATCTTAAATTGTTGCATCATCATGCTTGTGTTATCTTTTATTTTCACCTTGGCATTCCATCTTCATGTATGTTGCCATGTGCTTTTGCATCCATCATGTGCATGCGTGCTTGCTCGCTTGTGATGTTTGTTTTATTTTGCATCATGCATCTTCTCCATACCATTCTTGTGTTTCTTTAATTTAGTTGCTCGTGTGCACTGCAACTTCTGTTCTTCTCTTGATCCTTCCATCAACCCCATGCTCACTTCCAACTTGGTTTCACCCAAGTTTCAAATCCCTATGCCACTTCCTTTTTTTCCTTTTCTCTATTTATTTGAGTTGCAAATAGATTTGCTCAAATAAATGTTCATCTTTTGCCCATAAATCATATTTGTTATGTAGGGTCATCCTATAAAATTTAAGCCCATTTGGCTTCAGTTTGGTTAAGTTATAAATTCATGCAAGTTTGAATTAAATTCGAACATGTTTAAATTTATAGTTTGTAAAAATTCCCAAACTAATTTGATTAAATCGGACATATTTCATGTTTTCCAGAAATATGTTCCTCCATCCCTACTTCATCACCTAACCCTCTGTACTTTTCTCTCTATTTCTGTTTTTGCAACAAATAGAAGTTAATAAGGGAGGGAGAGAGAGTTTGCACCGCCGGCCTCCTGGGCCTCCCAACCTCTCACGCCGGCCCACCCGAGGCCATCCTTTCCCAGGCCGGCCCATTCTTCCAGCGTAGACCACCAAGGCCAGCCGCACCCTTTTTCTCTAACCCTAGCCGCCAGGAGAGCGCAACGCACACAGCCCGATCCCCGTATCCCTCGTCTCTCCTGCACGATTCCCACGACCCTCCCCCTCTCGTTCTCCTAGCGCTGCCACATGCTTCGCACAGGGAGAGGAGCTCCTGAGCCAGCACCCCCCACTCTGCCGCCTCGCTCCCTTCCCCCGTCCCTCTAGTGCCGCCGTCGCCCCACCACCATTCGGCTCCTTCGCCGGAGGCTGCCGACGAGGCCCTGCCAGACACTGTGCCACCGGAGCCACGTCGCCTCCGGCCATGGTGCCCGCGGCGGCGACCCGACCTGCCCTGCACCATCTCGCCGATGCCCGTCGTCCCCTCTACTCTACCCTGCCTCTACTGCCGCCCATGGACCAACGCCCGTCGCCCCTTCTGCTTCCCTACTCCAGAACGGCTGCCAAGCCTCTCCTCGTCCAGTGTCACCGCCCGATGCGCTAGCTCTGCTGCCCCTGCTTTCGTCGAGCTGTGTGGCTCGCCCACCATCTTCAGCCGCTCCCGCCTGCAGCACCCTCAACCTGCGACCTTCATCGACCTCGCCTCGTGCACGACGTCGACCACCTCCTCTGCTCCAGGTGTGGACACCTCCTGCTCGAGACCCCACCTTCGGCCTCACCATGGTTCCCCTGCACAAGCTGCGTCCGTCAAGGACGTTGCCCCGCTGCCTTCTCTTGTCGAGACCGAGACCCCGTGAGCGTCAAGCTCTTCCACGATGCCCGAACGACTACGGGCTGGGACGCCAAGTCCAACGACCATTGAACAGGGAACATCGCCAAGTACCACGACAGACCGCCAAGTACCCTTTCGAATCCATCGAGACCGCCAAGTGAACGAATACCATCACTCCAAGATCCGAACGGTTTCGACGACATGAACATCTACGGAACGTTTACGACTATACGATGAACCGACAAGGCCAGCTACAACCCTTGTACCACTACTATCGCCAAGTACCACAACGTCCGAAGCATAGTACCTCTACGTTTGCCATGTACATCGACCGTCACCGACGACCCGCGTAGCACTAACGCCAAGTTCCCCTACCGTCGACCTCGGAAACATCGAATGCATCAAGTCCTTCTCCGAGACGTGTACCACTACTTCCTCTACCGTCGTGAGAACGTCTACTTCCTCTACTTTGCACCGACTCGTTCCGCCTCGAAATGTACCCTTGGAAGGTATAACTACCGGACCAACCACCATGGACAAATGCATGTTGTATGTGATGTCCGCGTTTGCACCGTGTCCGAGTTGTCATTACATGTCTCCCCTCGTTTGCCATACCGTCGACTCGTGGGAACCTGGTATCCGGGATCACCCCACCATACTTGCGTGACTCGCTCCCGTCACACTTTCTTTTCACCGGCATCTCAATCGAGTTACCGGAACCGGAATGTTGCCATGGCACCATTTCCGTTTCGTCGTCGTGGCACCCCTTTCTTTCTACCACGATGACAAATGCTTCAACAAAATGCTCTTATCAACTTTTTCATAAATATTGCATAAAACTTGCACATGTCATCCGCATCATGATAACAACAATTAAAATGTTTAAAACGGTTGTTTGCATTAATTACTAAATGCATGTGGGGATTTATCGGATTTGTTGTTTGTTATATCCGGCCCCATTTAAATTGTTTAAATGGTATAGTTTTGTTATGATTCACCTCTTGCCATGTTAACCAATGTTTAATATTGTTGAGTACCTAACCGAGAGAGAACTAAATAATTGATGTGGTGTTCCGTCAATATGCAACGAGTTGCATATTGAGCTCCACTTAATTTGTAGTTTTGTTTGTGCACTTTGCCATGCCATGCTTCATTAAACCAGACATGCATCATACTTGGTTGTGCATCATGCCATGTTGATGTGATGGTTGTTTACTATGTTGTTTGCTTCTTTCCGGTGTTGCTTCTTTGGGTTAGTTCCGATAACGTCGCGTTTGTCAGGACCAGTTCATCTACGTCTGTTTGTCTTCTTCATGGACTCGTTCTTCCTTGCGAGATTTCAGGCAAGATGACCATACCCTCGAAATCACTTCTATCTTTGCTTGCTAGTTGCTCGCTCTTTTGCTATGCCTATGCTGCGATACCTACCACTTGCTTATCATGCCTCCCATATTGTTGAACCAAGCCTCTAACCCACCTTGTCCTTGCGAACCGTTGATTGGCTATGTTACCGCTTTGCTCAGCCCCTCTTATAGCGTTGTTAGTTGTAGGTGAAGATTGAAGTTTGTTCCTTGTTGGAACATGGAGATGTTGTTCCTTGTTGGAACATGTTTACTTGTTGGGATATCACAATATCTCTTATTTAATTAATGCATCTATATACTTGGTAAAGGGTGGAAGGCTCGGCCTTATGCCTGGTGTTTTGTTCCACTCTTGCCGCCCTAGTTTCCGTCATATCGGTGTTATGTTCCCGGATTTTGCGTTCCTTATGCGTTTGGGTAATAATGGGAACCCCTTGACAGTTCGCCTTGAATAAAACTCCTCCAGCAATGCCCAACATTGGTTTTACCATTTACCACCTAGCCTTTTCTTTTCCCTTGGGAGTCGCGCTCCTGAGGGTCATCATTATTTTACCACCTCGGGCCAGTGCTCCTTTGAGTGTTGGTCCAAACTAGAGTCCCGTGCAGCGCCCCCTCGGGGAAACTCGAGGTTTGGTTTTAGTTGTATGGAGCGCTCATCTGAGTGTGCCCTGAGAACGAGATATGTGCAGCTCCTATCGGGATTTGTCGGCACATTCGGGCGGTGTTGCTGGTTTAGTTTTACCATTGTCGAAATGTCTTGTAACCGGGATTCCGAGTCTGATCGGGTCTTCCCGCTAGAAGGAATATCCTTCGTTGACCATGAGAGCTTGTGATGGGCTAAGTTGGGACACCCCTGCAGGGATTTGAACTTTCGAAAGCCGTGCCCGCGGTTATGGGCACATGGGAATTTGTTAATGTCCGGTTGTAGAAAACCTGAAGTTGACCTTAATTAAAATACATCAACCGCGTGTGTAACCGTGATGGTCTATTTTCGGCGGATTCCGGGAAGTGAACATGGTGTTGGAGTTATGTTTGACGTAGGTTGTTCTAGGATCACTTCTTGATCATAGTTTATCGACCGTGCTTTGCCTCAACTTCTCGCTCTCATTTGCGTAGGTTGTTCTAGTCGCTTGCTGCAGCTCCACCTCATACCTTTACCTTACCCATAAGCTTAAATAGTCTTGATCGCGAGGGTGTGAGATTGCTGAGTCCCCGTGACTCACAGATACTTCGAAAACCAGCTTGCAGGTGCCGATGAGACCATGCAGATGACGCAACCAAGCTCAGGAGGAGCTCGATGAAGATCTTGTCCTTTGTGTTGTTTCGTTCTAGTTGATCAGTAGTGGAGCCCAGTTGGGGTCGATCGGGGACCTTGTCACATTTGGGGTTCTTCTTTTAATTTGGTTCCGTAGTTGGACCTTGACTGTATTTGGATGATGTAATGCTTTATTCATGTATTTGTGTGAAGTGGCGATTGTAAGCCAACTATGTATCTTTTCCCTTATTGTATTACATGGGTTGTTTGCGAAGATTACCTCACTTGCGACATTGCTTTCAATGCGGTTATGCCTCTAAGTCGTGCTTCGACACGTGGGAGATATAGCCGCATCGAGGGCGTTATAGTTTGCACCACGTCTCAATGTGAGAAAGGGAAATGCACAGTACCATAGAAGCTAGCAAATTGCGAAAAGGTAAGAGTGCGTATAATCCATGGACTCACATTAGTCATACAGAACTCATATACTTATTGCAAAAGTTTATTAGCCCTCAAAGCAAAGTACTACTACACATGCGCCTAGGGGGATAGATTGGTAGGAAAAGACCATCGATCGTCCCCGACCGCCACTCATAAGGAAGACAATAAAAAATAAATCATGCCCCAACATCATAGCATAACGAGAGACTATACATGCATGCTTCGGGAATCACAAACCTTAACACCAATATTCTACTAGAGCATAACTACTCATCAACATAACATATATCACATCATCATATCTCAAAACTATTACTAAGAATCAAGTTTATTTTGTCCAATGATCTTC
The DNA here is from genome assembly GCF_018294505.1 of Triticum aestivum. Classification (NCBI taxonomy): domain Eukaryota; kingdom Viridiplantae; phylum Streptophyta; class Magnoliopsida; order Poales; family Poaceae; genus Triticum; species Triticum aestivum. Next base: position 119,765,468 of record NC_057800.1, on the reverse strand, counting down.
ATGACATTTTTTTCTTTATCCTTCTTGGATATCTATCACTTTGGGACTAATTTTCATGTGTTGCTTGTCATAAGCTCAAACAAATATAAGTGAAGATCATGAGCATAATATTTCTTTCTCTCAAAATAATTTAAGTGAAGCAAGAGAGAATTTCTTCAAAATTTTACAAACTCTCAAATAAATCTAAGTGAAGCAAGATATCATTTCTTCAAAAATACTAGCACACCATGCTCAAAAAGATATAAGTGAAGCACTAGAGCAAGTCCTACCTCATAAAAGATTTAAGTGAAGCATAGAGAGCAATTCTAACAAGTCATGACATAATTTTGGCTCTCTCGAATAGGTGTGTCCAGCAAGGATTGATGATTTAAAACACAAAATAAAACAAGCAAAGACTCATATCATACAAGACGCTCCAAGCAAAGCACATATCATGTGACGAATAAAAATATAGTCTCAAGTAAAATACCGATAGTTGTTGGAAGAAAGCAGGGATGCCACTCGGGGGCATCCCCAAGCTTAGTTGGTTGCTCATTTTTGGATAATAGCTTGGGATGTCGGGGCATCGCCAAGCTTAGGCTCTTCCATCCTTCCTTCATCCATCGTAAGATAACCCAAAACTTGAAAACTTCAATCACACAAAACTCAACAAAACCTTCGAGAGATCCGCTAGTATGAGAGTAATAAATCACTACTATAAGTGATGTATCAAACCAATTCACATTTTTTATTATATCTACTGTATTCCAACTTTTCTATGGCAAAATAAGCACACAACACAAAGAAAATAGAATTTGTCAAAACAGAATAGTGTGTAGCAATCTGACTATTTCGAATACTTTTGTAACTGCAAAAATTCTGAAAAATTAGGACGGCCTGAGAAACTTGTATATTGATCTACCTCAAGTGGAATGGTTATTTTATCGCTCTCTGGCAAAAAATGAAAATTAATTTCATGAGCATAAAAGTTTCTGTTTTTTCAGCAAGATCAAACAACTATCACCCAAGACGATCCTAAAGGCTTTACTTGGCAGAAACACTAATTAAAACATAAAAAGACAATCATAACAGTAGCATAATTGTGCTAACACACATGAACAGGAAGCAAAAAGAAAAAATAAATTTTTTATTCATTGGGTTGCCTCCCAACCAGCGCTATAGTTTTACGCCCTTAGCCAAGCATAATATTTCAACAACGCTCACAGAACAGATAATAATCGAAACACACAGAGAGCATCATGAAACATGTCACAAACACAGTAAATTCTAAGATACTTCATATGCATAGGAATTTTATAGGAAACCAAATTATCAAAATAATAAACATCTAGAATATGCATAGGAGTGAAATAAAACATTGACAATCTTAACATAACGAGAGGAAATTTAATAACATGAAAATTCTACAACCATATTTTCCTCTCTCAAAATAATTATATGTAGTATCATAATAAAATTCAATAATATAACTATCATATAATTTTTTTGTCTTTATGATCCACATGCATGCAGAGCTGACACTCTTCCAAAATAGTGGGATCATCAAATAAAGTCATAACCTCTCCAAGCCCACTTTTAACAAAAATTTCATAAGATTGAACACTCTCCAAATATGTTGGATTATTTTTAGATAAAGTTGACACTCTTCCAAACCCACTTTTAATATTATCTCAAGCATATTCGTCATGAGGTTTAAATAAAATTTCAAGATCAGAAGAATCATTATCACACCAATCATGATCATTGCAATAAGTAGTGGACATAGCAAAACAAGCATCCCCAAGCTAGGGGTTTTGAATATCACTAACACAATTGACATTAATAAAATTTATAGTAAAATAATTGCAATCATGCTTTTCATTCAAGGAGATATCATGAATCACTTCATAAATTTCTTCATCACAATTTTCAGATTCATGATTCTCAAGCAAAACTTCATAAAGATAGTCTAGTGCACTCAACTCACTAGCAATTGGTTCATCGTGATTGGATCTTTTAAAAATATTAGCAAGTGGACGGGGATCCATATCAATAGATTTTTAGCAAGCAAAGATGCAAGCATATAAAAGGCACATGGCAAAACAAGCGAACAAAAGATCTCACGAGAAAAAAGGTGAACGAAAAAGAGGGCGAATAAAACGGCAATTTTTTGTGAAGTGGGGGAGAGGAAAATGAGAGGCAAATGGCAAATAATGTAAATTGCGAGGAGATGAGATTTGTGATTAGGATCCTGGTTATGATGAAGATTCTCCCCGGCAACGGCGCCAGAAATTCCTTTTGATTGCTCTCTGACTATAGCGCGAGAAAAGCTCCTGTCTGCTAGAACTACATCGGTATTTCCCCAAAGAGGAAGGGATGATTGATGTCTACTACACAACCTTCTTCTTGTAGACGTTGTTGGGCCTCCAACTGCACAGGTTTGTAGGATAGTAGCAAATTTCCCTCAAGTGGATGACCTAAGGTTTATCAATCCGTAGGAGGCGTAGGGTGAAGATGGTCTCTCTCAAGCAATCCTGCAACCAAATAACAAAGAGTCTCTTGTGTCCCCAACACACCCAATATAATGGTAAATTGTATAGGTGCACTAGTTCGGTGAAGAGATGGTGATACAAGTGGTATATGGATAGTAGATAATAGTTTTTGCAATCTGAAAATATAAAAACAGCAAGGTAACTAATGGTAAAAGTGAGCGCAAACGGTATTGCAATGTGTTGGAACAAGGCCTAGGGTTCATACTTTCACTAGTGCAAGTTCCCTCAACAAGAATAACATAATTGGATCATATAACTATCCCTCAACATGCAACAAAGAGTCACTCCAAAGTCACTAATAGCGGAGAATGAACAAAGATATTATGGTAGGGTACGAAACCACCTCAAAGTTATTCTTTCCAATCAATCCGTTGGGCTATTCCTATAGGTGTCACAAACAGCCCTAGAGTTCGTACTAGAATAACACCTTAAGACACAAATCAACCAAAGCCCTAATGTCACCTAGATACTCCAATGTCACCTCAAGTATCCGTGGGTATGATTATACGATATGCATCACACCATCTCAGATTCATCTATTCAACCAACACAAAGGACCTCAAAAAGTGCCCCAAAGTTTCTACCAGAGAATCACGACGAAAACGTGTGCCAACCCCTATGCATAGGTTCATGGGCGGAACTCGCAAGTTGATCACCAAAGCATACATCAAGTGAATCACGTGGTATCCCATTATCACCACAGATATGCACGACAAGACATACATCAAGTGTCCTCAAATCTTTCAAGACTCAATCCGATAAGATAACTTCAAAGGGGAAACTCAATCCATTACAAGAGAGTAGAGGGGGGAAGAAACATCATAGGATCTAACTATAATAGCAAAGCTCGCGATACATCAAGATTGTACCACCTCAAGAACACAAGAGAGAGAGAGAGAGATCAAACACATAGCTACTGGTACATACCCTCAGCCCCGAGGGAGAACTACTCCCTTCTCGTCATGGAGAGCACCGGGATGATGAAGATGGCCACCGAAGAGGGATTGCCCCTTCCGGCAGGGTGCCGGAACGGGTCTAGATTAGCTTTCGGTGGCTACGGAGGCTTCTGGCGGCAGAACTCCTGATCTATTGTGCTCTCCGATGTTTTTAGGGTATATGGAGATATATAGGCGGAAGAAGTACATCATGGGGGCCACAAGGGGCCCACAAGGGTGGAGGGCGCGCCCAGAGGGGGTGGGCGCGCCCCCCTACCTCGTGGCCTCCTCGAAGCTTCCCTTACGTGCACTTCAAGTCTCCTGGGCTTCTTTCCTTCCAAAAATGGGTTCCGTGAAGTTTCAGGTCAATTGGACTCCGTTTGATTTTCCTTTTCTTCGAAACCCTAAAACAAGGTAAAAATAGAAACTGGCACTGGGCTCTGGGTTAATAGGTTAGTCCCAAAAATGATATAAAAGTGTATTATAAAGCCCAAAAACATCCAAAACAGAAGATAATATAGCATGGAGCTATCAAAAATTATAGATACGTTGGAGACGTATCAGCATCCCCATGCTTAATTCCTGCTCGTCCTCGAGTAGGTAAATGATAAAAAAACAGAATTTTTGATGTGTAATGCTACTTGGCATAATTTCAATGTAATTATTCATAATTGTGGCATGAATATTCAGATCCGAAAGATTCAAGACAAAAGTTCATATTGACATAAAAATAATAATACTTCAAGTGTACTAACTAAGCAATTATGTCTTCTCAAAATAACATGGCCAAAGAAAGTTCATCCCTACAAAATCATATAGTTTAGTCATTCTCCATTTTCGTCACACAAGAATGCTCTCATCATGCACAACCCCGATGACAAGCCAAGCAATTGTTTCATACTTTTGTAATCTCAAACCTATAAACTTTCACGCAATATATGAGCACGAGCCATGGACATAGCACTATGGGTGGAATAGAATATAATGAGGGGGTTATGTGGAGAAGACAAAAAGGGAGAAAGCCTCACATCAACGAGGCTAATCAATGGGCTATGGAGATGCCCATCGATTGATGTTAATGCAAGGAGTAGGGATTGCCATGCAACGGATGCACTAGAGCTATAAATGTATGAAAGCTCAACAAAAGAAACTAAGTGGGTGTGCATCCAACTTGCTTGCTCACAAAGACCTAGGGCACTTGAGGAAGCCCATTGTTGGAATATACAAGCCAAGTTCTATAATGAAAATTTCCCACTAGTATATGAAAGTGACAAAACAAGAGACTCTCTATCATGAAGATCATGGTGCTACTTTGAAGCACAAGTGTGGCAAAGGATAGTAGCATTGTCCCTTCTCCCTTTTTCTCTCATTTTCATATATTTTTTTCATTTTTTTGGGGGCCTTCTCTTTTTTATGGCCTTTCTCTTCTTTTTTTGGTCCTTTCTCTTTTTTATGACCTTTTCTCTTTTTTTATTCCTCACTTGGGACAATGCTCTAGAAAATGATGACCATCACACTTCTATTTATTCAACTCAATGATTACAACTCGATACTAGAACAAAAGATGACTCTATATGAATGCCTCCGGTGGTGTACCGGGATATGCAATGAATCAAGAGTGACATGTATGAAAGAATTATGAACGGTGGCTTTGCCACAAATACGATGTCAACTACATGATCATGCAAAGCAATATGACAATGATGAATGTGTCATGATAAACGGAATGGTGGAAAGTTGCATGGCAATATATCTCGGAATGGCTATGGAAATGCCATAATAGGTAGGTATGGTGGCTGTTTTGAGGAAGATATAAGGAGGTTTATGCGTGAAAGATCGTATCATATCACGGGGTTTGGATGCACCAGCGAAGTTTGCACCAACTCTCAATGTGAGAAAGGGCAATGCACGGTACCGAAGAGGCTAGCAAGGATGGAAGGGTGAGGGTGCGTATAATCCATGGACTCAACATTAGTCATAAAGAACTCACATACTTATTGTAAAAATCTACAAGTCATCAAAAACCTTGGCACTACGCGCATGCTCCTAGGGGGATAGATTGGTAGGAAAAGACCATCGCTCGTCCACGACCGCCACTCATAAGGAAGACAATCAAATAACACCTCATGTTTCAAATTTGTTACATAACGTTTACCATACGTGCATGCTACGGGACTTGCAAACTTCAACACAAGTATTTCTCAATTTCACAACTACTCAACTATCACGACTTTGATATTATTACCTCCATGTCTCAAAACAATCATCAAGCATCAAACTTCTCTTAGTATTCAACACACTCATAAGAAAATTTTACTAATCTTGAATACCTAGCATATTAGGATTTTAAGCAAATTACCATACTATTTAAGACTCTCAAAATAATATAAGTGAAGCATGAGAGTTCATCTATTTCTACAAAATAAAACCACCACCGTGCTCTAAAAGGATATAAGTGAAGCACTAGAGCAAATCACAAACTACTCCGAAAGATATAAGTGAAGATCAATGAGTAGTCGAATAATTATGCAACTATGTGAAGATTCTCTAACATTTAATAATTTCAGATCTTGGTATTTTATTTAAACAGCAAGCAAAACTAAATAAAATAAAATGACGCTCCAAGCAAAACACATATCATGTGGCGAATAAAAATATAGCTCCAAGTAAAGTTACCTATGAACGAAGACGAAAGAGGGGATGCCTTCCGGGGCATCCCCAAGCTTAGGCTTTTGGTTGTACTTGAATATTACCTTGAGGTGCCTTGGGAGTCCCCAAGCTTAGGCTCTTGCCACTCCTTATTCCATAGTCCATCGAATCCTTACCCAAAACTTGAAAACTTCACAACACAAAACTTAATAGGAAACTCGTAAGCTCCGTCAGTGTAAGAAAATAAATCACCACTTGAAGGTACTGCAATGAACTCATTCTTTATTTATATTGGTGTTAAACCTACTGTATTCCAACTTATCTATGGTTTATAAACTCTTTTACTAGCCAAAGATTCATCAAAATAAGTAAACAACACATGAAAAACAGAATCTGTCAAAAGCAGAACAGTCTGTAGTAATCTGGATCAAACGTATACTTCTGGAACTCATACAATTCTGAAATAAATCGCTGGAACTGAGGAATTTATCTATTAATCATCTGAAAAAAGAATTAACTAAATAGAACTCTCCAATAAAAAATGGCAGCAATTCTCGTGAGCGCTAAAGTTTCTGTTTTTTACAGCAAGATCAACAAGACTTTCCCCATGTCTTCCCAAAGGTTCTACTTGGCACAAACACTAATTTAAAACATAAAAACTCAAATCATAACAGAGTATAGAAAAATTATTTATTACTAAACAGGAGCAAAAAGCAAGGAACAAAAATAAAGTTGCGTTGCCTCCCAACAAGCGCTATGATTTAACGCCCCTAGCTAGGCATGATGATTTCAATGATGCTCACATAAAGGATAAGAATTGAAACATAAAGAGAACATCATGAAGAATATGACTATCACATTTAAGTCTAACATACTTACTATGCATAGGGATTTTGTGAGCAAACAACTTATGGGAACAATAATCAACTAGCATAGGAGGGCAAAACAAGCATAACTTTGAAACTTTAAGCACATAGAGAGGAAACTTGATATTATTGCAATTCCTACAAGCATATATTCCTCCCTCATAATAATTTTCAGTAGCATCATGAATGAATTCAACAATATAACCAGAACTTAAAGAGTTCTTTTCATGATCTACAAGCATAGAAAATTTACTACTCTCCACATAAGCAAAATTCTTCTCATGAATAATAGTGGGAGCAAACTCAACAAAATAACTATCATGTGATTGAAAATTAAGATCAAGATGACAAGGTTCATTGTTATTATTATTCTTTAAAGCATACGTGTCATCACAATAATCATCATAGATAGGAGGCATGCTTTCATCATAATAAATTTGCTCATCAAAACTTGGGGGACAAAGAATATCATCTTCATCAAACATAGCTTCCCCAAGCTTGTGGCTTTGCATACCATTAGCATCATGGATATTCAAAGAATTCATACTAACAACATTGCAATCATGCTCATCATTCAAATACTTAGTGCCAAACATTTTATAGATTTCTTCTTCTAGAACTTGAGCACAATTATCCTTTCCATCACACTCACGAAAGATATTAAAAAGATGAAGTGTATGAGGCAAACTTAATTCCATTTTTAGTTTTCTTTTATAAACTAAACTAGTGATAAAACAAGAAACTAAAAGACTCGATTGCAAGATATAAATATATAACTTCAAGCACTCACCTCCCTGGCAACGGTGCCAGAAAAGAGCTTGATGTCTACTACACAACCTTCTTCTTGTAGACGTTGTTGGGCCTCCAAGTGCAGAGGTTTGTAGGATAGTAGCAAATTTCCCTCAAGTGGATGACCTAAGGTTTATCAATCCATAGGAGGTGTAGGATGAAGATGGTCTCTCTCAAGTAATCCTGCAACCAAATAACAAAGAGTCTCTTGTGTCCCCAACACACCCAATACAATGGTAAATTGTATAGGTGCACTAGTTCGGCGAAGAGATGGTGATACATGTGGTATATGGATAGCAGATAATAGTTTTTGTAATCTGAAAATATAAAAACAGCAAGGTAACTAATGGTAGAAGTGAGCGTAAACGGTATTGCAATGTGTTGGAACAAGGCCTAGGGTTCGTACTTTCACTAGTGCAAGTTCCCTCAACAATAATAACATAATTGGATCATATAACTATCCCTCAACATGCAACAAAGAGTCACTCCAAAGTCACTAATAGCGGAGAACGAACGAAGAGATTATGGTAGGGTACGAAACCACCTCAAAGTTATTCTTTCCAGTCAATCCGTTGGGCTATTCCTATAGGTGTCACAAACAGCCCTAGAGTTCATACTAGAATAACACCTTAAGACACAAATCAACCAAAACCCTAATGTCACCTAGATACTCCAATGTCACCTCATGTATCCGTGGGTATGATTATACGATATGCATCACACAATCTCAGATTCATCTATCCAACCAACACAAAGGACCTCAAAGAGTGCCCCAAAGTTTCTACCAGAGAATGACGACGAAAACGTGTGCCAACCCCTATGCATAGGTTCATGGGCGGAACCCGCAAGTTGATCACCAAAACATACATCAAGTGAATCACTCGGTATCCCATTGTCACCACAGATACGCACGGCAAGACATACATCAAGTGTTCTCAAATCTTTAAAGACTCAAACCGATAAGATAACTTCAAAGGGGAAACTCAATCCATTACAAGAGAGTAGAGGGGGGAAGAAACAAAATAGGCTCTAACTATAATAGCAAAGCTCGCGATCCATCAAACACATAGCTAATGGTACATACCCTTAGCCCCGAGGGAGAACTACTCCCTTCTCGTCATGGAGAGCACCAGGATGATGAAGATGGCCACCGGAGAGGGATTGCCCCCTCCGGCAGGGTGCCGGAACGGGTCTAGATTGGCTTTCGGTGGCTACGGAGGCTTCTGGCGGCGGAACTCCCGATCTATTGTGCTCTCCGATGTTTTTAGGGTATATGGAGATATATAGGTGGAACAAGTACGTCAGGGGGGCCACGAGGGGCCCACGAGGGTGGAGGGCGCGCCCAGGGGGGTGGGTGCCCCCCTACCTCCTGGCCTCCTTGAAGCTTCCCTTACATGCACTTCAAGTCTTCTGGGCTTCTTTCCTTCCAAAAATGGGTTCCGTGAAGATTCAGGTCAATTGGACTCAGTTTGATTTTCCTTTTCTTCGAAACCCTAAAACAAGGTAAAAACAGAAACTGGCACTGGGCTCTGGGTTAATAGGTTAGTCCCAAAAATGATATAGAAGTGTATAATAAAGCCCAAAAACATCCAAAACAGAAGATAATATAGCGTGGAGCAATAAAAAATTATAGATACGTTGGAGAGGTATCAGCATCCCCAGGCTTAATTCCTGCTCATCCTCGAGTAGGTAAATGATAAAAAAATAGAATTTTTGATGTGGAATGCTACTTGGCATAATTTCAATGTAATTCTTAATTGTGGCATGAATATTCAGATCTGAAAGATTCAAGACAAAAGTTCATATTGACATAAAAATAATAATACTTCGAGCATACTAACTAAGCAATTATGTCTTCTCAAAATAACATGGCCAAAGAAAGTTCATCCCTACAAAATCATATAGTTTAGTCATGCTCCATTTTTGTCACACAAGAATGCTCTCATCATGCACAACCCTGATGACAAGCCAAGCAATTGTTTCATACTTTAGTAATCTCAAACCTATAAACTTTCACGCAATATATGAGCGCGAGCCATGGACATAGCAGTATGGGTGGAATAGAATATAATGAGGGGGTTATGTGGAGAAGACATGTAACATCCCAAATTTGCAATTTGGATTGTTATACACTAGATCATCATTGCATATCATATTTTATTGCATTTTGGTTGATCCTAGAAAATTCTACGCAACTCAAGGACCCTCGGAGAGAGTTGGGGATTTAGTTATTTTCATATTTGAGTTTTTCTCAAATTTTGAAAATAGGATCATTTGATTTTATTTATTTTATCTTCAATTATTTCTATTACAAAAATACGAGAGAGGGAATAAAATGACTTTCCCAAAATAAAGAAATATTGAGGATTTAATAAAAAATCAAATAAGATTTTATTTTGGTTTTATTTGCTATTTTATTTGAATTTAGGAAAAATGCGCGTTTTTCAAAATTGCATTTAGGCCCCAAATAAATGTTCATCCTGTGCGACTTGATTTTAGAAGCCGGGGAAAATTTATTTCGGGATTTTTGGAGTCCGTTAGTATTCCTTTTGTTTTTTATGAGCGTAATTATTTTAAAAAAAAGTCTGAACCGACTCTGGGCCGTAACCGGCCAGGACTCTGCCTGGCCGGGCTTTTAAATAGTTCTGTCGAGGCCCGAGCCAGCCGAAAGCCGCCCCTCCCCCAAACCCTAACCCTAGCGCCGCCCGGCGTCGCCGCCCGTCGCCGCCGCCAACGCCGCCGCCCGCCGCCGCCCGCCGCTGCCGCCGCCTCGCCTCGCTGCCCCGCCGCCTCGCCGCCCGCCGCCGCGCCGCCTCGCCGGATTCGCCGCCGCCGGAGGTAGTTTTTCTCGCCGCCGCTTTTTCTCGAAAAACCGATCAGTTTTCCGTCGGTTTGTTTGGTTTTTTTAGTTTCGTTTTTAAAGGTTTTTCTGGTTTATTTAATTACCGAGCATTCGCCCGTTCGTTCATTTTAACGAACGCGTTCATCGTTTAGGCCCAGTTAACGAACGTTCGTTCGTTAATCTGTTCGTCATTTTTTTTTCTCAGATTAAATCCGCGATTTTTCTGATCGTGATTCCTGATCCGATTTTCGTTTTAGTCTAACTTTTTGCTCGTTTATCGGAATCAGGCGATTCAAGCGCCTGGAGTTTCATCTCGAAACCCTCTTTCCGTTTAACCAACTCAAAGAAGTTTTTGCCACTTTAAAAAAATGCCCTAGATCCAGAATAGTAAATGAAGTTTGCTTCTTTTGCCGTTTGTCTTTCGTTGCTTCGTTCGATTTGATTCTTTTTGCCAACCGGAGTTCTTAAGTTGAACTTTCTGGTTAGATCTCTTATTCGAGTTTTACCTATGCATTAGTTGAGTACTTATTATATGCTTTTTTGTTTGCGATAGAGTACCCGGAGTGCGCCGCTTGCTACTTCGAATCGCTAGGTTTTGCGGATCATCAGCAAGGCAAGTAACACTTTGATCATACTTCCAACTACCCAGTTTTTATTGCATTAGATCAATCCTCACACATTGCATGATTAGGATCTAATTAACTTGTGGGTTTGGGAAGTAGATGAGGTAGTACCTATTACCTGTTTTATTATCAAACCTTTGGGAGTTACTTCTATGTTTGCTTATTATGCCATGCTATGCTAGTAGACGTGGATTGGGTGAGTGTATCCATGACAGGTGTGATATTGTTAAATTAATGGTTTATCTAAGGTGGCAACTTAAATACACATGTGGGTGGATTGAGGCACCTGGGTATTCCAGTGATTGCCTGTTTTCTTTTGGACCGCCACCCAGGCTCAAAGGGATCATGAGATTATTCATGCTAGAAACTTCCATGTGCAGCCACAAGCTACTATGGGCTCTAGCATAGTTGACTAAGTTGTGCGAACTCTTACAGTGGTAGACTAGCAGATGTAGGGGAAAGTAGGTGTAACGGTCTACCCGATCGTAAGGTGCTAGCGCTTCCGATAGACTATGTCTCGGTCATCCGTTTCTCAAACACCATGTAGGGCGAGAAATCAAACGGAGGTGATCGAGTCTTGTGGGGAAAAGTGCGCAAACCTCTGCAGAGTGTATAAACTAATCATGATTAGCCGTGACCCCGGTTATGGACATCTTGATTATCTAGTACCTGGATTTTCATGTGAATCTCATCATGTTACTCTATTTAATTTTGTTGGGTTTTGTTTAATGATGATGCTTAATTGGGATTGAGAATGCTGTCAACCATTCTCAATGTTTAACAACTACCATGATAGTTAGATAAAATTTTATTCCTTTGCAGTAGGGAAAAATTGGCTTTACGCAAAACTGTAACCATAGAGCTTTCCACCGGCCAAATATGCATATAGTATAGCCTATTTCATTCCATTACTCTCTATGTGTTACATTGCCAGCATATTCCATGTGCTGACCCGTTTCGGGCTGCAACGTTAATGTTGCAGACTTTTCAGACGATGATTAAGGTGCTTTTAGGTCGTGGTTCTATACTCAGTGATGCCGTTGGTGTTGATGGACTCACTTATCTTCCAAGCCTTCCGCTCTTATCGCTATTAGATGGCCTTAAGCCATATTTATTGTAATAAGTTCTCTTTTGAGACACTCGATGTAATAAGTGTGTGATTGCTACTCTGTTATAAATCCTTCAAGTACTGTGTGGTGTCAGCATTACTGATCCAGGGATGACACCTGAGCATAGAGATTGGACCGTTTGTGGTCTGGTCGCTACAAGATGGTATCAGAGCACACGCTGACTGTAGGACACGGCCCCTAAGCTAAAGACCTAGATCACCACTCACTCTCTTCTCTTTTGAGACACTCGATGTAATAAGTGTGTGATTGCTACTCTGTTATAAATCCTTCAAGTACTGTGTGGTGTCAGCATTACTGATCCAGGGATGACACCTGAGCATAGAGATTGGACCGTTTGTGGTCTGGTCGCTACAAGATGGTATCAGAGCACACGCTGACTGTAGGACACGGCCCCTAAGCTAAAGACCTATATCACCACTCACTCTCTTCTCTTTCTGACTTCTCATCTTTTCTACTCTTTTAGGAAGGTGGATGCAAGGAACAAGTTCATGCAACCGGATGAAGATACACCCTTTGGACGTCACTTGAAGGAAGTCACTAGATACCTGAACATAGGAGTAGCAAGCTTCACCGGAACTTACAACGCCACTCTACCTAAAGAAGAGCGCTGGATGATTCAAGTTCAAGTTCCAGGAAGGACGTTCATGCTAGTCACCGAGCCCGTAGAGTTTTCTTTTGATGCACCAACTTGGAGTCTAGGAAAGAGCATGGCAGCTCACATCGCCATGGCACGCATTGGAGAAGTTTACCGCAATGATCTCAAGGATACTATCTACCAGATTTCTGGGCGCCGAGATGAGCACTGGGAGATGATCAGCACCAGGAAGGATAGATCAGTGGCAACTTTTATCCAGGAGTTAAACCAGCACATTCGACATCAGGAGAACCAGATGTGCGCCGACATGATAGATCTGAAGAAGGCGAGGACAAGAATCAAGGAATTGGAGGAAGAACTCAAGCCTACACGTGAAGATTATGAAGAGGAAATCGAAGTATTAGTGGAGAAGAATGACGATCTGATCAAGAAGATTGGAATATTCATGGGAGGCCCTACGCCAGTAGAGGAAGACGAAGAACCCAAGGAGATTCGTCCGGAAGACTACATCATCATTGACGACACCGACTCGGATCCAGATGATAGCGATGATGAGTATGTTGATGAAGCTGGAGAAGATATCATGGAGTCTGCAACCGAAGAATATTTCTAGAAGACCACCCCAACAGTAGTAGTAGTCCACCATGTAAATATAGTAGTCCGAGCACTTTTGCGATAGTTAGATCGATTTTATGCCCTTGTTTGATTGATTGAATGAAGTGAATTGTTTGTTTTTGCCTCATGTGCATATGGGTAGTGTTTTATCTTTAGACCCCCTCTATTCTTAAATCTCATCTTTTCTAAACCCTCAGATGCCTCCGAGACGTGACCCCAGATTTACCTTCCCACCAGAGCTCACTCAGTTGATCTAGCAGCAGAACACATTGATGCAGTTGGTAGTCCAGAATCAGAATCAGGGGAACAACCACTGGTAGAAAAATGGCCTGTTGTCCCGGTTCATAAGGGCCTTTTGTCCTGGTTCCTGAACCGGGACTAAAGGGTCGGTACTAATGCCCTGCCCCTTTAGTCCCAGTTCAATCCAGAACCGGGACTGATGGGCCTCCACGTGGCCTGTGCGCGGAGCCCAGGCAGGAGACCCTTTGGTCCCGGTTGGTGGCACCAACCGGGACCAATAGGCATCCACGCGTCAGCATTTCTGTGGCTGGGTTTTTTTTGTTTTTTTAAGGGGGGTGGTTGGGGGTTTTGGGTGGTTAATTTAGGTGTTTCATATATTGTGCTAGCTAGCTATAATTAATAGAGAGAAGTGTCCTCTCTTATGTCCGTGCTTGGTTGACGCTACGTACTATACATACATATAGAGAGGACTAGACACGCTAGCTAGCTAGTAAGCAAACGGAGGAAACAGAAGATCGTCATGAACATATATGCATACAGAGAGAAGTGATATTTACCACCTCTCCTTCTCCGAGAGATTGGTCGAACAACAAGTTCTCGTATATCTATCCGACACTACCGGCTACATATATACAATAATTATCTCTTACAAATATAATCATACGGACTCATGGTCCACATAGTATTCTCCGTCTTCAGCGATCACGTGGTCAAGAAAGAATGCCGCCAATTCCTCTTGTATTACTCGCATGCGAGCTGGTGCTAGGAGTTCATCCCGGTTCCGAAACATCTAATTTGAAGAAGGGGGTCAATACATATATATATATGAATGAATGAAACTCAACACAAATGATGGTAATAAAATAAAATTGTGAATGTTGTTATTTACGTACTTCATATTGTTCGTCAGTGTAGCCCCACTCACAGGTCGTGTGGCGGATGGACTCGCAAACATAGTATCCACAGAAATCATTCCCTTTTTCCTGCCACAACCACTTTACAAGAAGTAGAGGTCAATCAAACTGATAAGCAAGAATGCCAAATCAATAGGAGATGCGCGGAACATGCTACTATAGTACTTACTTTCGGGTGTCTAAATTGCAGCTTCTTCGGGAGTCCTGGAGCTTTTTTGGAGAATTTTTTCCAAACCCTGCCAGACAAAGTAAACAATTACTTGATATATCAGGAAATGAACAAAGTTGCTGATATGGTGGATAATGATTGATTTAACTTACTTCTCGAGCATTTGAGTCATGTCCGCATAGTCCTGGGGATCTTTTCGTTTTGAGTCTAAGACAGTTACTAGTCCCTGCTCAAGCTTAATCTCTAGGAGAATATAGTGGTAACTGCACACACATGCATAACTCATCAATTACATTACTATAACCTTGACTAATATATATATAAGGGAAACTGAATACGCACAAGACAGTAACACTCACTTGAAGTTGTAAGGAAAGAGTATTATATCTTTGTTTTCATTTATTACCAACGATCGTAGCAAGTTGGCCTCGGTATTTGCGGCATGAAATTTAACCTGAGTTGCATCTATGAGATATGTGTTAATGAACCCAATATCACCCACTTGTCTTTTCTTCAATTCGGCGATCTTCAATCTGCATAATATAGTGAGGATGATTATAAATACATGCAATGAAAGAGCTGAGCTATATAGAGAGACTTAATGACAGAAGTAGTACTACTTACAAATAGTAGCAGGTGAGCGTTGTTTTATCGAGGGCCAATTGATTGAAAAACTGAAAGAACTCCTCAAATGGAACAGGCAACCGTTCAATTCCAACGAGGTCATGCTCCTTTTTAACTTTCACATACATAGTACTCCCCCCCCCCCAGAGTCTCTGCAGATTTTCAAGTACCAATCATTCAATCTTCGCATCATCGTTGATAGAGATCTTTCATCTTTGACGAGACGCTTCCCGTACTCGTATCTTTGTATCTGCACCTCCATGGGTTCATAATGTACATCGCCGGTCAGGTAATCGGCAAGATTGCTATAACCGGGCACCATCCTCGGATCATTAGCGACGTTGTCGCTAGGCACCTTGAGCGGGGGGCACGATTGCTTCACTTGTTCGCCGAGCTGGGCAATTTGTTTCCTAGCTTGTCGTTCTTTCAGCCTTTGATCACTGACAGTACTTCCCGATTGCTCTGCTTCGGCAAATTCCTTTTGGCGGAGACTTGGGTGGTTTTGTCAGGGCAGCCAGAGTGCGCTTCGCTTTCACCGGATCTACCTTCTCCTCCGGAGGTGGATCTCTCTTTGCTTTCAACCCTTGAAACCAGTCATCCACTTCGGTTCGCGCGATCTTCGCGTTCTCCTCCGGGGTCCTCTCGTATGGTAACTTCTCTGGAGTCTTCAGAGAAGGACCGAATCTGTATGTCCTCCCGCCTCTGGCTGTACTGCTAGATGCCGGCAGAGCAGATGGAGCGGCTGTGTTGTTTACTTGATTACGAGGCGGAGGAGAAAGACTACGACGCGCCGAAGCAGCCGAAGCGGCGGCAGGTCTCTTCCGCCCTTGCTGACGAGGCGGAGAAGGAGGAGGCTAGTTGCTCGGGCGCGTCGGCGCAGGCGGAGAAGGAGGCGGAGTGCCGCCACGCGCCGGAGAAGGAGCCGGTCGAGTGCCCTGATCATCACTCGCCGGAGGAGGAGGCAGTGGAGGAGGCCGAGTGCCCTGACTCGCCGGAGGAGGAGGCGGTGGAGGAGGCGGAGTGCCCTGACTTGCCGGAGGAGGAGGAGGAGGCGGTGGCGTCCAGTTCGGAAGGTTGATGAGCTCCTTCCGCCATTGGCATGGAGTCTTCAGAGCAGACCCTAGCCTAGTCTCCCCTTCACTGGTAGGGTGGTCAAGCTGGAGGTCCTCAAATCGCTCCGTTATTTCATCCACCATCACCCTAGCATATCCTTCTGAAATCGGCTAGCAGTGAAAAGTTGCGCCGGGTTCAGTAGGATAAACAGAGCCAACAGCCACCTTGACCTTCAAATTCATCCATTGCGTCATAAGGTGGCAATTTTGAGACTCCGTGATAGCATCCATGGGATAGCTGGCAGGAGCTGTCAAGGCATGCTCCGGCTGAAGTTGCTCGGTGGAAGCCACGCTGCTTCTCCGCTGAGATGGCGGGGTAGCTTCGGGGGAAGCTTCGGCAGTACATTTGCTCTGATTTGCTTCTCGTTCCTCTATCGCTTGTACCCTTGCTTGCAGCGCTTGCATTTGGGTCTGCTGCAATTTTTTCCTCCTCTCCTGGGATTTGTAACCGCCTGCGTCCGGAAACCCAACCTTCCACGGAATGGAGCCTGTCGTGCCTCGTGTCCGTCCAGGGTGCTCAGGATTCCCGAGGGCCATTGTGAGCTCGTCGTTCTCTCTATCTGGAAAGAACGTCCCTTGCTGCGCTACTTCGATATACTGCTGAAGCTTCCTGATTGGTATGTCCATTTGATCGTTCGTCCAAATGCACTTCCCTGTTACAGGGTCCAAGGTTCCGCCAGCCCCGAAGAACCAAGTCCAGCAACGGTATGGCCAGCTAATTGTCTCTGGTTCGATCCCTTTATCAACCAGATCATTCTCAGTCTTGGCCCACTTAGGCCGGGCTACGAGGTAGCCACCTGACCCCGTGCGATGGTGATGCTTCTTCTTCGCAGCATTTTGCTTGTTTGTCGCCGACATCTTCTTACTCTTTTCCGATGTCTTGTGGGCCACAAATGCGGGCCAGTGATCTCTGATATTCTCATATCTGCCCTTGAATTCTGGTGTCTCTTTATTTTCGACAAACTTATTCAGCTCTTTCTTCCACCTCCTGAATAGTTCTTCCATCCTCTTAAGAGCAAAAGACTTGATTAATTGCTCTTTAACTGGCTTCTCTGGATCATCCTCTGGCGGTAGGGTGAAATTTGACTTCAGCTCAGTCCAAAGATCATTTTTCTGCATATCATTGACATAAGACACCTCAGGGTCTTCTGTAGCCGGCTTTAACCATTGCTGGATGCTGATCGGGATCTTGTCCCTAACTAAAACCCCGCACTGAGCAACAAATGCGCTCTTTATCCGAAGGGGTTCAATCGGTTGGCCGTCGGGCGCGATTGCTATGATCTCAAACTTTTCATCCGAGCTCAACTTTTTCTTCAGGAATCGTCTCTTTACCGAAGTTATGCTCGATCCGGAGGGCTAGAAAAAAGAACAAAGACTTAATTAATATGTGTACATACCAAAACAATGAATGCATCAATTAGCTAGTCAACAGAAGCTTAACTAATATATATACCTGGCCGGACTCGGTTCGGTCACCGGAGACGTCATCACGGTCTCCTTCTTGCACTGGCATTGGGTCACCGGAGCCATCCTCACGGTCTCCTTCTTGCACCGGCATTAGGTCACCGGAGCCATCGTAATCATAGCCAGCTGCTTCCAGACCATCGGTGTCGTTGAGAAACAACGAGCAGACGACATCACTTCCTCGTGCGATTATGTCCCCCAACAACTCTTCTTGTACTTCGTCTCGGGCGGTGTCCATAGTTTCTACAAATATTTACAACATGGCAATTATTATTCAAACATGACAGATGGATATATTAGTGGCAAACGTAGAACTAATATTAATTAGTGGCCTCGATGCTGCTTCTCTAGGGTTTGGGGTGGCCTCGACGCTGCTTCTCTAGGGTTTGGGGTGGCTTCGACAACGCTTCAAGGATAAAAAAAGAAGAGGAAGAAGAAAAAAAAGAGGAGAAGAAAGAATAGAGGAGTAACTCCTCTTTTTTTCTTCTTCTTCGTCTTTTTTTATCAGGAACGGGGGTCGTCGAGGGTCACCGACCGGTAGAGGAAACCCTAAATAGCAAGTATCGTGGGTGTGAGATACATGTGGCCGTCGGTGTCGGACACTACATCCACGTCCCACAAGTGACGTGGGCGTCGAAGCCCGCGCCACTTGTGGGACGTGGATGTAGTGTCCGACACCGACGACCACATGTATCTCACACCGGCGATACTTTCTATTTAGGATTTCCTCTACCGCTCGGCGACCCTGACCCTCGACGACCCTTGTTCCTAATAAAATAAAGAGGATGAAGAAGAAAAAAAGAGAACAAGGGTCGTCGAGGGTTAGGGTCGCCGAGCGGTAGAAAAACCCTAAATAGAAAGTATCGTCGGTGTGAGATACATGTACCAGTGGTGTCGGACACTACATCCACGTCCCACAAGTGGCGCGGGCTTCGACGCCCACGTCACTTGTGGGACGTGGATGTAGTGTCTGACACCGACGGCCACATGTATCTCACACCGACGATACTTTCTATTTAGGGTTTCCTCTACCGCTCAGCAACCCTGACCCTCGACGACCCTCGTTCCCGATAAAATAAACAGGAATAAGAAGAAAAAAAAAGAGAAGAAGAGGAAGAAGAAGAAAAAAAGAGAGAAGAAGAAATCTTTCTTCTCCTTTTTTTTCTTCTTCTTCTCTTCTTCTCTTTTTTTTCTTCTCCTTTTCCGACACCAATGATACTTTCTATTTAGGGTTTCTCCTCTACCGCTCGGCGACCCTCGACGACCCTTGTTCCCGATAAAATAAAGAGGAAGAAGAAGAAAAAAAAGAGGAGAAGAAAGAATAGAGGAGAAGAACTCCTCTATTCTTTCTTCTTCTCCTCTTTTTTTTTCTTCTTCCTCTTCTTTTTTATCCTCTTCTTCCTCTCATGTTCGACGACCCTCGACCCCTCGGCGACCCTAGACCCCCTCTCGACCCCCTCATGTCGAAGTTATCGTGTAGGGGGTATATCGACAACGACATACCCGATACATACATACATACATACATATCACATGCATCCATACATATATGAACAAAATTAATATCTACTAATTAACAACCCAAATAAAAAAACTAATACATATAGGAAGAAGAAGAAAAAAGAAGAGAAGAAAGAATAGAGGAGATCTCCTTTTATCTTTCTTCTCTCTTTTTTTTCTTCTTCCTCTTCTTTTTTTATCCTTTTCTTCCTCTCATGTTCGACGACCCCCTCTCGACCCTCATATATAAAACATGTAAAAATAGCATGTATAATAAAAAATGCACGGCGGCGGCGGGGGCGGCAGACATGCGGTGCTCACAGAGGCGGTGACGTTTGGGGCAGGGGACGGCGGCACGGCGACGGCGATGGGGCAGGGGCGGCGCGCGGCGGGGCAGGGGACGGCAGCGCGCGGCGACGATGTCGGCCGAGGGCGCGGGCGACGGCGTCGGGCGAGGGCGCGGGCGACGGCGTCTGGCGAGGGCGCGGGCGAAGGCCGGCGAGGGCGCGGGCGACGGCGACTCGGGGCGCGGGCGACGGCGACGGCTGGGACGGCGGGCGGTGTTGGGGCAGCCTGGCGGCGTCGATGTGCTCGGCGTCGTCGGGGGGCAACTGCGAGGGAAATGTGAAATTTTCCTAAGTGCTGGCTTATATAGCAAAGGCATTGGTCACGGTTCGTGGCACAAACCGTGACCAATGCCCCCTTTAGTCCCAGTTGGTGCCACCAACTGAGACCAAAGCCCTCTTTTTAGCAGCCCAAAGGGCGGGAAGCGGCGGCCTTTGGTCTCGGTTGGTGGCACCAACCGGGACTAAAGGGGGGCATTGGTCACGGTTTGTGCCACGAACCGTGACCAATGGCCCCCTTTAGTCCCGGTTGGTGCCACCAACCGGGACCAAAGGCCTTGTGCGGCTGCTGCGTCGAAAGTTTAGTCCCACCTTGCTAGTTGAGAGGGGTGCGCAGTGGTTTATAAGCCCCACTGCCGCACCCCTGTCGAGCTTCTCTCCATTGCAGGCTTACGGGCCTAATTGTCACTGCTATGCCTGTGGGCCTACTGGGCCTCCTGCGGGCCTGAATCCTGGCCCTTTGATGGGTTTCTAGTCGTATTCAGGCCGTGGGGGCCCAGTAGGTGGCATTTTTTGTTTTTTGTTGCTTTATTTATTTTATTTTCTTTTGTTTTTTGCTTTATTTTTTAATTCTTTATGCTTTTAGTTTTAGAAAAATTATAAACTTTTTGTTAATGCCATTAGTTTTCAAATTTGAAAACACTTTTTTGTTTTTTGTTTTCTTTGTTGCTTTATTTATTTTATTTTGTTTCTACTTACAACAAAATACTTATTGTTGCTATTTTTTCCAGTTTTTTGTTTTGTTTTCTGCATTATTTATTTTCTTTTGTTTTTTGCTTTATTTTTTATTCTTTTTGCTTTTAGTTTTAGAAAAATTATAAACTTTCTGTTAGTGCCATTTTATTTTGTGATTAACTTTACTATAAAAATAGTTTTTTCCTGTTTTTTGATTTGTTTTTTGCATTATTTATTTTCTTTTGTTTTTTGCTTTAATTTTTAATTCTGTTTGCTTTTAGGTTAGCAAAATTATAAACTTTCTGTTAGTGCCATTAGTTTTAGAAAAATTATAAACTTTCTGTTAGTGCCATTAGTTTTCAAATTTGAATAGTTAAAATTTGAATTCTTTGAAAATTGTTTGAATCACAAGTTTGTGATTAACTTACTAAAAAATGAGAATAGATGCGCTTATAGAGAAAATTCAACCTAAATTCCTAGTAAATTTCTATGAATTTCAGAGAAATTCACTATGAATTTAGGTTAAACTTTTCTCTATTAGGGCATCTATTTTCACTTTGAGAGGAGCTCAACAAGGCAGAGAGGGAAGGGCTTATAAACCGGTGTGAGCCCCCTTCGGTTGGCGAGGTGGGACTAAACTCTGCCCGCAACGAGGACCAACCCTTTAGTCCCGGTTTGTGGCACAAACCGGGACTAATGGTCATGGGCCAGGGGCGAGGAGCAAAATTATAAACTTTCTGTTAGTGCCATTAGTTTTAGAAAGTTGAAAGTTGAAAGTTGGCATGGGCCAGGGACTAATGGTCATGGTATTACGAGGGCCGAACCATAAGACATGAAAGCATTTCAAATGAACTCTGAAAAAGTTGAAAGTTGGCATGGTATCATAATTTCACCCACATAGCATGTGCATGTACAAAACGGACAATGGTAGCATGTTCGTGTGTTACAAAGTTGGCATGGTATCATCATAATAGTTGCGGGAGAAAGTCTTCACTTTTTCTTCGCTTGTGTCATTTGCTTATTGCGCCGTAACCATGGATAATCTTCATTGTTTATCAGGATGCTTGGGTCAGCCTTGACATTGAAGGGAGGAATTTCATGAAACTTTTCATAATCTTCAGACATGTCTGTCTTGCCGTCCACTCCCAGGATGTCCCTTTTTCCTGAAAGAACTATGTGGCGCTTTGGCTCATCGTATGATGTATTCGCTTCCTTATCTTTTCTTTTTCTCGGTTTGGTAGACATGTCCTTCACATAGATAACCTGTGCCACATCATTGGCTAGGACGAACGGTTCGTCAGTGTACCCAAGATTTTTCAGATCCACTGTTGTCATTCCGTACTGTGGGTCTACCTGTACCCCGCCGCCTGACAGATTGACCCATTTGCACTTAAACAAAGGGACCTTAAAATCAGGTCCGTAGTCAAGTTCCCATATGTCCACTATGTAACCATAATATGTGTCCTTTCCGCTCTCGGTTGCTGCATCAAAGCGGACACCGCTGTTTTGGTTGGTGCTCTTTTGATCTTGGGCGATCGTGTAAAATGTATTCCCATTTATCTCGTATCCTTTGTAAGTCAATACAGTCAAAGATGGTCCCCTGGACAACAAGTACAACTCATCACAAACAGTGTTGTCACCTCTGAGACGTGTTTCCAACCAACTGCTGAAAGTCCTGATGTGTTCACATGTAATCCAGTCGTCGCACTGCTCCGGGTGTTTGGAGCGCAGACTGTTCTTGTGTTCATCGACATACGGGGTCACCAAGGTAGAGTTCTGTAGAACTGTGTAGTGTGCTTGAGACCAAGAATATCCGTCCCTGCATATTATTGAGTCTCTTCCAAGAGTGCCTTTTCCAGTCAGTCTCCCCTCATACCGCGATTTAGGGAGACCTATCTTCTTAAGGCCAGGAATGAAGTCAACACAAAACCCGATAACATCCTCTGTTTGATGGCCCATGGAGATGCTTCCTTCTGGCCTAGCGCGGTTACAGACATATTTCTTTAGGACTCCCATGAACCTCTCAAAGGGGAACATATTGTGTAGAAATACGGGCCCCAGGATGACAATCTCGTCGACTAGATGAACTAGGACGTGCGTCATGATATTGAAGAAGGATGGTGGGAACACCAGCTCGAAACTGACAAGACATTGCGCCACATCACTCCTTAGCCTTGGTACGATTTCTGGATCGATCACCTTCTGAGAGATTGCATTGAGGAATGCACATAGCTTCACAATGGCTAATCGGACGTTTTCGGTAGAAGCCCCCTCAATGCAACCGGAAGCAGTTGCGTCATAATCACGTGGCAGTCATGAGACTTTAGGTTCTGAAACTTTTTCTCTGGCATATTTATTATTCCCTTTATATTCGACGAGAAGCCAGTCGTGACCTTCATACTGAGCAGGCATTCAAAGAAGATTTCTTTCTCTTCTTTCGTAAGAGCGTAGCTGGCAGGACCTTTATACTGCTTCGGAGGCATGCCGTCTTTTTCGTGCAAACGTTGCAGGTCCTCCCGTGCCTCAGGTGTATCTTTTGTCTTCCCATACACGCCCAAGAAGCCTAGCAGGTTCACGCAAAGGTTCTTCGTCACGTGCATCACGTCGATTGAAGAGCGGACCTCTAGGTCTTTCCAGTAGGGTAGGTCCCAAAATATAGATTTCTTCTTCCACATGGGTGCGTGTCCCTCAGCGTCATTCGGAACAGCTAGTCCACCGGGACCCTTTCCAAAGATTACGTAGTGTAAATCATTGACCATAGCAAGTACGTGATCACCGGTACGCATGGCGGGCTTCTTCCGGTGATCTGCCTCGCCTTTGAAATGCTTGCCTTTCTTTCGACATTGATGGTTGGTCGGAAGAAATCGACGATGGCCCAGGTACACATTCTTCCTGCATTTGTCCAGGTATATACTTTCAGTGTCATCTAAACAGTGCGTGCATGCGTGGTATCCTTTGTTTGTCTGTCCTGAAAGGTTACTGAGAGCGGGCCAATCGTTGATGGTCACGAACAGCAACGCCTTAAGGTTAAATTCCTCCTGTCTGTGCTCATCCCACGTACGTACACCGTTTCCATTCCACAGCTGTAAAAGTTCTTCAACTAATGGCCTTAGGTACACATCAATTTCGTTGCCGGGTTGCTTAGGGCCTTGGATGAGAACTGGCATCATAATGAACTTCCGCTTCATGCACATCCAAGGAGGAAGGTTATACATACATAGAGTCACGGGCCAGGTGCTGTGATTGCTGCTCTGCTCCCCGAAAGGATTAATGCCATCCGCGCTTAAAGCAAACCATACATTCCTTGGGTCCTTTGCAAACTCATCCCAGTACTTTCTCTCGATTTTTCTCCACTGCGACCCGTCAGCGGGTGCTCTCAACTTCCCATCTTTCTTTCGGTTCTCACTGTGCCATCGCATCAACTTGGCATGCTCTTCGTTTCTGAACAGACGTTTCAACCGTGGTATTATAGGAGCATACCACATCACCTTCGCAGGAACCCTCTTCCTGGGGGGCTCGCCGTCAACATCACCAGGGTCATCTCGTCTGATCTTATACCGCAATGCACCGCATACCGGGCATGCGTTCAGATCCTTGTATGCACCGCGGTAGAGGATGCAGTCATTAGGGCATGCATGTATCTTCTCCACCTCCAATCCTAGAGGGCATACGACCTTCTTTGCTGCGTATGTACTGTCGGGCAATTCGTTATCCTTTGGAAGCTTCTTCTTCAATATTTTCAGTAGCTTCTCAAATCCTTTGTCAGCCACAGCATTCTCTGCCTTCCACTGCAGCAATTCCAGTACGGTACCGAGCTTTGTGTTGCCATCTTCGCAATTGGGGTATAACCCTTTTTTGTGATCCTCTAACATGCGATCGAACTTCAGCTTCTCCTTTTGACTTTCGCATTGCGTCCTTGCATCGACAATGACCCGGCGGAGATCATCATCATCGGGCACATCGTCTGGTTCCTCTTGATCTTCAGCAGCTTCACCCGTTGCAGCATCATTGGGCACATCGTCTGGTTCCTCTTGATCTTCACCAGCTCCCCCCGTTGCAGCATCACCGTATTCAGGGGGCACATAGTTGTCATCGTACTCTTCTTCTTCGCCGTCTTCCATCATAACCCCTATTTCTCCGTGCCTCGTCCAAACATTATAGTGTGGCATGAAACCCTTGTAAAGCAGGTGGGAGTGAAGGATTTTCCGGTTAGAGTAAGACCTCGTATTCCCACATTCAGTGCATGGACAACACATAAAACCATTCTGCTTGTTTGCCTCAGCCGCATCGAGAAACTCATGCACGCCCTTAATGTACTCGCAGGTGTGTCTGTCACCGTACATCCATTGCCGGTTCATCTGCGTGCATTATATATAATTAAGTGTCCAAATTAATAGAAGTTCATCATCACATTAAAACCAAAGTGCATACATAGTTCTCATCTAACAACATATAGCTCTCCAGAGCATCTAATTAATTAAACCATACATTGAAACTATGTAAAACATTTCAATGCGAAAACAAATGCGATCATAATCGCAACCAAGGTAACAATTGATCCAACGGCATAATGATACCAAGCCTCGGTATGAATGGCATATTTTCTAATCTTTCTAATCTTCAAGCGCATTGCATCCATCTTGATCTTGTGATCATCGACGACATCCGCAACATGCAACTCCAATATCATCTTCTCCTCCTCAATTTTTTTATTTTTTCCTTCAACAAATTGTTTTCTTCTTCAACTAAATTTAACCTCTCGACAATAGGGTCGGTTGGCATTTCCGATTCACATACATCCTACATAAATAAAATCTATGTCACGTTGGTCGGCATAATTTTCATAAACAATAAATGAACCAATAGTTATAAAGATAATATATATACCACATCCGAATCATAGACAGGACGAGGGCCGACGGGGGCGGATACCAAAACCATCGCACTATATAAGATGCAATAATAAAAGTAAGAAAATAATACAAGTATCTATGTAAACATACAAGTAAGAATATTTTTCCTTTCAGAAAGAAGATAAGAACAAGAGGCTCACCGCGGTGGTGCCGACGATGAGCTCGGCGCGGGTTATCGACGGCGGTGAAGACGGGGACAGGGCGTGACGGACCGCTAAACCTAGACAAATATTATGGAAAATGGAGCTTGGAGGTCGAGCTTGGAGAGGAGAAAGCTTAAGTAGTGTGGCTCGGGCATTCCATCGAAAACCTTGTGTGCATAGGAGGTGAGCTAGAGCACCACCAAGCCCTCTCCCCCTCGGTCAGAGAAAAACAAAGCACTGGGGTGCTCTACTCGCGAGCAAGGGGTATATATAGGCACCTCATTGGTCCCAGTTGGTGACATGAGCCGGGACTAAAGGGGAGCCTTTGGTCCCGGTTCAAGCCACCAACCGGAACCAATGGTGGTGGGCCAGGAGCGAGGCCCATTGGTCCCGGTTCATCCCACCAACCGGGACCAAAAGGTCCAGATGAACCAGGACCAATGGCCCACGTGGCCCGGCCGGCCCCCTGGGCTCACGAACCGGGACCAATGCCCACATTGGTCCCGGTTCTGGACTGAACCGGGACTAATGGGCTGACCCGGCCTGGACCAAAGCCCTGTTTTCTACTAGTGAACAACAACAACAACCCACCACCACCACCACCACTTGTTGATCACTTAGCCTGTTTTCTTAGGCTGAATCCGCCGGTGTTTTCTAGTAGCACCGAGCCGATAGTAGCAGATGATTGGCTCCACAAGACAGCTAGAGAGTTGACCACGGCAGGATGCACAGATGCGGAAAAGGTGAAGTTTGCCGCACATCAGCTTGAAGGACCCGCAGCATCATGGTGGGGAGAATTTCACAGCCACCTTCCCTGTGGACACTGTCATGTGGGACCAGTTTCAGCAGGCTTTTCATACTGCCCATGTTTCAGCAGGAGCTATGGCCATGAAGAACCGAGAGTTTAGCAACTTGCGCCAAGGAGGACGGACAGTTGGCCAGTATGTGGAGGACTTTAGTAAGTTTGCACGTTATGCCCCAAATGACGTTGCTACAGATGCAGCTAAGCAGGAGAAGTTTCTGGAAGGACTGAATGATGAGTTGAGCATGCAGTTGATGGTAGCAACCTTCAACAACTACCAGGAGTTGGTAGATCGTGCTCTCATGATTGAAGGGAAGCAGTAGCAGATTGAGAATCGCAAGAGGAAGTATGGACAAGGGAAGTACAATTCGGGAGCTCAGTAGAAGCCACGTTTTACCCCTAGACCGGGAGGACATTTTTAGCATACCCATGGAGAAGGTAGCTCGCACAACCACAATGGCACCAAGAATGGTAATGGGAATGGAGGAAGCAATGGCCAGAACCGCACCAACCCATCAACCCCAGCCAAGAGAGACATGAGCCAAGTCACTTGTTTCAAGTGCCAGAAGACCGGACATTATGCCAATGAATTTCCTGAATCCCATAATGGAAATGGCAATGAAAGCTCTGGAAAGAAACCGAACCCTTTCAACAGGGGACAGGTGAACCACGTTAACGTGGAGGAGGTTGAAGAGCAGCCGGATGCAGTAATCGGTAAGTTTTTGGTTAAGTCATTTACTGCACTTGTTGTTTTTGATACTGGTGCATCGCATTCATACATATCAAGGTAATTTGTGAATAAGTATAACCTGCCCACCAAAGTTCTTAGAACACCAATGTTAGTAAGCTCACCAGGAGCGGAGTATATGGCTAGCCAAGGATGTTTTCAAGTGCTATTGAGTATAGGTAGGCATGTGTTTCCCGCGGATTTAATCATTTTGGAATCACAAGGATTGGATGTAATTTTGGGTATGGATTTGTTGTTGATGTATGGAGGAAACATCGATTGCGCCAGTAAGTCGATCTTGCTCACCACCCCAGAAGGAAGAAGGATCAAGTATGTATCCCAGCATGTGCCGAAGAGGAGTCAAGTAAATTGTCTAACAGGAGTTGTGCAGGAGGAAGTACCAGTAGTGAAGGATTTCCCTGATGTATTTCCAGAAGAGTTGCCAGGCATGCCACCGGATAGAGATATTGAGTTTTTGATTGAGCTTTTGCCAGGCACAGGGCCAATATCAAAGAGACCATATAGGATGCCCGCAAAGGATTTGGTGGAGATTAAGAAGCAGATTAAGGAGTTACTGGATAAAGGATATATTTGCCCAAGTTCTTCACCTTGGGGATCGCCGGTACTTCTAGTGGAGAAGAAGGATGGATTGTTAAGGATGGTTGTTGATTATCGAGGATTGAATGAAGTAACCATCAAGAACAAGTACCCACTACCTATGATCAATGATCTGTTTGATCGATTGCAAGGAGCTAAGGTATTTTCCAAGATCGATCTGTGATCAGGATACCACTAGTTGAAGATTCGAGAACAGGATATACCTAAGACGGCTTTTACCACCAGGTATGGGCTGTATGAGTATACCGTTATGTCATTTGGTCTGACTAATGCACCTGCATATTTTATGAACATGATGAACAAGGTGTTTATGGAGTTTCTGGATAAGTTCGTTGTAGTGTTCATTGATGATATCCTGGTTTACTCGAAGAATGAAGAGGAGCATAAGGAGCATTTGCGTTTGGTTCTTGGAGAACATCAATTATATGCCAAATTTAGCAAATGTGAGTTTTGGTTGAAGGAAGTTGGATTTCTCGGACACATTATATCTGGAGAAGGTATAGCAGTAGATCCCACTAAGGTTGATACCGTGACAAATTGGGAAGCCCCAACAACAGTTGGAGAGATCCGGAGTTTTCTTGGACTCGCAGGATACTACCAGAGATTCATTGAGAATTTCTCAAAGATTGCGAAGCCTATGATGGAGTTGTTGAAAAAGGATACCAAGTTCATATGGACTGAGGAATGTGAGGCTAGTTTCCAGGAGTTAAAGAAACGTTTGGTTACATCACCTGTGTTGATTTTGCCAGATCTGACCAAGGATTATGAGGTGTATTGCGACGCTTCACGTTGAGGAATTGGAGCAGTGCTTATGTAGGAAGGAAGAGTTGTTTCCTATGCCTCACGACAGCTTAAGCCTTATGAGTTAAATTATGCTACGCATGATTTGGACTTAGCAGCCGTAGTGCATGCATTGAAAACCTGGAGACATTTTCTCATTGGAAACCATTGTGAGGTGTGCACGGATCACAAGAGTTTGAAGTATATTTTCACACAGAAGGAGTTGAACCTTAGGCAAAGGAGATGGTTGGAGCTCATCAAGGATTATGATATGAAATTGCATTATCACCCCGGAAAGGCTAACGTAGTAGCTGACGCGTTGAGCCGTAAAAGTCATGTCAACACCTTAATGACGGGAGATTTACCAAGAGATTTAGCCGAAAATCTTCGTGAACTATGTTTGGAGATAGTTCCGAGAGGCTATGTAGCAGCATTGGAGATTCAGTCTACTTTGATGGATAAGATTAGGGACGCCCAGAAGACTGACAAGGAGATTGCCTCTATAAAGGAGAAAATGAGCAAAGGAAAAGCTAAGGGATTTCGTGAGGATGAGCACGATACCTTATGGTTTGAAGACCGTGTTTATGTGCCTAATGATTCGGAGATCAGGAAGTTAATTCTGCAAGAGGCCCATGATTCACCATATTCGATTCACCCAGGAAATACCAAGATGTATTTGGATTTGAAGGATACTTTCTAGTGGACCAGAATGAAGAAGGATATTGCGGAGTACGTAGCAGTTTGTGATGTATGTCAGAGAGTAAAGGCAGAACATCAGAAGCCAGCAGGATTGCTACAGCCATTGCCGATACCCGAATAGAAGTGGGATAAGTTAAGCATGGATTTTATTACGGGTTTACCCAGAACTCGTTCAGGCTATGACTCAATATGGGTTGTAGTCGATCACTTGACAAAGGTAGCTCATTTCATTCCAGTGAAGACTACCTATACCAGTGAAAAGTTGGCCAAGATATACATGACCAGAATCGTATGTCTGCATGGAGTTCCAAGGAGCATTGTATCAGATAGAGGCACCCAATTTACCTCAATGTTCTGGAATCAGTTGCATGAAACTTTGGGTACCAGACTGGAGTTTAGTACAACTTTCCACCCGTAGACAGATGGACAGATCGAGAGAGTTAATCAGATTTTGGAGGATATGCTGAGAGCTTGTGCGCTAGATTATGGATCTAGTTGGGACGAGAATTTGCCATATGCAGAGTTCTCTTACGACAACAGTTATCAATCCAATTTGAAGATGGCCCCTTTCGAAGCCTTGTACGGAAGGAGGTGCAGGACCCCATTGTCTTGGGATGAAGTTGGAGACCGCCAGTTGTTTGGACCGGATCTGATAAAGGAGTCTGAACAGAAAGTGAAAGCGATTCGCGATAGGCTCAAGGTAGCTCAGTCCAGGCAGAAGAGCTATGTCACATCCCTAGTTCTGGCCTGACCTATGCTTGCTTCCATGTGTGCATCATGTTTAAATTCAAATGAAATTTGAATTGAGGAATTTTCAAAAGCCTCCGGAAACCTCTAAAAATAACCAACATTTAAATCTTCTCAAATGAGTCCAAGAAAATGTTCCTGTTATTCCATAGAAGTATTGGTAAGAGGTAAAATTCAAACCAATATTTTTGGAGTCACAGAGATATTTATTTTGGCCATTTGAATTAATCCAATAACTATTTTCTTTCGATTTATATTTAATATATATTAAATATGACTCCAATAATTCTGGAAGTTTGTGAGTGGCTTTGTATATATTTTAGCAAGCCACATAAAAACCTACAGAATTTATTAAAATGATTTAGTTGCTAAACTAAATCAAAACAGAGGAAGAAAAAAATAGAAAACAATAAGTAAAAGGAAAGAGCAGAAGAACTACCTGGCGCTCACCTCTCAGCCCACCTGGCCCAACTCCCGCTGGCGGCCCAGCCCGCCACCGCTACCCCCCCTGTCGCCTTCCTCCTCTGCCAGGAGGACGCGCGTGCGGCCGACGCGCGCACGCACGCGCCCCGGCCACCTCCTCCCTCCTAGCCTGCCTGGCTCTCCCTCGTCGCGTCTAGGCGACGCCAGTGCGACCCCCTGGACCCCCTTGCTCTCTCCCTCTCCCTCGTTTCTCTCCTCTACTTCCTCTCTCTCACTCGCCTGAACGCAGCCGTCGCCGCCGACGAGCTCCCTCGCGGCCACCAGCCATCCCGAATCCTCTCCGACACGCCCTCGAGCTCCGCCGGTCCTCCCTCGTCCTCCTCGTCGTCTCACGCGACCAGAAGAGCCCCGGAACGCCGCCCCGACGTTTTCCCCCTCCTCAGTCGCCGGAGATCCGCCTCGCCGTCCCGCTCGCTCCGACGCTTCCCCGGCCCCGTCGTCTGCACCGGCCAACTCCCCGTGAGCTCCTCTTCCTTCTCCCCCTCTCCGTTCTCTCGTTCGCACGCCGTAGTTGCCGCCTTGCCAACGACCGAAACCCGCCGCCGCCCGCGCTCGTCGCCGGCGAAGCCTCGGTGACCTTTTGGTCCTGTGCGTGCGCCCGTTGCGCTCGCAACGTTCCGTAGAGCAGAACTAGCGTGACAGCCGGCTCGTTTGCAAGCCGCAGCGCCAACCCCGCACCCACCCGTAGCTCCGGCCGCCGCCACGAGCTCGACTCCGGCGAGCATGATCCACCCCAGCCCCTCCCTTTTGGCTCTCTGGATGCGCAAGAGCGAGGGCTATGCCCTGGTGCCCTCAGCGCGCGAATCCGATGCCCCCTAGCGCAAGTCCGGCGTGCCCCTGCCGTGCTCTGTGGTCATCGCCGGCTAATCTCCGGCCAGCTGACGTGGCTGGCTTAATTAACCACTAACCACCGCACCGTGTCACAGACAGCCGGGCCCCACCGTCTAACTAACCGGCTAACTAAAATAGATTAAGTTTAATCTAATTGCAGTGGCCCCACGCGTCAGTTTTGACCGCGCTGACGTGGCCGTTGACTGGGCCCACACGTCAGCGGCACTAACCAGCCCCAGTCACTGACCAGTGGACCCCACTGGTCAGGTTTGACCAGCAGCAGCGTCTGTTGACCTGCTGACGTCATAGTGACGCAATGCTGACGCAATAAGTATTTTCTGGATTTATTCTTATACAGGAAATTCCAGAAAATATTCAAAACTTCTAAAATTCATAGAAAATCAACCGTAACTCCAAATGAAATAATTTATATATGAAAAATGATCAGAAAAATCCAATCTATCCATCTGTACCATTTTCATGCATGTTAGAACAACTTATGACTACTGTTTAGGACAATTCAATTAAATGGCATGTAATAAATCACATATGGGGTTTGAATTTGAATCTTGGATTCAAACCAACTTCATTTAATCTGGTTGCTAGTTGCATTAGCACAAACCACATCATATTGTCATGTCATGATCATGCATCATATTGTTGCATTGCATTGGTTGTGTTCTTCCTTGTTTGCCGGTGTTTGTCCCCTCTCGATAGACGTGGTTCGACGATGAGTTCAATGACACCGATGAAGAGCTATACTATCTTCAGAAGTGCCAGGCAAGCAAAACCCCCTTGTTCATTCCGATAAAATCCCACTCTCCCGCTCTTGCTCTCTTTTACTGCATTTGGACAACAACGACATATTTGTTACTTGCTGCGGTAGCTGAACCCCTTTATCCTTTGCATGACCTGTCATTGCCACAGTAAATAGATGAAACCCACTAGCATGAGTAGGAGTTGTTTGAGCCCTGATGTGCCTACTCATTCATGCTTGTTTGTCATGCCTGCTACTGCTTAGAGTTGAGTCAGGTCTGATTCATTGGGAATGAATCGGAGGTGTGTAAAACATGTCCTACTGTTGAGAGCTAAGTGTGTGAACATGATTTGGTAAAGGTAGCGGTGAGAGGCCATGTAGGAGTACATGGTGGGTTGTCTCATTGCAGCCATCCTCAGGAACTGAGTTCTGTGTTTGTGATCCATGATCAGTTACTACCACACATTGGGCTCCGGGCGCTCCAAGCCCTCTCGACTTATTAATCAACTTGATCTCTGTCCAGGAGTTGCAACTAGTTTCTGGTGTTTGTAGGTAGTGTTAGTAGTCTACCAAGTGGCACCCGGTACAGGTGGGCTTGGGACAGACTAGGCACAGTGGCCCGGTGTACCAAGTAGCACCCGGATGGTGGGCTTGGGAACCCTGCACACATCATTTGGGGCCGTGAGCGACACCCCAGCCGGATCCCCTTGCGGATGGAACCCAAATAGGCGATAAACCTGGACGAGAGACTTGTATGGTTAGTCAGGTCGTGGCCGACTCCCTCGCCCGGCTTCCGCTTGAAGGTTGCCGAGGTACATGACGTGTACAGGGCGATAAGTGGCGAGAGCGTGTGTGAAGTACACCCCTGCAGGGTTATCACTATCTATTCGAATAGCCGGATTCCTCGGATATGGAAACTTGGACCCCTTGCATAGTTTATAGACAAGTGAAAGTGGATACTCTAAAATACGCAAGATAAGCGTGAGTGCTATGGATGGCGTTCTCGTAGGGAGACGGGAGCGGATCCATAGTGGTGTATTGATATGGTGAATATGTGGACTCGTGTGCGCCACCTCAAAAGAGTTACTTGCAGTCGTAGTTTAGGATAGCCACCGAGTCAAAGCTGGCTTGTTGCAGTTAAACCCCACCATCCCCTTTGTTGATAATGATGCATATGTAGTTAGTTCTGATGTAAGTCTTGCTGGGTACATTTGTACTCACGTTGCTTATTTTATGTTTTTGCAGAGAGACTTCAGTCTCACTAGTAGTTCCACATGGACTTCGACGTTTAGCTTGTTACCTCAGCTACGATCTTGTGCCCTCGGCAGGATTTGGTAGATAGTCAGGCTTCTCAGCCTTTTTCATTTATAGATGTCTGTACTCAGACATGATAGCTTCCGCATGTGCTTTGACTTGTATGCTCTGATTGTTGGGTCATGAGACCCATGATTGTAATATTTCGCTCCTCGGAGCCTATTGAATAAAATACTTGAGTTGTAGAGTCATTTTGTGATGCCATGTTGTATTTGCACATATCGAGCATATTGTGTGTATGTTATTGAAATGCTTGGTATGTGTGGGATCTGACAACCTAGTTGTTTATCCTTGGTAGCCTCTCTTACCGGGAAATGTCTCCTAGTGTTTCCACCGAGCCATGGTAGCTTGCTACTGCTCCGGAACACTTAGGCTGGCCGGCATGTGTCCTTCTTCGTTCCTGTGTCTGTCCCTTCGGGGAAATGTCACGCGATGAATACCGGAGTCCTGTTAGCCCGCTACAGCCCGGTTCACCGGAGTCCTGCTAGCCCAGTGCTACAGCCTGGATTCACTCGCTGATGACCGACACGTTCGATGCTGGGTCATGGATGCCTGTCCCTGTAAGTTAGTGCCACTTTGGGTTCACGACTAGCCATGTCAGCCCGGGTTCTTTGTCATATGGATGCTAGCGACACTATCATATACGTGAGCCAAAAGGCGCAAACGGTCCCGGGCCAGGTAAGGTGGCACCCGTGGGAATACCGTGCGTGAGGCCGCAAAGTGATATGATGTGTTACATGCTAGATCGGTGTGACTTAGGATCGGGGTCCTGACAGCTTTGGTATCAGAGCTTGACTGCCCGTAGGATTACCAAGCCAAACTGGTCGAAGTTGAGTCTAGAAATTCTTTAGTTATATAAGGGAATTGATTGTGGGATGGAACGTAAGGCTCTTTTTACTCCTTATACCTTATGCCCTTCTGATCTGAGTCATCTTATGTTTCCTACGGGGTTAAGGAACTAGGCTTTCTCTTCTTTCTATTAGGATCACGTGTTACTAATCCGTAGACTTATAAGATTGTTGGATTTAAGCCTCAGTCCAGTTCCTACCACTTCTGTATGTTAACTGTTGGTCTCCAAACCTTGATATTGTGCTTCTGAGTGGTTATGCCACCATTTTGTAGGATGTCTCAAATCATTTTGAGCATTTACAGCCGTTATGCTGTCCGAGTCATCCCAGGTTTCTTAATAATCTGAAGCATTTGCAAAATCCCTTCCTCCTGTTCCTGATGTTCCTTTGGGCCAGGTTAATCACACTAATTGCTGAGTTGAGGTACTCTATTGCCTCGACATATATGTTGGAATTATTATTATGACCCTAGGTATCTAGAGTATCACCTAGTAATCTAGCCATGTTTTGTGTTCCCAGTGTGATGATCCTGGCCATCATTTCCGAAAGCATCCCGTGATGCCAGTTAGCTAGTAGGCATTCTACTTCTGGGTTCTTGACCCGAGATTCACTCTACTTACCTCGTGTTGTTAGTGTTTGCTAGTTCCTTTAGGATATTAGTAACCTTTGCATTAGTCCTCGAGGTCCGTGGTATTTCCTTCTTCCAATACCATGAACTATTTATGGCAGAAGTTCCTCGTTGAACCGAAAGATCACAACTAGAGTGCTCTTGATGAGTTCTCCATTCTATATTGTGACTCTGCCAGTTCAACCTTTCTGCATGGGTTATCCGGAAGAAATATGTTGAACTCGTTCGACATGCTAGTCCATGCATCCACAACTCAGAAAATCATATATTCGTTTGGGTTGTCCCTCTTTAGTTGTTTTCTGGCCCTTGTATATCAATTGATATTCAGGAGTAGTTATGCATCCGTGTTCATCGTTGCCACTATCTTGTGGTCCGTAAGCCATTCTATTCCAGAGTGACTAGGAGAAACAAACTCCAGTACCTCATCCATATCTAGGATTGGGTCAAAGCAGTCGTACTCCACAGATCAATTGCTAATCTTGCTTTTGCTCTGTTCTACCTTGAAGTATTACCTTTTTTATGTCAGGATTGTCATGAGAATTGCACCACCTCTTATGAATTCTTGACATAGTGATACCTCTCTCCATCATTATTCATTTCTCGGTCCCCGTGTTGCTGCAACCGGAATGTCGACAAGTGAATCATGGTGTGTGAAATCAACACTCCTAGCAACCTTGTTGCTTGGTAGTTAAAGGACAATAATTTCATTCTTAGCGTGTTGGTTCTTGAATCATCATTCTAAGACTATTCGTGCTACCTAGTCCTTATTTCCTGGTGCACTCTTTGATTGATGAGTTAGGATTTTGTCAAGTCCTCGCTCATTTGATCATATCATCTTGCCCTGAAAAGCAAGATTGTTCTCGAGTTTAGTAACATATTGGTGGTTCGTGATTTTCTGTATATCTTCTCGGAAGTATTACCAGGTTGTCACCTGACCGCTATGTTGAGTTCGTGATCAAGTTGGTTTATTCCGGTAAACCACCCTTTCTCCAAGAATTCGTGTTGGATACCTCTGAGCTAGTTGGTTAAGCTAAACGACAACTTGGAGAGTTGGAAGATAAAAGCTTACCTAACTTAGTTCGTTTCAAAGGGATATCCTGGTGTTGGTGTGTTAGTTGAAGAAAGATGATATCTTCATCGATTGGTCCCTGTGATCAGTTATTGGACCTATTGTCTTATAAAACCTTGATTTAAGTATGGGCTATCGTCAAATCAAATCAGAACCAACGATGTTCGTAATGTTGTCTTACTCGTGGCTGTCCCTCGAGCATACACCATTATATCTTTTGGTCTGACCAATACTATCACCTTGTTCACATGATGGTGGAAGTCCAGTGATATGGAAATTCCGATGAGTTGCTGTTGAGCCTATCAGCAGCATTTTGTCTCCCCCATGATTCATGTTGAACATCAACCTAGTGTTGGAAACTTTGTAAGCAATGCCTTCGTGTTCCGTTCATGAAGCCTATGCTTGGATGGAAGAAGTGACTTCCTCTAATTCATGTGCATTTGGTGCAAGTTGCCGCCGTGGGTTTGAGAAAGGTTTGTTTTGTTTCCTCTGGAATCGTCCCAAGTCAGTCATGCATGTGCAAAGTATACTATGGTTTGGTAGATTAATTACCTCCACTCCATGTGTGTTCCGTAGCACCCCAAGCCACTGACTGATTTGTTCAGGAAAAGGAGTTAAGTGTTAATCCATGGTAATGCACAAGACTCTGATATCCCCGATGATGGTTCCCTACCAGAACTCGGTAGTGTTTTATTGTAAGACTACCATGTGATCATGTTTGTCTGGGATAGCGTGTTCACATGTGTGTAGCAGAACCAGCTCATGTTTTGGAGCTTGCTATCGTAGTTCATTTTCCGAGAATCTCGCAACGTCATCTCATCGATTTGTGTTGCAAACTTTCACTTTTCTTCCTAGACTCGATGAGTCTGGATTATTCTGGCACCAACCAGATCTGAATCTCAGGCAGATATGATGGTTGGAACATTTCCCAAGAACTATAATATTGGTCCCTCGGTAACTGGTAAAGTGGATGTCGTGGCCAGCACCACCCAGCCGAAGGACCTATTATTGTAGTATCTTGATTGAAGAAGTTGGCCACCTTCCCATAAGGACTTCGTAGGATTTACACCCTAGTTGTGCCTTATGATTTTTGTGTTCCCGAAGTCCGATCTTACTTGATGTTCTAGATATCAAACCTTATGAATGGGATACACTAGCACATCAAGGAGAACATTAGAAGCGGAGTGCTAAATGTCTCTCGGTCGATCATCCAGATTTTGTTTCCTTGGCCTCGCTAAGGTGAAATCTAAGAAGGTGTTATCTTCCTTGCATCTGCATCTTCCACTGGTATTCATCACGGTAGTAAGTTGTGTTGCCAGGATCCTTGACACGGATATTGGTAAAACCTTGATAAATATGGAAATGCTCAAGTTCTTAAGAGCACGCACAAGCAAAATCATCCCTTGTCTGTTTTCAACAAGGTAATCCACATCATCCATTCTAATCCGGGTATGCCATTCTACCAAACCCCTCCAAACGATCGCTCGAGAATTGCCTTAGGCTGGTATAAAGAGTTTCAATGATCTTTGAATCAAAGGTAATTCTTTTTGCCACTTAAGGGGATATTTCTATGAGTCACCATCCCTAAGGTGCCCCATTATGGTATCATGGCAATTCAACTCCTCGCTACGTTGACAACCGATCACCACATTCTTAAGTCTGGAATTGTTGTCTATTTAGCGAGCCCTCGTCATCTGTCTCACTCCATTTCTTCAGATGTATGCTTCGTGTCTCAGCTCAAGAGATGTTGCTATGACTCACTTTGTGAGCTGATCCTAAGTTGATTGATCTTCGAGAAGATCGATTCTTCCGGAGTTGTCCTTTTCCTCTTGCTGTCATGCTAGTTGGAGTTCTCAGAGCAAGACGACGAGACAAAGATGGTGATCGAATCGACGCTTTTATGAAGTGCACCCTGGATCGTGAAGATTATACTAGTTTGCGTTTCCCCTTCATCTTACCCTACGCTTGAATCTCGAGACTAGATTCTTGTTTAGTGGGGGTGAGTTGTCACATCCCTAGTTCTGGCCTGACCTATGCTTGCTTCCATGTGTGCATCATGTTTAAATTCAAATGAAATTTGAATTGAGGAATTTTCAAAAGCCTCAGGAAACCTCTAAAAATAACCAACATTTAAATCTTCTCAAATGAGTCCAAGAAAATGTTCCTGTTATTCCATAGAAGTATTGGTAAGAGGTAAAATTCAAACCAATATTTTTGGAGTCACAGAGATATTTATTTTGGCCATTTGAATTAATCCAATAACTATTTGCTTTGGATTTATATTTAATATATATTAAATATGACTCCAATAATTTTGGAAGTTTGTGAGTGGCTTTGTATATATTTTAGTAAGCCACATAAAAACCTACAGAATTTATTAAAATTTAGTTGCTAAACTAAATCAAAACAGAGGAAGAAAAAAATAGAAAACAATAAGTAAAAGGAAAGAGCAGAAGAACTACCTGGCGCTCACCTCTCAGCCCACCTGGCCCAACTCCAGCTGGCGGCCCAGCCCGCCACCGCTACCCCCCCTGTCGCCTTCCTCCTCTGCCAGGAGGACGCGCGTGCGGCCGACACGCGCACGCACGCGCCCCGGCCACCTCCTCCCTCCTAGCCTGCCTGGCTCTCCCTCGTCGCGTCTAGGCGACGCCAGCGTGACCCCCTGGACCCCCTCGCTCTCTCCCTCTCCCTCGTTTCTCTCCTCTGCTTCCTCTCTCTCACTCGCCCGAACGCAGCCGTCGCCGCCGACGAGCTCCCTCGCGGCCACCAGCCATCCCGAATCCTCTCCGACACGCCCTCGAGCTCCGCCGGTCCTCCCTCGTCCTCCTCGTCGTCTCACGCGACCAGAAGAGCCCCGGAACGCCGCCCCGACGTTTTCCCCCTCCTCGGCCGCCAGAGATCTGCCTCGCCGTCCCGCTCGCTCCGACGCTTCGCCGACCCCGTCGTCTGCACCAGCCAACTCCCCGTGAGCTCCTCTTCCTTCTCCCCCTCTCCGTTCTCTCGTTCGCACGCCGTAGTTGCCGCCTTGCCAACGACCGAAACCCGCCGCCGCCCGCGCTCGTTGCCGGCGAAGCCTCGGTGACCTTTTGGTCCCGTGCGTGCGCCCGTTGCGCTCACAATGTTCCGTAGAGCAGAACTAGCGTGACAGCCGGCTCGTTTGCAAGCCGCAGCGCCAACCCCGCACCCACCCGTAGCTCCGGCCGCCGCCACGAGCTCGACTCCGGCGAGCATGATCCACCCCAGCCCCTCCCTTTTGGCTCTCTGGATGCGCAAGAGCGAGGGCTATGCCCTGGTGCCCTCAGCGCGCGAATCCGATGCCCCTAGCGCAAGTCCGGCGTGCCCCCGCCGTGCTCTGTGGTCATTGCCGGCTAATCTCCGGCCAGCTGACGTGGCTGGCTTAATTAACCACTAACCACCGCACCGTGTCACAGACAGCCGGGCCCCACCATCTAACTAACCGGCTAACTAAAATAGATTAAGTTTAATCTAATTGCAGTGGCCCCACTCGTCAGTTTTGATCGCGCTGACGTGGCCGTTGACTGGGCCCACACGTCAGCGGCACTAACCAGCCCCAGTCACTGACCAGTGGACCCCACTGGTCAGGTTTGACCAGCAGCAGCGTCTGTTGACCTGCTGACGTCATAGTGACGCAATGCTGACGCAATAAGTATTTTCTGGATTAATTTTTATACAGGAAATTCCAGAAAATATTCAAAACTTCTAAAATTCATAGAAAATCAACCGTAACTCCAAATGAAATAATTTATATATGAAAAATGATCAGAAAAATCCAATCTATCCATCTGTACCATTTTCATGCATGTTAGGAAAACTTATGACTACTGTTTAGGACAATTCAATTAAATGGCATGTAATAAATCATATATGGGGTTTGAATTTGAATCTTGGATTCAAACCAACTTCATTTAATCTGGTTGCTAGTTGCATTAGCAAAAACCACAGCATATTTTCATGTCATGATCATGCATCATATTGTTGCATTGTATTGATTGTGTTCTTCCTTGTTTGCCAGTGTTTGTCCCCTCTCGATAGACGTGGTTCGACGATGAGTTCGATGACACCGATGAAGAGCTATACTATCTTCAGAAGTGCCAGGAAAGCAAAACCCCCTTGTTCATTCCGATAAAATCCCACTCTCCCGCTCCTGCTCTCTTTTACTGCATTAGGACAACAACGACATATTTGTTACTTGCTGCGGTAGCTGAACCCCTTTATCCTTTGCATGACCTGTCATTGCCACAGTAAATAGATGAAACCCACTAGCATGAGTAGGAGTTGTTTGAGCCCTGATGTGCCTACTCATTCATGCTTGTTTGTCATGCCTGCTACTGCTTAGAATTGAGTCAGGTCTGATTCATTGGGAATGAATCAGAGGTGTGTAAAACATGTCCTACTGTTGAGAGCTAAGTGTGTGAACACGATTTGGTAAAGGTAGCGGTGAGAGGCCATGTAGGAGTACATGGTGGGTTGTCGTATTGCAGCCGTCCTCAGGAACTGAGTTCTGTGTTTGTGATCCATGATCAGTTACTACCACACATTGGGCTCCGGGCGCTCCAAGCCCTCTCGACTTATTAATCAACTTGATCTCTGTCCAGGAGTTGCAACTAGTTTCTGGTGTTTGTAGGTAGTGTTAGTAGTCTACCAAGTGGCACCCGGTACAGGTGGGCTTGGGACAGACTAGGCACAGTGGCCCGGTGTACCAAGTAGCACCCGGATGGTGGGCTTGGGAACCCTGCACACATCGTTTGGGGCCGTGAGCGACACCCCGGCCGGATCTCCTTGCGGATGGAACCCGAATAGGCGATAAACCTGGACGAGAGACTTGTATGGTTAGTCAGGTCGTGGCCGACTCCCTCGCCCGGCTTCCGCTTGAAGGTTGCCGAGGTACATGACGTGTACAGGGCGATAAGTGGCGAGAGCGTGTGTGAAGAAGTACACCCCTGCAGGGTTATCACTATCTATTCGAATAGCCGGATTCCTCGGATATGGAAACTTGGACCCCTTGCATAGTTCATAGACAAGTGAAAGTGGATACTCTAAAATACGCAAGATAAGCGTGAGTGCTATGGATGGCGTTCTCGTAGGGAGACGGGAGCGGATCCATAGTGGTGTATTGATATGGTGAATATGTGGACTCGTGTGCGCCACCTCAAAAGAGTTACTTGCAGTCGTAGTTTAGGATAGCCACCGAGTCAAAGCTGGCTTGCTGCAGTTAAACCCCACCATCCCCTTTGTTGATAATGATGCATATGTAGTTAGTTCTGATGTAAGTCTTGCTGGGTACATTTGTACTCACGTTGCTTATTTTATGTTTTTGCAGAGAGACTTCAGTCTCACTAGTAGTTCCACATGGACTTCGACGTTTAGCTTGTTACCTCAGCTACGATCTTGTGCCCTCGGCAGGATCTGGTAGATAGTCAGGCTTCTCAGCCTTTTTCATTTATAGATGTCTGTACTCAGACATGATAGCTTCTGCATGTGCTTTGACTTGTATGCTCTGATTGTTGGGTCATGAGACCCATGATTGTAATATCTCGCTCCTCGGAGCCTATTGAATAAAATACTTGAGTTGTAGAGTCATTTTGTGATGCCATGTTGTATTTGCACATATCGAGCATATTGTGTGTATGTTATTGAAATGCTTGGTATGTGTGGGATCTGACAACCTAGTTGTTTATCCTTGGTAGCCTCTCTTACCGGGAAATGTCTCCTAGTGTTTCCACCGAGCCATGGTAGCTTGCTACTGCTTCGGAACACTTAGGCTGGCCGGCATGTGTCCTTCTTCGTTCCTGTGTCTGTCCCTTTGGGGAAATGTCACGCGATGAATACCGGAGTCCTGTTAGCATGCTACAGCCCGGTTCACCAGAGTCCTGCTAGCCCAGTGCTACAGCCTGGATTCACTCGCTGATGACCGACACGTTCGATGCTGGGTCATGGATGCCTGTCCCTGTAAGTTAGTGCCACTTTGGGTTCACGACTAGCCATGTCAGCCCGGGTTCTTTGTCATATGGATGCTAGCGACACTATCATATACGTGAGCCAAAAGGCGCAAACGGTCCCGGGCCAGGTAAGGTGGCACCCGTGGGAATACCGCGCGTGAGGCCGCAAAGCGATATGATGTGTTACATGCTAGATCGGTGTGACTTAGGATCGGGGTCCTGACAAGCTATGCAGATTCAAAACGCAAGGAGACAGTTTACGAAGTCGGAGACCGAGTTTATCTTCGAGTATCACCACTTCGAGGAGTTAAGCGATTTGGAGTTAAGTGAAAGTTAGCACCACGTTTTGTAGGTCCATACAAAGTTTTGGAGAGTATGGGAGAAGTAGCCTACAAGTTGGAGTTGCCCGAAGGATTGTCAGGAGTTCACGATGTGTTCCACGTTTCCCAGTTAAAGAAGTGCCACGCAGAGATGGCTGAAATACCGCTGAGAGATATAGTGCCGCTGGAAGTGATTCAGTTGGACAGTGATTAGACCTATGAGGAGAAACCAGTTAAGATTCTAGAGTATGCCAGTCGAGTCACCCGCATCAAGGTTATCAAGTTTTGCAAGGTTCAGTGGAGCTACTACACGGAGGATGAAGCCACCTGGGAACGAGAGGAAGATTTGCTGAAGGACCACCCTCACCTATTTTCTAGCCAACCCAAATCTCGAGGGCGAGATTCATCTTAAGGGGGGTAGGTTTGTAACATCCCAAATTTCCAATCTGGAATGTTATACACTAGATCATCATTGCATATCATATTCTATTGCATTTTGGTTGATCCTAGAAAATTCTACGCAACTCAAGGACCGTCGGAGAGAGTTGGGGATTTAGTTATTTTCATATTTGAGTTTTTCTCAAATTTAGAAAATAGGATAATTTGATTTTATTTATTTTATCTTCAATTATTTCTATTACAAAAATATGAGAGAGGGAATAAAATGACTTTCCCAAAATAAAGAAATATTGAGGATTTAATAAAAAAATCAAATAAGATTTTATTTTGGTTTTATTTGCTATTTTATTTGAATTTAGGAAAAATGTGTGTTTTTCAAAATTGCATTTAGGCCCCAAATAAATGTTCATCCTGTGCGGCTTGATTTTAGAAGCCGGGGAAAATTTATGTCGGGATTTTTGGAGTCCGTTTAGTATTCCTTTTGGTTTTTTTCTGAGCGTAATTATTGAAAAAAAAAGTCCGAACCGACTCTGGGTCGTAACCGGCCAGGACTCCGCCTGGTCGGGCCTTTAAATAGTGTCGCCGAGGCCCGAGCCAGCCCAAAGCGGCCCCGCCCCCAAACCCTAACCCTAGCGCCGCCCGCCGCCGCCGCCAGCGCCGCTCGCGCCGCCGCCTTGCCGCGCCGCCGCCTTGCCGCGCCGCCGCACCGCCCCGCCGCCGCGCCGCCTCGCCGGACCGCCGGATCCGTCGCCGCCGGAGATAGTTTTTCTCGCCGCCGGTTTTTCTCGAAAAACCGATCGGTTTTCTGTCGGTTTGTTCGGTTTTTTAGTTTCGTTTTTTTAATGGATCGGTTTTTCCGGTTTATTTAATTAGTGAGCGTTCGCCCGTTTGTTCGTTTTAGCGAACACGTTCATCATTTAGGCCCAGTTAATGAACGTTCGTTCGTTAATCTGTTCGTCGTTTTTCTTTTTCTCGGATTAAATCCACGAATTTTCTGATCACGATTCCTGATCCGATTTTCGTTTTAGTCTAACTTTTTGCTCGTTTATCGGAATCAGGCGATTCAAGCGCCTGGAGTTTCGTCTCGAATACCTCTTTCCGTTTAATGAACTCAAACAAGTTTTTGCCACTGTAAAAAATTGCCCTAGATTCAAAATAGTAAACGAAGTTTGTTTCTTTTATCGTTTGTTTTTCGTTGCTTCGTTCGATTTGATTCTTTTTGCCAACCGGAGTTCTTAAGTTGAACTTTCTGGTTTGATCTCTTATTCGAGTTGTACCTATGCATTAGTTGAGTACTTATTGTATGCTTGTTTGTTTGCGATAGAGTACCCGGAGTGCGCAGCTTGCTACTTTGAATCGTTAGGTTTTGCGGATCATCAGCAAGGCAAGTAACACTTTGATCATACTTCCAACTACCCAGTTTTTATTGCATTAGATCAATCCTCACACATTGCATGATTAGGATCTAATTAAATTGTGGATTTGGGAAGTAGATGAGGTAGTACCTATTACC
Source organism: Triticum aestivum (assembly GCF_018294505.1). NCBI lineage: Eukaryota > Viridiplantae > Streptophyta > Magnoliopsida > Poales > Poaceae > Triticum > Triticum aestivum. Next base: position 119,721,021 of record NC_057800.1, on the reverse strand, counting down.
TGTTTTATTATCAAACCGTTGGGAGTTACTTCTACGTTTGCTTATTATGCCATGCTATGCTAGTAGACGTGGATTGGGTGAGTATATCCATGACAGATGTGAGATTGTTAAATTAATGGTTTATCTAAGGTGGCAACTTAAATACACATCTGGGTGGATTGAAGCACCTGGGTATTCCAGCGACTGCCTGTTTTCTTTTGGACCGCCACCCAGGCTCAAAGGGATCATGAGATTATTCATGCTAGAAACTTCCGTGTGCAGCAACAAGCTACTATGGGTTCTAGCATAGTTGACTAAGTTGTGTGAACTCTTACAGTGGTAGACTAGAAGATGTAGGGGAAAGTAGGTGTAACGGTCTACCCGATCGTAAGGTGCTAGCGCTTCCGAAAGACTATGTCTCGGTCATCCGTTTCTCAAACACCATGTAGTGCGAGAAATCAAACGGAGGCGATCGAGTCTTGTGGGGAAAAGTGCGCAAACCTCTGCAGAGTATATAAACTAATCATGATTAGCCGTGTCCCCGGCTATGGACATCTTGAGTATCTAGTACCTGGATTTTCATGTGAATCTCATCATGTTACTCTAATTAATTTTGTTGGGTTTTGTTTAATGATGATTCTTAATTGGGATGGAGAATGCTGTCAACCATTCTTAATGTTTAACAACTACCATGATAGTTAGATAAAATTTTATTCCTTTGCAGTAGGGAAAATTGGCTTTACGCAAAACTGTAACCATAGAGCTTTCCACTAGCCAAATATGCATATAGTATAGCCTATTTCATTCCATTTCTCTCTATGTGTTACATTGCCAGCATATTCCATGTGCTGACCCGTTTCGGGCTGTAACGTTAATGTTGCAAACTTTTCAGACGACGATTAAGGTGCTTTTAGGTCGTGGTTCTATTCTCAGTGATGTCGTTGGAGTTGATGGACTCACTTATCTTCCAAGCCTTCCGCTGTTACCGCTATTAGATGGCCTTAAGCCATATTTATTGTAATAAGTTCTCTTGTGAGACACTCGATGTAATAGGTGTGTGATTGCTACTCTGTTATAAATCCTTCAAGTACTGTGTGGTGTTAGCATTACTGATCTAGGGATGACACCTGAGCACAGAGATTGGACCGCTTGAGGTATGGTTGCTACAAGACAAAAGGGAGAAAGTCTCACATCAATGAGGCTAATCAATGGGCTATGGAGATGCCCATCGATTGATGTTAATGCAAGGAGTAGGGATTGCCATGCAACAGATGCACTAGAGCTATAAATGTATGAAAGCTCAACAAAAGAAACTAAGTGGGTGTGCATTCAACTTGCTTGCTCACGAAGACCTAGGGCACTTGAGGAGGCCCATTGTTGGAATATACAAGCCAAGTTCTATAATGAAAATTTCCCACTAGTTTATGAAAGTGACAAAACAAGAGACTCTCTATCATGAAGATCATGATGCTACTTTGAAGCACAAGTGTGGAAAAGGATAGTAGCATTGTCCCTTCTCTCTTTTTCTGTCATTTTCATATTTTTTTTCATTTTTTGAGGGCCTTCTCTTTTTATGGCCTTTCTCTTCTTTTTGGGCCTTTCTCTTTTTTATGACCTTTTCTCTTTTTTTATTCCTCCCTTGGGACAATGCTCTAGAAAATAATGATCATCACACTTCTATTTATTTACAACTCAATGATTACAACTCAATACTAGAACAAAAGATGACTCTATATGAATGCCTCCGGCGGTGTACCGGGATATGCAATGAATCAAGAGTGACATGTATGAAAGAATTATGAACGGTGGCTTTGCCACAAATACAATGTCAACTACATGATCATGCAAAGAAATATGACAACGATGAATGTGTCATGATAAACAGAATGGTGGAAAGTTGCATGGCAATATATCTCGGAATGGCTATGGAAATGCCATAATAGGTAGGTATGGTGGCTGTTTTGAGGAATATATAAGGAGGTTTATGTGTGAAAGAGCGTATCATATCATGGGGTTTGGATGCACCGGCGAAGTTTGCACCAACTCTCAATGTGAGAAAGGGCAATGCACGGTACCGAAGAGGCTAGCAAGGATGGAAGGGTGAGGGTGCGTACAATCCATGGACTCAACATTAGTCATAAAGAACTCACATACTTATTGTAAAAATCTACAAGTCATCAAAAATCTCGGCACTACGCACATGCTACTAGGGGGATAGATTGGTAGGAAAAGACCATCGGTCGTCCCCGACCGCCACTCATAAGGAAGACAATCAAATAACACCTCATGTTTCAAATTTGTTACATAACGTTTACCATACGTGCATGCTACGGCACTTGCAAACTTGAACACAAGTATTTCTCAATTTCACAACTACTCAACTATCAAGACTTTGATATTATTACCTCCATGTCTCAAGACAATCATCAAGCATAAAACTTCTCTTAGTATTCAACACGCTCATAAGAAAATTTTACTAATCTTGAATACCTAGCACATTAGGATTTTAAGCAAATTACCATGCTATTTAAGACTCTCAAAATAATATAAGTGAAGCATGAGAGTTCATCTATTTCTACAAAATAAACCACCACCATGCTCTAAAAGGATATAAGTGAAGCACTAGAGCAAATGACAAATTACTCTGAAAGATATAAGTGAAGATCAATGAGTAGTTATTCTTTCCAATCAAGCCGTTGGGCTATTCCTATAGGTGTCACAAACAGCCCTAGAGTTCGTAATAGAAAAACACCTTAAGACACAAATCAACCAAAACCCTAATGTCACCTAGATACTCCAATGTCACCTCAAGTATCCGTGGGTATGATTATACGAAATGCATCACACAATCTCAGATTCATCTATTCAACCCACACAAAGGACCATAAAATGATATAAAAGTGTATAATAAAGCCCATAAACATCCAAAATAGAAGATAATATTGCATGGAGCAATCAAAAATTATAGATACGTTGGAGACGTATCAATGATGCAGCACAACGACGGTATGTATTTCCCTCAGTGAAGAAACCAAGGTTATCGAACTAGTAGGAGAACCAAGCAACACAAGATAAACAACACCTACACACAAATAACAACACCTCGCAACCCGACGTGTTAAAGGGGTTGTCAATCCCTTTCGGGTAACGATGCCAGAAAATTGTAGTAGATTGAAATAATAGATCGCAAATAAAACAAAGTGCAGCAAAGTATTTTTATATTTTTGGTTTAATAGATTTGAAGAAAAATGTGAAGGAAAAGTAGATCGCAAGCAAATATATGAGGAAGAAGACTCGGGGCCATAGGTTTCACTAGTGGCTTCTCTCAAGAAAGATAGCAAACGTTGGGTAAACAAATTACAATTGGGCAATTGATAGAATCTCAAATAATTATGACGATATCCAGGCAATGATCATTACATAGGCATCACGACCAAGATTAGTAGACCGACTCCTGCCTGCATCTACTACTATTACTCCACACATCGACCGCTATCCAGTATGCATCTAGTGTATTAAGTTCATGGAAAAATGGATTAATAAAATAAGAACGATGACATGATGTAGAAAAGATCCGTTTATGTATTGCGTAGATATAGATCCCATCTTTTTATCCTTAGTAGCAATGATACATACGTGTCGGTTCCATTTCTGTCACTAGGATCAAGCACCGTAAGATCGAACCCACTACGGGGAACCTCTTCCCATTTTAAGATAAATAGATCAAGTTGGCCAAACAAAACCCAAATATCGAAGAAGAAATACGAGGCTATAAGATATCATGCATATAAGAGATCAAAGAAACTCAAATAACTTTCATGGATATAAAAGATATGACTGATCATAAACTCAAAGTTCATCAGATCCCAACAAACACACCGCAAAAAGAGTTAAATCATATGGATCTCCAAGAGACCATTGTTTGAGAACCAAGAGAGAGAGATGAATCCATCTAGCTACTAACTACGGACCCGAAGGTCTACAAAGAACTACTCACGCATCATCGGAGAGGCACCAATGGAGGTGGCGAACCCCATCCGAGATGGTGTCTAGATTGGATCTGGTGGTTCTGGACTCTGCGGCGGCTGGATGAATATTTCGTCGACTCCCCGAGGGTTTTGGGGATATTTGGGTATTTATAGAGCAAACAGGCGGTCCGGGGCACCCGAGGTGGGCACAACTCACCAGGGCGCGCGTGGGCCTACTAGCGCGCCCTAGTGGGTTGTCCCCTCATCGGGACTCCCCCAGGTGCTAGCAGGGCCCAACTAGTTCCTTCTGGTCCAGAAAAATCTCTGTAAGTTTCGTGGCATTTGGACTCCGTTCGATATTGATTTTCTGCGATGTAAGAAACACGGAAAAAACAGGAACTGTCACTTGGCACTATGTAAATAGGTTAGTACCAAAAAATGATATAAAATGACTATAAAATGATTATAAAACATCCAAGATTGATAATATAACAACATGGAACAATAACAAAATATAGATATATTGGAGACATATCACAGAGCACTCCACTACTCTATTTTTCTGGCCGGCGAGGGGAGAGCTTCGTGGTGCTCTAGCTCACCTCTTATGCACATGAGGTGTTCGATGAAATGCCCGAGCCATACTTAAGCTTTCTCCTCTCGAAACTCCTTGTGCAAGCTCCATTTTCCTCGAGATTTGTCTAGGTTTGGTGATCTGTCCTGTCCCGTCCCGTCTCCGTCCTCACCGCCGTCGATCGCCCGCGCCGCTCTCGTCGCCGGCACCACTATGGTGAGCCTCTTGATCTTATCTTCTTTCTAAAAGAAAAATGTTCTTACTTGTATGATTTAGATAGATACTTGTGTAATTTTCTTACTTTTATTTTTGTTTGTTATTATATAGTGCGATAGTTTTGGTATTCGCGTCCGCCAACCCTCGTCATGTCTATGATTCGGATCTGGTATATATTATCTTTTATAACTATTTGGTTCATTTATTGTTTATGACAATTATGCGAACCAATGTGACATTGATTTGTTTATCTAGGAGGTATGTGAACTGGAAATTCCAACCAACCCTACTGTCGAGAGATTAAATTTAGTTGCAGAAGAAAACAATTACTTCAAGGAAAAAATTAAAAAAATTGAGGAGGACAAGATGATATTGGAGTTGCATGTTGCGGATATCGTCGATGATCACAAGATCAAGATGGAGGCAATGCGCTTGAAGATTAGAAAGATTAGAAAATATGCTACACTACAAGAAACCTGTTAATCCATGACGGATTTCGGGTGACGTTCTAAAAATCCGTCACAGTCGATGACGGCTTTCTTTAATCCGTCACGGAAATCATCATCGATCACCAAGATGCGAATGTATCCAGAACTCTTTAAAGCCCATATGGCCTTTGTTTTTCCGCTAGAGACAATATATTATAAATTTTAGTAAAAGGAAATTCAACCATGACTAACTAAAGGAGCATTTGGATGTTTACCTTTGGTAATACACGTACAGTGGACGTTTTAGTCAAAAAAAATGTGCGCCTTGGATCGGACCGTGCAAATCGGACCTACTTGAATACTCCAATACCAATTGGCCAATAAATCATGGTGTGACAGACTGCAGACACAAAACTTTGCAATCGTGCACAACAACTATATATAGAATATGTGACTCCAAAAATTAATTCGTGTTTACTCAATAAAATATGATTATAATTTTTAGTTTCACCTATATGGAAATCAGCAAAATATATGTTTAACCTCTTGTCTATACTGTCATGGTGGACGAGGAGAAACTCATGGAACGAGTTATAGTTGGAGGGCTTGTTAAACGATGTCCAAACCGTCACGCCTTGCTGTTGTTCTTTTTTTCAAGGAAACAGACTGCTCCTACCGACGTGGCGATCCAATGTGAGGAACAACTCGCGCTGTGATTGGTTGAGCAAACCATCCCACGGATCGCAGATCTAAACAGTCCGCTGCCGTGAGATCTGACGACAAGCAAGCCTTCCCCTCTTTCTCGTATGTTCTTCAGCCCACCCACGATCCGCTGCCTCATCTTCTATAGCGAAATCCTCTTCGATTCCCCTGATCCAAATCTCCGCTGCTGCACCAGCGCGTCCCCCAGCTGCACCACCCCACATCCTTCCTCTCATGCCGCCAGCCTGCCGTACCCATCTCCTCCCATCCTCCTATTCCGACGCCTATCCGCCGTCCCCACCTACCCATCAACCGGCAGCGCCCCCTACACTCCCACCGCGCCGCCACAGTCTCCTCTTCTCCGTCCAGATCATGCCGAGATCCATGAGTCCACGGCAACCATGGGCGGATCACGCGCGGCCACAGCCGTCCTACCTTCCTACACCCTTACTGCAACCACCAGCATCCCCTTTCCTCACCTCTAGCCCCCTGCCCCTTTCTCTCCCCACCGAACAGATCCAGCCCCTAAGGTCTCATTGACGCAGGTCGTCGCCATGTCGCTACAGGGAGCGGGCTACCCTGTCGTTGGAGTGCTGAACCACGGGGGTTGCATAGATCCGCTACCGGGCCATATCGCTAGGGGATGCGCTGTGCTGGGGCGCTACCTCTTCGGGGCCCGCATCCGTCGCCTACACTGTGCTCACCATCGGCTTCTCCGTTGACCGCGACGGGAATTGAGCCGCTCATCCCACTAGGTCCCCTTTCCTCTCTACTTTGGATTTTTCGAGGTTGTCTTAAGTTTTGTCGATGCGCAGGCAATGTCGAGCATGAATCAAGGCAAGATATTGGTGGATAAGGTTCTCTCTCCGATGACGCCAGCGGGGATGGCCGGATCTGCATCCAGAAAAGCACGAGAATGACCCCCGATGGCGGTGGCTGCAGAATTAACGAAGGGTGTTTGTAGTTTTAGTTTCTTTTGTTTTTCTAGTATTTTTTTATGTAATTTGTTTTTCTAGTATTTGGCCGATGTGTTCTTCGGAAATATGCATAATTTCAAGTTTTTTGTGTAACTATTTTCTGTTATGTTTATATATATTTTTCCTTTTATGTAATGGCATGAGCATACATTTTCTAAAAAAATTATAGTGTCTCTGGATTAGAATTTCTATAGAACAAGAGAAATAAGATGGGCTATCATTGAGATTGAAAACCACTGGACCAATTCTAAAATTTAATGGGCCAAAATTCCAATTGGGCTGATTACGACATGTGTGTTAGTCTTGCATGGAGCTAAAATTTAGCGAGCTAGATTCTTGTTGGGCCGATTATGACATGGGCCGCCACGTCGGATCCATATCAGATGTTGATGTGGCACACAAGTTAATGCCGTTGTGAGCATGGTTAGTTAAGTGCCACTCATGGCGGTCAAGAACCGTCATGGTCCATGACGGTTTTGGATGATCCGTCAAGAAGCGTGCAGCGGTCAAATTATGACGCGATATACATGACGGATTTTAAATCCGTCACACATACCCTTTCATGACAGTTTTGCATAGGTTGATGTTGGATCCAATCCGTCATGCATTAATAGAATTCTTGTAGTGCTATTCATATCGAGGCTTGGTATCATTATGCCATTGGATCAATTGTTACCTTGGTTGGGATTATGATCGCATTTGTTGTTGCATTGAAATGTTTTAGATAGTTTCAATGTATGGTTTAATTAGATGCTCTGGAGAGCTATATGTTGTTAAATGAGAACTATGTATGTACTTTGGTTTTAATGTGATGATGAACTTCTATTAATTTAGTCACTTATTGATAGGTCTCCAATGTATCTATAATTTCCAAAGTATTCATGCTGTTATATTATCATTCTTGGATGTTTTACAATCATTTTATAGCAACTTTATATCATTTTTGGGACTAACCTATTGACCTAGTGCCCAGTGCCAGTTGCTGTTTTTTGCTTGTTTTTTACATTACAGGAAATCAATGTCAAACGGAGTCCAAACACCGCAAAACTTTTTGGAGATTTTTTATGGACCAGAACACCTAGGAAGGGCCAGAGAAGCACCCAAGGGGTGCCCCGATGGGGGTACAACCCACCAGGGCGCGCCTGGGGGCCCAGGTGCGCCCAGGTGGGTTGTGCCCACCTCGGTGGCCTCCCGCACCCCCTCTTTACCCTATAAATTCCCAAAAATTTCAGAAACCCTCGAGTTTAACCTAGATCTGAAGTTCCGCCGCCGCAAGTCTCTGTAGCCACCGAAAACCAATCTAGACCCCGTTCCGACACTCCGCCGGAGGGGGAAATCATCACAATGGCCATCTTCATCATCCCGGCGGCCGCCACGACGAGGTGGGAGTAGTCCACCCTCAGGGCTGAGGGTTTGTACTAGTAGCTATGTGTTTAATCTCTTTCTCTCTATATCTCTCTCTATCTCTCTCTTGTGTTCTTGAGATCTCATGATCCTGATGTATCGTCGGGCTTTGTTAATATAGTCGGATCATATGGTGTTTTCCCCTCTCTATCTTGTTGTGATGAATTGAGTTTTTCCCTTTGAAATTTCTTTGTTATTGGATTGAATACTTTTATGGATTTGAGAGCACTTGATATATGTCTTTCATATGAATACTCGTGGTGATAATGGGGGTATCATATTGATTCACTTGATATGCGTTTTGCATTCAACTTGCGGATTCCCGCAGTGACATTTGGGTAATCTATGCATAGGGGTTGATGCATATTCTCGTCTTTTGTTTCTCCGGTAGAAATCTTGGGGCACTCTTTGAGGTTCTTTGTGTTGGATTTAGTATCACGAATCTGAAATTATTTGGTGTTGTTTTAGTATGAACTCTTGGATAGATCGATCGGAAAGAATAACTTCAAGGTGGTTTCGTACCCTACAAACGATTTCTTCGTATGTTTTCCGCTAGGTAGGAACTTTGGAGTGATTCTTCGTCGCACCTTGAGGGGTGGTTATACGATCCAATTATATTAGCATTGTTGAGAGATTGCACTAGTGAAAGTACGAACCCTAGGCCTCATTTTCAAGCATTGCAATACTGTTTTTGTGCCCGTTTACTATTTTCTACCTTACTGTTTTTATTTAATCAGAATATAAAAATATATTTCTACCATCCATATTACACTTTTATCACCATCTCTTCGCCGAACTATTGCGCCTATAAATTTTGCCATTGTATTGGGTGTGTTGGGGACACAAGAGATTTCTTGTATTTGGTTGCAGGGTCGTTTGAGAGAGACCATCTTCATCCTACACCTCTCATGGATTGATAAACCATAGGTCATCCACTTGAGGGAAAATTGCTACTGGCCTACAAAACTCTGCGGTTGGAGGCCCAACACGTGTCTACAAGAATAAAGTTGTGTAGTAGACATCAAGCTCTTTTTTGGCGCCGTAGTCGGGGAAGTTAGGTAAGCGGCACTCACATCCCATCAACGAAGCTCTTTTCTAGCGCTGTTGCCGGGGAGGTGAGTGCTTGAAGGTGTATCTTTAGATATTGTAATTGAATCTTTTAGTTTCTTGTTTTATCACTAGTTTGGTTTATAAAACAAAACTACATAAAAAATGGAATTGAGGTTGCATCATATTATTGATCATCTTTATAATATCTTTCTTGAAAATGATGGTTCGGAAAATTGTGCTCAATTGTTAGAAGAAGTCATGCTCAATTATAAACTCCTAGCTAATTAAGCATGGCATGGGCAACTATAATCTCTAATTGTCATTGCAAACATGTTTCATTCATAATAGGCTGAATTAGGAATGATGAACTAATCATATTTACAAAAACAAGATAGATCAAGTTCATGCCAGCTTCTCTCATCTCAATCAGTCCATCATATATCGTTATTATTGCCTTTCACTTGCACGACTAAACGGTGTGGATAATAATAATAGTGCACGTGCATTGGACTAAGCTGGAATCTGCAAGCATTTAGTAGAAGGGAGAAGACAAGGTAACATGGGCTCTTAGTTAGATCAACAATAATGCATATGAGAGCCACTCAACATTTTCATCATGGTCTTCTCCTCTCGACCCCCAAAGAACAAGGAAAGAAATAAAATATTTACACGGGAAAGCTCCCAACAAGCAAAAGAAGAACGAGAAGTCTTTTTGGGTTTTCTTTTAATTACTACTACTGCAGGCATGGAAAGTAAACTAGCTACAACTAATATTTTTTGGTTTTTCTTAAGGTTTTTCAAACACACAAGAAGAAGGCTTAGCAAAGAAAATAAAATAGCATGGGTGGTACAAAGAAAAAGTATGATCACAGACAACTAGAATGAGCGTGTGAACATGAATGTAATGGCGGCGAGAAATACTTACTCCCACAAGCTTAGGCTTTTGGCCTAAGTTAGTCTATGGACACTGCTAGCCTGGTGGATATCCAAAGTTGTAGTTGGGGTCGTACTAAGATGCAGTAGCTACTGCCTGAAGAGCTGCAGCTTGGACGCGAGCTGCCTCCGTCCTCCTCTCGTACTCGTTCGCCTCCTCCCTGGTTATAACATATCTCCTTTTTGCCTGAAAGTTAAAGAAAGCAGGAGCAGGGAGGGCAACATGGATAGTGCGCTGTCTGTCAAAGATTAGTCGATAATGGAGGAACTGTTTGTTCCTCTCAAGAAACTGATGGCGAACCGTAGCATTATAATCTAGGTAAGTAGGGGGTAGCTCTATATTATTTCGATGTATAGGCATATTAAGATAATTAGCTACACGAGTTGCATAACTTCCACCAAAAAAATCTCCACTTCTACTGTTAAGATGCAACCTTCGTATAACAATGTCCCCTAAGTTATATTGGTTATCTCCTAATACCGCACTTTTGAGGACACAAACATCTAGAGCGCACATGTGACAAACCTCATCTTGACCATTAATAAAGAGAGCAAAATAATGTATGGAAGGGAAATGAATGCTCCCTATGGTGGCTTGTGTGATTTCCCTAGATTCTCCCACAATGATACTAGCAAGAAATTCTTTATATTTAGATTTGTGGGGTTCAGTAACATTGCCCCACTGCGGGAGTTTACAAGCAGTATTAAAATCTTCTAAGTCCATGGTATATGATTTATCATAAAGATCAAATAGAACAGTGTGAGAATTGCCCGAGGATGTAAATTTAAACCTCCTCATAAAGGAATCAGTTAGGTAGTGGTACTGCAGGCACTTATCTGACACAAAGTCCTCAAGATCAACATTGCGCATATACGCGTCAAATTCATCCTTGATGCCTGCCAGGACCATAAACTCCTCTGACGGCCATTCACAAGGCTGCACTTGAGCTTCCCTTGGTGGTTCATCGTTCGGCTCACGTATCACGAACCTTGGTCCTTGCTTCCTTGAGGAACCACCTTGGTACATTTTCCTGAACATTTTCTTTCTCTGAAAATTTTCTAAAATGTTTAGTGACTCAAAATAAAAGTGAACCAAACTCAACAAAATTGATAGCAACTACTCTCACAAGTGCCTGGAGGCTATATCATGCATTAAAACTACTTTGGACCACATAAATTTGACATGCAAGCTCAAGAACAGGGTCACCTAAGAAGCAAAAATTTGCAATAAATAAAGCACTAGAACAAAAACTAATTGGACCATCGGAGGAGTCACATATCGAGGAACAATCTCCCCAAAGAGTTTTGTGAATGGAGTTTTGAGCAAGGAGATTGAAAATGGCAGCAAGATAAGCTAGAACATGGGTTTGAGCTATGGGAGGTTTTTTTCTGGAGGAAGATGAAGTGAGTGGGTGCTGGAATAAGTGGACGGGGTCCACGTGGGGCCCATGAGGCAGGGGGTCCGCCCCGAGGGGGGGGGGGGGCTGCACCCTCATGGCCTAGTGGTGGGCTCCCTTGGTGTGTTCTCAGTGCCAGTAATTATAAAATGTTCTACCAAAAATCATATATAATTTTCAGGACATTTGGAGAACTTTTATTTTTGTGGTATTTTTATTGCAAGGATAATTCAGAAAATAGACAAAAATTATTATTTTTTCTTTATTTAATCTAAATAACAGAAAGTAAAAGGAGGGTATAGAGAGTTGTGCTTTCTAACTTCATCCATCTCATGCTCACCAAAAGGAATCCACTAACAAGGTTGATCAAGTCTTGTTAACAAACTCTTTCCGAATAACATGAAACCGTAGAATTTTTTAATAACACTAGGTTACCTCAACAGGGATATGCATGTCCCCAACAATAAGAATATCATATTTCTTCTTGATAGTAGGAAGAGGGAATCAAAACCTCCAATAGTAATCGTTGAGATTTTTCAAATAGAATTGATATTGTGGACTTGAGGTTGTTTCCTCGGAAAGTGTACCATATGCTCATTACCGTTAACATGAAAAGTGACATTACATTTGTTGCAATCAATAACAGCCCCTGCAGTATTCAAAAAGGTTCTACGAAGAATAATAGACATACTATCTGACGGAGTCCTGGATTAGGGGGTGTCCGGATAGCCGGACTATAACTTCGGCCGGACTCCTGGACTATGAAGATACAAGATGGAAGACTTCGTCCCGTGTCCGGAAGGGACTTTCCTTGGCATGGACGGCAAGCTTGGCGATATGGATATGTAGATCTCCTACCATTGTAACCGTCTCTGTGTAACCCTAGCCCTCTCCGGTGTCTATATAAACCAGAGGGTTTTAGTCCATAGGGACAGACAATCATACCATAGGCTAGCTTCTAGGGTTTAGCCTCTCTGATCTCGTGGTAGATCTACTCTTGTACTACCCATATCATCAATATTAATCAAGCAGGACGTAGGGTTTTACCTCCATCAAGAGGGCCCGAACCTGGGTAAAACATTGTGTCCCCTGCCTCCTATTACCATCCGCCTAGACGCACAGTTTGGGACCCCCTACCCGAGATCTGCCGGTTTTTACACCGACATTGGTGCTTTCATTGAGAGTTCCTCTGTGTCGTCACTTTTAGGCCCGATGGCTTCTCCGATCATCAACAGCGATGCGATCCAGGGTGAGACCTTTCTCCCTGGACAGATCTTCGTATTCGGCGGCTTTGCACTGCAGGCCAATTCGCTTGGTCATCTGGAGCAGATCGAAAGCTATGCCCCTGGCCATCAGGTCAGATTTGGAAGTTTGAGCTACACGACCGACCTCCGCGGAGACTTGATCTTCGATGGATTTGAGCCGCAGCCGAGCGCGCCGCACTATCACGATGGGCATGATCTAGCTCTGCCGCCGAACAGTGCCCTGGAGGCTGCACCCGCATCAGCTCCGACCCTTAATTCGGAGCCAACTGCGCCAATCGAGGATGGGTGGTTGGACACCACCTCGAGGGCTGCAATCTCTACGGCGATCGAGCTGAACACCAGCCCTATTCTCTGCGAAGCCCGTGACTCCAAGGAGCCGGCCTCCTCTCCAGACTCCGAGCCCTCTGCGCCCCTACCGATCGAACCCGATTGGGCACCGATCATGGAGTTCACCGCCGCGGACATCTTTCAGCACTCGCCCTTCGGCGATATTCTGAATTCACTAAAGTCTCTCTCTTTATCAGGAGAGCCCTGGACGGACTATGGTTAGCAAGGTTGGGATATGGATGATGAAGAAATTCAAAGCCCACCCACCACCCACTTCATAGCCACTGTCGATGATTTAACCGACATGCTCGACTTCGACTTCGAAGACATCAACGGTATGGACACCGATGCAGGAGATGATCAAGAACTAGCACCTATAGGGCACTGGAAAGCCACCTTGTCATATGATATATACATGGTGGACACCTCAAAAGAAGGCAATGGCGATGGAACAGCGGAGAATGACCCCTCCAAGAAGCAGCCTAAGCGCCGGCGTCAGCAGCGCCGCTCTAAATCCCGCCAAAGCAAAAACGATGATTCCGGCACGGGATATAATAACACCCCGGACAGTGATGAAGACAACCACCTCCAGTAAGATTCAGCACAGGAGGATGGAGAAGCCAGCCCTCATGAGAGAGTGGCAGACAGAGAGGTCGAGGACGATAATTATATGCATCCCTTCGAAGACGAGGCAAGCCTCGACGAAGACGAATTTGTCGTGCCGGAGGATCCCGTCGAACAAGAGCGTTTCAAATGCAGGCTTATGGCCATGACGAGCAGCCTCAAGAAAAAACAGCAACAACTTAGAGCTGACCAAGATTTGCTAGCCGACAGATGGACTGAAGTCCTTGCGGCCGAAGAGTATAAACTCGAACGCCCCTCCAAGAGCTACCCAAAGCGCAGGTTGCTACCCCGATTAGAGGATGAAGCACCTAAACCTACATCACCAGCGCATGATGTGGCCGCGACAGAGAGGCCTCTCGGCCCTCCACTGAAGCCGCACCACGGCGCCACTCAAAAAATACCAAGGCACGGGAAAATGCGCCAGACCTGCGAGATATATTGGAGGACAAGGCAAGGCAAACAAGATCGATCTATGGATCGCGTGGGTGCCCCACTGTATGAGACGGTAATCGTCACTCCAGATACAGTAAATCCGGCCGGGCCGAACACAGTAGACAAAGCTCATTTGAGCTGCGTCGTGATATAGCCCAATACAGAGGCGCCGCACACCCACTATGCTTCACAGATGAAGTAATGGATCATCAAATCCCCGAGAGTTTCAAACCTGTGAACATCGAATCATACGATGGCACAACAGATCCTGCGGTATGGATCGAGGTCTATCTCCTTCATATCCACATGGCCCGTGGTGATGACCTACACGCCATCAAATACCTCCCACTCAAGCTTAAAGGACCAGCTCGACATTGGCTTAACAGCTTGTCAGCAGAATCAATTAGTTGTTGGGAGGACCTGGAAACCGCATTCCTCGACAATTTCGAGAGCACTTATGTGCTACCACCAGACGCCGATGACCTTAGCCATATAATTCAGCAGCCAGAGGAATCGTCTAGATAATTCTGGACACGGTTCCTAACCAAGAAAAATCAAATCGTCGACTGTCTGGACGCAGAGGCCCTAGCAGCCTTCAAGCATAACATACGCGACGAGTGGCTTGCACGGCACCTAGGACAGGAAAAACAGAAATCTATGGCAGCCCTCATGACACTTATGACCCTCTTTTGCACGGGAGAAGACAGTTGGCTAGCTCGCAGCAATAACATGACAAAGAGCCCTGGTAATTCGGATACCAAGGACAGCGGTGGCAGGTCGTGTCACAACAAGCAAAAGCGCCGCATTGACGGCGACAATTGAGAGGATACAACAGTTAATGCCGGATTCAGAGCTCTAAACCCAGTCAACGGAAAAAGCCATTCAAAAGAAATACTACGGGCCCGTCCAGTTTGGACCGAATACTCGACCGCTCATGCCAGATACATGGCACCCCCGAAAAACCAGCCAATCACACCAACAGGCATTGTTGGGTGTTCAAGCAGGCAGGCAAGTTAAATGCCGAAAGCAGAGACAAGGGGCGGCATAGCGATGACAAGGAGGAGCCCCGCCCGCCGAACAACAGTGGACAGAAAAGTTTTCCCCCACAAGTGCGGACGGTGAACATGATATACGCAACCCACGTCCCCAAGAGGGAGTGGAAGCGTGCGCTAAGGGACGTATACGCGATGGAGCCAATCGCCCCAAAGTTCAACCCATGGTCTTCCTGCCCGATCACTTTTGATCGAAGGGACCACCCCACTAGCATTCGTCATGGCGGATTCGCCGCATTGGTTCTAGACCCAATTATTGACGGATTTCACCTCACTAGAGTCCTTATGGACGGCGGCAGCAGCCTGAACCTACTTTACCAGGATACAGTGCGGAAAATGGGCATCAATCCCTCGAGGATTAAACCCACTAAAATGACCTTTAAAGGCGTCATACCAGGTGTAGAGGCCAACTGCACAGGCTCAGTTACACTTGAAGTGGTCTTCGGATCTTCGGATAATTTCTGAAGCGAGGAGTTAATCTTCGACATAGTCCCGTTCCGCAGTGGCTATCACGCACTGCTCGGGCGAACCGCATTTGCCAAGTTCAATGCGGTGCCGCACTATGAATACCTCAAGCTCAAAATGCCAGGCCCTCAAGGAGTCATCACGGTCAATGGAAACACTAAACGCTCTCTCCGAACGGAGGAGCATACGACCGCTATCGCAGTGGAAGTACAAAACAGCCTCTCAAGGCAATTCTCTAGTCCGGCCATTAAACGTCTGGACACCGTCAAGCGCGCCCGAAGTAACCTACAACAAGACCGCCTGGCACGTTCCGAGCAAGCATAGCAATGCGGCCCCAACCCCAGCCCTTGCAAACTTGCGAAACCAGTGTTGCGCGTACATAACTATGCCCTGGAAATACCATGGGCACAGGGGGAGGGGCACCATCACGGCACGCCCGAAACGCGGCTTAAACCGCACTAGGGGCTACCGATCTCTTAATTTTCTCTTATTTTCAGGACTCCATTCTTCAGAAGGCTTGTCCGGCAGTACAATTGCCGCACAAACGATACAACCAGGGAAGCAGAAAGCTACGCCGCATTATGGAACTCTAAGGTGGTCTCTATAACGACCAGTATACCTGTTTCACATACCATTCTGCAGCTCGCCCCTGAAAAGGACATGTTAAATAGTCCCATCTTTTGCTTATTGCACTATTTGTATCGTTCTGCTTTGATCACAACTTTTTTAAATAAACAATGCATAGCTTCCGTCTATTATTGCATTACTCTTATTTAAGAATATATGTTCATTAATGACATGTTGCACCCGTACACTTTGGTACGGCCAATACGCCAGGGGCTTAAGTACCCCACAATACGGTGTGAGAAGTCCGGACACTTTCACAAGTGCTGCACCTCAAACTTATAACATTATATGCATCGGCTCCGAATCATGTCTTGGGTCAATAGTTGGGTTTGCCCGGCTCCTATGTTTTGGTACCTTACGTTCCGTTATATCGGCTAAGGTAGCACTAGGAGAACTACTGTGATTGTGCCCCAGTTGATCTGGGCTAAGCACCTCACTAGGGAAAGCTAAAACTGACCGTCATGATGAGGCGAGAGCTGGACGTTGTTCGAGAGGTTTTCGAGTCCCTAAAGACTTATGCCGCTTAGAGCGAGGAGTCAGCTTTGTCCGGCCTAGGCGTGGATAGCGCCCCGAACTCTGTCTTCCGAACACTAGGGGCTTCGCCGAAATTTAAAATTATAGAATTCTATGGCTAAGTGAGAGTGTTCAAGCATTATAGTCCGATTGCCTTGTTCGTTGTGTTGAGCGCCTCCCTCGAAGGACCCAAGAATGGGAAAAAGAGCACTCATGTTTATCCCGAACACCCCAGCACTCGTGGCATGGGGGCAGAAGCCGACGACTTGCCATCTCTCAAATTTGATAAACGGCCGCACAGAAGGTAATATTTTAAATTCAAAAGCGTTGCTTAGCGCATATGAACAAGTTTTCAGCGTACATCATCACAAATGCGAGTTTACTCAAAAATTACATCTTTGGAGCATTCATCCGCTATATGGCGGGAACCCTTCAGGACGCCCTCATAATACGCTTCCGGGATGCGATGCTCCTTGCCCGGCGGCGGCCCGTCCTTCACCAGCTTCTCCGCATCCATCTTACCCCAGTGCACTTTAGCACGGGCAAGCACCCTATGGCCACCTTCGATGCATACGGAGCGCTTGATTACTTCAAGCCGTGGACAGGCATCCACCAGCCGCCTCACCAGCCCGAAGTAGCTCCCAGGCAGAGCCTCTCCAGGCCAAAGCCGAACTACGAGGCCCTTTATGGCCTGTTCGGACACCTTGTGGAGCTCGACCATTTGCTTCAGCTGGTCGCTCAAAGGCACCAGGTGTCCGGCCTTAGCATACTGAGACCAGAACACCTTCTCTGTCGAGCTCCCCCCTCGGATCGGTAGTAGGCGGCGACATCAAACGCACTACGGGGAAAATTTGCGAATGCTCCTGAAAATTTGCACAAGTAATTCACTTTCACGTGCTTGCTTTGCATAATGAATGCCTTACCCGCCGCTATCTTCTTCATTGCTTCAATTTCTTGGAGGGCTTTCTGGGCTTCGGCTTTGGCAGACTTCGCGCTTTCGAGGGCTGCTGCAAGCTCGGACACTTGCGTCTTTGAGTCAAGCTCCAAACTCTCTTGTTTTTTCACGAGAGCCTCGAGCTCTTTCTGCACCTCCTCCACCCGCGCCTCCTGCTTCCTCTCTCTGTGCGCTCCGCGACCGCTCTGTTTTCAGCCTCAGACAGCGCTTTCTTAAGGGTTGCCACCTCGGCCGTGGCCCCTATAATAGCATGTTGATCCTGTCATTTTTTGCAACCACATCTTCTCTATATACTTGCGCAAGGTATTACTTGCCTTCCTTCTGCTCGAGTTGCCTCTTGGCACGGCCGAGCTCGTTCTCGGACCGCGCGAGGTTTTGCTTCAGCGTATCCACCTCCACAGTCAGTGCGGCGGAGGCCAGCAGCGAAGCCTGCATACGCATATTGACTTGATTATGTTAGACTCCTGCGAATTTTATTAGATCCTCTATTCGGCTTTTCTTTCCGAACGCCGAACAGAGCATCAGGGGCTACTGTCTATGCAGTAATATTTTTACATATTCTTTACTTACCTCAAAGCCTGTTAGAAGGCTAGCACAAGCTTCAGTCAGTCCCCTGTTGGCAGACTGAACCTTCTGGATCACCGCACTCATAATAGTGCGGTGCTTCTCGTCGATGGAGGCGCCTTTAAGCACCTCCAGCAAATTGTCCGGTGCCTCTGGTTGGACGGAGGTCACCGGCTTGGTAGGCTTGCTCCTCTTGGAAGGAGGCTGCCTACAGGAGTCCGGAACCGTTGAAGGTTCCGGCGCGGTGTCCTGCTCAAGGCTGGACTCGGGGCCCTTGGGGGTTTTATCCCCTTTGCGCCTGGAGTCCGGGAGGTCGCCTTGCGGCGCCTCCAGGACCACCTCCTCCTGGCTTGGAACCTGTTGGGACAGCACCTCGGCGTCTTCCGTAGGGTGGGGGGAGGTAGCGGGTGGAAGTGAATTCAGGTCCGACGAATCTAGGGAGCCTCTCAACGACTCATCGAGCCCGGCCTTGGGCGGACTGCATAGTCATATTCGGCGTAAGGAGGAGCTGTGCAAGAAAGGAACACTATGAATTGCTCTAGTGTCCGAATACTTACGATCTTGCCAAGGGCTTGGCCATGTGCGGCCACTCCTCTTCGTCGTCGTCGGTGTTGGTGGAGTAGTCTGGAGGAAGGGTCTTCCCCTTCTTGGACCCTTCGGCCTCCCCAGTTGGGGTGGCCTTCCTTTTCTTCCCTCCTCCCGCTGGAGGGGGAGAGGTCTCTTCTTCTTCCTCCTCCTAGTCTTCATGGGGGGAGTGCGTCCTGGAGTCGTCGGATGATGAATCTGACACCTCCTGGCGCCGGGCACTCTTTCGAGTCTCCGTGGCCTTCTTCTTGGCCTTCTTCTCCGACACCACATTGGGTGCCGGAACCAGCAGCTTCGCTAAGCGACCGTCCGCCGGGCCTTTGGGCAAAGGAGCCGGACATTTGATCTGTCCGGACGTCTCCAGCCAATCCTGTCAAAGGTAAGGGAGCTTAGATCCTGCATGGAGTCAAACTATGAAAAACTAATACCCTATAAAAGGTAAAAACAGCTTACCGCACGAGCGTGACATTGCGTGCTGAATCCGCGATCCTCGGTAGCGGATGCGGCGGCCTCGGCGCCCTTGAAAAGCACATTCCAGGCATCTTCGTACGTCGTGTCGAAGAGCCTGCTCAGAGTTCGGTGCCGCGCCGGGTCAAACTCCCACAGGTTGAAAGCCTGTTGTTGACACGGGAGGATCCGGCGGATGAGCATAACCTGGACTACGTTGACAAGTTTGAGCTTCTTGTCCACCAGGGTTTGGACGCATGTTTGGAGTCCGGTCAGCTCTCCTTTTTTACCCCACGACATGCCCGTCTCTTTCCAGGAGGTGAGCCGCGTAGGGGGTCCAGATCAGAACTCGGGGGCTGCGACCCATTCAGGGTCACGCGGCTCGGTGATGTAAAACCACCCCGATTGCCACCCCTTTAGGGTCTCCACGAAGGAGCCCTCGAGCCATAGGACGTTGGGCATCTTGCCCACCATGGAGCCTCCGCACTCTGCCTGGGTGCCACGCACCACCTTCGGCTTGACATTGAAAGTCTTGAGCCATAAGCCGAAATGGGGGCGGATGCAGAAGAAAGCCTCGCACACGACGATAAACGCCAAGATGTTGAGGACAAAGTTCAGGGCCAGATCGTGGAAATCCAGGCCATAGTAGAACATGAGCCCTCAGACAAATGGGTGGAAAGGGAAGCCCAGTCCGCGGAGGAAATGGGGGAGGAACACCACCCTCTCATGGGGCCTAGGGGTGGGGATGAGCTGCCCCTCTTCGGGAAGCCGATGCGCAATGTCGTTAGACAAGTATCCGGCCTTCCTCAGTTTTTTGATGTGTCCCTCCGTGATGGAGGAGACCATCCACTTGCCTCCCGCTCCGGACATGGCTGGAGAAGGTTGAGGTGGGGTGTGCGGACTTGCACACTGGAGCTCGAGTGCACGGAAATGGATAGGCAAAGGAGGACGAAGGCGTGGATGAAAAGGTGGATCCTTATCCCCTTATATGGGCGGACGCGACTATGCGTCCCCACCAGCCTGGTAAAACTCGCTTATCACCCCAGTGCCGTAATCAATGGCGCGATTGGGTTACCCACGCCGTATTGATGAGAATCCCGGAATAAGGGGACACGATCTCTGCTTTGACAAGACGTGCCAAGGAAACCGCCTCACTAGACGCGCTGAGGTGGGACAGTAAAACGATTCGAATAAAGACTTGGCTGTGGTGTGATGTCACGCTACGGAATATGTTAGCAGATTAGATTTGTGTAAATAGTCTTCTCTCTATGGCAATATGTGGAAACTTATTTTGTAGATCCGGACACTACCTTTGTGTTCAAAATCTTCTATGAAGTACTTGGAGGAGGAACCCGCCTTGCAATGCCGAAGACAATCTGCGCGCCAGACTCGTTGTCATTGAAGCCTGGTTCAGGGGCTACTGAGGGAGTCCTGGATTAGGGGGTGTCCAGATAGCCGGACGATACCTTCGGCCGGACTCCTGGACTATGAAGATACAAGATTGAAGACTTCGTCCCGTGTTCGGAACGGACTTTCCTTGGCGTGGAAGGCAAGCTTGGCGATACGGATATGTAGATCTCCTACCATTGTAACCGACTCTGTGTAACCCTAGCCCTCTCCGGTGTCTATATAAACCGGAGGGTTTTAGTCCGTGGGAACAGACAATCATATCATAGGCTAGCTTCTAGGGTTTAGCCTCTCTGATCTCGCGGTAGATCTACTCTTGTACTACCCATATCATCAATATTAATTAAGCAGGACGTAGGGTTTTACCTCCGTCAAGAGGGCCCGAACCTGGGTAAAACATTGTGTCCCCTGTCTCCTGTTACCATCCACCTAGATGCATAGTTTGGGACCCCCTACCCGAGATCCGCCGATTTTGACACTGACACTATCTTCCTCGGAAATATCAAGAATAACAAAGTTCGTTAAAATAGTAACGTTTGCAACCACAACAGGCACATCCTCACAAATACCAATAGGTATAGCAGTTGATTTATCGGCCATTTGCAAAGATATTTCAGTAGGTGTCAACTTATTCAAATCAAGTCTACGATATAAAAAGAGAGACATAACACTAACACCGTCTACAAGATCACATAAAGCAGTTTTAACATAGTTTCTTTTAATGGAGCATGGTATAGTTGATACTCCAGGATCTCCTAGTTTCTTAGCTATTCCACCTTTAAAAGTATAATTGGCAAGCATGGTGGAAATTTTAGATTCCGGTATCTTTCTTTTATTTGTAACAATATCTTTCATATACTTAGCATAAGGATTCATTTTAAGCATATCAGTCAAACGCATACGCAAAATAAAGGGTCTAATCATATCAGAAAAGCACTCAAAATCCTCATCATCCTTTTTCTTGGATGGTTTAGTAGGAAAAGGCATGGGTTTCTGAACCCATGGTTCTCTTTCTTTACCGTGATTCCTAGCAACGAAGTCTCTCTTATCATAACGTTGATTCTTTGATTGTGGGTTATAAAGATCAACAACAGGTTCAATCTCTACATAATTGTTATTACTAGGTTGAACATCGACATGAACATCATCATTAACATTATCACTTGGTTCATATTCATTAACAGATTGTGTTTCAGCATCATAAATAGAAATATCATTAGGATTCTCACGTGTGTCAGCAACAGGTTCACTAGAAGCATGCAAAGTCCTATCATTTTTTTCTTCTTAGAAGGACTAGGTGCATCAACATTAGTTCTCTGAGAATCTTTGTCAACTCTTTTTGGGTGGCCCTCAGGACATAGAGGTTTCTGAGTCATTTTACCACCTCTAGTCACAACTCTAACAACATTTTCATTTTCCTTAGTATTCAATTCATTGAGAAAATCATCTTGTGCTTTAAGCACTTGTTCTACCTGAGTGGTAACCATAGAAGCATGTTTACTAATAATGTTAAGGTCACCTTTAACTCTAGACATATAATCATTCAAGTGTTCAATCATATAAGCATTATATTTCAATTGTCTAACAACATAAGCATTGAAGTTTTCTTGTTTAACAATAAAATTATCAAATTCATCCAAGCATTGGCTCGGAGACTTATTACGAGGAATATCCTCTTCATCAAATCTATAGAGAGAATTTACCTTTACTACCTGTGTCAGATTATTAAGATCATGTATTTCTTCAATAGGTGGTAAATTCTTAACATCTTCAGCTTTCATACCCTTTTCTTTCATAGATTTCTTTGCCTCTTGCATATCTTCAGGACTGAGAAATAGAATACCCCTTTTCTTCGGAGTTGGCTTAGGAGTTGGTTCAGGAAGTGTCCAATCATTATCATTACTCAATATATTATTCAATAGCAATTCAGCTTGCTCAATAGTTCTTTCCCTGAAAACACAAGAAGCACAACTATCCAGGTGGTCTCTGGAAGCATCGGTTAGTCCATTATAAAAGATATCAAGTATTTCATTTTTCTTGAGAGGATGATTAGGCAAAGCATTACGTAATAGGAGAAGCCTCCCCCAAGCTTGTGGGAGACTCTCTTCTTCAATTTGCACAAAATTATATATTTCCCTTAAGGTAGCTTGCTTCTTATGAGCGGGGAAATATTTAGCAGAGAATTAATAAATCATATCCCGGGGACTACCCAAACAACCAGGAGCAAGAGAATTAAACCATGTTTTAGCATCACCCTTTAATGAGAACGGAAATAACTTAAGGATATAGTAGTAATGAAATTTTTCCTCATGAGTGAATAGGGTGGCTATATCATTTAATTTAGCAAGATGTGCCACAACTGTTTCAGATTCATAGCCATAAAAAGGATCAGATTTAACCAAAGTAATTAACTCGGGATCGATAGAGAAATCATAATCCTTATCAGAAATACAGATAGGTGAAGTAGCAAAAGCAGGGTCATATTTCATTCTAGCATTCAAAGACCTTTCTTTCAGCTTAGCCAATAGTTTCTTAAGATCATATCTATCTTTGCAAGCTAAAAGATCTCTAGCAGTTTCTTCATCCATGACATAACCCCCAGGCACATCAGGCAATTCATATCTAGGGGGGAATCTTCATCATCACTTTCATCAATATCATCAGTGTCAATAATTTCACTTTCTCTAACCCTAACAAGTTGTTCATTAAGAAATTCACCTAATGTCACAATATTATCAAGCATAGAAGTAGTTTCATCATAAGCATAATGCATAGTAGAAGTGGCATCATCAATAACATGCGACATATCAGAATCAATAGCAGGAGTAGGTGTCGCAGGTTTACTCAAAACAGAAGGTGAATCAAGTGCAGAGCTAGATGGCAATTCCTTACCTCCCCTGGTAGCTGAGGGAAAAATCGTGGTTCTTTCATCTTTGAAGTTCCGCATAGTGATCAACAGATATAAATCCCAAGTGACTCAGAGAATAGAGCTATGCTCCCCGGCAACGGCGCCAGAAAATAGTCACGATAACCCACAAGTATAGGGGATCGCAACAGTTTTTGAGGGTAGAGTATTCAACCCAAATTTATTGATTCGACACAAGGGGAGCCAAAGAATATTCTCAAGTATTAGTAGTTGAGTTTTCAATTCGACTACACTTGAAAGACTTAATATCTACCGCAAAGTATTCAGTAGCAAAGTAGTATGGAAGTAACGGTAACGGGGGCAAAAGTAACAGTAATAGTTTTTGTAGCAATCGTAACAGTGGCAACGGGAATGTAACTAAGCAAATATTAATATGTGAAAATCTCGTATGCAATGGATCAATGATGGATAATTATGTCGGATGCGATTCCTCATGCAACAGTTATAACATAGGGTGACACAGAACTAGCTCCAGTTCATCAATGTAATGTAGGCATGTATTCCGAATATATTCATACATGCTTATGGGAAAGAACTTGCATGATATCTTTTGTCCTACCCTCCCGTGGCAGCGGGTCCTATTGTAAACTAATGGATATTAAGGCCTCCTTTTAATAGAGTACCGGACCAAAGCATTAAGACTTAGTGGATACATGAACTCCTCAAACTACGGTCATCACCGGGAGTGGTCCCGATTATTTTCACTTCGGGGTTACCGGATCATAACACATAGTAGGTGACTATTGACTTGCAAAATAGGATCAAGAACTCACATATATTCAGGAAAACTTAATAGGTTTAGATCTAAAATCATGGCACTCGGGCCCTAGTGACAAGCATTAAGTATAGCAAAGTCATAGCAACATCAATCTTAGAACATAATGGATACTAGGGATCAAACCCTAGCAAAACTAACTCGACTACATGATAAATCTCATCCAACCCATCATCGTCCAACAAGCCTACGATGGAATTACTCACGCACGGTGGTGAGCATCATGAAATTGGTGATGGAGGAAGGTTGATGATTACCATGGCGACGGATTCCCCTCTCCGAAGCCCCGAACGGACTCCAGATCAGCCCTCCCGATGAAGATTAGGGCTTGGCGGCGGCTCTGTATCATAAAATGCGATGAATCCTTCTCTCTGATTTTTTTCTCCCCAACGTGAATATATAGAGTTGGAGTTGACATCGGTGGATCCTCAGGGGGCCCACGAGGCAGGGGGCATGCCGCAGGGGGGCGCCCTGCACCCTCGTGGATAGGGTGTGGCCCCCCTTACGCTGATTCTTTCACTAGTATTATTTATAAATTCCAAAACATGTCTCCGTGAATTTTCAGGTCATTCCAAGAACTTTTATTTCTGCACAAAAATAACACCATGGCAATTCTGCTGAAAACAGCGTCAGTCCGGGTTAGTTCCATTCAAATCATGCAAGTTAGAGTCCAAAACAAGGTCAAAAGTGTTTGGAAAAGTAGATACATTGGAGACGTATCATGATGCTACTGAAAATTATTATGAGAGGGGAACTTATGCTTTTACATATTGCAATAATATCAAGTTTCCTCTCTATGTGTTGAAAATCTTAAAGTTTTGCTTGTTTTACCTTCCTATGCTAGTTGATTCTTGCTCCCATAAGTTGTTTGCTCACAAAATCCCTATGCATAGGAAGTGGGTTAGACTTAAATGTGCTTGCCATGTGCTTCGTGATGCTCTTGTTATGTTTCAGTCCTTATCCTTTATGCGAGCATCATTGAACTCATCATGCCTAGCTAAAATGCATTAAAGAAAAGTGCATGTTGGGAGACAAGCCAACACTTTTACCTACTATTTTTTGTGTGTTCACATGATTAGGCTACTGTAGTAATCATGTTTTATTGCTTTCGTTTCAATAAAGTGGCAAGTAAGATGTTTGGGATGGCTTACGGTGATAGTTGATTAGATCTTGCTGAAAAAAGAAACTTTTGCGCTCAGTAAAACAATTCTCATTTTTAACAGAAGCGAGATAAAATGCTTATTCTTTTTGCGGAAGATTAATAGACAAATTACCCAGGCTTTAATATTTTCTCAGAATTTTTCAAGTATCAGAAGTATGGTTCGAGTACAGATTACTACAGACTGTTTTGTTTTTAACAGATTCTTTTTTCAATACATAGTTTGCTTGTTTCTAATTTCCATGGCTTGTATTGCTCAATATAAATTGTCGAGATGATATTCTACAGTATTAATTTTGTGGATAAAATTATGAATCTTGTCTTTGACAGTACCAAAGTGAAACGGTTTGCTCTTTACCATACTAATCTACCTCACGAAGTTCCGTTAAGTTTTGTGTGATTGAAGTTTTCAAGTTTTTGGTGAGATGTCGATATGAGGTGAATAAGGAGTGACAAGACCCTAAGCTTGGGGATGCCCAAGGCATCCCAGGGTGATATTCAAGGAAGATCTAAGCAACTAAACTTCGGGATGCCCCGGAAGGCATCCCCTCTTTCGTCACCAACATTATCGTTAACCTCACTTGGAGCTATGTCTTCATTCGTCACATGATATGAATTTTACTTGGAGCGTCATCTTATTTTTTTAGAATTTTCTTTATTTTATTTAGAATAATGTTTTGCATCTTTTATTTCAATAAAAGTGGCAATGATAGCATTTGCCATGCTTATTTTGCAAGTATACATGTTGCTGTTTGAAAACAGAAAGTTTACCGCTGTTGCAAAAATTCCCTAGAAAAGTTAGAATGTGATAAAATGTTGAATTTTTTGCAAGTGATCTCTGACAAATTTTCTAAAGTGTGGTAAATTTTCATAAGTTTTGGAGTTAAATAAGTATTGATACTCTTTCATTCTTTATAGACTGTACTATTTTGACAGATTGCTGTTATGTTTGCATTGTTTGTATAAGTTTGCTTGTTTAGTGATTCTATTTGAGGATAGGAGTATTAAGTATGCAGAGGCATTTAGTGTGCAATGTTGACTAATAATTTTAGTGATTTGCTACAGTAGAGAATGATAAGGTTTTTGCATTGGTTTATACTAACTTATCTCATTAGTTCTTGTTGAGTTTTGTGTGCATGAAGCTTTTGAGATTTAGGAAAACCCTGATATGAGAAGAATTAAGGAGACACAAAAGCTCAAGCTTGGGGATTCCCAAGGCATCCCAAGATAATATTTCAAGAAGTCTCAAGCATCTAAGCTTGGGGATGCCCCGGTAGGCATCCTGATTGCTCTTTGACTATAGCGTCAGAAAAGCTCCTGTCTACTAGGACTACGTCGGTATTTCCCCAAAGAGGAAGGGATGATGTAGCATAGAGACGGTAGGTATTTCCCTTAGTGAAGAAACCAAGGTTATCGAACCAGTAGGAGAACCAAGCAACACAACGTAAACAACAACTGCACACAAATAACAACACCTTGCAACCCGACGTGTTAAAGGGGTTGTCAATCACTTTCGGGTAACGATGCCAAAAAATTGTAGTAGATTGAAATAATAGATCGCAAATAAAATAAAGTGCAGTAAAGTATTTTTGGTTTAATATATCTAAATAAAAATGCAAAGGAAAAGTAGATCGCAAGCAAATATATGAGGAAGAAGACCCGGGGGCGGCAAGTTTCACTAGTGGCTTCTCTCTAGAAAAATAGCAAACGGTGGGTAAACAAATTACTGTTGGGCAATTGATAGAACCTCAAATAATTATGACGATATCCTGGAAATGATCATTACATAGGCATCACGTCCAAGATTAGTAGACTGACTCCCGCCTACATCTACTACTATTACTCCACACATCGACCGCTATCCAGCATGCATCTAGTGTTTTAAGTTCATGGAAAAACGGATTAATGCAACAAGAATGATGACATGATGTAGACAAGATCCATTTATCTATTGCATAGATATTGATCCCATATTTTTATCCTTATTAGCAACGATACATACGTGTCAGTTCCCTTTCTGTCACTGGGATCAAGCACCATAAGATCGAACCTGCTACTGGGCACCTCTACCCATTGCAAGATTAATAGATCAAGTTGGCCAAAAAAACCCAAATATCAGAGAAGAAATACGAGGCTATAAGAGATCATGCATATAAGAGATTAAAGAAACTCAAATAACTTTCATGGATATAAAAAGATATGACTGATCATAAACTCAAAGTTCATCATATCCCAACAAACACACCGCAAAAAGAGTTACATCATATGGATCTCCAAGATACCATTGTATTGACAATCAAGAGAGAGAGATGAACCCATCTAGCTACAAACTACAGACCCGAAGGTCTACAAAGAACTACTCACGCATCATCGGAGAGGCACCAATGGAGGTGGTGAACCCCATCCGAGATGGTGTCTAGATTGGATTTGGTGGTTCTGTCCTCTCCGGCGGCTGGATGAATATTTCGACGACTCCCCTAGGGTTTTGGGAATATTTTGGTATTTATAGAGCAAAGACGCGGTCCGGGGGGCACCCGAGGTGGGCACAACCCACGAAGGCATGCCCGGGCTTCCTGGCATGCCCTGGTGGGTTGTCCCCTCCTCGGGACTCCCCAGGGTGCTACCTGGGCCCAACATGTTCCTTCTGGTCCATAAAAAATCTCCGCAAAGTTTCGTGGCATTTGGACTCCGTCTGATATTGATTTTCTGCTATGTAAAAAACACGGAAAAAATTGGAACTGGCACTTGGCACTATGTCAATAGGTTAGTACCAAAAAATGATATAAAATGGCTATAAAATGATCATAAAACATCCAAGATTGATAATATAACAGCATGGAAAAAAATTATAGATACGTTGGAGACGTATCACATCCCACCATTTTTCTTCAACAATTATCGGTTGAGCCTAAGTTTTTTGCTTCTTAGAATGTCATTTTATTTTCATTTTACTTGTTGTTTTAATAAATTACTTAGATCTGAAAGTTTTTAAATAAAATTGAGTCCTCAAATAGTTGCCAGGGAGGCTAAGTAAGCGGCATTCACATCCCGTCATGAAACTCTATTCTATGGAATTGCTGTAGTGCTTCACTTATATCTTTTTGAGCACGGTGTGCTTTAGTATTTTTTAAGAAATTCTCTCTTGCTTCACTTAAATTAATTATAGAAAAAGAAATATTATGCTCATGATCTTCACTTATATCTTTTTGGAGTAGCTTGTCATTTACTCTTGTGCTTCACCTATATCCTATGAGTGAATTGTTGAATAAATTGAATGTCATGAAGTTGAAATCCTATCATGCCTAGTGGTAGCTTCACATTGGGTTTAGAAAGTGAAATCTTTTGAGGCTGGACAATCACAATATTGGTCATACAAGCAATTCATGAATAATTAGTACAAGGAAGAGAACTTTCGCATGCAAATACATATCTTGTAAATCTTTTGTGATTGTGAGCCCCCATCAAAATATTATATGCCAAAATTGTTGACGTTGGACAAGGAAGACAACATAATGGTTTTTGTTTGGTCATATTCACATAGAAGTTATATTGTCATAGATCCTTCAACATAGAAGTTATATGCCAAAATTCTGGACCAAGTAGAGATACTACTTGTGCATCCAAAAACCCTTAAACCCAAATCTTATTTTCAATACTCCACCATACCTACCTAATGATTGAATAAGATCCGTCAAGTAATTTGTCATTGGTGCAATAAGGCAATAAAAATTGCATGTAGAAGTGTTAGATCATTTAGTGTAAGAGAAAATTGAGCGTTGTACGAACTTGTGATGGCAAAGAATAAAATGACACACTACGTAATAAAGGTTGATATAATAAGGGGAAATATAATGTGACATTATTTTGCACAAAGAGTTGAGTATACAAATAAATAAGCGCATGGCAACGTCTGCTTCCCTCTGCGAAGGGCCTATCTTTTACTTTTCAGCATTTACTTTTATGTAAAGAGTCAAAGTTTTTCTCTCTATTCCCTTTTTATTTTTCTCTTTTGGCAAGCATCATGTGGTGAGGAAAGATCTAGGCACATATATCCAATTGGATATGGGAGGAATGAATTATTATTGTTGACATCACCCTTGAGGTGAATACGTTGGGAGGAGAAATTATAAGCCCCTATCTTTCTATGTGTCCGGTTGAAACATTTTTCTCATGTGTATGCGTTGAGTGTTAGCAATCATAGAAGACTATATGATGGTTGAGTATGTGGAGCTCTTACTTAGACTCTATTGAATAAGTTAAATTACAATTGCTTGGTGACTGAGAACAAAGGTTGTTGAGTTTCAAGAGAATTCATTGTTTTAACCTTAACATGTGAATTGATTGCTAATTTAACATGAGAAGTTTTATAAGAAAGAATTGTTGTTATGATGCTAGGAAAAGTGATTGAAATTGTCATTGATTAAACTTTTGAACTTTGCTAGCATTCTGCTACCTCTTGAGCATTGCGTTGGTTTTCCTTGAAGAGGAAAGGGTGATGAAGTAGAGCAGCGTAAGTATTTCCCTCAATTTTTGAGAACCAAGGTATCAATCTAGTAGGAGGCCACGCATGAGTCCCTCACACCTACACAAACAAATAAACTCCTCGCAACCACCACGATAAAGGGGTTGTCAATCCCTTCACGGTCACCTACAATAGTGAGATCTGATAGATATGATAAGATAATATTTTTGGTATTTTTATGATAAAGAGAAATAAAGATGCAAGTAAAATAAATGGCAAAGGAAATAACTAAGTATTGGAAGAATAATATGATGCAAAATAGACCCGAGGGCCATAGGTTTCACTAGAGGCTTCTCTCGAGAGCATAAGTATTATGGTGGGTGAACAAATTACTGTTGGGCAATTGACAGAATTGAGCATAGTTATGAGAATATCTAGGTATGATCATGTATATAGGCATCACGTCCAAGACAAGTAGACTGACTCCTGCCTGCATCTACTACTATTACTCCACACATCAACCGTTATCCAGCATGCATCTAGAGTATTAAGTTCAAGAGAACAGAGTAACGCTTTAAGAAGGATGACATGATGTAGAGGGATAAACTAATGCAATATGATAAAAAAAACCATCTTGTTATCCTCGATGGCAGCAATACAATACAGCCTTGCTGCCCCTACTGTCTCTGGGAAAGGACACCGCAAGATTGAACCCAAAGCTAAGCACTTCTCCCATTGCAAGAAAGATCAATCTAGTAGGCCAAACCAAACTGATAATTCAAACTGATAAAAGAATTCAGAGAAGATTCAAATATCGTTCATAGATAAACTTGATCATAAACCCACAATTCATCGATCTCAACAAACACACCGCAAAAGAAGATTACATTGAATAGATCTCCACAAGAGAGGGGGAGAACTTTGTATTGAGATCCAAAAAGAGAGAAGAAGCCATCTAGCTAATAACTATGGACCCATAGGTCTGAAGTAAACTACTCACACTTCATCGGAGGGGCTATGGTGTTGATGTAGAAGCCCTCCGTGATCAATGCCCCCTCCGGCGGAGCTCCGGGAAAGGCCCCAAGATGGGATCTCGTGGATACATAAAGTTACGGCAGTGGAATTAGGGTTTTGGCTCCGTATCTGGTAGTTTGGGGGTACGTAGGTATATATAGGAGGAAGGAGTACGTCGATGGAGCAACATGGGCCCCACGAGGGTGGAGGGCGCGCCTGGGGGGGGAGGGTAGGCGCGCCCCGCTACCTCGTGCCTTCCTGGTTGATTGCCTGATGTAGGGTCCAAGTCCTCTGGATCATGTTCATTCCGAAAGTCATGTTCCCGAAGGTTTCATTCCGTTTGGACTCCGTTTCATATTCTTTTTCTGCGAAACCCTAAAATAGGCAAAAAAACAGCAATTCTGGGCTGGGCCTCTGGTTAATAGGTTAGTCCCAAAAATAATATAAAAGTTATAATAAAGCCCAATAATGTCCAAAACAGGATATAATATAGCATGGAACAATAAAAAATTATAGATATGTTGGAGACGTATTAAGCATCCCCAAGCTTAATTCCTGCTCGTCCTCGAGTAGGTAAATGATAAAAACAGAATTTTTGATGTGGAATGCTACTTGGCATAATTTCAATGCAATTCTCTTAATTGTGGTATGAATATTCAGATCCGAAAGATTCAAGACAAAAGTTCAATATTGACATAGAAATAATAATACTTCGAGCATACTAACTAAGCAATTATGTCTCTTCAAAATAACATGGCCAAAGAAAGTTATCCCTACAAAATCATATAATCTGGCTATGCTCCATCTTCACCACACAAAGTATTTAAATCATGCACAACCCCGATGACAAGCCAAGCAATTGTTTCATACTTTTGGTGTTCTCAAACTTTTTCAATCTTCACGCAATACATGAGTGTGAGCCATGGACATAGCACTATATGTGGAATAGAATGGTGGTTGTGGAGAAGACAAAAAGGGAGAAGATAGTCTCACATCAACTAGGCGTATCAACGGGCTATGGAGATGCCCATTAATAGATATCAATGTGAGTGAGTAGGGATTGCCATGCAACGGATGCACTAGAGCTATAAGTATATGATGTTGAAATATATTGCCCGCCTCCCTCCATCAGTTCGAACTTTTGGATGAGTTGGCTAGAGCATGAATTCAATATGGTATCAGAGCCAAGAGGTCTTGAGTTCAAGACCCTGCCAACGCAGTATTAAATAAAAATGATTCTGCGGCCTACATCGGTCCCACGTCTAAGGACTAAAATAGCCTAGACGTGAGGGGGAGTGTTGAAATATATTGCCCGCCTCCCTCCATCAGTTCGGACTTTTGGATGAGTTGGCTGGATCATGAATTCAATATATGAAAGCTCAACAAAAAGAACTAAGTGGGTGTGCATCCAACTTGCTTGCTCACGAAGACGTAGGGCATTTTGAGGAAGCCCATCGTAGGAATATACAAGCCAAGTTCTATAATGAAAAATTCCCACTAGTATATGAAAGTGATAGCATAGGAGACTCTCTATCATGAAGATCATGGTGCTACTTTGAAGCACAAGTGTGGAAAAAAAGGATAGTAGTATTGCCCCTTTTTATTTATTTATTTATTCTTTTTTTGGGACCTCTTTTTTTATTTGGCCTTTCTCTTTTTTTTATTGGTACAATACTCTATGAATGATGATCATCACACTTCTATTTATTTACAACTCAATGATTACAACTCGATACTAGAACAAAGTATGACTCTATATGAATGCCTCCGGCGGTATACCGAGATAGCAATGATGCATGAGTGACTTATATGAAAGAATTATGAATGGTGGCTTTACCACAACTAAAATGTCAACTACATGATCATGCGAAGCAGTATGACAATGATGTAGCGTGTCATAGTAAACGGAACGGTGGAAAGTTGCATGGCAATATATCTCGGAATGGCTATGGAAATGCCATGATAGGTAGGTTTGGTGGCTGTTTTGAGGAAGGTATATGGTGGGTGTATGATACCGGCGAAAGGTGCGCAATATTAGAGAGGCTAGCAATGGTGGAAGGGCGAGAGTGCGTATAATCCATGGACTCAACATTAGTCATAAAGATCTTACATACTTATTGCAAAAATCTATTAGTTATCGAAGCAAAGTACTATGCGCATGCCCCTAGGGGGATAGATTGGTAGGAAAAGACCATCGCTCGTCCCCTACCGCCACTCATAAGGAGGACAATCAATAAATACATCATGCTCCGACTTCTTAACATAACGGTTCACCATACGTGCATTCTACGGGAATCGCAAACTTCAACACAAGCATTTCTCAAATTCACAACTACTCAACTAGCATGACTCCAATGTCACCATCTCCATATCTCAAAATAATTATCAAGATTCAAACTTCTCATAGTATTCAACACACTCATAAGAAAATTTTATTATTCATCTTGAATGCCTAAAATAATTAAAGCACATTACCATGCTGTTTTGTGGGACTCTCAAAATAATCTAAGTGAAGAATGAGAGAACAGAAGTTTCTATAAAACAAATCTACCATCGTGCTCTAAAAGATATAAGTGAAGCACTAGAGCAAAATTTATATAACTCCAAAGATATAAGTGAAGCACATAGAGTATTCTAACAATTTCCGAATCATGTGTGTCTCTCTCAAAAAGGTGTGTGCAGCAAGGATGATTGTGTAAAACTGAAAAACAAAGAATCAAATAATACAAGACGCTCCAAGAAAAACACATATCATGTGGTAAATAAAAATATAGCTCCAAGTAAAGTTACCGATAGAAGTAGACGAAAGAGGGGATGCCTTCCGGGGCATCCCCAAGCTTTGGCTTTTAGGTGTCCTTAGATTATCTTGGGGTTCCATGGGAATCCCCAAGCTTAGGCTATTGCCACTCGTTGTTCCATAATCCATCAAATCTTTTACCCAAAACTTGAAAACTTCACAACACAAAACTTAAAGTAGAAAATCTCGTGACCTCCGTTAGCGAAAGAAAACAAAACACCACTTCAAGGTACTGTAATGAACTCATTCTTTATTTATATTGGTGTTAAACCTACTGTATTCCAACTTATCTATGGTTTATAAACTATTTTACTAGCCATAGATTCATCAAAATAAGCAAATAACACACGGAAAACAGAATCTGTCAATAACAGAACAGTCTGTAGTAATCTGCAGCTAACGCAAGTTCTGGACCCCCAAAAATTCTAAAATAAATTTCTGGACGTAAGAAATTTATCTATTAATCATATTCAACAAGAATTAACTAAATATCACTTTCCAAATAAAAATGGCAGCAGTTCTCATGAGCACTAAAGTTTCTGTTTTTTACAGCAAGATTAAAAAGACTTTCCCCAAGTCTTCCCAACAGTTCTACTTGGCTCAAACACTAACTAAACACAAAAAAACACAAACAAAACAGAGTCTAGATAAATTATTTATTAATAAACTGGAGCAAAAAGCAAGGAAAAAAAATAAAATTGGGTTGCCTCCCAACAAGCGCTATCGTTTAACGCCCCTAGCTAGGCATAAAAGCAAGGATAGGTCTAGGTATTGCCATAATAATAATGTAGATCATTAAAAATCATTTTATATTCTCGACGTTCGGCAGCAAGTTTTATTTGATGCAAGCAAAAGTAATCAAAAGGGCTAAATTTAATGGGACAAAAGTCCCCAAGATCCACCTTGGGAGGTGTAGATTCCTCCTTTGGCCCTTCGTATTGCACAACCAATTCATCATTATAAGCATTCTTTTGACATAACTTTGTGAGCCTATACTCAAGAGAATATCCTTGTTCATAATTTCGAATAGCCAAATCATTATTAAGTTCAGAATTTATATCAACTAGGACATTGGTAGGAACCCTTTTTCTAAGATTTTCATTGAAAGCAACATTGTCTAGAGATTGAAAACGCATTATTTCTTCTTGATCAAAAAGGATAGCCTCTATGGGAGGGCGACAAGCGTCCACCCTATAATGCGCAAAGATTTCTTTGGCCTCTTTTATTATGAATCTAAACTCATGAGCCAAAAAGATAGTAGCGGCACGCTTAACAGAAGAATGCTCAATATTAGAAAATTCTAAGAAAATCCTTTGTATGCAAGGATGCATGTGCATAAATTGTCTTTCAAGTTCAACTACAAGCAGGGCAATAGCATCCGCAAGACTACTAGTTCTATGAAGGATAGAGCTACCCATAGAAGGCAAAGCACCGGCATAAGTAAAGAAATCTTGGATAACTCCTTTTCCAATAATATTACCAATACCAATTCGGAATTTTTTTGTATGTAAGATAGGGGTTCTTCAGCAGGAGCATCAGAATTTTTCATGATATTATTATTGTCCGTATCGACAATAATTTCCCCGATTTCAGACATAACGGTGGAAAGTGCAAGGGGCTAAAAGAGGCAAATAGAGAAAGAGAGGGAGGAAGGAGAGAGAGAGAGAGAGGGCGAATAAAACGACAAGGGTGAAGTGGGGGAGAGGAAAACAAGAGGCAAATGGCAAATAATGTAATGCGGGTGATAAGGGTTTGTGATGGGTACTTGGTATGTTGACTTTCGCATAGACTCCCCGGCAACGGCGCCAGAAATCCTTCTTGCTACCTCTTGAGCACTGCGTTTGTTTTCCCTTGAGGAGGAAAGGGTGATGCAGTAGAGCAGCGTAAGTATTTCCCTCAGTTTTTGAGAACCATGGTATCAATCCAGTAGGAGGCCACGCACGAGTCCCTCGCACCTACATAGACAAATAAACTCCTCGCAACCAACGCGATGAAGGGGTTGTCAATTCCTTCACGGTAACCTACTAGAGTGAGATCTGATAGATATGATAAGATAATATTTTTGGTATTTTTATTATAGTGAGAAATAAAGATGCAAGTAAAATAAATGGAAAAGGAAATAACTAAATATTGGAAGATTAATATGATGCAAAATAGACCCGGGGGCCATACGTTTCACTAGAAGCTTCTCTCGAGAGAATAAGTATTATGGTGGGTGAAGAAATTACTGTCGAGCAATTGACCGGATTGAGCATAGTTATGAGAATATCTAGGTGTCGGTGTACTAGAGTAGGGGTACCCTATTACCCCGAACTCGTGCACGGGCAGTTGCAGCCCCCCCCCCCCCCCGCGGCAAGGCTTGCCGGGTGACCGCCAGGACCCTCCGTGGTTCCCTTAAAGACCATTCAAGAACAAAGTACTCAAACCAAGGCCCCGGCAAGAGGAGCTTGCCGGGAAGAGACGAGACCCCGGCAAGAGGAGCTTGCCGGGAAGGCCACTCAAGACATACCAAGAAAGCTTGCCGCGACGCGCCCTGCGTCCCGGCAAGATCCGACGAGCGACAAGCTTCCGGACGCGACAAGACGACGGCCGCGGCAAGGAGCTTGCCGTGGGAAACTCCCACTGCGTGCCCGCGCTCCAGCTCACCTGCTAACGTTTCGCTCTGGGACTCTCCCAGAGCGCACGTGGCGGGAGGCCGTGCAGCTAGGGGTACGTGGTGGCAAGCGGAGATGAAGAGAAGCCCATCGTGGCAAACGGTGGCGCTCCTAACGGTCACCTTTTGCACTGTTTAGGAGACTCAGACAGGCATTTAATGCCCTTGTCCCCTGCCGTCAGAGTTAGGTAGGGTACACTGTATCCACAGTAGCGGTAGCTATACCTACCACATCCTTTTTCCGTTTTTACCCTTCCTGTCTGCGTTGCCCCCTGTCGGTGACCCCTTGAGTATAAAAGGAGGCCCAAGCGCAACGTAGAGGGGGTTCCGGATTTCGGGAACTCAGAAGAACACTCTCATGCTCAGTCTGGCAGCGTCCATCGCTCCTGAGCAAGAATCTAATATACACAAACAAGCAGCAGTAGGGTTTTACGCATCCGTGCGGCCCGAAGCTGGGTAAAAAATCGCCCCGCGTGCACTGCCTCGATCCGCTCTTTGCGCGCTCTCCGCCCCCCACCGAACCGAAAGGGGCCCTGTCCCCATAGGTGTTGGCGGGAATCAGCATCGCCCCCGACATCTCTGGCGCGCCAGGTAGGGGGGCGTCAAGATCGCGCGAACCCGATCCGGCGTGCACGCAAAGCTAGATCTTCATCGTCATGGCTCCCAAGGAGCGGGCGAGCAAAAGAACAGCGCCAGTACGGCAACAGAAAAAGCTAAGTCATGCAAATTTTAGATATTTCCTTTCTATATAAGGTTATCCGCCTCGGAGATCTTGTTCTTTGTACGAAAAACCATGTGCGCGGAGGAATCAACTCGTAGCTAGCCGCGCCCTTACTTTGTTTCGAGTCCGCTCAACAACTTAAGCGAGCTGCTAGCGCCCTTACTTTGCTTCGAGTCCGCTCAGCAACTTAAGTGAGCCGCTAGCGCCCTTACTTTGTTTTCGAGTCCGCTCAACAACTTAAGCGAGCTGCAGCTAGTTGCGACGAGATTACTTGTCGGTAGCGACCCCGCCAGCAGGCTGCTGAAGTTCCGCACTCGGCGCTCGCGGCAAGGGTGCCTGCACCGGCAAGTTTCCCTAGAAAGCGTAGGGTGGACGTACAAAGAGGGGTTGAACAGGAAAATAGCATGCGTTATTTATTTAAGATTTCTGCACGGACCTGTGTGCCAAGGAGCCTTCTCGGGACTAGTTGCGCTCCATGATTGCCTCAAGTCCGCTCGGCAACTTGTGTGGTTGCGCTAGAACCAAGAAGGTAAACCTTTCCGGGAGGCATTGTTCCCGAATAGCCGCTAAGGGCCCGTTCCCTCAAGCGCTATTGGCTGGATCGTACGCACCGGAAAGCATTCCGGTAGGCACAGGGAATATGCAGCAAAAGTCGAAATTCGCGAGCAAGTTGAGTGCACTTCAGATGCTAATCACTTGCTATGTTTGAACGCAGTTATGGCCCGGGGGCTGGCAACGCCCTTAAGGCCAATATCTCCAGCGTCAAGAACAACGACGCTCTTCCCCATAAGCCTTTCCAGCAACGATCCTGCCGGGAGCCGGTGTCAAGAGCGACGAAGTTCTTCGCCCAAAGTCTTCCTGGCAACCAGCTTGCCGGAAGCCGGCATCGAGAACGTCAAGGTTCTCTGCTGAAAATAAAAGTCTTCCTGGCAACCAGCTTGCCGGAAGCCGGCATCGAGAACGTCAAAGTTCTCTGCCGAAAATAAAAGTCTTCCTGGCAACCAGCTTGCCGGAAGCCGGCATTGAGAACGTCAAAGTTCTCTGCTGAAAATAAAAGTCTTCCTGGCAACCAGCTTGCCGGAAGCCGGCATCGAGAACGTCAAAGTTCTCTGCCGAAAATAAAAGTCTTCCTGGCAACCAGCTTGCCGGAAGCCAGCATCGAGAACGTCAAAGTTCTCTGCCGAAGATAAAAGTCTTCCTGGCAACCAGCTTGCCGGAAGCCGCCATCGAGAACGTCAAAGTTCTCTGCCGAACATAAAAGTCTTCCTGGCAACCAGCTTGCCGGAAGCCGGCATCGAGAACGTCAAAGTTCTCTGCTGAAGATAAAAGTCTTCCTGGCAACCAGCTTGCCGGAAGCCGGCATCGAGAACGTCAAAGTTCTCTGCCGAAAATAAAAGTCTTCCTGGCAACCAGCTTGCCGGAAGCCGGCATCGAGAACGTCAAAGTTCTCTGCCGAAAATAAAAGTCTTCCTGGCAACCAGCTTGCCGGAAGCCGGCATCGAGAACGTCAAAGTTCTCTGCTGAAGATAAAAGTCTTCCTGGCAACCAGCTTGCCGGAAGCCGGCATCGAGAACGTCAAAGTTCTCTGCTGAAAATAAAAGTCTTCCTGGCAACCAGCTTGCCGGAAGCCGGCATCGAGAACGTCAAAGTTCTCTGCTGAAAATAAAGTCTTCCTGGCAACCAGCTTGCCGGAAGCCGGCATCGAGAACGTCAAAGTTCTCTGCTGAAAACAAAAGTCTTCCTGGCAACCAGCTTGCCGGAAGCCGGCATCGAGAACGTCAAAGTTCTCTGCTGAAAATAAAAGTCTTCCTGGCAACCAGCTTGCCGGAAGCCGGCATCGAGAACGTCAAAGTTCTCTGCTGAAAATAAAAGTCTTCCTGGCAACCAGCTTGCCGGAAGCCGGCATCGAGAACGTCAAAGTTCTCTGCTGAAAATAAAGTCTTCCTGGCAACCAGCTTGCCGGAAGCCGGCATCGAGAACGTCAAAGTTCTCTGCTGAAAATAAAAGTCTTCCTGGCAACCAGCTTGCCGGAAGCCGGCATCGAGAACGTCAAAGTTCTCTGCTGAAAATAAAAGTCTTCCTGGCAACCAGCTTGCCGGAAGCCGGCATCGAGAACGTCAAAGTTCTCTGCTGAAAATAAAAGTCTTCCTGGCAACCAGCTTGCCGGAAGCCGGCATCGAGAACGTCAAAGTTCTCTGCCGAAAATAAAAGTCTTCCTGGCAACCAGCTTGCCGGAAGCCGGCATCGAGAACGTCAACGTTCTCTGCCGAAAATAAAAGTCTTCCTGGCAACCAGCTTGCCGGAAGCCGGCATCGAGAACGTCAAAGTTCTCTGCTGAAGATAAAAGTCTTCCTGGCAACCAGCTTGCCGGAAGCCGGCATCGAGAACGTCAAAGTTCTCTGCCGAAAATAAAAGTCTTCCTGGCAACCAGCTTGCCGGAAGCCGGCATCGAGAACGTCAAGGTTCTCTGCCGAAAACAAAAGTCTTCCTGGCAACCAGCTTGCCGGAAGCCGGCATCGAGAACGTCAAGGTTCTCTGCCGAAAATAAAAGTCTTCCTGGCAACCAGCTTGCCGGAAGCCGGCATCGAGAACGTCAAAGTTCTCTGCCGAAAATAAAAGTCTTCCTGGCAACCAGCTTGCCGGAAGCCGGCATCGAGAACGTCAAAGTTCTCTGCGGAAAATAAAAGTCTTCCTGGCAACCAGCTTGCCGGAAGCCGGCATCGAGAACGTCAAAGTTCTCTGCCGAAAATAAAAGTCTTCCTGGCAACCAGCTTGCCGGAAGCCGGCATCGAGAACGTCAAAGTTCTCTGCCGAAGATAAAAGTCTTCCTGGCAACCAGCTTGCCGGAAGCCGGCATCGAGAACGTCAAAGTTATCTGCCGAAAATAAAAGTCTTCCTGGCGACCAGCTTGCCGGAAGCCGGCATCGAGAACGTCAAAGTTCTCTGCTGAAGATAAAAGTCTTCCTGGCAACCAGCTTGCCGGAAGCCGGCATCGAGAACGTCAAAGTTCTCTGCCGAAAATAAAAGTCTTCCTGGCAACCAGCTTGCCGGAAGCCGGCATCGAGAACGTCAAAGTTCTCTGCTGAAGATAAAAGTTTTCCTGGCAACCAGCTTGCCGGAAGCCGGCAACGAGAACGTCAAAGTTCTCTGCCGAAGATGAAAGTCTTCCTGGCAACCAGCTTGCCGGAAGCCAGCATCGAGAACGTCAAAGTTCTCTGCTGAAGATAAAAGCCCTCCCGGCAGGCCAGTATCGCTGGGGGCTATGAGTGCCAAGAATCGTCCACGGCAAATCAGAGTTGCTGGGGGCTGCACTATCAGATAAGTTTTTCGTCCCTCATCATGCATCCTCTTATGGACTGGGGAAAGCAAACCCACGTTCCTCCCCGAAAACTGCCGTGCTCCCCCGACTCTAGGCCCTGGGGCTCGTCCTCTGGGCCAAGATTGGTCGTAGTCGCGGCAGCAAAGGGATGGAACGAGGATACCGCACCACCTCGTTCCTATCTCCGTCAAAAGCGTGAGAAAGGTGGAGCGACGTGGGAAGGCGGCAGGGTCTATTGCCGGGAGAGAAATTGTCTGTCTGAGGGATACCAAGGATTTGTTCCTTGGCGTGGGTTTAATTCGCGAGACAAATAACCCGGCAGACATTCCCTTTTCATTAAAAACACCCCACTCAGGTACAGTCCATAGAGGATGAAAAACATGAAAGAGAGGATTACAAGTTCTAGATACAGCTAAGGCCCAAAGGCTTACAAACTAAAAAGATAAGATGCCCGTAATCCCTTTCCTGTCCCCCTTTTCAGGAGGCAGGTCAAGGAGGCGAAAAGGGCAAAAGGAGTGCCTAAGCGAGCTACGGGTGCCAGAAGACACCAAGGGAACATCCCGGGGGCCGTCAGAAGGCTGAACAGCGACGGCGATGCCGGAAGCGGGGCTCTAAGACGGGGCGACGGGACGTCAGCACACTGTCGAGGGTGCCACGCCCTCGTACTCCGGCTTGACGGCCTTGTCGCCCGCACTTTTCCCCTTCCGCAGCCTCCCTACGCCAGCCGCCCAAGGAGACGACCCCGGCAAGTTCAAGAAGCCGGCGACGCGGATGATGGGGTCGCCGGTGCCGCGCAAGGCGGCGCCCGACGCCTAGTCGGACCCGCTACTCCGCCGCCCGCTACCCTCGTCGTCGCTGTCGCTCCCCTCCTCGTCGCTCTCGCTCGAGGAGGAGCCTTCGCTGTCGGAGGAGCCTTCGCTGTCGGAGGAGCCTTCGCTGTCGGAGGAGCCTTCGCTGTCGGAGGAGCTGTCCACGCAGCACTTCGACCGAGTGCCGAAGCACCCGAAGGCCTTGACGGAGAGGAGATCACCCTCCATCAACTTAAAATTGAGGGTAAACCCCTCCGTCAAGCTGTGGATGCGGGCGAACGTCTCCCACCCTCGATCAAGATACATCACATTAGGGGCTGGAAATGCAACACG
Source organism: Triticum aestivum (assembly GCF_018294505.1). Classification (NCBI taxonomy): domain Eukaryota; kingdom Viridiplantae; phylum Streptophyta; class Magnoliopsida; order Poales; family Poaceae; genus Triticum; species Triticum aestivum. Next base: position 119,679,162 of record NC_057800.1, on the reverse strand, counting down.
GACTCGCGTGCCGCTGATCCCACAGCCCCTCATGTGCAGCCTCAGCGTCTCGGGCGGCTCCACTTCCATCGCGCGCGCAAACGGAGCAGGAAGACGGAGGCGACGACGAGGCGCCCGGCGCAGCCTAACGAAGAACTCGCAAGGGTCGTCCCCTATATGGACCGCCATGGGGGGAGAAGCCGCCGGCGGAGGTGAAGCTGACGTGCCGCCCCGTCCGCCTCTTCCCCGAGCGCCTCGACCCCGTCCTCGACCTCGTCCGTGGCCTCGCCCCCTCCTTCTTCCCCTCATGGCTGGCTCTGCCACCACAGGCGTGGAAGAGGGAGAGATGCGCTGTCGGACGGCGACCCTCGCCGCCACCGATGAAGGGCTTGGGTTCCCTTTCTCCATGGAAGATGAGAGAAAGGGGAGCAGAAGCTGAAGAAAAGAGAAGATGAGAGAGTGAGGGCTTCTGTGCTCCCATCCCGCTCTTTATAAAGGAGCGAGGTGGGGGCTCGGCCGCCCCGCTCGGCGAATCAAGACATGAGAAGGGCAGGGAGTCGGGGCCAACCCGCTCGCGACAGCCCAGTTTCCTACTCCACCGTCCGTGACCCCAAACGCATGGGGGACGCGTGGCGGGGGTGCAGAACTAAGGCGACAGATGAGGCGGCATCGCTCCACCGCGTGAACGCGGGGAGTGGACGTCCCGAAAACCGCGCACCGGCTCCGTCCAGTAAATGCACCACGCCCTCGCACCTACCCCGTTTAAGGAGGCGGGCGTGAACCACCTCCATCATCATGGCCTGACGCATGCTCGGGGGGGGGGGGGGGCTTAGCCCCACGCACGCCTCCCACGATCTCCCCCAAGACGCCGCATTTGACGCGTGCCGTTCTGGGCGTGCGCGGTGGAAGCGGAGTTAGATTCGGCGTGACCTAGGCCGCGCGTGCCCGTGCACTGTTTTGGGCCTGGCCCAACAGCGCTCGGCACCGTGTATGGCCCAGGCCCGGGGCCTCCTGTCGGTGTACTAGAGTAGGGGTACCCTATTACCCCAAACTCGGGCACGGGCAGTTGCAGCCCCCCCCCCCCCGCGGCAAGGCTTGCCGGGTGACCGCCAGGACCCTCCGTGGTTCCCTTAAAGACCATTCAAGAACAAAGTACTCAAACCAAGGCCCCAGCAAGAGGAGCTTGCCGGGAAGAGACGAGACCCCGGCAAGAGGAGCTTGCCAGGAAGGCCACTCAAGACATACCAAGAAAGCTTGCCGCGACGCGCCCTGCGTCCCGGCAAGATCCGGCGAGCGACAAGCTTCCGGACGTGACAAGACGACGGCCGCGGCAAGGAGCTTGCCGCGGGAAACCCCCACTGCGTGCCTGCGCTCCAGCTCACCTGCTAACGTGTCGCTCTGGGACTCTCCCAGAGCGCACGTGGCGGGAGGCCGTGCAGCTAGGGGTACGTGGTGGCAAGCGGAGATGAAGAGAAGCCCATCGTGGCAAACAGTGGCGCTCCTAACGGTCACCTTTTGCACTGTTTAGGAGACTCAAACAGGCATTTAATGCCCTTGTCCCCTGCCGTCAGAGTTAGGTAGGGTACACTGTATCCACAGTAGCGGTAGCTATACCTACCACATCCTTTTTCCATTTTTACCCTTCCTGTCTGCGTTGCCCCCTGTCGGTGACCCCTTGAGTATAAAAGGAGGCCCAAGCGCAACGTAGAGGGGGTTCCGGATTTCGGGAACTCAGAAGAACACTCTCACGCTCAGTCTGGCAGCGTCCATCGCTCCTGAGCAAGAATCTAATATACACAAACAAGCAGCAGTAGGGTTTTACGCATCTGTGCGGCCCGAAGCTGGGTAAAAAATCGCCCCACGTGCACTGCCTCGATCCGCTCTTTGTGCGCTCTCCGCCCCCCCACCGAACCGAAAGGGGCTCTGTCCCCATAGGTGTTGGCGGGAATCAGCATCGCCCCCGACACTAGGTATGATCATGTATATAGGCATCACATCCAAGACAAGTAGATTGACTCCTGCCTGCATCTACTACTATTACTCCACACATCGACCGCTATCCAGCATGCATCTAGAGTATTAAGTTCAAGAGAACAGAGTAATGCTTTAAGAAAGATGACATGATGTAGAGGGATAAACTCATGCAATATGATATAAACCCCATCTTGTTATCCTCGATGGCAACAATACAATACGTGCATTACTGCCCCTACTGTCATTGGGAAAGGACACCGCAAGATTGAATCCAAAGCTAAGCACTTCTCCCATTGCAAGAAAGATCAATCCAGTAGGCCAAACCAAGCTGATAATTCGAAGATACTTGCAAAGATAACCAATCATACATAAAAGAATTCAGAGAAGAATCAAATATTGTTCATAGATAAACTTGATTATAAACCCACAATTTATCGATCTCAACAAACACACCGCAAAAGAAGATTACATCGAATAGATCTCCACAAGAGAGGGGGAGAACTTTGTATTGAGATCCAAAAAGAGAGAAGAAACCATCTAGCTAATAACTATGCACCTGTAGGTCTTGTCGGGGGGATGGACCCCCGGCAGGCAACGGAACCCGGATCCTCTTCAAAAAAACAACAGGGTTGGCACCGCCCCTCAATACCAGCACGCGCTTGGCCGGGTCGCTCGACCCGGCTAGACTAGCCGACCCGACAAGACACGCCGACTCAGCCCCAACAACTAGCGCAAGACAGTCGAACCCGGCACGACCAAACCCTCCTCAACAAGCCACCAGCGCCACTCGTGGCGTGCTACGCAATCCAGCCGCGGGTCAACTCCCGTCCCATCCAGGCCGTATGATGGGGACGAGTCTTCAATCAACGATGACCGAGGCAACAGTGCCCCGCCCATGCCTCTGGTCAGCAGGAACATGGCAATAGTGCCCCTCACCTACCCGCTGACTAGGGCCGGCGTGGCTACAGTGCCCCCGCCCTCACCACTGACGACAGCAAGCGGCAACCTGACGGAGAGCACTGTACGCGACTCGACTCGGCTACGCCCTGATGATCGACAAGACGACGCACAGTCCCCCTAGGCATGCGAGGCCCGCACCTAGGGGAACCCGGCGAACCACAAGCCCTCAGCGGGACCCAGCTCAGGTCCCTGAAGACCGACATATGGACCCACCGACTTGTAATGTTACCATTGTACCCACGGGGGGTTGGACCATAAAACCCCCCGGGAGCCCACGATCATACGGGGGGAGAGCAAGAGGGCAAGCAGAAGACACATACAAGAGAAAAACAAGTAAGCATAGGACTAGCCACAAAACAACAACACCGGAGAGAAGGAGCAGCCCAAGCCTCGGCCAGCTTCCTTCCTCCTCCATACAGCTCCAGGAGCAACATTTTACTATCGATCATCCAACTACACTCGGCAGGACTAGGGGTATTATCTCTCCGAAGAGCCCTGAACCTGGGTATGTCCGGCGTCCCACGCCCGCTCATGCCAACCCCGCCTCTGGAGTCCACCAGCGCCCTCGAGCCTCCTCCTCTCTTTAGCCTGTTGGAAATATGCCCTAGAGGCAATAATAAAAGGATTATTATTATATTTCCTTGTTCATGATAATTGTCTTTTATTCATGCTATAATTGTGTTATCTGGAAATCGTAATACATGTGTGAATACATAGACACCAACATGTCCCTAGTAAGCCTCTAGTTGACTAGCTCGTTAATCAACATATAGTCTTGGTTTCCTGACTATGGACATTAGATGTCATTGATAACGAGATCACATCATTAGGAGAATGATGTGATGGACAAGACCCAATCCTAAACATAGCACAAGATCGTATAGTTCGTTTGCTAGAGTTTTTCCAATGTCAAGTATCTTTTCCTTAGACCATGAGATCGTGTAACTCCCGGATACCGTAGGAGTGCTTTGGGTGTACCAAACATCACAACGTAACTGGGTGACTATAAAGGTATACTACGGGTATCTCCGAAAGTGTCTGTTGGGTTAACACGGATCAAGACTGGGATTTGTCGCTCCGTATGACGGAGAGGTATCTCTGGGCCCACTCGGTAATGCATCATCATAATGAGCTCAAAGTGACCAAGTGTCTGGTCACAGGATCATGCATTACGGTACGAGTAAAGTGACTTGCCGGTAACGAGATTGAACGAGGTATTGGGATACCGACGATCGAATCTCGGGCAAGTAACGTACCGATTGACAAAGGGAATTGTATACGGGGTTGCTTGAGTCCTCGACATCGTGGTTCAGCCGATGAGATCATCGAGGAGCATGTGGGAGCCAACATGGGTATCCAGATCCCGCTGTTGGCTATTGACCGGAGAGCCATCTCGGTCATGTCTACATGTCTCCCGAACCCGTAGGGTCTACACACTTAAGGTTCGGTGACGCTAGGGTTGTAGAGACATGAATATGCAGTAACCCGAAAGTTGTTCGGAGTCCCGGATGAGATCCCGAACATCACGAGGAGTTCCGGAATGGTCCGGAGGTGAAGAATTATATATAGGAAGTGCAGTTTCGGCCATCGGGATAGTTTCGGGGGTCATCGGTATTGTACCGGGACCACCGGATGGGTCCCGGGGGTCCACCGGGTGGGACCACCCATCCTGGAGGGCCCCATGGGCTGAAGTGGGGAGGGGAACCAGCCCATAGTGGGCTGGTGCGCCCCCCTTGGCCCACCCCCTGCGCCTAGGGTTGGAAACCCTAGGGTGGGGGGCACCCCACTTGCCTTGGGGGCCACTCCACCCTTGGCCGCCGCCCACCCTAGAAGATCCCATCTCCTAGGGTCGGCGCCCCCCCTTGGGGAGCCTATATAAAGGGGGGGAGGGGCAGCCGCACCCTTGACTCTTAGCGCCTCCCTCTCCCCTGCTACACCTCTCCCTCTCGCAGAATAACGGCGAAGCCCTGCTGCGGTGACTGCTGCATCCACCACCACGCCGTCGTGCTGCTGGATCTTCATCAACCTCTCCTCCTCCCTTGCTAGATCAAGAAGGAGGAGACGTCAAGCTGACCGTACATGTGTTGAACACGGAGGTGCCGTCCGTTCGGCGCTAGGATCTCCGGTGATTTGGATCACGTCGAGTATGACTTCCTCATCCCCGTTCTTTGAACGCTTCCGCGCGTGATCTACAAAGGTATCTAGATGCAATCCGATCACTCGTTGCTAGATGAACTCATAGATGGATCTTGGTGAAACCGTAGGAATTTTTTTGTTTTCTGCAACGTTCCCCAACATAGCCATCCCTTGGCATCTACCGTTTGCCCACCACGGCAGTTGGCTCCCACCATGGGGCTGCTCAAGGAGCTGGCTGGGAGCATTGTCGGTGTCAGAACCGGCGGATCTCGGGTAGGGGGTCCCGAACTGTGCATCTAGGCAGATGGTAACAGGAGACGAGGGACACGATGTTTTTACCCAGGTTCGGGCCCTCTCGATGGAGGTAAAACCCTACGTCCTGCTTGATTAATATTGATGGTATGGGTAGTACAAGAGTAGATCTACCACGATATCAGAGAGGCTAAACCCTAGAAGCTAGCCTATGGTATGATTGTTGTCCCTACGGACTAAAACCCTCCGGTTTATATAGACACCGGAGAGGGCTAGGGTTACACAGAGTCGGTTACAATGGTAGGAGATCTACATATCCGTATCGCCAAGCTTGCCTTCCACGCCAAGGAAAGTCCCTTCCGGACACGGGACGAAGTCTTCAATCTTGTATCTTCATAGTCCAGGAGTCCGGCCGAAGGTATAGTCCGGCTATCCGGACACCCCCTAATCCAGGACTCCCTCAGTAGCCCCCGAACCAGGCTTCAATGACGACGAGTCCGGCGCGCAGATTGTCTTCGGCATTGCAAGGCGGGTTCTCCTCCAATTTCCGTGTACCTGTCGAATAATGTCCGGTTTCTTGTAAATGTAGCGCTCCTTGGCTTCTACGCCCAATAATGGCCGTCTTCCACGTGTCAAACGAATACGAAAAGTCAGGGTGTTTTTATATTTACACCCCTAGCCGCGTGAATGAGCCGCCTATTTAAGGGGACGAGGATTTAGATCCAAACCACACCTTCTCCCCTCCGCGAGTATTCATCAGAGCGTATCCGACAGAGGTCCATTCTATCATGGCCGGCTGCCGCAGCTCCTCCTCTCGCCCTTCCAGCCCTCAGCCTGGAGACTGGGAGAGATGCTCCATCCTGCACAGTGAGCTAGTGACGCTCCAGACCAAGGGATTTCTCCCCCCGGCCTATATGGTCCCGGTTCGAGCCGGACTTGCCACCTATAATGGCGGAGAGGAAGCGAAGAGCACCCCCAATCCCTCCAAAGGAGAGCGGGTATGCCTTGTCCCTTACTTAGTAAGAGGGCTCGGATTTCCAATTCATCCGTTTCTCTGGGGGCTCCTGGAGTTCTATGGCCTCCAGCTGCACAACCTCACGCCTGCCTCCATATTGCATATCGCGGGCTTCGTAGCCCTTTGCGAGCTGTTTTTGGGCTGCGAGGCTCATTTCGCGCTGTGGAAAAGGCTATTCTGCCTTGTGCCCCGTTCTCAGAAGGGGTCAATATATCAAGTGGGCGGAGCCGAAGTGTGGCGCATCGCCGGGACCGGATATCTATCCGGAACCCCAAAGAAGGCGTCCGAGGACTGGCCTTCGGAATGGTTTTATATAGAGGACGTCCCGCTGCCGGATCCTATCCGGATCGGCCTCCCTGAGTTCGACAGTGCTCCCCTAAAGAAGCGCCTAAGCTGGCGTCCACGGAGCCCTCAGAGGGAAAGCGACAAGGACGTTCTTTACCTGATGGGCCGGATAAGATTGTTAGCTCATTCCGGACTGACCATGATCGGGGTCATGGCCGTATGCATCATGCGAGGGGTGCAGCCGCTCCAGTATAGAGGCCACCCCATGTGGGACTTCAACGGGGAGGACGACGCCACCCGCCACGGCCGTAAGGGGCCGGATTCGGTTGCCGCTCTAATAAAGATCTTGTCCGCTTTGTACAAGGGAGAAGAGGAGGAATTTCTCCGCGTCAACCCACAGGGTGGATTTTCTATGTACAATCCCCCAAGTTGGGTAAGTGGACACTTTTACTTGCCCATCCATTTTATATTCCCATCGTCAAATATTCAGTCTAACGACTTCAACGCAGGAACTGCGCCAGGCTGTTAAAGAAATAAACAGCCCTCCTCCACAACCCGAGGATCCGGGACGGTCCCTCGACCCGGCCTCTCAAGAGGATCCGGACTTATCCGTGGAGCTGATTGATGGGGTGTTTCATCAATTGAGCGGGGTCAACGCCTTGGTGGCCATTACGCCCGATTACCCAGGGCTACTCCCAGCCTCATAGGTAACTGAGACCGAAGTCCCAGCACTTTGAAAAGGGATCTATCCTCGCGTGTTTTCGATTGCCGTATGACAACCGTGTTTTGCAGGGGAGGTCCTTAAGACGGGAGGCCGAGCCTGCGGCGACTAGCCAATGAGGGGCGGCAAGGCCTCGTGGGCTGAAAAGAAGTGCGGTCCGGACTGAGACGCCGGCGCAAAGGTATAGCGCGCCATCTTATTCCTGGGTGCTATTCCTTCAAGGCATATTAACACTTGTGCTCTCTTCAGAACGAAGAGACCTCGCCAGACTATATCCGGAGGGGTTGCCAATCGCGCCTCCCCCAGCCAGGCTCCAAAGCCTGGTTCGGAAGCGGAGGCAAACACAAGGCGCGCACCGGACGCTCCTCCGACAGAGGATGCGGATAGGCTGTCTACCACCAATTCCGAGGTGGAGAGTGCCATGAACCATATGCGTCGCTGGACAGTTCTTCGCGACGCTTTTTTCTCCCAAGAGTCATTGGATGCCTTCAATTCGGGAGATGCGTACCTCCGTGCCGCTCAAAATGGTCTAGCCAGAGCCACGGAGCAGTATCTAAAAGACATACGAGTAAGAAATTTTTGGTAATTATATATATATACCAGTAGCCCCCGAGACTTAAAACAGTTAGAATAACTGATTTAAGGATCATTTGTTATGCAGGTTCTTACAGAAAAGAATACCCTACTGTCCCAGGGGCTGGAAGAGTGCAAATCCCAATTTGAGGCCGCACTAGCCGCGGCAGGGGAGCCCAAGGAGACCCCCTCTAGTAATATTCGCTTCGAAAGATAAGTATTTTGCAAAGTGCGGCATGGGTGCAAATCTGACAAATGAAATTGCAGATGGCGCCAGATTAAATCCGTAAAAGCAACAACTCCTATGCTAGCTGAAGGCTGGTGAGAGTGTGCTGACAAAGGTGAGGCGGGAGAAGAACGATCTCCAAGATGCCAACACCAAGCTGGGCGTTGAACTGAAGGATGTTCGTGCCCAGCTGTTGGACTCCGTTAAGGAGAATCAGCGGCTTCGACGCGGCATATTTAGTAAGTGCTTAAACGAACTTTGAAAAAAGAGTTCGGCGAGGAAGTCGACTAACAGAGTAATGTCTGTAGGTATGCTAACAGGTCGTCCTGCAGAGGAAATGCCCGGTTCTATGGGTGACCTTCTTCCCGAGCTCTCACAACTGCACGAGCGAGTTCGGCAGGTGATGCAAGGTGTCGCCCAGGCCTTGTGGCCATCCGTCTCCATGCCCGAAGGCCTTGGAGAGCTTGTAGAGAAGCTGAAGGGAGCGCGGCGGCGCTTCCGATTGTGGAAGATGTCGGCCTGCCGTCAAGGCGCCAGGGAGGCCTGGGCCATGGTGAAGACGCGGTACACGAAGGCTGACCCAAACCGCATGGCCGAGGTCGGACCCGTGGGGCCCGATGGGAAGGAGATCCCTGTGAGCTTAGTATACGGCCAAGTAGAATTGGCCGCAAAGTATTCCCAACAGGACTGTAAGCTAGACAGCCTGTTAGATGGTATTGAAGAGGAATACAATCAGTCAGATTGACTATGTAATTTTAATTGACATGTGTAATGCCTTCTAGCCGGATTGTAGATCGTTTGTCATGGCCGACCTTTTCGCTTCAACCTCGGGACCTGACGGTCCGGAGTGTGTCCGAATACCCTCGCGGTTATATAAGAACCGGGGTATGCATGGAGACCAGGCGTAGGGGTCATTAGTGCTTGAACAGACAAGTGCCCAACTAGTTATGTTATATTACATGGTTAGTAAGAAACATCTTCCAGGGAGAATAGTTCCGTTAGGGGTTCCTTTCCCTGGGAGGCATGCCCTAAAGTGCATGTCCATTCTGCGAAAAGAGACGCAGGAAAAACATCTGGGGGCGTATAGATAAATAAGTGAAAAAAGATCATCTTTAGTTCACCGACCGAATATTCCCTTAAGAACGCTAGCTTTCGGCTTCACCCAGTCTGAGGTACACATCCGGCTGACCCGGCAGTAACAATCGCAGAGGTGCTCCCTTTACCACCTAGCCGAACAATCGGGAACGTAGGGGTAAGCACAGGAGCCAGGCAACCCAGCTTGGCCAAAACTTAAGTCATATCGATGCATATAATGGTGAATAAAAGGTACATGCGGAAGTGTGACACATGTGTTGGGCATGAAGCCCGTATAAATAAGCTTCTGTTTAAAGAAGCCCCCAGGTTTAATGAGCGCGGATAGCGCGTCACTTTATGAGCCTTTAAAGGCTATAAGAGAGAGAGAGGGGAGAAGGAGAGAAATGTAAGACAGAAAGTATATAAAAAATGGACAGAGGAAGGAGACGAACACAGAGTCCGGCGCTAGGCATAGAATCTTCGGAGACGGGCTGCGTTCCATGGGTTCGGCTCGAGTCGGTTATCCGATGCATCTCGCAGACGGTACGCTCCACCAGTCAGGACTTGGTCAATTATGAAGGGACCTTCCCACTTGGGCTTAAGTTTGTCCTTTTTCTTGTCCGGCAGGCGTAGAACTAATTCGCCAACGTTGTAATTTTTGGCCCGTACTTCTCTGCTTTGGTATCTTCGAGCCTGCTGTTGATAGAATGCGGAACGGGCTTTTGCCACGTCACGCTCTTCCTCCAAGGCGTCCAAACTGTCCTGCCGATCGAGCTCGGCTTCTCTTTCTTCGTACATGCGCACTCGAGGTGAGTCATGAATTATGTCGCAGGGCAAAACTGCCTCTGCGCCGTACACCATGAAGAATGGTGTGTATCCGGTGGTGCGATTCGGCGTGGTCCGCAGCCCCCAGAGTACGGAGTCGAGCTCCTCTACCCAGTGCGTATTAGATTCCTTAAGGGACCGCACTAATCTGGGTTTGATGCCGCTCATGATAAGACCATTTGCACGTTCGACCTGGCCGTTAGTTTGTGGGTGATAGACGGAAGCATAATCGAGCTTGATGCCCATGTTTTTGCACCAGAGTTTTACCTCGTCGGCCGTAAAGTTCGTGCCGTTATCAGTGATGATGCTGTGGGGGACGCCGTAACGGTGTACAACCCCGGATATAAAGTCTATCACCGGTCCGGATTCGGCCGTCTTAACAGGCTTGGCTTCTATCCATTTGGTGAACTTATCCACCATGACCAGTAAGTATTTTTTCTTGTGGGTTCCGCCTTTAAGGGGTCCAACCATGTCAAGCCCCCAGACCGCGAAGGGCCAAGTGATGGGGATAGTTTGGAGGGCGGTGGGTGGCATATGGCTTTGGTTTGCAAAAAGCTGGCAACCGACGCATCGTTGGACTAAGTCCTGGGCGTCTGCCCGGGCCGTCGGCCAATAAAAGCCTGTACGGAAGGCCTTGCTTACAAGGGACCGAGCTGCAGCGTGATGACCGCCGAGTCCGGCATGAATTTCAGCCAGGAGGTTCCGCCCTTCCTCTTCGGAGATGCACCTTTGAAGGACTCCGGTAGTGCTTTTCTTATAAAGCTCTCCCTCATGGACTTTATAGGCTTTAGATCGCCGCACTATGCAGCGTGCCTCATTTTGGTCCTCGGGGAGTTCCTGCCTAGTAAGGTAGGCGAGGAATGGTTCTGTCCACGGGGCGATGACGACCATTATTACGTGGGCTGAAGGTGTTATTTCATTGGCAGAGCCTCCAATTATGTCAGAGTGTTCGGTGTCGGGCAGTGCGGTTGGGTCCGGGCTGTTATTGCCGGGTTCCCCTTCCCATACTACGGATGGCTTGAACAGCCTTTCCAAGAAGATGTTGGGGGGGACTACATCGCGTTTTGCGCCGATGCGTGCCAGGACATCTGCCGCCTGATTATTTTCCCGGGCTATATGGTGAAATTCGAGCCCTTCGAACCGAGCTGACATTTTTAGGACGGCGTTGCGATAAGCTGCCATTTTTGGATCCTTGGCATCAAAGTCTCCATTTATTTGGGATATTGCGAGGTTCGAGTCCCCGCGCACCTCTAGGCGTTGAATGCCCATGGATACTGCCATCCGGAGACCATGTAAAAGGGCCTCATATTCGGCTGCATTGTTGGAGTCTGTGTACATTATCTGGAGTACGTATTGAACTGTGTCTCCTGTGGGGGACGTCAAAACGACGCCAGCCCCTAGACCGGCCAACATTTTGGAGCCGTCGAAGTGCATGACCCAGTTGGAATATGTGCCGTACTCTTTAGGGAGTTCGGCCTCCGTCCATTCTGCGACGAAGTCGGCCAAAACTTGCGACTTGATAGCTCGCCGTGGCTTGTAAGTTATGTCGAACGGGAGGAGCTCAATGGCCCATTTTGCAATCCGGCCCGTCGCGTCGCGGTTGTTTATAATATCGTTAAGTGGCACTTCCGAGGCTACTGTTATTGAACACTCTTGAAAGTAGTGTCGCAGCTTCCGGGATGCCATAAATACCGCGTACGCAATCTTTTGATAATGCGGGTACCGTGACTTGCACGGAGTAAGGACAGTGGACACATAGTAGACCGGCTTTTGAAGGGGGAATTTGTGTCCGTCCGTTTCTCGTTCGACGACGAGCACTGCGCTTACGACCTGATGGGTTGCTGCAATGTATAATAGCATTGGTTCGCCAATGTTTGGCGCGGCCAGGACTGGGTTTGTTGCCAAGATGGCTTTTATTTCATCGAGTCCGGCCGTGGCTGCATCCGTCCACTCGAAGTGTTCGGTGCGCCGAAGGAGGCGGTAAAGGGGTAGGGCCTTTTCTCCCAAGCGGGAGATAAAGCGGCTTAGAGCCGCCACGCATCCGGTTAATTTTTGTATTTGTTTGAGGTCCTTCGGGATATCCAATTGTGACAGAGCTCGGATCTTGGCTGGATTTGCTTCAATTCCTCTACCGGATACAATGAAGCCCAAGAGCTTTCCGGCTGGAACGCCGAAAACGCATTTTTCCGGGTTGAGCTTGATGTCGTATGTTCGGAGGTTATCGAATGTTAGCCTCAAGTCGTCTACTAGAGATTCGACATGTCTTGTTTTAACGACCACATCATCTACGTATGCCTCCACTGTTTTGCCGATCTGGTTTGCCAGACATGTCTGAATCATGCGCTGATATGTTGCGCCGGCGTTTTTGAGCCCGAAGGGCATTGTGTTGAAGCAGAATGGGCCGTATGGTGTGATGAATGCCGTTGCGGCTTGGTCTGACTCTGCCATCTTTATTTGATGGTAGCCGGAGTATGCGTCGAGGAAACACAACGAATCGTGTCCTGCGGTAGCGTCGATAATTTGATCGATGCGGGGGAGAGGGAAGGGATCCTTTGGGCAAGCCTTGTTAAGGTCTTTAAAATCAACGCACAGGCGCCAGGATTTGTCCTTCTTTGGTACCATCACCAGGTTTGCTAGCCAGTCCGGGTGTTTTATATCTTTGATGAATCCGGCCTCCAATAGCTTGGCTAGTTCCTCTCCCATGGCCTGTCTCTTAGGTTCGGAAAAACGCCGAAGAGCCTGTTTGACTGGCTTGAATCCTTTTAGGATATTTAAGCTGTGTTCGGCCAGCCTGCGTGGGATTCCTGGCATGTCTGAAGGGTGCCAGGCGAAAATGTCCCAGTTCTCTCGTAGGAACTCTCGCAGTGCGGCGTCTACATCAGGGTTTAACTGTGCCCCGATGGAAGCTGTTTTATTGGGGTCCGTTGGATGGACCTGGAATTTGACTATTTCGTCCGCCGGTTTAAAGGAGGTGGACTTGGATCTTTTGTCGAGTATCACATCGTCCCTATTCACCATGGAGCGCAGCGCAGTCAGTTCCTCAGCCGCTAGGGCTTCGGATAGCGCCTCGAGGGCCAGTGCGGCTGTCTTGTTTTCGGCGCGGAGTGCTATGTCCGGATCACTAGCGAGAGTGATGATTCCGTTAGGCCCGGGCATCTTGAGCTTCATGTACCCGTAATGGGGTATTGCTTGGAAGATTGTAAACGCTTCCCGCCCTAGCAGAGCGTGATATCCGCTACTGAACGGGGCCACTTGGAACGTGACCTCTTCGGACCTGTAATTATCCGGCGTGCCGAACACCACATCTAGTGTGATTTTTCCTGTACAGCGCGCTTCCCGACTGGGGATTATTCCTCTAAAGGTTGTGCTGCTTCGCTCAATGCGGTTCCAGTCTATTTCCATTTTTTGAAGGGTTTCCTCATAAATGAGGTTCAATCCGCTGCCGCCATCCATGAGTACCTTGGTAAGACGAAAGCCGTCCACTATTGGACTGAGGACCAATGCGGCTGGTGCTCGGGCTGTTCGGAATTTAGGTTCATCACTGGCGTTAAAAGTAATAGCCGTGTCACTCCATGGGTTTATTGTTGCTACTTGGTAGACTTCGGCAAGGCTGCGGAGTGTTCTTTTTCGCATATTATTTGATGCGAAAGTCTCGAAGACTGTTAATACCGTACTGGTGTCTCTGGGGTGGCTTTCTGTGGCTTCTGGAATTAGAAGATCTTCGCCAATTTTTGCCACCTGCCGGAGTATCCAACATGCTCTAAGGCTGTGAGTTGGTGTGGCGCCCTCTGCACTGTGAATTTTACAGGGTCCATTAAGCCATCCTTCCAGTACGGTTCCGTGCCCTGTAGAGGGCTTTTGCTTTTTGGTATTGAACCCGGGTGTCTGGCGATGATGCACCCTTTTATTTCGGACTGGGTTTGTATTCAGGGCCGGATTGTCCCAAAATTTTATTTCGGTTTTCCAGGCGCTTTCCATCGCACAGTACTTTCGTACTATGGACGCCAAGTCAGCGAAGCGTGTAATATCACGGCGACTTATGGCGTTGAGGATTCCCTTGTCCGTGCAATTATTGCAGAAGAATGAAATTGCGTCTTCCTCGCGGCAGTCCTTTATCCTGTTCATAACCAGGAGGAATCTGGCCCAGTAATGATGTACTGTTTCTTCGGGCTCTTGCCTAATTTGGGATAGATCGCTTATGTACGGGTGGGTGGGTGGAATCAAATCCGAAACCTCACCCAATCTGAGACCCAGGGGCCAAGGAGTTTCCGAACTCGGAAGTTTGGATTCTTGGATGCTGTCCAATGAATCTAGCCCGTCGCCTGACTTTAAGTTCAGGTCTTGAGTGATGTCCTCCCCTCCGCGGGTATCCGGCTTGGAGGGGTCGGGAATCCGGACATAGCTAGTCCTTAAGATAGATGAAGGGTCGCCACATTGTCCCTCTACCACGGCAACGTGATGGGTGACCTGGGAAGATTTAATCTCTCTCAGATCGGGTTTAGGCCCAATCTGGTCGTAATCCGTAGCGACTCCCAGGGCGGCGAAGCGATCCAAGAGCTCGTTTAGGGAAGAGAGCTCCATTGGATCTAGCTGCTCGGCGAATTCCGAGCTAACGTGAAGATTGCTTTCGATGACCCGAGAGGTCATCGTCGACGCAGCAGCCGAACGGGCGGTCATAAGGAAACCACCTAGCCTGAGAGTTTGGCCGACAGCCAAAGCTCCCTTAGCAACGGTGTCGTCTTTAAAGACGGGATGAGGCATCCTTCCTAATGGCGACGGCACAGAGGAACTCTCAAGAAAGCACCAATGTCGGTGTCAAAACCGGCGGATCTCGAGTAGGGGGTCCCGAACTGTGCGTCTAGGCGGATGGTAACATGAGACGAGGGACACGATGTTTTTACCCAGGTTCGGGCCCTCTCGATGGAGGTAAAACCCTACGTCCTTCTTGATTAATATTGATGATATGGGTAGTACAAGAGTAGATCTACCACGAGATCAGAGAGGCTAAACCCTAGAAGCTAGCCCATGGTATGATTGTTGTCCCTACGGACTAAAACCCTCCGGTTTATATAGACACCGGAGAGGGCTAGGGTTACACAGAGTCGGTTACAATGGTAGATGATCTACATATCCGTATCGCCAAGCTTGCCTTCCACGCCAAGGAAAGTCCCTTCCGGACACGGGACAAAGTCTTCAATCTTGTATCTTCTTAGTCCAGGAGTCCGGCCGAAGGTATAGTCCGGCTATCTGGACACCCCCTAATCGAGGACTCCCTCAAGAATGCTTCAGACGCGGCCCTTCTCCTACACCGAGGAGTCCGTCGTGCTGGCGGACGACGTCGTCGGCGCGCTTGCCGCCTCCTTCGCCGCGCTGCGCATCTCCGATGCGTTCGCGGCCGACGAGGACCCCAGTGAGCTGCTCGGCTACTCCAACTCTCCCCTCTCCCTCGGCAGCGGCGTTTCCGCCAGGGCAATGGACGTCCATGTGGAGGTCTTCGTCACCGGGGACGGCACCTCCTCCTCGTCGAGCAAGACGAGGAAGGTTGCCGAAGCCAGGGCCGCAGCAGATTGGATCGAGCCGTCCGATCCGTTGCACGCCGTGATGTAGAGCCTCCACATCCCCATCGGCACCGACGTCGATGCCACCAATGTTGCTGAGGCCCGAACCCAGATCGTGGAAAGGCGCCAGCATATGCTGGACCTGCCGAGATGCTCGCCGCCACTCAGCGTCGCCTGGACGCCGCTCAGCTGGAGCACGATGCCGCCTACGGATTCATGCCCGCTGCAGCCGAGCCAAGCCGGGTCGCCGATGTGCGTGCCCGGGGAGGAGCGATCGGCCGGGCCCTCGGCGCCGTCACAACCGTCTACGAGACCCCAGCGAAGAACATGCGCGCTGCCCAGGCAGCCGCACCCAGCCTAGACCAGCTTGCGGGTGAGGAGCTGAAAGAGCGCATCGGGTGGATGCGCGAACTCCTCCACGCCGCCAACACCCAGCAGGACCGCTTCAACCAGCTCGCCAAGCCGGCGGGATCCGGCTCCGCTCACCTTGGCAGGCCCGGCAAACTTCTGCACACCGCTTCTTTGCCGCCCGGCGAGGCGCACTTCGGCCGAGCCCGGAGTCGGCGCGACCCGGCCGCTACAGTCGCCGGCGGACTGGGTGATGAGCCCATCCTAGAGATCCAGCACGGACTCGGCCAGCATGGCCGGCGTCCGGCTCCAACCGACCCGCCCCCCCGTGGCCTGACCGCAGGTCGACTCGGCCCACGTGCCATCGACGATGCCAACGCTCGCCACCGCCTCGATCAGCTCGCTCGCTCCCTGGAGGTGGAGGAGGGTGGCGCTATCGGGCCGGCGTGCTTCGGCCGGCGCATCCGGGAGGATCCCTTCCCCAAAGTATTCATGCTCCCCACGACACCCCAAGTACAACGGGATGGTGAAGCCAGAAGACTGGCTCATCGACTACACCACGACCATTGGCATCACCGGTGCCAATCATCGTCTCGCCGTGCGCTACGCACCGCTCCTGCTCCAAGGGTCGGCCCGAACATGGTTGAACAACCTACCGATGGGCAGCATCAACACGTGGGTGGACTTTGAGGAAGCCTTCGTCCGCAACTTCACGGGGACCTACAAGCGACCCGGTCACCCTAGCCAGCTCACCATGTGCGTGGAAGGGCCTACGGAGACCGGTCGCGAGTACCTCGCACGCTAGACCGAGCTCCGGAACAGCTGCGAGGACGTCCATGAAGTCCAGGCATTCCACTACTTCGTCAGCAGGTGCCGAGACGGCACCCTCCTCAAGTACAAGCTCTTACGCTCCGAGCCGGCCACCATGGCCGCGCTCATGGTGAGGGCGGATAAGTACGCCAACGCCGACTCCGCCATGAAGATCCAGGTGGCGCTAGATGAAGCCGACAAGGCGAAGCCGGTTCCCCCTTTGAAGCCGGCCGGCGAAAGTAGCCGGCAGCAGCATCACCAGAACAACAAGCACAAGGCTGACCAGCCGGCGCCGCGTCACGACAACCGGTTCGTCGCAACCACCGAGCCCGCGGCGGACCTGGCAGCGAAGCACCGGCAAAACGGCAAGCACCACAGCGGCGCAAGACCCTCCACGCAAATGCTTCGGCAGTGCGCCATCACCAAGCGCATCATGAGGGGCGACATCCCGCCCCCTCCAGCTCCGGCTCCAGGCGCGGGACAGCCGCCTCCAGCTGAAGGCACGATGCGCGAAGACACCTACCCGGACCAGAACACAGCCTACATCATCTTCACCAGCCTCGGCGACAACAAGCGCAGCGAGCGCCTCCTTCGGCAGGAGGTGAACACCGTCGTCCCGGCCAAGCCGGAGTTCATGCATTGGTCGGACCGCCCGATCACCTGGACCCGGGAGGATCACCCGGCAGTCATGCCGAGTCCGGGTGGTTACGCCCTCATCGTCAACACCACCATCGTCGCGCGGCGCACATGCAAGTTCTCCCGAGTCCTCATCGATGGCGGCAACATCATCAACATCCTCTACCGCGACACGATGACCAAGCTCGGCCTCAAGGCCGAGGACTTGGAGCCAACCCAAACGATCTTCCACGACATCGTGCCCGGCCTCTCCTGCTCCCCCATTGGCCGGGTCTGGCTAGATGTCCTATTCGGTGACAGCAGCCACTTCTGGCGCGAACCGATCTGGTTCGAGGTGGTGGACTTGTCTAGCACATATCACGCGTTGCTGGTCCGGCCCGCGCTTGCCAAGTTCATGGTGGTTCCCCACTACGCGTACCTCAAGATGAAGATGTCGGGTCCCAAGGGCCTCATCACCATCACCGGCGATTACCACAAGTCCCTGGAATGCGCCCGAGATGGCGCCAAGTTGGCCGAGTCGCTGGTCATTGCCGAGGAGAGGCGCCAGCTCAAACGGATCGTCGCCCTGGCAGGCAAGTCCTCTGCTGCATCGATCACGACCCCGGACCCGGCCGACGAGGCCGCCTTCAAGCCCTCCTAGGAGACCAAGAAAGTGAAGCTCAACCCAGAAGACCCCAGCTGCAGCAAGTACGTTGTCATAGGCGCCCGCCTTGACAGCAAATAGGAAGGCGAGCTCGTCGAGTTCCTCCGTGAGAATCGGGATATCTTCACATGGACCCCCAAGGACATGTCGGGTATCCCGAGGAAGTACCCCGAGCACAAACTTCACTTTCGCAAGGACGCCAAGCCTGTCCGTCAACCCCTACGACGATTTTCCGAAGAGAAGAGAAGAACCATTGGTGAAGAGGTTGCCAAGCTTTTGGTGGCCGGCTTCATAATGGAAGTGTTTCACCCCGAGTGGCTGGCCAATCCAGTCCTCCTCCTAAAGAGGAACAAGACCTGGCGCATGTGTATCGACTACACGAGCCTCAACAAGGCCTGTCCCAAGGATCCGTTCGCCTTCCCGCGGATCGACCAAGTCATCGACTCGACCGTCGGGTGTGAGCTCCTGTCCTTCCTGGACGCTTACTCCGGCTACCACCAGATCAAGGTGGACCCGGCCGACGTCCTGAAGACGTCCTACATCATGCCCTTTGGGGCATATTGCTACATCACCATGTCGTTCAGCTTGAAGAACACCGGTGCCACCTTCTAGTGCTGCATGCAGAAACGCCTGCTGCCGCAACTCGGCCGCAATATCCACGTATACGTGGACGACATCATGGTGAAGAGCAAGCAGCACCTCACGCTTCTCGACGATTTGAAGGAAACCTTCGCTAACCTCCATGAATACAAGGTCAAGCTTAACCCGAAAAAAATGCGTCTACGGCGTCCCGACCGGAAAGCTACTCGGCATCCTTGTCTCGGAACGCGGCATTGAGGCGAACCCGGAGAAGATCAAGGCCATCGAGCGCATGCGCAAGACTGCTCGGCTGCGCGATGTCCAGAAGTTCACCGGATGGGCGTGAGGGCGCTACCCCTGTACCAGCTAATGAAGAAGACGAGCCCGTTCGAATGGAACGGCAAGGCAGACGAGGCCTTCCAATACCTCAAGCGCATGCTCTCCACCGCACCAGTCCTGGTCGCGCCGACCGACAAGGAGCCACTGTTTCTCTACGTAGCCGCAACCTCACGGGCGGTCAGCACGGTGCTGGTGGTTGAGCGACCAGAGAAGGGCAAGATCCAAGCCGTCCAGCGCCTAGTCTACTACCCGAGCGAGGTGCTCTTCATCTCCAAGAAGAACTACTCGCACTACCAGAAGATGTGTTATGGCGTGTACTTCACCGCCAAGAAGCTGAAGCAGTATTTCTAAGAGCATGTTAGCACCATGGTCAGCACGGCGCCTATCGGAGAAATCATCGGGTGTCGGGATGCCTCTGGCCGGGTTGCCAAGTGGGCATTCCAGCTAGCCGGCCACACCATCCTCTACGAGCCCCGCACCGCGATCAAGTCTCAAGCCCTGGCCGACTTCCTCATCGACTAGACCGAGACCCAGTACTTGACGCCGCCTCCCGACTCGACGCATTGGCGCATGCACTTCGACGGGTCCAAGATGCGACTTGGCTTGGGGGCCGGCATCGTACTGTCGTCACCAAAGGTCGATCGTCTCCACTACGCGCTCCAGATCCACTTCGCCGCCTCCAACAACGTCGCCGAGTACGAAGTCCTTGTGCACGGCCTCCGACTTGCAAAGGAACTCGGCATCCGGCGCATCCTGTGCTACGGTGACTCGGACCTGGTGGTGCAGCAGTGCTCCGGCGAATGGGACGCCCGCGACTCCAACATGTCAAGCTACCACTTCCTCGTCCAGAAGCTGTCCGGATCCTTCGAGGGCTACGAGTTCCTCCACGTCCCGCGCGTGGAGAACGAAGCAGCCGACACACTAGCCAAGATCGCCTCATCACGACAAGAAATCCCGTCCGGCCTCTCCCTCGAGCACCTGTGCAAGCCATCCGTCAAGCCATTGCCGAACTCCGAGTCCATCCACGTTCCAGACGACCTGGCCGCACCTCAACCCGGCCCGGGGACTGCTGAACCCAGCCCAGGGGCTGCTCAGCTCGACCCGGCCACCATCGTCCCAGACCCGGCCTTCGCCATCCCCAACCCGGGGGCTGCTCAAACTGGCTCGGGGGCTGCCGACTCGGAACCCACCCTGGTGGCCGTCTTCGCCATGGTTACGGCTCCATCTTGGGCCCTCCCAATATCAGAATTTTTGGAGAACGGGGTTCTCCCCATGGACGAGACCGAAGCTCGGCAAGTGCAGCACCGGGCGTCCCCCTACAGCATCATCAACAATGAGCTCTTCAAGTGTAGCTTCATCGGCATGTTCCAGCGCTGCGTCGAGCAGGAACAGGGCATCAACATCCTCCTCGACATACATCTGGGCGAGTGCGGGCACCGCGCCGCATCATGATCCCTGGTGGCCAAGGCGTTCCGCCATGGTTTCTACTGGCCCACGACCGTCCAAGATGCCGAGTCGCTCGTCCTCAAGTGTGAGGGATGCCAGCGCTTCAGCAAACGCAGCCATCAGCTGGCGTCAGCACTCCGCACCATACCGATCGCCTGGCCCTTTGCGGTCTGGGGACTCGACATGGTGGGACCCTTCAAAACCGCTTGAGGCGGCATGGCGCACTTGCTGGTGGCAATGGACAAATTCACCAAGTGGATCAAGGCAAGACCAATCAAGAAACTCGACGGGCCAACAGCCGTCCGATTCATCAAGGACATAGCGGTGCGCTACGGCATGCCGAACATCATCATCACCGACAATGGCACCAACTTCACCAAGGGCGCACTCGAGCAATACTGCTCCGTCTCCGGCATCCGCCTCGACCTGGCCTCCTTTGCGCATCCACAGTCCAACGGGTAGGTCGAGCTGGCCAATGGACTCATCCTGTCCGGCGTCAAGCTGCGACTCATCGAGCCACTCATCCGCTCACCCGGTAGCTCGCTTGACGAGTTGCCAGCCGTTCTATGGAGTCTACTCACCATGCCGAATTGGTCGACCGGGTTCACCCTGTTCTTCCTCGTCTATGAAGCCGAAGACGTCATCCCGACCGATGTTGAGTTCGACTCGCTGCACGTCGCGATGTACACCGAAGCCGAAGCCAGAGAAGCCCGTGAAGATGGTGTCGACCTGCTTGAAGAAGCACAATGTCGGTGTCAAAACCGGCAGATCTCGGGTAGGGGGTCCCGAATTATGCGTCTAAGGCGGATGGTAACAGGAGACAGGGGAAACAATGTTTACCCAGGTTCGAGCACTCTTGATGGAGGTAAAACCCTACGTCCTACTTGATTGTTCTTGATGATATGAGTATTACAAGAGTTGATCTACCATGATATCGTAGAGGCTAAACCCTAGAAGCTAGCTTATGGTATGATTGTCTGTTGTCCTACAGACTAAACCCTTCGGTTTATATAGACACCGGAGGGGGCTAGGGTTACACAGAGTTGGCTACAAGTGAGGAGATCTACATATCCATAATGCCTAGCTTGCCTTCCATGCCAAGGAGAGTCCTATCTGGACACGGGACGAAGTCTTCAATCTTGTATCCTCATAGTCCAACAGTCCGGCCAAAGGATATAGTTCGGCTGTCTGGAGGCCCCCTAATCCAGGACTCCCTCACATGCCTCCTGGCGCTCAGTCGCTCAGCCATCTACCAGCAAGGCCTGAGGCACAACCATAGCAAGAAGATCAAGCCCCTCACGTTCCGCGAGGGCGACCTTGTCCTCCGACTCATCCAAGAGCAGGCAGGCCAGCACAAGTTGTCCCCTCCATGGGAGGGCCCATTCATCGTGAGCAGGGCCTTGCGCGACCGCAACGCCTACTACCTCATTGACGCACGCAAGTCCAGGAAGCGCAAGAAGGACACCGCCAGTGAAGAAACGACCCGACCGTGGAATGCGGAACTCCTCCGCCCATATGTATCGTCGCCTTTTGTAAACGCATGAAACCATGGGGTCCCTGAACGAGACTCGGGGGCTGCCTTTTGTCGACCAATTTATTGTGTCCCTATTTTTGCATCATTATACTACTGAACCCAGCCATCGGTCCGACTCGCTCGACCCGGGGGCTTGGGGCCTGGCCGGCTCGGTCGCCACCCCGCCGCCTTACTTGGTGATTCCTGATAAAGTTAGGATGCCGCGGTCCCCCACTTCACCCTAAAGCCACAGATCCAGCTTTGGCTGTCGGCTGGCAAGGACAACGGTCAAAAGCTCCTTTACGCTTCATACACTAAGTCAAAGGCTGCCAGGTCGATCAACCCGGTCCACCATTCATCAAATGAACAGCCTCACAACCGGCTGCTTGGCAACCGGCTTCGCCGGATTGCCGACAGCTGGCCCAGTGGGTGTTTCGCTCGCGCTCAACGTTTTGAGGGACCCAAGTCTTGCGCGCTCCACTCAAAGAACTGAATTCCTTGTCATGGACTGGAGCCTCGGTCGTCTGACTCATGGGGGGGGGAGGTTTGAGAAAGGAAAAACGCATGAAATTGGTCCAAAAACAGAAGGCAAAAAGCAAAAGCAGCCACGACATCTACACAAGTATTTAAGAAAAGGCCCACGACGTAGGTTCATTACACCCTAAAAACCCCCAGTGGGTGGGTGGACTTGCTATTTAACAGATTTTACACAAAGTGTCTCAGGCATCTCCAACGCCGCGTCGCGACGTCAACGACTCTCCCCTGGCGGCCTCCTGGTCCAGCGAGGCGCCGGTGTCCTCCTCAGCACCCGCGTCGCGGTAGACGCCCGTCTCCTCCGAGCACCCCTCCGGATCATGGAGGAGCAAGCCGTAGTCGTCGCCATCCACGGCCCTGTCGTCTTTTGTCCGCTCCGGATGGAACTCGTCATGGAAGCCGAACTCGGCAATGTAGCTGGCCCGGGAGGTGATCCGGCCGGCTTGCTCCTGCAAGAGCTTCTCCGAACCGGCCCGCTAGCCCATCAACGCGTCCAGCTATAGGTCCGGATGCCAGGACAATGCGAACCGGAGCGCCATCTCAGCACCGGCACGAGCGGCAGAGATGCGCCACTCGCCAAGCCGGTCCGGCCCCATCTCCAACCAACGCGCCATGCATGAGAAGCTGCTCGGTTGGATGGAGTCCGGCCATAGGGCCGCCGTCATTGCGGGCCTCAGCGGCGGCTATTATCTCCGGGAAGGTCCAGGCCACCCGCGGATCCGTCCCGGACCCAACGGCGCCGGTCGGGTCGCGCTGATAGCGGACGGCTTCCTCCGCCAGCCGCTGCGTCTCCGGGAAGGCCCCTGCCGCAAAGGAAGAAGCGAGTTAGAAGAAGAAGAACAAGGAAGAAAGGCCGGATCTCGACCCGGCAAACGACAAGAAAAAGCACTTACTAGAGAAGGACTCTTCCAGGTGCTGCGCCTCAAGCAACGTACCGTGCCACTCCCGTTCGATGGCGCGGTCGTGCTCCTCGAGCACCTTCTCCAGATCGGCCGCATTGGCAAGGGCCGCCTTCAGCTCGGCGTCCTTGTCTTCGGCCGCCTTCTCGGCCGCCTCGCGGCGACGGGCTCGTCCTGACGGCCCCCCTCCACCGTGGTGACCTACCCCCGCAGGAGATCTACCTCGGCCTGGAGCCGGCCCTTGTCGTCGGCCAGCTGGCCGCGCTGCTGGTCCGCCTCCACCAGGGCCTGTTGCGCCTCTGCCACCTTGGCGGCTTCCGCCTTAAGGAGCTCCACTTCGGCCTCGAGGCGGCTCTTACGAACCGCCAGCTGCTCATGCAGCCGGTTGGCCTCGTCGAGAGACCACCAAGCCGCGGCCGCCTCCGCCCTCGCCTGCGCCGCCTCGACGCCAAGACGGCCGGTGTTGGCAATGAGCCGGTCGTAGTGATAACCGTCTCGGAGCAGACGAGTCCGCCAGGACAGCACCTCGGCTGCGAACAAGACGGACTCGGCAGAAGAAAAAAGCAAGATTTAAGATTTGGCCCAACTGTTACACAGTTGGCCCAAATCTCGGGGGCTACACCCAGTGGGTGCGCTAGCGCTCCCCCACTAGAAAAGAGCACAAGAATAGCTGCGGCGACGTGGAGCTCCTCCTCCTTGGCGGCAAGCTGCTCCATGAACTCCCGGTGCTTGCCCCGGAGACGATTGTAGGCGGCGACCCGGAAGGCATCGAGATGCTGAAGAAAGCAAAAATCAGAACAAGGCCAACACTCGGGGGCTACACCCAGTGGGTGCGCTGGCGCGCCCCCACAAAGAAGAAATTACAAGAAGACTTACCAGAACGGCGCGCTCCAGGTCACGCGTCCGCTCGACCTCGGCCTGGGCGAAGGCCTTGAGCCGTTCCGTCCGGCCTCGCAGGCGGCGACTGACGGCGTCCAGCGCCGCCTCCTCCTGAGTCGGAGGCCTGAAGACAACGGCGCCCCCCCTCCGCGCCGGCTGCTGCACGGCAGCTCGGCGCCCTCCCTGCCATGGCACCAAGGCGTACTCCCCACTGGCCGCTCGCGACGCGGCCAGCGCCTCCTCCAACGCCCCTCCCAGCGCCGACGACAACCCGAACACCGAGACGCCCCGCGTAGCCGTCTCTGACCCGGACGCCAGGACACCCTCGGTCGCCGTCTCCGACCCAGCTGCCGGGGTGGGCTCCGGCACCGCTGCCCGCGGTGCCTTCTGCAAAACCGGTTGCGCCTTCGACACCGCCGCCCGCAGCGTCTCTTCCAGAACGAAGCCGCCTCCACCACCATCAGTCCCCGCTCGCTCAACCACGTCGGCCCGCGGCGGGGTGTCATCGGCCACCTCCACGACCTCCCGGTCGGGGATCAGCGCCTTAGCCCGGCCTCCGCGGCCATGCTCCCTCACCGACGATGGCTCAAAGACCGTCGCCACCACCACCATGCCCTCCGGCATCTCGCGCCAGGCCGGCTCCGCGCCGGCTCACGCCCATGCCGCCGCCACGTCGGTCCAAGCACAGACCGACGCCGCCTCCAGCTCCGCCTCGGCCCGGTTCCTGTCCCGCCAGGCCAAGGCTTCGGCGTCGTTCGGATCCAGGCCGAGGTCCGAGTCGGCCCGTGCCTCCACCTCGGCCTGGTCGGCGAGGTCAAACCGGCTCCTGCGGAACACGGCCCCTTTGGCGGCCGCAGCTTCCGCCGCCGCCCTCGCCAGCGCGATTGGTGACCTGAAGAAGAAGACAGAATACGCATAAAAGAAACAAGACTAGCTCAAGAAAATAAAATATGAGCGCAAACGAGAGATGAAACTTACCCCGCCAAGACCGGGACCGGGGTTGGCCCCCCTTTTCCGCCGCCACACTTCCTCTTGGCCGGCCTCCCGGCCCCGACCGGGTCAGCCGTGCGCTTTGAGGCCCGGGGTCGCGGCGCGACGTTGTCTTTCCCATGCGGGCGGCTCGGCGCCGCCGCATGCGAGGACCCGTCTCCGCCCGTGTCGTCGCCTCTCCCGCCCAACACCACTACACCGACAACTGGGGTCAGCACCGACCGTTCCGTGCCGCGGTCAGCAATTCAAGACACATGAAGAAAAATATGAGACTTACCCGTGCGATGCTCAACGCCGGAGTCAGACTCGGCCTCCTCCTCCCGACCATGAGCCGCGGGCTCCTCTGGCGCCACCGGCGCCACCTACAACGGGGCCCGGGCGTAAGGATGTAGAATCACGTTCAGAAGTGCCCCGCGCGTCGCGTCAGGATGGATGAGAAGGTGCCCGGCATAAAAGTAAGAAGACCAGACACTCACCTGCGGCACCGAGTTCGACTGGCTGTACGGCGCCTTGCCGAACCGCCAGTCCTCCCCAAGATTGGCCTTGGAGATGTCATTCACGCCACGCGATCTGCTCCGCGGACAGCCGCATCGACCCCCTGCGGTTGGGGTCTTGAAGGCCGGCCATTTCGCCGATGAGGCAGGAGCGCCCCTGAAGCGGAAGGACCCGGCGCATGATGAACGCAGCAAGGAGGTCGGTGCCGGTGAGCCCCTCCTGCGTCCTCATCATCGTTACCCGCTCGCAGAGATTGACGATCTCCTGCGACGGGGGCCTGGGCGAGTAGCCCCAGTTTGTCTTCGCCTGCGGCGGTCCGATGGCGAAGGCCGGAATGTTGATGTGATCCGTACCAAGGTTGTGGACGTAGAAGAAGCAGTTCTGCCACTTCTTGGCAGAATCCTCCAGCGGGATCTTGGGGAAATCCGCCCCCGACCGCTTCGAGATGATGGCGGCGCCGCCATCGGCGAACTCCCCGGCCGACGGGCCCTGCTGCTTCAAGGAGAAGAAGCACACCCAGAGGTCGATCTTAGGCTCGACCCCCAGGTACCCCTCGCAGAGGGTGACGGAGCCCGAAGAACTCTAGGAATGCGCGGAAGTAGGTGCTCGCCGGCAGCCCGAACACGCGCTCGAAGTGCGTGAGGAAGACCACGCGCTCTTACCCCTTGGGCCGAGGCCTCTGCTCACTGCGCGGTAGGCAGATGCCGACGTCTGTCTCCCGCGGCAAGCGCCGGGTCGCCCGGAGTTGGGTGATGTCCTCGGAGGTGACATTCGAAGCCATCCAGGATCCCGATGGCAGCGACATGATCAGAGGAAGAAGAAGGAAGATGGACGGCGAAGGAGTTCTGCTCGAAGCAGCGGTCGCCGCAGTGTGTCAGTTGCAAAGAGCGGAGCGAGAGCAAAGGGACAGGAGGGCGCGAGCGAGAATAATGTCCGCCGGCCCCCTGCCCCTCGATTTATAGCCCTCAGTTTGAACGTGGGGAAGTGGGGAAGTGGGATCATCTGCACACACCCGTTCCACTACCCCGCAATAAGTGCGCACGTACACGCACAGTAACTGCCCGGGGAAGAGCAACCGGCCCCCGGACGCCGCAATAAATCCGCGCACTTGGGCCGAGGGCGCGCGGCGGTGGACCCTAGCCCGCCGCCTGGTCCGATCACACGCGTGGCCTGTCAGGCCCCTCTGACTTCTGGGCACCACGTGGCGCCCACGCAAAGCCCGAGGGATTGTCCCAAGATTCGACGAACTTCTCAGTCCCCGCCATGGCCGGGATGCCACGATCCGGTTTCCGAGAAAACCGGCACACAGTAGGTGTTGCCGGACCCGGCGCTCGCAGAATCCACGTTGCTTAAGGGGGAAACTGCGAAGGCCCACTCATCCAAAGACGGCGGACCTTCACAGCTTCGGGGACTACTGTCGGGGGGATGGACCCCGGGCAGGCAATGGAACCCGGATCCTCTTCAAAAAATAATGGGATTGCCACCGCCCCTCAATACCAGCATGCGCTTGGCTGGGTCGCTCGACCCGGCCAAGCCCCGCAAACCGGCCAGACTAGCCGACTCGACAAGACACGTCGACTCGGCCCCAACAACTAGCACAAGACAGCCGAACCTGGCACGACCGAAGCCTCCTCAACAAGCCAGCACCACCCGTGGCGTGCTATGCAATCCAGCCGCGGGTCAACTCCCATCCCATCCAGGCTGTATGATGGGGACGAGTCTTCAATCAACGATGACCGAGGCAACAGTGCCCCGCCCATGCCTCTGGTCAGCAGGAACGTGGCAACAGTGCCCCTCACCTACCCGCTGACCAGGGCCGGCGTGGCTACAGTGCCCCTGCCCTCACCGCTGACGACAGCAAGCGGCAACCTGACGGAGAGCACTGTACGCGACTCGACTCGGCCACGCCCTGATGATCGACAAGACAGCGCACAGTCCCCCTATGCTTGCGGGGCCCGCACCTAGGGGAACCCGACGAACCACTAGCCCTCAGCGGGACCCAGCCCGGGTCCCCGGTCATCGACATATGGACCCACCGACTTGTAACATTACCATTGTACTCTCGGGGGTTTGACTATAAAACTCCCCGGGAGCCCACGGTCATACGCGAGGGGGGGGCGAGCAAGAAGGCAAGTAGAAAACACATACGAGAGAAAAGCAAGTAAGCATAGGAATAGCCAGAGAACAGCAACACCAGAGAGAAGGAGCAGCCCAAGCTTTGGCCAGCTTCCTTCCTCCTCCATACAGCTCCAGGAGCAACATTGTACTATCGATCATCCAACTACACTCGGCAGGACTAGGGGTATTATCTCTCCGGAGATCCCCGAACCTAGGTATGTCCTTCGTCCCGCGCCCGCTCATGCCAACCCCGCCTCTGCAGTCCACCAGCGCCCTTGAGCCTCCTCCTCTCTTTAGCCATCCCTTGGCATCTGGCGTGTGCCCACCACGACAGGTCTGAAGTAAACTACTCACACTTCATCGGAGGGGCTATGGTGTTGATGTAGAAGCCCTCCGTGATCGATGCCCCCTCCAGCGGAGCTCCGGAAAAGGCCCCAAGATGGGATCTCGTGGATACAGAAAGTTATGCTGGTGGAATTAGGGTTTTGGCTCCGTATCTGGTAGTTTGGGGGTACGTAGGGATATATAGGAGGAAGGAGTACATCGGTGGAGCAATGTTGGCCCCATGAGGGTGGAGGGAGTGCCAGGGGGGTAGGCGCACCCCCTACCTCATGCCTTCCTGGTTGCTTGCTTGACGTGGGGTCCAAGTCCTCTGGATCATGTTCGTTCCGAAAATCACGTTCCCGAAGGTTTCATTACATTTGGACTCCGTTTGATATTCTTTTTCTGTGAAACCCTAAAATAGGCAAAAAAACAACAATTCTGGGCTGGGCCTCCAGTTAATAGGTAAGTCCCAAAAATAATATAGAAGTGTATAATAAAGCCAAATAATGTCCAAAAAAGGATATAATATAGCATGGAACTATCAAAAATTATAGATACGTTGGAGACATATCACATTCACACTTCATAAATTATTTCTTTTATTATTTACCTACTCGAGGACGAGTAGGAATTAAGCTTGGGGATGTTGATACGTCTCCAACATATCTATAATTTATGAAGTATCCATGCTGTTATATTATCATTCTTGGATGTTTTATAATCATTTTATAGCAACTTTATATCATTTTTTGGGACTAACCTATTGACCCAATGCTAGTTGCTATTTTTTGCTTGTTTTTTACATCGCAGGAAATTAATATCAAACGGTGTCAAACACCACGAAACATTTTGGAGATTTTTTATGGACTAGAACACCCAGGATGGGACAAAGAAAGCACATGGAGGGTGCCCTAAGGGGGGCACAACCCACCAGGGAGCGCCTGGGAGCCCGGACGCGCCCAGGTGGGTTGTGCCCACCTCGGTGTCCTCCCGCACCCCCTCTTTACCCTATAAATTCCCAAAAATTCCAGAATCCCTAGGGGTTAACCTAGATCAGAAGTTCTGCCACAGCAAGGCTCTGTAGCCACCGAAAACCAATCTAGACCCTGTTCCGGCACTCTTCCAGAGGGGGAAATCAACACCGGTGACCATCTTCATCATCCCGGTGGCCACCACGATGAGGATTTGTACAAGTAGCTATGTGTTTAATCTCTCTCTCTCTCTCTCGTGCTCTTGAGATATCATGATCTTGATGTATCACATGCTTTGTTATCATATGGTGTTTCCCCCTCTCTGTCTTGTTGTGATGAATGCTACCTCTTGAGCACTGCGTTGGTTTTCCCTTGAAGAGGAAAGGGTGGTGCAGTAGAGTAGCGTAAGTATTTCCCTCAGTTTTTGAGAACCAAGGTATCAATCCAGTATGAGACCACTTGCAAGAGTGAGATCTGATAGACATGATAATAATAAGATAAATATTTTTGGTATTTTTATGATATAGATTGAAAGTAAAGATTGCAAAATAAAGTAGATTGGAAACTTGTATGATGGATAATAGACCCCCGGGGCCATAGGTTTCACTAGTGGCTTCTCTCAAGAGCATAAGTATTGCGGTGGGTGCACAAATTACTGTCGAGCAATTGACAGAAAACCGAATAATTATGAGAATATCTAGGCATGATCATGTATAAAGGCATCACGTCCGAGACAAGTAGACCGAAACGATTCTGCATCTAGTACTATAACTCCACACATCAACCGCTATTCAACATGCATCTAGAGTATTAAGTTCATAAGAAACAAAGTAACGCCTTACGCAGGATGACATGATGTAGAGGGATAAACTCATGCAATCTGATGTAAACCCCATCTTTTTACCCTCGATAGCAACAATACAATACGTCTCATTTCCCTTTCTGTCATTGGGATTGAGCACCGCAAGATTGAACCCAAAGGTAAGCACTTCTCCCATTGCAAGAAAGATCAATCTAGTAGGACAAACCAAACTGATAATTCAAAGAGACTTGCAAAGATAAACCAATCATACATAAAATAATTCAGAGAAGATTCAAATATTGTTCATAGATAAACTTGATCATAAACCCACAATTCATCGGATCTCGACAAACACACCACAAAAGAAGATTACATCGAATAGATCTCCAAGAGAATTGAGCAGAACTTTGTATTGAGATCGAAAGAGAGAGAAGAAGCTATCTAGCTACTAGCTATGGACCCGAAGGTCTGAGGTAAACTACTCGCACATCATCGGAGGGGCCATGGAGTTGATGTAGAGGCCCTCCGTGATCGATGCCCCCTTTGACGAAGCTCCGGAAAAGGCCCCAAGATGGGTTCTCTTGGGTACAGAAGGTTGCGGTGGTGGAAATAGGGTTTCGTGGTGCTCCTGGATGTTTTTGGGGTATATGGATATGGGAGGAAGAAGTAGGTCGGTGGAGCAACAAGGGGCCCACGGGGGTGGAGGGCGCGCCCAGGGGGGTAGGCGCGCCCCCTGCCTCGTGGCCGCCTCGTTGATTGCTTCACTTCCACTCCAAGTCCTCTGGATCACGTTTGTTCCAAAAATCACGTTCCCAAATGTTTCATTCCGTTTGGACTCCGTTTGATATTCCTTTTCTACGAATCACTGAAATAGGCAAAAAACAGCAATTTGGGCTGGGCCTCCGGTTAATAGGTTAGTCCCAAAAATAATATAAAAATGTGAAATAAAGCCCATTAACATCCAAAACAGATAATATAATAGCATGGAACAATAAAAAATTACAGATACGTTGGAGACGTATCAATATCCCCAAGCTTAATTCCTGCTCGTCCTTGAGTAGGTAAATGATAAAAACAGAATTTTTGATGTGGAATGCTTTCTAGAATATTCCTCAGTGTATTTTTCTCTATTGTGGCATGAATGTTCAGATCCGAAAGATTCAAGATAAAAGTTTATTGTTGACATAAAAATAGTGATACTCCAAGTATGCTAATCAAGCAATTATGTCTTATCAAAATACCATAGCCAAAGAAAACTTATCCCTACAAAGTCATATAGTTTGGCCATGCTTCATTTTCGTCACACAAAATGCTCTCATCATGCACAACCCCGATGACAAGCCAAGCAATTGTTTCATACTTAGCCTTTTCAAAGTCTTTCAACTTTTACGCAATATATGAGCGCGAGCCACGGACATAGCACTATGGGTGGAATAGAATATGATGATTGAGGTTGTGTGAGAAAAAAAGGGAAAAAGTCTCACATTGACGCGGATAATCAATGCGCTATGGAGATGCCCACTAATTGATGTCAATGCAAGGAGTAGGGATTGCCATGAAACGGATGCACTAGAGCTATAAATATATGAAAGCTCATCAAAGAAACTAAGTGGGTGTGCATCCAACTAGCTTGCTCACGAAGACCTAGGGCATTTGAGGAAGCCCATCATTGGAATATACAAGCCAAGTTCTATAATGAAAAATTCCCACTAGTATATGAAAGTGACAAAATAAGAGACTCTATCATGAAGATCATGGTGCTACTTTGAAGCACAAGTGTGGAAAAAGGATAGTAACATTGTCCCTTCTCTCTTTTTCTCTCATTTTTTTATTTGGGCCTTCTTTTTTTGGCCTCTTTTTTTCGTCCGGAGTCCCATCCGACTTGTGGGGGAATAATAGTCTCCATCATCCTTTCCTCACATGGGACAATGCTCTAATGATGATCATCACACTTTTATTTTCTTACAACTCAAGAATTACAACTCGATACTTAGGACAAAATATGACTCTACGTGAATGCCTCCGGCGGCGTACCAGGATTGCGATGAATCAAGAGTGACATGTATGAAAAAATTACGAACGGTGGCTTTGCCACAAATACGATGTCAACTACATGATCATGCAAAGCAATATGGCAATGATGATGCGTGTCATAATAAACAGAATGGTGGAAAGTTGCATGGCAATATATCTTGGAATGGCTATGGAAATGCCATAATAGGTAGGTATGGTGGCTGTTTTGAGGAAGATATAAGGAGGCTTATGTGTGATAGAGCGTATCATATCACGGGGTTTGGATGCACCGGCGTAGTTCGCACCAACTCTCAAGGTGAGAAAGGGCAATGCACGGTACCAAAGAGGCTAGTAATGGTGGAAGGGTGAGAGTGCGTATAATCCATGGACTCAACATTACTAATAAAGAACTCACATACTTATTGCAAAAATCTACAAGTCATGAAAACCAAGCACTACGCGCATGCTCGTAGGGGGATAGATTGGTTGGAAAAGACCATCGCTCGTCCCCAACCACCACTCATAAGGAAAGCAATCAAAGAACACCCCATGCATCAAATTTGTCACATAACGTTCACCATACGTGCATGCTACGGGACTTGCCAACTTCAACACAACTATTCATCAATTTCAAAATTACTCAACTAGCTCACTTCTAATATTACCACCTTTATATCTCAAAACCATATATCAAGCATCCAACTTCTCTTAGAATTTAAAACTTATAACCAAAGTGAATTACCATGCTGTTCTAAAGGACTCTCAAAATGATATAAGTGAAGCATGAGAGATCAATTATTTCTATAAAGTAAAACCACCTCCGTGCTCTAAAAGATATAAGCGAAGCACTAGAGCAAAAACTATATAGCACAAAAGATATAAGTGAAGCACATAGAGTATTCTAATAAATCCCAATTCATGTGTGTCTCTCCGAAAAGGTGTGTACATCAAGGATGATTGTGGTAAACTAAAAAGAAAAGACTCAAATCATACTAGACGCTCCAAGCAAAACACATATCATGTGGCGAATAAAAATATAGCTCCAAGTAAAGTTACCGATAGACGAAGACGAAAGAGGGGATGCCTTCCTGGGCATCCCCAAGCTTAGGCTTTTTGGTGTCCTTGTATTTTACCTTGGGGTGCCATGGGCTTCCCAAAGCTTAGGCTCTTGCCACTCGTTGTTCCATAATCCATCAAATCTTTACCCAAAACTTGAAAACTTCACAACACAAAACATAAAAGAAAATCTACGTGAGCTCCATTAGTAAAAGAAAACAAACCACCACTTCAAGGTACTGTAATGAACTCATTATTGATTTATATTGGTGTTAAACCTACTGTATTCCAACTTCTCTATGGTTTATAAACTATTTTACTAGCCATAGATTCATCAAAATAAGCAAACAACACATGAAAAACAGAATCTGTCAAAAACAGAACAGTCTGTAGTAATCTGTAGGTTTCGACCACTTCTGGAACCCAAAAATTCTAAAATAAATTTCTGGAAGTGAGGAAGTTATCTATTAATCATCTTCAAAAAGGATTAACTAAATTTCACTCTCCAATAAAAAATGGCAGCAATTCTCGTGAGTGCTAAAGTTTAAGTTTTTTATAGCAAGATCAACAAGACTTTCCCCAAGTCTCCCAACGGTTCTACTTGGCACAAACACTAATTAAACACAAAAAACACAAACAAAACATAGGATAGATAAATTATTTATTACTAAACAGGAGCAAAAATCAAGGGATAAAAATAAAATTGGGTTGCCTCCCAACAAGCGCTATCGTTTAACGCCCTTAGCTAGGCATAAAAGCAAGGATAGATCTAGCTGTTGCCATCTTTGGTAGGCAATCCATAAGTGGCTCTCATAATAGATTCATATGGTAATTTAACTTTCTTTCTAGGGAAGTTTTCCATGCCTTTTCTTTAATGGAAATTGGAATTCCCTTCCTTCATATCAATAATTGCACCAATCATTCTAAGGAAAGGTCTACCAAGAATAATAGGACATGAAGGATTGCAATCTATATCAAGAACAATGAAATCTACGGGCACACAATTCCTATTTGCAACAATAAGAACATCATTAATCTTTCCCATAGGTTTCTTAATAGTGGAATCCGCAAGGTGCAAATTTAGAGAGCAATCATCAAATTCACGAAAACCTAGCAAATCACACAAAGTTTTTGGAATCGTGGAAACACTAGCACCCAAATCACACAAAGCATAGCATTCATGATATTTAATTTTAATTTTAATTGTAGGTTCACACTCATCATAATGTTTTCTAGTTATAGAAACATCCAACTCAAGTTTTTCTTCGTAATATTGAATCAAAGCATCAACGATATGTTTAGTAAAAGCTTTATTTTGACTATAAGCATCAGGAGGATTTAGCACAGATTACAACAAGGAAATACAATCTATCAAAGAGCAATCATCATAATTAAATTCCTTGAAATCCAAGATAGTTGGTTTGTTGCTATTTAAAGTTTTAACCTCTTCAATCCCACTTTTAACAATTTTTGCATCAAGATCTAAGAACTCCGAATTTTCGGGACGCTTTCTGACTAAAGTTGACTCATATCCAGTCCCATCATTATCAAGAATCATATTGGCCAACAAGGATTTAATGGGGGACACATCAATTACTTTTAGATCTTCATCCTGATTATTATGAAAATTAGAAGAACACGCT
The DNA here is from genome assembly GCF_018294505.1 of Triticum aestivum. NCBI lineage: Eukaryota > Viridiplantae > Streptophyta > Magnoliopsida > Poales > Poaceae > Triticum > Triticum aestivum. The sequence continues at coordinate 119,644,546 of NC_057800.1, read as the reverse complement.
TTCACAAAGCAATCTCTTTTAGCACGCATCCTAACGGTTCTTTCTTTGCACTTATCAATGGAAATTCTCATAGCTTTGAGAGACTCATTGATATCATGCTTAGGTGGAATATATCTAAGTTTTAAAGAATCAACATCAAGAGAAATTATATCCACGTTCCTAGCCAACTCAGCAATCTTAAGCAATTTTTCTTCAATCAAAGCATAACAACTCTTTTGCGAACTAATAAATTCTTTAATACTAGATTCAAAATGAGAGGCCATATTTTTATAATTTCCATAAGAATTGTTGTTGGAATTACCATAATTATTAGAGGGATTACTAGGAAACGGCCTAGAATTAAAATTACCTCTATACGTGTTATTACCAAAATTGTTCCTACCAACAAAATTCACATCCTTAGATTCATTATTATTCTCAATCAACGTAGACAAAGCCATATCTATAGGATTAGTAGGAGCACTCTTATTAGCAAACAATTTCATAAGTTCATCCATCTTTCCACTCAAAACATTAATCTCTTCAATTGCATGCACCTTTTTACTAGTAGATGTTTCCGTGTGCCATTGAGAATAATTAACCATAATATTATATAGGAGTTTGGTAGCTTCTCCTAAAGTGATTTCGATAAAAGTGCCTCGCGCGGCCGAATCTAAAATATTTCTAGAAGCAAAATTCAATCCGGCATAAATTTTTTGTATAATCATCCATAAATTCAATCCATGTGTGGGGCAATTATGTATCATTAATTTCATCCTCTCCCAAGCTTGTGCAACATGTTCATGATCAAGTTGCTTAAAATTCATAATATCGTTTCTAAGAGAGATGGTCTTAGCGGGAGGAAAATACTTAGAGATAAAAGCATCTTTGCACTAATTCCATGAATCAATACTATTTTTAGGCAAAGACGAAAACCAAGCTTTAGCACGATCTCTAAGCGAAAACGGAAATAGCTTAAGTTTAACAATATCGTTGTCCAGATCCTTCTTCTTTTGCATATCACACAAATCAACAAAGTTGTTTAGATGGGTAGCAGCATCTTCACTAGGAAGGCCAAAAAACGGATCTTTCATGACAAGATTCAGCAAAGCCGTATTTGAGGGAGTCCTGGATTAGGGGGTCTCCGGACAGCCGGACTATATCCTTTGGGCGGACTATTGGACTATGAAGATACAAGATTGAAGACTTCGTCCCGTGTCCGGATGGGACTCTCCTTGGCATGGAAAGCAAGCTTGGCAATACGGATATGTAGATCTTCTTCCTTTTAACCGACTCTATGTAACCCTAGCCCCCTCCGGTGTCTATATAAACCAGAGGGTTTAGTTCGTAGGACAATAGACAATCATACCATAGGCTAGCTTCTAGGGTTTAGCCTCTACGATCTCGTGGTAGATCAACTCTTGTAATACTCATATCATCAAGATCAATCAATCAGGACGTAGGGTATTACCTCCATCGAGAGGGCCCGAACCTAGGTAAACATCGTGTCCCCCGCCTCCTATTACCATCCGACTTAGACGCACAGTTCGGGACCCCCTACCCGACATCCGCCGGTTTTGACACCGACATTGGTGCTTTCATTGAGAATTCCACTGTGTCGTCACCGTAAGGCTTGATAGCTCCTTCGATTATCGGTAACGATGCGGTCCTGGGTGAGGTTTTCCTCCCCAGATAGATCTTCATATTCGGCGGCTTCGCACTGCGGGCCAACTCGCTTGGCCATCTAGAGGAAATCGAGAGCTACGCCCCTGGCCATCAGGTCAGGTTGGGAAACTTAAACTACACTGCCGACATTGGCGGAGACTTGATCTTCGACGGATTCGAGCCCATGTCAGATGCGCTGCATGATCATGACAAGCATGATTTAGCTCTGCCGTCGGACAGTTTTCTGGAGATCACACCTGCAACTACTCCGGCCTTTAATCCGGAGCAAATTGCACTATCCGAGGACGGGTGGATAGACCCCGCCATGGAGGGCACAATCTCAGTGGCGATAGAGCCGGATACTGATTTCACCCCTCACGAGAGCCGTTTTGCCGAACCATTGGACTCGTCTCCGGCCACGGACGCCGAGCCGCCTGCGTCCGTGCTTATCGAATCCGATTGGGCGCCGATCATGGAGTTCACCTCCGCGGATATCTTTCAACACTCACCTTTCGGCGACGTGCTAAATTCATTAAGGTCTCTCTCCTTGACAGGAGATCCTTGGCCGAACTATGTCCTTATAGAATGGGATGCGGACGACGAAGAAATTCGCTCCCCACCCACCACCCACTTAGTAGCCACTGTCGATGATTTAACCGACATGCTCGACTTCGACTCCAAAGACATCGACAGTATGGACGACGATGCAGGAGACGAACAGGAACCACCGCCCACAGGGCGCTGGACCGCCACCTCACCATATGATATATACATGGTGGACACCCCCAAAGAAGGCAATGACGAGGAGACAGTGGAGGATGACCCCTTCAAGAAGCAACCCAAGCGCCGACATCAGCGGCGCCGCTCTAAGTCGCGCCATAGCAAAAACACCGATAACAGCGCAAGAGAAAATAACACCTCAGTCGACTCTAGAGGAAACGACGACCACATTGACCCAGCGGCAGAGCACGATGAAACTACAAACAGCGAACATAGTACGGATCCGATATCCGAACACGGCGACACCAAGGATAAAGCTCATCAACCTCCCTCCGGGGAGGAAAGCAGTCCGGACGAAGATGCACACATCATCTCCGAAAGGCACTTGGAACAAGAGAACCTCCGCAGAAGGCTTATTGCCACAACGAGGAGTCTGAAGAAGCAGAAGCAAAGGCTTAAGGCCGCACAAAATACGCTCAGCAGCAGGCGGAACAAAGTGCTCGACAACAAAGAAAAGTATGGTGGAAGTTACCACACAAAGAGCTATGCAAAGTGCAAGCTATTACCTGAATTCGATGATGAGGCCGTAGAGCCCACACAGCCGAAAAATAAAACGGCCAACCGGCCGGATCAACCACCTTGTGGCCGCGATAGAGCGGCTAACAAGGCCGCACATAAGTCAACACACGATCTACGTGAGGACTTGCGCCAAAAATCCAGTATGACCAGATCCATTTATGGATCTAGGAAGCATGCTCCGGCACAAAATCAAAACCGAATACTACAACCGTTCGAACGCCTTGATACATCCAAATAATGGGGTGCCGCACACCCCCTATGTTTCACCGATGAGGTGCTGGACCACGAATTTCCAGAAGGACTCAAACCAGTGAACATAGAGGCGTACGATGGGACCACAGACCCTGGGGTCTGGATTGAGGACTTTATCCTCCATATCCATATGGCTCGTGGAGACGATCTCCACGCCATCAAGTACTTACCCCTCAAGCTTAAAGGACCAGCTCGGCACTGGCTGAAAAGCCTCCCTGAAAACTCAATTGGAAGTTGGGAGGAGCTCGAAGATGCTTTTCGGGCTAATTTTCAAGGGACCTATGTCCGACCTCCGGATGCAGACGATTTAAGTCATATAATTCAACAGTCCGGAGAGTCAGCCCAAAAGCTTTGGAACATGTTTCTCACTAAGAAGAACCAAATCATCGACTGCCCGAACGCTGAAGCCTTAGCAGCTTTCAACCATAGCGTCTGAGATGAATGGCTCGCCAGACACCTCAGCCAAGAAAAACCGAGAACAATGGCAGCCCTGACAAGCCTCATGACCCGCTTTTGCACAGGCGAAGATAGCTGGTTAGCCCGCAGTAGCACCAGTGACCCAAGCACATCCGAAGTCAGGGATGGCAATGGAAAACCACGACACAGTAAAAACAAGCGTCGAAATAAAGAAGATAGCCCAGATAATACGGCGGTAAATGCCGGATTCAAGGGCTCTCGACCAGGTCAGCGGGAAAAGCCTTTCAAAGGAAGCAGAGATGGACCGTCCAGCCTAAACAAGATTCTAGACAAACTATGTCAGATTCATGGCACCCCCGATAAACCTGCAAATCACACCCACAGAGAATGTTGGGTCTTCAAGCAGGCTGGTAAGATAAACACCAAACACAAGGGGAGGGAGACACCAAGCGAAGACAAGGACGAACCTCGCCAGCAAAGCACTAAAGGACAGAAAAAATTCCCACCAGAGGTTAAAACAGTAAACATGATCCACGTGAAGAAGAGGAGAAGCAAACATGCACTCCAAGACGTACGCGCCGTAGAGCCCGTCACCCCTAAGTTCAACCCCTGGTTGGCCTGCCCGATCACTTTTGATCGCAGGGATCACCCGTCAAGCATCCGGCATGAAGGATTGGCTGCCTTGTTGTTAGACCTAATAATAAACGGATACCTTCTCACATGAGTCCTTATGGACGGCGGCAGTGGTCTAAATCTGATATATCAGGACACAGTCCGCAAAATGGGGATAGACCCGACAGAAATTAGCCACAGTAATACTACCTTCAAGGGAGTAATACCAGGTCCAGAGGCCCGCTCCACGGGCTCTCTAATACTAGAGGTTGTATTCGGTTCACCCGACAACTACCGAAGTGAGAAGTTAGACTTCGACATTGCTCCATTCCGAAGCAGCAATCAAGCACTGCTGGAAAGAACAACTTTCGCTCGTTTTAATGCGGTACCACATTACGCTTCTCTTAACCTTTAGATGCCTGGTCCACATGGCACCATCATAGTTAGTGGAAATATTGAGTGTTCCCTACGCGCGGAAGAACATGCGGCGGCTTTAACAGCCGAGCACTAGGCGGCCTCACCAACCAGAATAAATGACAGGTCCTCAAGATCGCGGACACAGTTAGACGAGTCCGGGGCATCACTAGATATATGTGAGATTGTTTGATGGTTGAACCCTCATAAACGGCACCAGGGGCTCCCCGCGTGTAATCAGGGCTAGTTCGGCTCAACCAAACTTATCTTGAATTTTAATGGATTATCGAGAATAACCAATTTTTTTTGGCACGACAACTTTCACCTAAGTTCTTCTCTTTTACAGGTGACAATCGTGCTGCACCCGTCCAGGACACGGCACAACGGAGACACAAGCGCAGACGTGCAGCAGGGACCCGCTCAAAGGTTTCTTTTCAGATTAAGACCCTATGTAAACCTTTTTTATTGTCTCTTGTTGTTCACATCCTCCGGTTACTTACTACAACCGAGAAGGATCCTGATGTTATTGGAATTTCACCACGTCAAAATATTGCACATACCTGGACACTCGGGGTTTATTATTAAGGGCATTGTTCAGCCCGACATATGTTATAAAGACCGAATACCTTAGGGAGTGTTCGGCGTCGTGAGTTTGGCCTTATATGCATCAGCTCTGAATCATGTCTTTGGTCAAATGTTGGGTTTTCCCGGCTCCCCTGTTTTGCTACCTTACGTTCTGCTCTATCGGCTAAGGCGGCACCGGGAGAACTATTGTGATTGTGCCCTGGTTGATCCGGATGAGCACCTTAGTAGAGAAAGCCGAAAACTGACTGTCATGATAAAGCGCGAGACTGGTCAACCACTCGATGACTTAGTGGAATCTTCAGGTTTCCTCCGCATTAACGAAGGGATGTTTCCCGGTCATGTATGTACGCGCACCGTATTCGGACGAGCGCGGAAGTACCAGGGGCTATATAGTAGTCCCGCCATCAAACTCCTATGGCTAAGTGAAAGTGTTAAAGCAATATAGTCAGATTGCCTCGTTCGCTATGCTAGCACCTCCTTAATGGACCAAGACGTTGGATCAAGTGTGAATGTGCGTTTTTTTTGCGAACACCCCCGCATTATATGCGTGGGGGCTGAAGCCGACGACTGGAAACTTTCAGGTTATATACATATATACATAAACGGCCGCACATGAGGCATCATCATACTTTCAGGCAAAATTATAAACATAGCCTTTATAATTCAATAAAACATTGTTTTTACAAGGGGAATACATGTCACTAGCACATAATATTCTTCGAGCACTGAGCCTCTATTGAACGAGCGCCTTCAAGGACTTCTTCAAAGTAGTGCTCGGCAGATACTCGGCCTCTGGCCGAACTCTGGGTTGCAATAGCGGTGGCCTCCATCTCTGCCCAGTATGTCTTGACACGGGCAAGTGCCATACGCGCACCCTCTATGCACGCCGACCTCTTCATAGCGTCGATGTGCAGCACAACACCAAGGAACTATTGCACTAAACTAAAATAACTATTCGGCCTTGGCCCTTACGGCCACAGATGATCCACAACAGACCTCATGGCAAGCCCGGACAACCTATGGAGCTTGGCCCATTCGGCCATTCGCTCATTCAGCAACAGCGGACGCACTAGAACATGAAACTGTGACCAGAACAGCTTTTCCACTTCACGATCTTTTTGATCCTTGAAGTACTCGGCCGCATCAGCAGCACTTTCTGGCAAATCCACGTACGCGTCTACAGAACTCCATAGTTGTTCAAGAGGGGCATACTTTGGATCACCGAACTTCGTCCGCAACAAAAAGGGCTTCACAACCACGATATCTCCAGCTTGACGCGGCTCCTCCTTCGCCACCTGGATTTTAGAGCGGGCTTCCTTGGCTGCTACCATGGCCTTCTCCAGGTCCGTCGCCTTTGCTAGGCTTTCTTTTTAAGAAGCTGGTAACGGTCGGCAGCATCTTTCAACTCAACGGCCATCTTGGCTATTTTTCCTTGCTTTGGCAATGCGTAGCCTGTTTGGCTCTCAACTCTTCGACCGCCTTTAGAGCGGCCGCATCACTATTCCTGGCTTGTTCCTTGGCTCGGGCAAGTTCCGCCCGAAGGGTCTCCATGGCGGCAGCTCCATCTGCAGTCACAACATATTAAAGATACTAGCATTATGCTCCTCTTACTATGTGTTGATCACCGGATAAATCACATACCCTATGCCTCGAGCCGACTGTTGACAAGCACGATGTTGGCATCTGCCACATCAAGTTGCCGCTTCAGCTTGGCAACCTCACCAGTCCGGCTAGCCACTGGACCTTCCGCCACCTGCATATGAAGGCAGCCTGATTATTCCTGGGACTATGATCCTCTGTTTGTCGCCACTCTCGACAGCAACCAGAGTCTCAGGGGCTACTATCTGCATAGGGCAGACCTAACGTGTGCGGTGCCATCAAAAACATACACTATTTCACGTACCTCAAAGCCTTTCAGCACACTCATAAAAGCTTCATGCAACCCGCTTTCGGCGGATGAAATCCTCTCAATCACCGTACCCATTAGCGTATGATGCTCTTTTGAGATGGCCGCTTACTCCAGAAGATCCTTCAGTGTGTCCGATCACACACCAGACTATTCCGGACTCTTTCTGTTGCTCTCTTTAGGAGCCGAATACTGAGGACTTCGGGTGGCCGAAGGATTACCCTCTGGCCTTGGCGGATCAGGAGAAACCCTCCGTGACAACACTTCGGGGTCGCCCGCCTCTTGAGGCGGGGTGGCATGGGGAGGTGTTTCGCTCTCCATCATCTCCGAAAGAAGATCCCCCGAAGACGAACTCTGTCGAGAAGGGCTACGATCCGAACTACAAGACATATGCTTTGGTTATTATCTTCAGAAGTAATGTAGGATATTTTTACTATTAAGTACTTTTTGTTTACTTACAGCTCGGTAGAGTGCTGATCCCCTTGCGGGCACTGTGCGGCAAGAGTACCCTCCGAGGCAGGACCCCCTGGTGAAGATTTCTTCCCCCGTTTGGAAACCTTTGTTTCCGGGTCTTCAGAGGTGGTCCTCTTCCTTCCTTGGGGAGAGGGAATTTCAGATTCTTCTCCCTGGTTATCCTCCTTCGCGGAGGCGCTAATTCTCCCAGTTTGGATGAAAAATGAGTGAGGCCTGCTCTCAGCCTCTTTATTCCCCCATTTATCTTCCCCCGAGGGCGCCTCATAAGGCGCCGGCTCGAGCATTCTGGCTAGTACTGGATCGGCCGAGCCTTTGGGAAGGGGGGCCGAACACCTGATCATCTTCGCCTTTGTTACCCAGTCCTGGTCAAAGAGCGACTTTTCAGAATGATGTTATGATAAATAAAAAGACAACGTGTTCGGCCACGAAATTACTTACTTGGGTATCTGGGCGATTGCAGCTCATACCCGCATCCTCGGTGGTGTCCGGACACCTTATTTGTGGTCCGAAGAACAATTTGTACATCTCTTCGAGCGTCATGTCGAGGAAGTGCTGAATAGTTCGCGGTCCTTCTGGGTTGAATTCCCATATATGGATGGCTCGATGTTTGCAAGGCGGGACTCGACGAACTAGCATGACTTGCATTACCGTGACCAGGCTGACATCTCTCTCGAGGAGATCTCGGATGCGACTCTACAATATCGACACATCATTTATTGGCCCCCAGTACAACCCCTTGTTGATCCATGACGTCAGTTGTGGTGGGGGGCCCGAGCGAAAGGCAGGGGCGGCTACCCACTTGGCACTCCGGGGAGCTGTGATATAAGACCACTCCCGCTGCCATAAACTGGACACCTCTGGGAAGGAAACCTCTGGCCATGGAACATCAACGCTTGTGCTTATTATGGCACCTCCGCACTCTGCATGTCGCCCCTCGATCATCTTTGGCTTCATATTGAAGGTCTTGAGCCACAGGGCGAAGTGTGGGGCAATGCGGAGGAAGGCCTCACACACGACGATGAACGATGAGATATCAAGGAGGGAATTGCTACGTCTTGAGCTTGCGTTGGTTTTCCCTGAAGAGGAAGGGATGATGCAGCAGAGTAGCGTAACTATTTCCCTCAGTTTTTGAGAACCAAGGTATCAATCCAGTAGGAGGCTATGCTCAAGTCCCTCGTACCTGCACAAAACGATAGCTACTCGCAACCAACGCGATTAGGGGTTGTCAAGCCCTTCATGGTCACTTACAAGAGTGAGATCTGATAGATAGAATATTTTTGGTATTTTTGATATAAAGATGCAAGGTAAAAAGAAAAGGCAAAGTAAATAGCAAAACAATATAAAAGTGATGGAGATTGATATGATGAGAATAGACCCGGGGGCCATAGGTTTCACTAGTGGCTTGTCTCAAGAGCATAAGTATTCTACGGTGGGTGAACAAATTACTGTTGAGCAATTGATAGAATTGTGCATAATTATGAGAATATCTAGGCATGATCATGTATATAGGCATCACGTCCGTGACAAATAGATCGAAATGATTCTGCATCTACTACTATTACTCCACTCATCGACCGCTATCCAGCATGCATCTAGAGTATTAAGTTAAAAACAGAGTAACGCCTTAAGCAAGATGACATGATGTAGAGAGATATATTCATGCAATATGAAATAAACCCCATCTTATTATCCTCGATGGAAATGATACAATATGTGCCTTGCTGCCCCTTCTGTCACTGGGTAAGGACACCACAAGATCGAACCCAAAGCTAAGCACTTCTCCCATGGCAAGAACTACCAATCTAGTTGGCCAAACCAAACTGATAATCCGAAGAGACTTGCAAAGATAACCAATCATACATAAAAGAATTCAGAGAAGATTCAAATATTATTCATAGATAGACTTGATCATAAACCCACAATTCATCGATCTCAACAAACACACCGCAAAAAGAAGATTACATCGAATAGATCTCCACGAGAGAGGGGGAGAACTTTGTATTGAGATTCAAAGAGAGAGAAGAAGCCATCTAGCTACTAACTATGGACCCGAAGGTCTGAGGTAAACTACTCACACTTCATCGGAGAGGCTATGACGATGTAGAAGCCCTCCGTGATGACGGCCCTCTTCCGGCGGAGCTCCGGAACAGGCCCCAAGATGGGATCTCATGGATACAGAAAGTTGCGGCAGTGGAATTAGGTTTTTTGCTCCTGTTCTGATCGTTTAGGGGTATGTGTGTATATATAGGAGGAAGAAGTACGCCGGAGGAGCAACGAGGGGCCCATGAGGCAGGGGGCGCGCCCTAGGGGGGCGCCCCCCACCCTCGTGACCGCCTCTTTTGTTCCTTGGAGCAGGGTCCAAGCCTCCTGGATCACGTTCAGTGAGAAAATCACGTTCCTGAAGAATTTATTCCGTTTGGACTCCGTTTGATATTCTATTTCTTTGAAACACTGAAATAGGCAAAAAACAGCAATTCCGGGCTGGGCCTCCGGTTAATAGGTTAGTCCCAAAAATAATATAAAAGTGGAAAATAAAGCCCAATATAGTCCAAAATAGAAGATAATATAGCATGGAGCAATCAAAAATTATAAATACGTAGATAAGTATCAGGCATCCCCAAGCTTAATTCTTGCTCGTCCTCGAGTAGGTAAATGATAAAAAGAGAATTTTTGATGCGGAGTGCTACTTGGCATAATTTCAGTGCAAATCTTCTTAATTGTGATATGAATATTCAGATTAGAAAGATTCAAGACAAAGGTTCATATTGACATATAAAATAATAATACTTCAAGCATACTAACAAAGCAATTATGTCTTGTCAAAATAACATGGCTAAAGAAAGTTATCCCTACAAAATCATTTAGTTTGGCTATGCTCCATCTTCCCCACACAAAGTATTTAAATCATGCACAGCCCCGACGACAAGCCAAGCAATTGTTTCATACTCTAACTTTTTCAATCTTCATGCAATACATGAGCGTGAGCCATGGATATACACTATAGGTGGAATAGAATGGTGGTTGTGGAGAAGACAAAAAGGGAGAAGATAGTCTCACATCAACTAGACGTATCAACGGGCTATGGAGATGCCCATTAATAGATATCAATGTGAGTGAGTAAGGATTGCCATGCAACGGACGCACTAGAGCTATAAGTATATGAAAGCTCAACAAAAGAAACTAGTGGGTGTGCATCCAACTTGCTTGCTCATGAAGACCTAGGGCAATTTGAGGAAGCCCATCATTGGAATATACAGGCCCAGTTCTATAATGAAAGATTCCCACTAGTATATGAAGGTGATAACATGAGAGACTCTCTACTATGAAGATCATGGTGCTACTTTGAAGCACAAGTGTGGTAAAAGGATAGTAACATTGTCCCTTCTCTCTTTTTCTCTCATTTATATATATATATATTATATGGCCTTTCTCTTTTTTGGGCTTCTTTGGCCTCACTTTTTGCGTGCGGGGTCTCATCCCGACTTGTGGGGGAATCATAGTCTCCATCATTCTTTCCTCACTGGGACAATGCTCTAATAATGATGATCATCACACTTCTATTTTTCTTACAACTCAACAATTACAACGCGATACTTAGAACAAAATATGACTCTATGTGAATGCATCCGGCGGTGTACCGGGATATGCAATATGACAATGATGAATGTGTCATGATGAACTAGATGGTGGAAAGTTGCATGGCAATATATCTTGGAGTGGCTATGGAAATGCCATAATAGGTAGGTATGGTGGCTATTTTGAAGAAGGTATATGGTAGGTGTACGATACCGGCGAAAGTTGCGCGGTATTAGAGAGGCTAGCAAGGGTGGAAGGGTGAGAGTGCGTATAATCCATGGACTCAACATTAGTCATAAAGAACTCATATACTTATTGCAAAACTTTAGAAGCTATCAACGCAAAGTACTACGCGCATGCTCCTAGGGGGATAGATTGGTAGGAAAAGACCATCACTCGTCCCCGACCGCCACTCATAAGGAAGACAATCAATAAATAAATCATGCTCCGACTTCATCACATAACGGTTCACCATACGTGCATGCTACGGGAATCAAAAAGTTCAACACAAGTATTCTTTAAATTCACAACTACTCAACTAGCATGAATTTAATATTATCACCTCCATATCTCAAAACAATTATCATGCTTCAATCTTTTCTTAGTATTCAACACACTCAAAAGAAAGTTTCACAAATCTTGAATACCAAGCATATTATTATTAGGCAAATTACCATGCTATTTAAGAGACTCTCAAATTAATTTAAGTGAAGCATGAGAGATCAATAGTTTATTTAAAATGAATCCACCACCGTGCTCTAAAAGATCTAAGTGAAGTACATAGAGCAAAATTATCTAACTCGAAGGATATAAGTGAAACACATAGAGCAAAATTATCTAGCTCAAAAGATATAAGTGAAGCACATAGAGTATTCTATCAAATTTTAATTCATGTATGGCTCTATCAAAAGGTGTGTACAGCAAGTATGATTGTGGTATACTAGCAAACAAAGACACACATAATGCAAGACGCTCCAAGCAAAACAAATGTCATGTTGGTGAATAAAAATATAGCTCCAAGTAAATTACCGATGGAAGTGGACGAAAAGAGGGGATGCCTTCTGGGGCATCCCCAAGCTTTAACTTTTTGGTGTCCTTGGATTATCTTGGGGGTGCCATGGGCATCCCTAAGCTTAGGCTCTTGCCACTCCTTGTTCCATGATCCATCAAAAGAATTCACCCAAAACTTGAAAAGTTCACAACACAAAACTCAAAATAGAAAACTCGTGAGCTCCATTAGCGAAAGAAAACAAAAGACCACTTCAAGGTACTATAATGAACTCATTATTTATTTATATTGGTGTTAAACCTACTGTATTCCAACTTCTCTATGAATTATAAACTATTTTACTAGCCATAGATTCATCAAAATAAGCAAACAACACACGAAAAACAGAATCTGTCAAAAACAGAACAGTCTGTAGTAATCTGTAGCTAGCGCAAGATCTGGAACCCAAAAAATTCTAAAATAACTTTATGGACGTGATGAATTTATCTATTAATCATCTTCAAAAAGAATTAACTAAATAGCACTCTTCAAATATAAATTACAGCAGTTCTCGTGATCGCTAAAATTTCTGTTTTTTACAGCAAGTTCAACAAGACTTTCCCCAAGTCTTCCCAACGGTTCTACTTGGCTCAAACACTAATTAAACACAGAAAACACAACCTAAACAGAGGCTAAATAATTTGTTTATTACTAAACAGGATAAAATAGCAAGGAATAAAAATAAAATTGGGTTGCCTCCCAACAAGCGCTATCGTTTAACGCCCCTAGCTAGGCATAACAAGCAAGAATAGATCTAGGTATTGCCATCTTTAGTAGGCAATCCATAAGTGGCCCTCATGATAGTTTCATATGGTAATTTTATTTTCTTTCTTGGAAAGTGGTCCATGCCCTTTTTTAATGGAAATTGAAATCTAATATTCCCTTCCTTCATGTCAATAATCGCACCAACCGTTCTAAGGAAAGGTCTACCAAGAATAATAGGGCAAGAAGGATTGCAATCTATATCAAGAACAATGAAATCTAAGGGCACATAATTCCTATTTGCAACAATAAGAACATCATTAATTCTTCCCATAGGTTTCTTAATAGTGGAATCCGCAAGATGCAAGTTTAGAGAGCAATCATCAAAATTACGGAAATCTAGTAAATCACACAAAGTCTTGGGAATAGTAGAGACACTAGCCCCCAAATCACACAAAGCATAAAACTCATGATCTTTAATTTTAATTTTAATAGTTGGTTCCCACTCATCATAGAGTTTTCTAGGGAACTTTCAACTCAAGTTTTTCTTCATAAGATTGCATCAAGGCATCAACAATATGTTCGGTAAAGGCTTTATTTCGACTATAAGCATGTGGATAATTCAGCACGGATTGCAACAAGGAAATACAATCAATTAAAGAGCAATTTTCATAATTAAATTCCGTGAAATCCAATATAGTGGGTTTAGCAACATCCAGATTTATATTTCTTTCCATCCCACTTTCATCAATTTCATGATTAAGATCTAAACACTCCGAATTTTTAGAACGCCTTCTAGGTAAAGGAAGATCATATTCAGTTTCATCAAGATTCATATTGCAAAACAAAGATTTAATTGGAGACACATCAATAACTTTTAGATGTTCATCATTATTTTCATAGGAATTGGAAGAACACGCTTTAATAAAGGCATCTTTGGAAGCACGCATCCTAGCGGTTCTTTCTTTACACTCATCAATTGAAATTCTGATGGATTTTAGAGACTCATTAATATCATGCTTAGGTGGAATAGGTCTAAGTTTCAAAGCATCAACATCAAGAGCAATTCTATCAATGTTCCTATCCAAATCATCAATCTTAAGCAATTTTTCTTCAATCATAGCATTAAAATTCTTTTGTGAAGAAATAAATTCTTTAATATTAGATTCAAAATCAGAGGGCATCTTATTATAATTTCCATAAGAGTTGTTGTAGGAATTCCCATAATTATTAGAAGGATTACTAGGATATGGCCTAGGATTAAAATTCCCTCTATAAGCATTGTTACCAAAATTATTCCTACCAACAAAATTCACATCCATAGATTCATTGTTATTCTCAATCAAAGAAGACAAAGGCATATCATTAGCATCAAAGGAAACACTCTTAGTAGCAAATAATTTCATAAGTTCATCCATCTTTCCACTCAACACATTAATTTCTTCTATCGCATGATCTTTTTTATTAGATGTTCTTTTAGTATGCCATGTAGAATAATTAACCATAATATTATCAAGGAGCTTAGTAGCATCTCCTAAAGTGATTTCCATAAAAGTGCCTCCCGTGGCCGAATCTAAAAGATTTCTAGAAGCAAAATTCAATCCGGCATAAATTTTTTGTATAATCATCCACAAATTCAAACCATGAGTAGGGCAATTACGTATCATTAATTTCATTCTCTCCCAAGCTTGTGCAACATGTTCAAGATCAAGTTGTTTAAAGTTCATAATATCGTTTGTAAGAGAGATGATCTTAGCGGGAGGAAAATACTTAGAGATAAAAGCAGCTTTGCACTTGTTCCATGAATCAATACTATTCTTGAGCAAAGACGAAAACCAAGCTTTAGCACGATCTCTAAGTGAAAAAGGAAATAGCTTCAATTTAACAACATCATTATTGACATATTTTTTCTTTTGCATATCACATAAATCAACGAAGCTATTCAGATGAGTAGCGGCATCTTCACTAGGAAGGCTGGCGAACTGATCTTTCATAACAAGATTCAACAAAGCAGTATTAATTTCACAAGATTCAGCATCGGTAAGAGGAGCAATTGGAGTGCTAAGGAAATCATTATTATTGGTATTGGTGAAGTCACACAATTTAGTAGTATCTTGAGCCATCGCGACAAGCAAGCAAACAAACTAACACAGAAGCAAACAAAAAGCAAGCGGACAAAAGAGGCGAACAGAGAGGGAGGATAGAGAGAGAGGGCAAATGAAACGGCAAGGCTGAATTGGGGGGAGAGGAAAACGAGAGGGAAATGGCAAATAATGTAATGCGAGAGATAGGGATTGTGATGGGTACTTGGTATATTGACTTTTTGCGTAGACTCCCCGGCAACGGTGCCAGAAATCCTTCTTGCTACGTCTTGAGCTTGCGTTGGTTTTCCCCGAAGAGGAAGGGATGATGCAGCAGAGTAGCGTAAGTATTTCCCTTAGTTTTTGAGAACCAAGGTATCAATCCAATAGGAGGCTACGCTCAAGTCCCTCGTACCTGCACAAAACGATAGCTACTCGCAACCAACGCGATTAGGGGTTGTCAAGCCCTTCACAGTCACTTACTGGAGTGAGATCTGATAGATAGAATATTTTTGGTATTTTTGATATAAAGATGCAAGGTAAAAAGTAAAGGCAAAGTAAATAGCGAAACAATATAAAAGTGATGGAGATTGATATGATGAGAATAGACCCGGGGGCCATAGGTTTCACTAGTGGCTTGTCTCAAGAGCATAAGTATTCTACGGTGGGTGAACAAATTACTGTTGAGCAATTGATAGAATTGTGCATAATTATGAGAATATCTAGGCATGATCTTGTATCACTAGTAGAAAACAGGGCTTTGGTCACGGGGCAGTTTTCACATTAGTCCCGGTTCAGTGAAGAACCGGGACTAACGTGAGCATTTGTCCCGGTTCGTGCGGCTAAGGCATTAGTCCCGGTTCACCTAGGCCCTTTAGTCCCGGTTCGTGCCACGAACCGAGACTAAAGGGTGCGATGCCCGTTAGTCCCGGTTGGTGGCACCAACCGGGACTAAAGGTTAGACCTTTAGTACCGGTTGGTGCCACCAACCGGTACTAATGGGTTTTGAGGCATTAGTACCGGTTCATGGCACGAAGCGGTACTAAAGGTCCCATTTTCAAACTCTCCCCCCCCCTGTGGACTGCCTTTTCAGTTTTAAAAAAAAAACAAAATAAAATGATGGAAATGTTAAAAAAATAAAATAAAATAAGTTTCCCATGTGATATGTGGTCTACTTGTTGGGAAAATTTACAAATATGAATTTCGACTTTATTTGCAAAATCTCTCTGGAATTTGTAAAATGGGCATAACTTTTTCATACGAACTCGGATTAAAAACAAAATTATATGAAAAGTCATCTACTCAAAAAGTTACATCCGAATTTAACCTGGGGAACCCCGTTAAACATTTTTAAAATCCTGAAAAACCTAACAGAAAAAAAGTTACGGGGCTTTTAAGATCTAGAGTGGAAAAAATCGAAAAAATTACTAGTCAAATTTGGTCAAACAGTGGTCAAACTATCGTCAAACAATGGTCAAACTAATTACTCTAGAACATTAGTGTTTCTAAATAATTATTTCAGTTATTTTGAATTTTGGTCAAATCTGGTCAAACTGTGGTCAAACTAATTATTGTTTTTCAAAAACAATAGTTTCAAACTCAAACATTGAAATGTGTCACTTCATGCTCTAGCAAAATTCATGAAGGTTAATAGGATTGACATCTTACTATTGTCAGGTGTCGGGGAAACTGATCCTCGAACACCTATGGGGCCAACGGACCGGGCCCCTTTCGGTTCGGCGGGGGGCGGAGATCGCACGAAGAGCAGATCGAGGCGAAGCACACGAGTGGTTTACCCAGCTTCGGAGCTCTTCGGAGAGATAACACTCCTACTGCTGCTTGTCTGGTTCTATTATCCTGTGTTCTTGCTCTAGAGAGAGCGTATTGTCTTTCTGGGTTACGAATGAGTCGAACCGGCCGAACCCCCCCTACGTTGCGCATGGGCCTCCTTTTATACGCTAAAGGGGTCACCGACAGGTGGCAATGCAGAGAAGGGCACAAATGTAAAAAGTGAGGTGGTTTGTACAGTTACTTGTACAGTGTATCCTACCTAACCCTGACGGCAGGGGACAAGGGCATTAAAGGCCCGTCTGAGTCGCCCAAACAGTGCAGAAAGGGACCGTTAGGGGCGCCATCGTTCACCACGATGGCGATCTTGTCAGCTTCGCATGCCACTGCGCACCGCTGGCTGCACAGCCTCCCTCCACGCGCGCCTGGAGAGGCCCCCAGAGCGACACGTTGGTGGATGCGCTGGAGCATGGGCATAGAGTGGCCGCCTGCCGCGGCAAGCGCCTTGCCACTGTTGTTATCTTGTCGGGTCCGGAAGCTTGTCGCTCACCGGGCCTCGAGGTACCTTGGTTGGTCTTCCCGGCAAGCTCCTCTTGCCGGGGCCTTGTTGCCTTGCTGGAGCGCGTGGCGCGTCGCGGCAAGTTCCTTGGAGTGCCTCGGTTGGCCTTCCCGGCAAGCTCCTCTTGCCGGGGCCTTGTCTCCTGAGCTTAAATACTTTGTTCTTGAATGGCTCCAAGGGGACCTTGGAGGATCTTGGCGTTCGCCCGGCAAGCCTTGCCGCGGGGTGCTGCAACTGCCCATGCACAAGTTTGGGGTACTAGGGTACCCCTATTCTAGTACACCGAGAGGAGCCTCCGGGCCTGGGCCGGACATGGTGCCGAGCGCTGTTGGACCAGGCCCAAAACAGGGCACGGGCACACGCGGGCTGGGCCACGCCGAATCTCGCTCTGTATCCACCGCGCTCTCTCCTAACAGCACGCGTTGAATGCGGCATCGTGGGAGAGATCGTGGGTGGTTCTTTATTCGGAAGGGCGAAAAGTCCGCCCCATCCCTCTTTATAAGCAGAGGAAACAGGGGCAGTTCGTTCCCCCTCGCTGGTTGCTACTACTCCATCTTCAAGAAACTCCGCCACTCCCCCCCTTCTTCTCGAAGCAGAGAGAGCAGTGTTCCGCCCCCCATTGCCACCAGCATCACCAACGCCGTTGACCTCCCCCACCACCTCCGCCATGGCTCCGAAAGCCGACAAGGGAAAGGGTGTGAAGTCGGCCGAGGCGCAGCGGCTCGCGGCGCTGCGGAAGGAGCGGGCGATCTTCTCCCCCCAGCTCGGCATGCAGGAGCTGAGGGAGTACTTCTACTTCTTCTGGGCAACGGAGACGCGGGTGCATCCGCGCACGAGGGTACTCCCGGCCGCTGCTTTGGAGCGGGCTCCAAACGGGTACCCATTCTTTGCGCTATTCTTCTATTGTGGGCTCTGCCCGCCCTTCTTGGAGTTCTTCTGTGATATCATGAACACATATGGCTTCCGCCTCCTTGACTTCACCCCCAACGATGTCCTGACCATGGCAGTTTTCGCACATTTGTGCGAAAACTTTGTCGGAGTCCACCCTAGTGTTGCCCTTTTTCGCCACTACTTCATACCTCGGGTAGAGAGAGGAGAGCCGCTTGCCGGAGGGATTGCTTGGATCTCGAGGGTCGGCAAGAAGGAGGCGTACTTGGAGGGTGAGCTCCGCAGCAAGTGGGATGAGTGGAGAGCGGAGTGGTGCTGGATCGTTGAGGAGGATCCGCAGCCCTTCACCGCCGTGCGCCAAGCTCCTATAGTGCGCGGCAATGACTGGAGCAATGTGGCCCTGGAAGATGAGAGGCTGAAGATCGCCATCACTAGGATTCTTCGCCTCAGGCTTGCCGGGCTCACTGTAGGTGCTATCGGGGCAGATTTCCTCCGCCGCCGCATTGCCCCCTGCAGGAGAGGGGGAGGCCCGCCTGGGAATTCAAGAATTCGGCGGACATCATGAGGCTGCGACCGGGCCTCAACTACAACTTCACCGTCTTGGAGTTGGACGCAATGCTCCTGGAGTTGTTCAAACGTGACCCCCAGCACCCATTCACGCTGCCGAGGGGCATAGTTCCACTGTGCAACAATTCTTCGCTTGACCGGATTCGCGCCATGATGCCGTTGTGCGATTCACATGGGATCGTTCCAACTTGCCAAGAGCCTGCGAATGACGTCGTGCAAGCGTTCTTCGACAACTTGGAAGAGGTGCCGGTCCACGCTGACGAGCAGAAAAGCCTCACCCGTGAAACCACCGATGAGGAGCTGCAGCGCATCGCCACTAGGGCGGAAGAGGTTGCGGCCGCAGCTGCCGCGGGCGTGTTTGGGACTGTGGAGGAGGCGGAGGCTGCAGAGGCGGCAAACCTTGCCGAGCGCGCGGAGTTCATTGGCGAGGAGGAGCTTGCCGGTTCTGAAGCCGAGCCGAGCGAGGCCGGCGAGAAAGAGCCCGAGCCCTCAGAAGGCTTGCCGCAGGCGGAGCCCCCGGCCTCGCCAAGAAGGCGTCTTCGCAGGGCCGCGGACGTAGCGGGGCGGCAGCCGGCTCAACAGCCGCCAAGCCGTGCGACACGCTCTACCGTGGCAAGTCATGTTGCTGCGGGAGCGCCTCACGCAGCAGCGGCAACTGGAGCGGGATCTTCCCGGGCCACCACCACTGCCCCCGCCAAGCGGGCAAGGGATCCTACTCCTCCGCCTCGCCGCACCGTAGGAGGGCCGGACTTCGATCTTTCCGCACTCAGCTCCGACAAGGAGGAAGAAGAGTAAGTTTATTCGGTGCTCTTGTAGTTCTTCAATTTTGCTGTTTTTATCTTGTATCTGACTTGCTTCAATCTGGACTCCTTTCTTTTCAGGACGCTGGCCCAGAGAGCGGCGAAGAGGGCCAAGGCCATAGTGATCGTCATCGAAGATGACCCCACCGTGTCAGTAGGGGGTGGGTCTGAGACCACCTTGACGGACCCGGCAATCACTCCTCAAAGCAGCCCCCAGCGCAGCCCCCAGCGTAAGTTCATAGTTTTTTCTTTGCCGTCGGGCGCGCATGAGTGCTTTTTCCTTTGTTTGATATCTTCCTTTGTTGATTCGTGCAGGAGCAGAGCAGTCACATCAGGAGCGCCCAGAAGCTGGTCCCGAAGTGCCACCTGCTTCAACTGCGCCGCCAAGGGAGGAGTCCCCGGCAAGGGAGCGCTCTCCGGCAAGGGGGAACTCTCCGGCGAGGGATGGCACCGTTGATCCTGCGGCGACCGAGGCTGCAACTGCTGATCTTGGCACAGGTAATCCACTTGCCCAGAAACTTTCCCTTGGGTTCTTCTTCTTCTGATTTTCTTCCCTTGGATTTTGGATTGATTTTTCTCCCTTCTTCATTCTTCAGACCCATCTGCGGCTGAGCCAATGGAGATAGAGGGCGCCGGCGAGGAAGGGGCTGGTACTGATAAGGCCGCCGGTGAGGAGGCCGCCAAGGCTGCCGCCGCAGAAGCCGTCGAGGGGTCGGGCGATCGCACTGACGACCCTGAGGCCGCAGGAGCGCCAGGCGCTGCACCGACCGCCGATCCCTCTGTTGCTTCTGCGGAGCCGGGCTCCGAGGAGCCCCAGCCCGGCACCTACTTGAAGGCCAGCGACGGTATCTTCATCAAGCTACCCTGGGCATCGAGCTCCAGGGCGCCGGTCGAGGGGGAGACTTTTGATGAGGAGGTGCTCGCCTCCGCCGGACTGTCGTTGGTTGACGCGCCCAGCAGCAGCAGTGGCGAGCCTGAGGAGGAGCAGCTGCTACGGAAGCTGCTGTCACTCTACCACGCCCGGCAAGCCAAGCTGGCTTCCCGGGAAGCGCTTGTCGCGAAGGCGGGAGTTGACATGGAGAAGCGCGCGGAGGAGCTCCGGGGCCACAATCAAGAAGCTCTCCGGTCCCTGGCGTAGGAGCGGGAGCGACTCGACGAGGAGCGCACGACCTTCCTTCTCGAGAAGGCCGAAGCTGAGGAGGAGCAAAGGCTGGCCGCCGAGAAGCAGTCCGCACGGGAAGGTGAACTAGTGCAGCGGAAGGCCAACCTCGATAGCTACGAGGAAGAGCTCGCCGAGCGCGAGCAAGCACTTGGCGGGGCGCTCAAGGAGGCAAAGGACGCTGCGGCGATTGCAGAGGCCGCCAAGAAAGAGTTGGAGGAGAAGGTGGCGCAGCTGGATGCCGACATTGGGAAGAGCGGCGAGGAGCTTGCCACGGTCAAGCGTGAGCGTGAGAAGGATGCTGCCGCCCATGGTGAGCTGCAAGGTCTTCTCGCTGAGAGGGGCAAGGAGCTCAGCATCGCCAAGGATTCCAAAGCAGACCTGGAGCTGAAGCTGGCCACACTGATGCAGACACTGGAGGCCGCCAAGGAGCGGGAGAAGACCTTGTCGAAGAAGGTTAAGGCTGACGCGGCGCTGTTGGAGAGCATTGCAGTTACCCAGAACTCGTTCAGAGACACTGTGGAACACTGGACCGAGGGTCTGGTGAACATTGCCGCAGTCATCAATGAGGAGCTGGCGCAGCTGGGGATGGAGGACTTTGGGTATCCTTCCAACGAGAGTCTTCAACCCAGCGCCAAGCTCAGCCTGTTCTTCAAGGGCGTGGCGACGGCACTCCAGCGGCTCCGGGAGAGGATCCCGAAGCAGCTGGCCGACGAGTCGCGCAAAATCTGCGCCGGGGTTCTCCAGAAGGTGCTGATGAAGGTGGCCTTCCGCAATCCAGGCCTCAGCTTCACCAACGTCCTCAGGTCCTTGCCGCCTGACGCCGATCTGGATGCACTCAAGGCCCTTGTCGCACCCATTGTGGACAAGGTGAGCGAGATCAAGAGGGTCGAGGGCGGACGCGTAGACTAGGCCGTCCATTTCTTCTTTTCCCTTGCCGCTGCTAATCATGTTATGAAAACATTCTGTTAGAGCTGCGACAACTTATCTTGTAATATAACTTTATTTCTGTTATCAATTGCTATGTTATTTCCTCTACTAGATTCCTTCCTTTGTATGTTTTTACCCTATGCTTCTAGGGAACTTGTCGGCGCAGGCACCCGAGCCGCGAGCGCTGAGTGCGGAACTTCAGCAGCCTGCTGGCGGCGCTGCTTCCGACAAGAAACCTTGTCGCGACTAGATGCAGCACACTTAAGTTGTTGAGCGGACTCGAAACAAAGTAAGGGCGCAACTAGCCACGAGTTGGTTCCTCCGCGCACAGGTTTTCCATACAAAGCAGGGTCGTTCGAGGAAATAACTCAAAAATTTAAAAACTTTAAAAACTGATTGCTCAAACTTTGGCAACTTAGCTTTTCTGTCGTTTGCTTCCTGGCAAGGCAAGATTTTGCTTGAACGACGCCTGGTCCATACCACAATCTTCTTCTTCCCCCCCGGCAAACTTGTGTGCGAGGGAACCTTCTTTTCCTTTGTTGAAAAAGAAGAAAGAAGAGAAAATAATAATATGGAGCTCTTCGGCTCATTACTGCTTACCGGATGTAGGTGCTGCACAAAGTGTCAGATAATCGCATGCAAGAAAGAAACTAATGCATGAAATGGACAAGTTGTGCAGAGCACATGGGGTTTTACTTATGCACGGGATCTGCGCCCGGCTTTGTACAAAGGATTACATGCAACAGCGGCAAGACTTGTACAAAAGGTGGTTGCCGGAACGGGGTTCCGGCAACCGTGCCCTACGGGAAAAACTTACGAAGATGTTCTATGTTCCAGGAGTTGCTCACCGGAATGCCATCTTCGGTCTCAAGGCGGACAGCGCCGGGCCTTGTGACTCGTCTCACCCGATAAGGGCCTTCCCACTTTGGCGTCAACTTGTTGGAATTCTTGGCGGACTGAACGCGCCGAAGAACAAGGTCGCCTTCCTCGAAGCTTCTGGCCTTAACTTTGCGGCTATGGTAGCGGCGCAAAGCTTGCTGGTATCGAGCAGCTCGTACAGCAGCCTGAAGACGATCTTCCTCAAGGAGCAGCGCGTCGTCTTGTCGCAGCTGTTCTTGCTCAAGCTCATCATAAGCGAGCACTCGAGGCGATCCGTATACGAGTTCCATGGGGAGAACTGCCTCTGCTCCATAGACTAGAGCGAAAGGTGTCTGGCCAGTGGCTCGATTTGGCGTCGTTCTGATCGACCAAAGAACCACCGGCAGCTCCTCGATCCAGTTTCTTCCGCACTTGTGCAGCCTGTCGAAGTTCTGTTGAGCCCGCGTAGCACTTCAGCATTTGCCCTCTCTGCTTGACCGTTGCTTCTCGGATGAGCAACAGAAGCGAAGCAGACCTTGGCGCCAAGGTCTTGGACGTACTGCATGAAGGTGCGGCTCGTGAATTGAGTGCCGTTGTCGGTGATGATCCTGTTACGGATCCCGAAATGGAAACAATTGACCTGAAGAACTTGACTGCTGACTGTGCTGTCACCTTCCTCACTGGCTGCACTTCCGGCCACTTTGTGAACTTGTCTATTGCGATGTACAAGTACTCAAAGCCCCCGACAGCTCGGGGGAAAGGGCCGAGGATATCGAGCCCCCAGACCGAAAATGGCCAGGATAAAGGGATCGTCTGGAGAGTTTGAGCTGGCTGATGTATCTGTTTGGAGTGGAATTGGCACGCTTCACACTTGGTTACTTGTGCAGTTGCATCCTGGAGGGCTGTCGGCCAAAAGAAGCCTTGCCGGAAAGCTTTGCCGGCAAGTGCCCTTGCGCCTATGTGGTGGCCACATATGACTCCATGTATCTCTGCCAACAGCTTTTGTCCATCTTCCCGGCAAATACACTTCAATTTCACACCGTTGAGTCTTCTTCTGTACAGTATGTTATCGACAAACTGGTACATACTTGACTGCCGGGCTACTCTTTCCGCTTCTTCTTGCTCTTCGGGAAGTTCTCCTGTCTGAAGGAAATGGACAATCTGCTGTGCCCATGCTGGAGCTTGTGGCTCGACAACAAGGACTAAAGGCACATCTGCTGTTGCGGGAACATCCGCTTCTACGGCAAGGACTTGCGGCCCTGCCGGAGCTTGATGTTCCCCGGCAAGCTTGCCGGAGCAAAACTTGTCGGGAGCGTCTGCTTCAACGGAACAAACCATAAGGTTTGCCGGAGCAGACTGCCCCTCAGCATTCTTGGTGTTGATCTTGGGGACTTTCTTGGCGGCGGCTTCGGGGAGCTCTGCCGGAAAGTAGTCACCAGAAATCAACTTCCTCTTCTTGCTTTGTCCAGTTGAGGGTGTTACGGATGGTTGAGTCAACTTGAGCACAAAGATCCCTGGTTCCACAGGTAACTTTAGTGCGGCGCACTTTGACAGGCCATCAGCAATGTCATTCTGAGCTCTTGGGACATGCTCCATCTGTAGGCCGTCAAAGTGCTCTTCTAGCTTCCTCACTTCATCAACATATGCTTCCATCAATGGACTCTGGTAGTTCTTGTTCACTTGGCGGACGACAAGCTGTGAGCCACCCCTGACAATGAGCTTCTTGATCCCAAGGTCTGCTGCGATTCTGAGACCGGCAAGCAATCCTTCATACTCTGCAGTATTGTTGGTTGCTTGCTCCTTGGGAAAGTGCATCTGGACTACGTACTTGAGGTGCTCTCCGGTGGGTGCGACAAGCAGCACGCCCGCACCAGCGCCTTGCAGCGAGAAGGCACCATCAAAGTACATCAGCCACTCTCTGCTTGCCTCTTTGACGGGGATGCTCGTCTCTGGAATTTCTTCATCTGGGGTTGGCGTCCACTCTGCTATGAACTCTGCCAATGCTCTGCTTTGGATAGTTGAAGTGCTCTCAAACTTGAGGCCAAAGCTTGACAGTTCCAGCGCCCACTCGACAATCCTGCCTGTTGCTTCTGGATTTTGCAGTATCCTCTTCAGCGGAAAGCGAGTGACGACTGTGATTTCATGTGCTTGGAAGTAATGGCGCAGCTTTCTCGAGGCCATGAGGAAGGCCGAAAAGCAACTTCTGCACACCAGAGTACCTTGATCTAGCCCCCTGCAGAAGGGAACTGACAAAGTAAACTGGACGCTGCACCATTCTCTTCTGCATCTTATCATGCTCCTGCGCAGATCCATCTTTGTCGGGACCAGAGCTTGTCGGCGAAGCCCCCTGCTTGTCGCTGGATGCATCTGCCGTGGTTGCTGGCTCATCATCTGCCTCTCTCTCCGCCACTAACGCAGCACTAACCACTTGATTGGTTGCCGCTATATACAGCAGCAACTTCTCTTGCGGCTTAGGTGCGACAAGTGTTGGAGTGGAGGACATGTATCTCTTCAAGTCCTGCAGCGCAGCCTCCGCCTCCGGAGTCCATTTCATTGGACCTGCCTTTTTCAAAATTTTGAAAAATGGCAGGGCGCGCTCAGCAGATCTAGAGATAAACCTGCTGAGAGCAGCCACGCAACCGGCAAGCCTTCGTACATCCTTGACGCGCTTTGGTGCTTCGATCTTCTCAATGGCCTTGATCTTGTCGGGATTGGCTTCAATTCCCCGCTGAGACACGAAGAACCCGAGAAGCTTGCCGGAAGGGACTCCAAACACGCACTTCTCGGGGTTAAGCTTGAGGTTGATCTTGCGCAGATTTGCAAATGTTTCGTCTAAATCTTGAATCAGGGTCGCCCTGTTCTTGCTCTTGACCACTATGTCATCCATGTAAGCTTCCACATTTCTGTGCATTTGTGGCTCAAAAGTGTGGTGGACTACCCATGCGAATGTTGAACCAGCATTCTTCAAACCGAAAGGCATCTGTACGAAGCAGTACGTGCCACACGGGGTGATAAATGCGTTTTTCTCTTCATCCTCTTCTGCCATGAAGATCTGATGGTATCCTGAGTATGCATCAAGAAATGAAAGCAAATCACATCCGGCTGTGGAGTCAACAATCTGGTCAATGCGTGGCAAGGGAAATGGGTCTTTGGGACAAGCTTTATTAACATTAATGAAGTCAATACAAAGTCTCCATTTCCCGTTACCCTTGCGCACAACAACAGGATTGGCCAACCACGTGGGATGGAGCACTCCTCTGACAAGGCCTGCTGCTTCCAACTTCTTGATTTCTTCCGCGATGAATTCTTGGCGCTCCACTGCCTGCTTCCTGACTCTCTGCTTGACGGGCCGCGCATGAGGACAGACGGCAAGGTGGTGCTCAATTACTTTCCTGGGAACACCGGGGATATCAGACGGTTGCCATGCAAACACGTCGACATTCGCCCGTAGGAAAGCAACGAGCGTGCTTTCCTATTTGGGGTCAAGAGTGGCGCTGATGGTGAAGGTACCACCAGCACCATCCTCCTTGGCGGACACCTTCTTGGTTTCAGGTGGAGCTACCATTGCCTTCTTACACTTGCCGGTGGAGCTCGATGGTGCGTCCTCGACGGTAGCGCAGCACTCCGAAGAGGTGCGCTTGCCAGAGTGGGCATCAGAGCTCTTGCCGGACTTGGTCTTCTTCTTCCCCCCGGGAGCTTCAGCGGCAAGTGTCTTGCGTTCTGCTGCGGCTGCTGCTTCCTGGTAGATCTTGTCGGCACAGATAAGAGCATCCTTCTTGTCGCCAGGGACAGAGATGACACTTATCGGGCCTGGCATTTTTAGTACGTTGTACGCATAGTGAGAGGCTACCATGAACTTGGCGAGTGCCGCACGGCCAAGGATTCCATTGTAAGGTAATGGAAAGTCAGCAACATCAAATGTGACCCTCTCAGCCCTAAAGTTCAGCTCGCTGCCAAATGTTACCGGCAACGTGATCTTTCCCTTTGGCTTGCTCCTTCCCGGGTTGATTCCTTGAAATGTACCGGTCTCTTCGAGCTCGCTGTCGGGGATCTGGAGTTTCTGGAGCACCGCGGAGGAGATCAGGTTCAAGCCGGCCCCGCCGTTAACTAGCATCTTAGTGACCTTGAGGTTGCGGATTGTTGGTGAAACCAACATCGGCAAGCACCCGACTGCAGTTATGCGATCCAGGTGGTCCTCAATATCAAAGATGATAGGCGTGCCAGACCATTTCAGAGGCTTGCGTGACTCGATGGGTGGTTCTGCTGCATTAACTTCCCGCACCCACTGCTTGAGCTGACGGTGCGAGGTATGCAGAGAAGCACCACCGTCAACGCACAGGACCTCTGTGGCTTTCTGGAACTCCTGCTCATCAGTCTCCTCGTCATCCATGTCTTCATCGTCGTTGTCATCTTCATCCTTGTCGCGGCCGCGGGGAGGTCTGTCTCCTTGCCGCTGCTTGGCCTTGCCGTGGCGTCCTCCTCGGCCGGGACGTTTCTTGCCGGATCCTGCAGCACCTTCCTGGGCCTTCTCCTTGTCGCGCCGCTCGTATTCAGCTTTCTGTTGCTCAACAAGTTGCTCGACTTTCTTACAGTTCTGGAGATCATGGCCCTTGGTGCGGTGGATCTTGCAATACTGCTTGTTGGTGCTATCCTGCTTGTCGGTGACCGCCACCTCTGCGGCAACCTCCTTGCCGGAGTCACCAGCTTTGGCTTCCTTGGCGCCACCACCGTTGCCGGACTGCTCAACAACTAGCACCTCTTTGCCTTTCCTCCTTCTGTTGTTCCGCCACCGGTTTTTCCTTGCCGGGGCAGCATCTTCACTGTCAGATCCTCCCGCTCCTACATTCTCTCCGGGGAGTCTCCTCCCTTCCTCAGCACGTGCACACTTGTCGGCCAGTGCATATAACTCACTGACGTCCCTGATCTTGCACATCGCCATTTCCTCCCGCATCCTGCGGTTTCGCACGTTCTGATGGAACGCGCTGATCACCGCGGCAGGGTGGACGTCTGGGATGTTGTGCTGCACACTACTGAATCTCTGAATGTACTTGCGCAGGGGCTCTCCTTCCTTCTGGGCGAGCAGATGAAGATCACTCTCCTGGCCATGAGGCTTGTGTCCGCCTGTGAAGGCGCCGACAAACTGATGGCACAGATCAGCCCAAGAAGATATGGAGTTGTCCGGCAAGTGCATGAGCCAGGACCTGACGTTGGGCTTGAGTACCAGCGGGAAGTAGTTGGCAAGGATCTTGTCATCTTGTCCCCCGGCAGCCTACACCGCGATGGTGTAGATGCTGAGGAACTCTGACGGATGCGTCTTGCCGTCGTACTTCTCCGGTACGTCTGGTTTGAAGTTTTTCGTGCTGGGCCACTGGACTTTCCGCAGCTCATGAGTGAACGCAGGGCAACCTACCGCGTACGGCAGATCGCCTGGTTCCCCTGGCGCATGCATGTCATCAGAGGGCCCAGCGCGCTTGTCGGATTGACGTCGCGCTTCTCTTCGGCGCTCGATGCGAGTTCGAGCGTCTTCTTGTTGCCGATCATGAAGGACTTGGCGCTGATCGTGACGAGCTCGTGGATCCGACGATGCAGTGGAGTCGCTGTCGAGGTGGATCCGGCGAGTCGGCGATCTTGGCCTTCGGGGCGGTGATTGCATGGTAGTTGCACCTCCACCCGTTTCATCGCCACCGGCTCGCGCCTGGCGACCCTGCCGCGGCGGTGACGCGCTCGGCCGCTGTGGAGTGTCTCCGTTGGCGTAGCCGATGAGACTCTGAATCGTGGCCCTCCATTCGTCGATCTTGTCCGACGTTGGAGGGTAATCTAGGAGAAGTTGAGCTCGTGCCAAAGCTTCTACTGGAGTGGTGGGTGGCAGTGGCGGACGGCGCAAGGAGCGGGACGTGCTCGAACTTCTAACTATGTTAGAAGGAGCAGTATCCCGTCCAGGCGACCGTGCCCCGCTCGTGCCAACATGCTGGCGTGCATGCTGGTCTTGAGCGCCCCGAGATCCACCAGCTTCGTCTTGGCCTATCACGCATATGGCACTGCGAGTGCCATGACGCTATTGGTCTTGCGCCTCCTGAGAGTGGCGCGGAACATGTACAATCGCCGAGGTTTGTGCAGCCTTGTCTTTGGACCTGGCGGCATCATGAGCTTCCTCGTCGACGTCCATTCTTCCACCAGCGTCCATTCCACCACCCGTTTGCTCCAACGGTGGAGGAAGTGACGTGGACGGAGCGGCTGACGGTGAAGTCTTCTTCTTCGGTGGCATGTTGATGAAGGGAACGAAGATCTAGCTCGTGTGAACGCCGGATCAGGTTCACACAATCTCGACGCCCCCTACCTGGCGCGCCAAAGATGTTGGGGAAACTGATCCTCGAACACCTATGGGGCTGGCGGACCGGGCCCCTTTCGGTTCGGCGGGGGGCGGAGATCGCACGAAGAGCAGATCGAGGCGAAGCACACGAGCGGTTTACCCAGCTTCGGAGCTCTCCGGAGAGATAACACTCCTACTGCTGCTTGTCTGGTTCTATTATCCTATGTTCTTGCTCTAGAGAGAGCGTATTGTCTTTCTGGGTTACGAATGAGTCGAACCGGCCGAACCCCCCCCCCCTACGTTGCGCATGGGCCTCCTTTTATACACTAAAGGGGTCACCGACAGGTGGCAATGCAGAGAAGGGCACAAATGTAAAAAGTGAGGTGGTTGGTACATTTACTTGTACAGTGTATCCTACCTAACCCTGACGGCAGGGGACAAGGGCATTAAAGGCCCGTCTGAGTCGCCCAAACAGTGCAGAAAGGGACCGTTAGGGGCGCCATCGTTCGCCACGATGGCGATCTTGTCAGCTTCGCATGCCACTGCGCACCGCTGGCTGCACAGCCTCCCGCCACGCGCGCCTGGAGAGGCCCCCAGAGCAACACGTTGGTGGATGCGCTGGAGCGTGGGCACAGAGTGGCCGCCTGCCGCGGCAAGCGCCTTGCCGCTGTTGTTATCTTGTCGGGTCCGGAAGCTTGTCGCTCACCGGGCCTCGAGGTACCTTGGTTGGCCTTCCCGGCAAGCTCCTCTTGCCGGGGCCTTGTCTCCTGAGCTTAAATACTTTGTTCTTGAATGGCTCCAAGGGGACCTTGGAGGATCTTGGCGTTCGCCCGGCAAGCCTTGCCGCGGGGTGCTGCAACTGCCCGTGCACAAGTTCGGGGTACTAGGGTACCCCTATTCTAGTACACCGACATCAGGAAAACAACAAGTGCAGACTTGGTAACGAGAGAGAATAGAACCCGAAAGTTAAGCATGCTTAGGCTGGGGGAGTGGGAGGATGGGTGACCGTTCGGGAAGTTAGATGATTTGGAATGATGAGGGGTGATTAGAGGATAAATTGAGCAGTGATGAGGGGTGGTGATTACACACTAGAGGTTAAAATAATTCAGAAATTTGAAAATAAAAAAAATTAAAAAAATTAAAAAAAATCATAAAAGTTCCTTTAGTCCCGGTTGGTGTTACCAACCGGGACTAAAGGTGGAGCTCCACGTGGCCTCGCCCTTTAGTCCCGGTTCGTGTAAGAACCGGGACTAAAGGGGAGAGGCATTAGTACCGACCCTTTAGTCCTGGTTCAAAAACCGGGACTAAAGGGGCCTTACCAACCGGGACAAAAGCCCCCTTTTCTACTAGTGTATATAGGCATCACATCCGTGACAAGTAGATCGAAACGATTCTGCATCTAGTACTATTACACCACTCATCGACCGCTATCCAGCATGCATCTAGAGTATTAAGTTAAAAACAGAGTAACGCCTTAAGCAAGATGACATGATGTAGAGAGATAAATTCATGCAATATGAAATAAACCCCATCTTGTTATCCTCGATGGCAACGATACAATACGTGCCTTGCTGCCCCTTCTGTCACTGGGTAAGGACACCGCAAGATCGAACCCAAAGCTAAGCACTTCTCCCATGGCAAGAACTACCAATCTAGTTGGCCAAACCAAACGGATAATTTAAAGAGACTTGCAAAGATAATCAATCATACATAATGGAATTCAGAGAAGATTCAAATATTATTCATAGATAGACTTGATCATAAACCCACAATTCATCGCTCTCAACAAACACACCGCAAAAAGAAGATTACATCGAATAGATCTCCACGAGAGAGGGGGAGAACTTTGTATTGAGATTCAAAGAGAGAGAAGAATCCATCTAGCTACTAACTATGGACCCAAACGTCTGAGGTAAACTACTCACACTTCATCGGAGAGGCTATGACGATGTAGAAGCCCTCCGTGATGACGGCCCTCTTCCGGCGGAGCTCCGGAACAGGCCCCAACATGGGATCTCATGGATACAGAAAGTTGCGGCAGTGGAATTAGGTTTTTGGCTCCTGTTCTGATCGTTTAGGGGTATGTGTGTATATATAGGAGGAAGAAGTACGCCGGAGGAGCAACAAGGGGCCCATGAGGCAGGGGGCGCGCCCTAGGGGGGCGCCCCCACCCTCGTGACCGCCTCTTTTGTTCCTTGGAGCAGGGTCCAAGCCTCCTGGATCACGTTCAGTGAGAAAATCACGTTCCCGAAGAATTTATTCCGTTTGGACTCCGTTTGATATTCTATTTCTTTGAAACACTGAAATAGGCGAAAAACAGCAATTCCAGGCTGGGCCTCCGGTTAATAGGTTAGTCCCAAAAATAATATAAAAGTGGAAAATAAAGCCCAATATAGTCCAAAATAGTAGATAATATAGCATGGAGCAATCAAAATTATAGATACGTAGATACGTATCAGGCATCCTCAAGCTTAATTCTTGCTCGTCCTTGAGTAGGTAAATGATAAAAAGAGAATTTTTGATGCAGAGTGCTACTTGGCATAATTTCAGTGCAAATCTTCTTAATTGTGATATGAATATTCAGATTAGAAAGATTCAAGACAAAGGTTCATATTGACATATAAAATAATAATACTTCAAGCATACTAACAAAGCAATTATGTCTTCTCAAAATAACATGGCTAAAGAAAGTTATCCCTACAAAATCATATAGTCTGGCTATGCTCCATCTTCCCCACACAAAGTATTTAAATCATGCACAGCCCCGACGACAAGCCAAGCAATTGTTTCATACTCTAACTTTTTCAAAACTTTTTCAATCTTCATGCAATACATGAGCGTGAGCCATGGATATACACTATAGGTGGAATAGAATGGTGGTTGTGGAGAAGACAAAAAGGGAGAAGATAGTCTCACATCAACTAGGCGTATCAACGGGCTATGGAGATGCCCATTAATAGATATCAATGTGAGTGAGTAGGGATTGCCATGCAACGGTCGCACTAGAGCTATAAGTATATGAAAGCTCAACAAAAGAAACTAGTGGGTCTGCATCCAACTTGCTTGCTCATGAAGACCTAGGGCAATTTGAGGAAGCCCATCATTGGAATATACAGGCCCAGTTCTATAATGAAAGATTCCCACTAGTATATGAAAGTGATAACATGAGAGACTCTCAACTATGAAGATCATGGTGCTACTTTGAAGCACAAGTGTGGTAAAAGGATAGTAACATTGTCCCTTCTCTCTTTTTCTCTCATATATATATATATATATATATATATATATATTTATATGGCCTTTCTCTTTTTTGGGCTTCTTTGGCCTCTTTTTTTTCGTGCGGGGTCTCATCCCGACTTGTGGGGGAATCATAGTCTCCATCATTCTTTCCTCACTGGGACAATGCTCTAATAATGATGATCATCACACTTCTATTTTTCTTACAACTCAACAATTACAACTTGATACTTATAACAAAATATGACTCTATGTGAATGCATCCGGCGGTGTACCGGGATATGCAATATGACAATGATGAATGTGTCATGATGAACTAGATGGTGGAAAGTTGCATGGCAATATATCTCGGAGTGGATATGGAAATGCCATAATAGGTAGGTATGGTGGCTGTTTTGAGGAAGGTGTATGGTAGGTGTATGATACTGGCGAAAGTTGCGCGGTATTAGAGAGGCAAGCAAGGGTGGAAGGGTGAGAGTGCGTATAATCCATGGACTCAACATTAGTCATAAAGAACTCACATACTTATTGCAAAAATTTAGAAGCTATCAAAGCAAAGTACTACGCGCATGCTCCTAGGGGGATAGATTGGTAGGAAAAGACCATCGCTCGTCCCTGACCGCCACTCATAAGGAAGACAATCAATAAATAAATCATGCTCCGACTTCATCACATAACGGTTCACCATACGTGCATGCTATGGGAATCAAAAAGTTCAACACAAGTATTCTTTAAATTCACAACTACTCAACTAGCATGAATTTAATATTATCACCTCCATATCTCAAAACAATTATCATGCTTCAATCTTTTCTTAGTATTCAACACACTCAAAAGAAAGTTTCACAAATCTTGAATACCAAGCATATTATTATTAGGCAAATTACCATGCTATTTAAGAGACTCTCAAATTAATTTAAGTGAAGCATGAGAGATAAATAGTTTATTTAAAATGAATCCACCACCATGCTCTAAAAGATCTAAGTGAAGTACATAGAGCAAAATTATCTAACTCGAAGGATATAAGTGAAACACATAGAGCAAAATTATCTAGCTCAAAAGATATAAGTGAAGCACATAGAGTATTCTATCAAATTTTAATTCATGTATGGCTCTCTCAAAAGGTGTGTACATCAAGTATGATTGTGGTATACTAGAAAACAAAGACACACATAATACAAGACGCTCCAAGCAAAACACATATCATGTTGGTGAATAAAAATATAGCTTCAGGTAAATTACCGATGGAAGTGGACGAAAAGAGGGGATGCCTTCTGGGGCATCCCCAAGCTTTAACTTTTTGGTGTCCTTGGATTATCTTGGGGGTGCCATGGGCATCCCCAAGCTTAGGATCTTTCCACTCCTTGTTCCATGATCCATCAAAAGATTTCACCCAAAACTTGAAAACTTCACAACACAAAACTCAAAATAGAAAACTCGTGAGCTCCGTTAGCGAAAGA
Source organism: Triticum aestivum (assembly GCF_018294505.1). Classification (NCBI taxonomy): domain Eukaryota; kingdom Viridiplantae; phylum Streptophyta; class Magnoliopsida; order Poales; family Poaceae; genus Triticum; species Triticum aestivum. Next base: position 119,610,980 of record NC_057800.1, on the reverse strand, counting down.
AAACAAAAGACCACTTCAAGGTACTATAATGAACTCATTATTTATTTATATTGGTGTTAAACCTACTGTATTCCAACTTCTCTATGAATTATAAACTATTTTACTAGCCATAGATTCATCAAAATAAGCAAACAACACACGAAAAACAGAATCTGTCAAAAACAAAACAGTCTGTAGTAATCTGTAGCTAGCGCAAGATCTGGAACCCAAAAAATTCTAAAATAACTTTCTGGACGTGATGAATTTATCTATTAATCATCTGCAAAAAGAATTAACTAAATAGCACTCTTCAAATATAAATTACAGCAGTTCTCGTGAGCGCTAAAATTTCTGTTTTTTACAGCAAGTTCAACAAGACTTTCCCCAAGTCTTCCCAATGGTTCTACTTGGCTCAAACACTAATTAAACATAGAAAACACAACCTAAACATAGGATAAATAATTTGTTTATTACTAAACAGTATAAAATATCAAGGAATAAAAATAAAATTGGGTTGCCTCCCAACAAGCGCTATCGTTTAACGCCCCTAGCTAGGCATAACAAGCAAGAATAGATCTAGGTATTGCCATCTTTAGTAGGCAATCCATAAGTGGCCCTCATGATAGTTTCATATGGTAATTTTATTTTCTTTCTTGGAAAGTGTTCCATGCCCTTTTTTAATGGAAATTGAAATCTAATATTCCCTTCCTTCATGTCAATAATCGCACCAACCGTTCTAAGGAAAGGTCTACCAAGAATAATAGGGCAAGAAGGACTGCAATCTATATCAAGAACAATGAAATATAAGGGCACATAATTCCTATTTGCAACAATAAGAACATCATTAATTCTTCCCATAGGTTTCTTAATAGTGGAATCCGCAAGATGCAAGTTTAGAGAGCAATCATCAAAATTACGGAAATCTAGTAAATCACACAAAGTCTTGGGAATAGTAGAGACACTAGCCCCCAAATCACACAAAGCATAAAACTCATGATCTTTAATTTTAATTTTAATAGTTGGTTCCCACTCATCATAGAGTTTTCTAGGGATAGAAACTTTCAACTCAAGTTTTTCTTCATAAGATTGCATCAAGGCATCAACAATATGTTCGGTAAAGGCTTTATTTCGACTATAAGCATGTGGAGAATTCAGCACAGATTGCAACAAGGAAATACAATCAATTAAAGAGCAAGTTTCATAATTAAATTCCTTGAAATCCAATATAGTGGGTTTAGCAACATCCAGATTTTTATTTCTTTCCATCCCACTTTCATCAATTTCATGATTAAGATATAAACACTCCGAATTTTTAGAACGCCTTCTAGGTAAAGGAAGATCATATTCAGTTTCATCAAGATTCATGTTGCAAAACAAAGATTTGATTGGAGACACATCAATAACTTTTAGATGTTCATCATTATTTTCATAGGAATTGGAAGAACATGCTTTAATAAAGGCATCTTTGGAAGCACGCATCCTAGCGGTTCTTTCTTTACACTCATCAATTGAAATTCTGATGGATTTTAGAGACTCATTAATATCATGCTTAGGTGGAATAGGTCTAAGTTTCAAAGCATCAACATCAAGAGCAATTCTATCAATGTTCCTAGCCAAATCATCAATCTTAAGCAATTTTTCTTCAATCATAGCATTAAAATTCTTTTGCGAAGAAATAAATTCTTTAATATTAGATTCAAAATCAGAGGGCATCTTATTATAATTTCCATAAGAGTTGTTGTATGAATTCCCATAATTATTAGAAGGATTACTAGGATATGGCCTAGGATTAAAATTCCCAAGCTTGTGCAACATGTTCAAGATCAAGTTGTTTAAAGTTCATAATATCGTTTGTAAGAGAGATGATCTTAGCTGGAGGAAAATACTTAGAGATAAAAGCATCTTTGAACTTGTACCATGAATCAATACTATTCTTGAGCAAAGACGAAAACCAAGCTTTAGCACGATCTCTAAGTGAAAAAGGAAATAGCTTCAATTTAACGACATCATTATTGACATCTTTTTTCTGTTGCATATCACATAAATCAATGAAGCTATTCAGATGAGTAGCGGCACTTCACTAGGATTGAGGTTCAAAGAGAGAGAAGAAGCCATCTAGCTACTAACTATGGACCCGAAGGTCTGAGGTAAACTACTCACACTTCATCGGAGAGGCTATGAGATGTAGAAGCCCTCCGTGATGACGGCCCTCTTCCGGCGGAGCTCCGGAATAGGCCCCAAGATGGGATCTCGTGGATACAGAAAGTTGCGGCGGTGGAATTAGGTTTTTGGCTCCTGTTCTGATCGTTTGGGGGTACGTGTGTATATATAGGAGGAAGAAGTATGCCGGAGGAGCAACGAGGGGCCCACGAGGCAGGGGGCGTGCCCTAGGGTGGCGCCCCCCCACCCTCGTGACCGCCTCTTTTGTTCCTTGGAGCAGGGTCCATGTCTTCTTTTGAAGAACGTTGAGTGAGAAAATCACGTTCCCAAAGATTTTATTCCGTTTGGACTCCGTTTGATATTCCGTTTCTTCAAAACACTGAAATAGGCAAAAAACAGTAATTCCGGGCTGGGCCTCCGGTTAATAGGTTAGTCCCAAAAATAATATAAAGTGGAAAATAAAGCCCAATATAGTCCAAAACAGTAGATAATATAGCATGGAGCAATCAAAAATTATAGATACGTAGATACGTATCAGGCATCCCCAAGCTTAATTCTTGCTCGTCCTCGAGTAGGTAAATGATAAAAAGAGAATTTTTGATGCGGAGTGCTACTTGGCATAATTTCAGTGCAAATCTTCTTAATTGTGATATGAATATTCAGATTAGAAAGATTCAAGACAAAGGTTCATATTGACATATAAAATAATAATACTTCAAGCATACTAACAAAGCAATTATGTCTTCTCAAAATAACATGGCTAAAGAAAGTTATCCCTACAAAATCATATAGTCTGGCTATGCTCCATCTTCCCCACACAAAGTATTTAAATCATGCACAGCCCCGACGACAAGCCAAGCAATTGTTTCATACTCTAACTTTTTCAAAACTTTTTCAATCTTCATGCAATACATGAGCGTGAGCCATGGATATACACTATAGGTGGAATAGAATGGTGGTTGTGGAGAAGAAAAAAAGGGAGAAGATAGTCTCACATCAACTAGGCATATCAACGGGCTATGGAGATGCCCATTAATAGATATCAATGTGAGTGAGTAGGGATTGCCATGCAACGGATGCACTAGAGCTATAAGTATATGAAAGCTCAACAAAAGAAACTAGTGGGTGTGCATCCAACTTGCTTGCTCATGAAGACCTAGGGCAATTTGAGGAAGCTCATCATTGGAATATACAGGCCCAGTTCTATAATGAAAGATTCCCACTAGTATATGAAAGTGATAACATGAGAGACTCTCAACTATGAAGATCATGGTGCTACTTTGAAGCACAAGTGTGGTAAAAGGATAGTAACATTGTCCCTTCTCTCTTTTTCTCTCATATATATATATATATATATATATATATATATATATATATATTTATATGGCCTTTCTCTTTTTTTGGGCTTCTTTGGCCTCTTTTTTTTCGTGCGGGGTCTCATCCCGACTTGTGGGGGAATCATAGTCTCCATCATTCTTTCCTCACTAGGACAATGCTCTAATAATGATGATCATCACACTTCTATTTTTCTTACAACTCAACAATTACAACTCAATACTTAGAACAAAATATGACTCTACGTGAATGCATCCGGCGGTGTACTGGGATATGCAATATGACAATGATGAATGTGTCATGATGAACTAGATGGTGGAAAGTTGCATGGCAATATATCTCGGAGTGGCTATGGAAATGCCATAATAGGTAGGTATGGTGGCTGTTTTGAGGAAGGTATATGGTAGGTGTATGATACCGGCGAAAGTTGCGCGGTATTAGAGAGGCTAGCAAGGGTGGAAGGGTGAGAGTGCGTATAATCCATGGACTCAACATTAGTCATAAAGAACTCATATACTTATTGCAAAAATTTAGAAGCTATCAAAGCAAAGTACTATGCGCATGCTCCTAGGGGGATAGATTGGTAGGAAAAGACCATCGCTCATCCCCGACCGCCACTCATAAGGAAGACAATCAATAAATAAATCATGCTCCGACTTCATCACATAACGGTTCACCATACGTGCATGCTACGGGAATCAAAAAGTTCAACACAAGTATTCTTTAAATTCACAACTACTCAACTAGCATGAATTTAATATTATCACCTCCATATCTCAAAACAATTATCATGCTTCAATCTTTTCTTAGTATTCAACACACTCAAAAGAAAGTTTCACAAATCTTGAATACCAAGCACATTATTATTAGGCAAATTACCATGCTATTTAAGAGACTCTCAAATTAATTTAAGTGAAGCATGAGAGATCAATAGTTTATTTAAAATGAATCCACCACCGTTCTCTAAAAGATCTAAGTGAAGTACATAGAGCAAAATTATCTAATATAAGTGAAACACATAGAGCAAAATTATCTAGCTCAAAAGATATAAGTGAAGCACATAGAGTATTCTATCAAATTTTAATTCATGTATGGATCTCTCAAAAGGTGTGTACAGCAAGTATGATTGTGGTATACTAGCCAACAAAGACACACATAATACAAGACGCTCCAAGCAAAACACATATCATGTTGGTGAATAAAAATATAGCTCCAAGTAAATTACCGATGGAAGTGGACGAAAAGAGGGGATGCCTTCTGGGGCATCCCCAAGCTTTAACTTTTTGGTGTCCTTGGATTATCTTGGGGGTGCCATGGGCATACCCAAGCTTAGGCTCTTTCCACTCATTGTTCCATGATCCATCAAAAGAATTCACCCAAAACTTGAAAACTTCACAACACAAAACTCAAAATAGAAAACTCGTAAGCTCCGTTAGCGAAAGAAAACAAAAGACCACTTCAAGGTACTATAATGAACTCATTATTTATTTATATTGGTGTTAAACCTACTGTATTCCAGCTTCTCTATGAATTATAAACTATTTTACTAGCCATAGATTCATCAAAATAAGCAAACAACACACGAAAAACAGAATCTGTCAAAAACAAAACAGTCTGTAGTAATCTGTAGCTAGCGCAAGATCTGGAACCCAAAAAATTCTAAAATAACTTTATGGACGTGATGAATTTATCTATTAATCATATTCAAAAAGAATTAACTAAATAGCACTCTTCAAATATAAATTACAGCAGTTCTCGTGAGCGCTAAAATTTCTGTTTTTTACAGCAAGTTCAACAAGACTTTCCCCAAGTCTTCCCAACGGTTCTACTTGGCTCAAACACTAATTAAACACAGAAAACACAACCTAAACAGAGGCTAAATAATGTGTTTATTACTAAACAGGATAAAATAGCAAGGAATAAAAATACAATTGGGTTGCCTCCCAACAAGCGCTATCGTTTAACGCCCCTAGCTAGGCATAACAAGCAAGAATAGATCTAGGTATTGCCATCTTTAGTAGGCAATCCATAAGTGGCCCTCATGATAGTTTCATATGGTAATTTTATTTTCTTTCTTGGAAAGTGTTCCATGCCCTTTTTTAATGGAAATTGAAATCTAATATTCCCTTCCTTCATGTCAATAATCGCACCAACCGTTCTAAGGAAAGGTCTACCAAGAATAATAGGGCAAGAAGGATTGCAATCTATATCAAGAACAATGAAATCTAAGGGCACATAATTCCTATTTGCAACAATAAGACCATCATTAATTATTCCCATAGGTTTCTTAATAGTGGAATCCCCAAGATGCAAGTTTAGAGAGCAATCATCAAAATTACGGAAATCTAGTAAATCACACAAAGTCTTGGGAATAGTAGAGACACTAGCCCCCAAATCACACAAAGCATAAAACTCATGATCTTTACTTTTAATTTTAATTGTTGGTTCCCACTCATCATAGAGTTTTCTAGGGATAGAAACTTTCAACTCAAGTTTTTCTTCATAAGATTACATCAAGGCATCAACAATATGTTCGGTAAAGGCTTTATTTCGACTATAAGCATGTGGAGAATTCAGCACGGATTGCAACAAGGAAATACAATCAATTAAAGAGCAATTTTCATAATTAAATTCCTTGAAATCCAATATAGTGGTTTAGCAACATCCAGATTTTTATTTCTTTCCATCCCACTTTCATCAATTTCATGATTAAGATATAAACACTCCGAATTTTTAGAACGCCTTCTAGGTAAAGGAAGATCATATTCAGTTTCATCAAGATTCATATTGCAAAACAAAGATTTAATTGGAGACACATCAATAACTTTTAGATGTTCATCATTATTTTCATAGGAATTGGAAGAACACGCTTTAATAAAGGCATCTTTGGAAGCACGCATCCTAGCGGTTCTTTCTTTACACTCATCAATTGAAATTCTGATGGATTTTAGAGACTCATTAATATCATGCTTAGGTGGAATAGGTCTAAGTTTCAAAGCATCAACATCAAGAGCAATTCTATCAATGTTCCTAGCCAAATCATCAATCTTAAGCTATTTTTCTTCAATCATAGCATTAAAATTCTTTTGCGAAGAAATAAATTCTTTAATATTAGATTCAAAATCAGAGGTTATCTTATTATAATTTCCATAAGAGTTGTTGTAGGAATTCCCATAATTATTAGAAGGATTACTAGGATATGGCCTAGGATTAAAATTCCCTCTATAAGCATTGTTACCAAAATTATTCCTACCAACAAAATTCACATCCATAGATTCATTGTTATTCTCAATCAAAGTAGACAAAGGCATATCATTAGGATCAGAGGAAACACTCTTAGTAGCAAATAATTTCATAAGTTCATCCATCTTTCCACTCAACACATTAATTTCTTCTATCGCATGCACTTTTTTATTAGATGTTCTTTCAGTATGCCATGTAGAATAATTAACCATAATATTATCAAGGAGCTTAGTAGCATCTCCTAAAGTGATTTCCATAAAAGTGCCTCCCGCGGCCGAATCTAAAAGATTTCTAGAAGCAAAATTCAATCTGGCATAAACTTTTTGTATAATCATCCACAAATTCAAACCATGAGTAGGGCAATTACGTATCATTAATTTCATTCTCTCCCAAGCTTGTGCAACATGTTCAAGATCAAGTTGTTTAAAGTTCATAATATCGTTTGTAAGAGAGATGATCTTAGCGGGAGGAAAATACTTAGAGATAAAAGCATCTTTGCACTTGTTCCATGAATCAATACTATTCTTGAGCAAAGACGAAAACCAAGCTTTAGCACGATCTCTAAGTGAAAAAGGAAATAGCTTCAATTTAACGACATCATTATTGACATCTTTTTTCTTTTGTATATCACATAAATCAACGAAGCTATTCAGATGAGTAGCGGCATCTTCACTAGGATTGAGGTTCAAAGGGAGAGAAGAAGCCATCTAGCTACTAACTATGGACCCGAAGGTCTGAGGTAAACTACTCACACTTCATCGGAGAGGCTATGAGATGTAGAAGCCCTCCGTGATGACGGCCCTCTTCCGGCGGAGCTCCAGAACAGGCCCCAAGATGGGTCTCGTGGATACAGAAAGTTGCGGCGGTGGAATTAGGTTTTTGCTCCTGTTCTGATCGTTTGGGGGTACGTGTGTATATATAGGAGGAAGAAGTATGCCGGAGGAGCAACGAGGGGCCCACGAGGTAGGGGGCACGCCCTAGGGGGGCGCCCCCCCACCCTCGTGACCGCCTCTTTTGTTCCTTGGAGCAGGGTCCAAGTCTCCTTTTGAAGAACGTTCGGTGAGAAAATCACGTTCCCAAAGATTTTATTCCGTTTGGACTCCGTTTGATATTCCATTTCTTCAAAACACTGAAATAGGCAAAAAACAGCAATTCTGGGCTGGGCCTCTGGTTAATAGGTTAGTCCCAAAAATAATATAAAGTGGAAAATAAAGCCCAATATAGTCCAAAACAGTAGATAATATAGCATGGAGCAATCAAAAATTATAGATACGTTGGAGACGTATTAGGAATCCGGGGCCAGGTCATGGAAATCCAGCCCATAATAGAACATGAGCCCCCTAACAAAGGGATCTAGAGCGAGGCCTAGCCCTCGGAGGAAGTGAGAGATGAATACAACACTCTCGCCGGGTTCAGGAGTGGGAATGACCTGCCCTCGAGCAGGCAGCCTGTGCCAGATTTCGCCGGTCAAATGCCTGGCCTCTCTTAGCTTCTTGATGTCTTCCTCTGTGACAGAGGAAGGCATCCACCGACCTTGAAGGTTGGATGCAGACATGGTTGAAGTTCCGAAGCTCCTTACCTGAGCCTTGGGTGTTGGAGCTCGAGGCGGGGGAAGGATTGGATTGAGTACGACAAGGAAAAAAGGACAGGCCTTGGCCTCTTTATAAAGAGGGTGAATATCAAGCATCCTCCTCGTGGCCATTTGGGACTTGCCTAAAATTGAGGAGTCATACCAATGGGCATGATTGGGTTACCCACGCCCGTATTGATGAGAATCCCGTAATAAGGGGGACACGATCTCTGCTTCGACAAGACGTGTCAAGAAAACCGCCTCATGATATGTGTAGTGCTGGTTGAGAAAAACGGTTCAAATAATGACCAGGCCATGGCATGATGTCATGTTGCTAAACGTGTCAGCAGATTAGATTTGTGGAAATATTATTCTCTCTACGGTGGTATGTGGAACTTATTTTGCAGAGCTGGACACTATCCTTGTGTTCAAAATTTTCTATGGAGTATTCGGAGGAAGAACCCGCCTTGCAATGCCGAAGACAAATCTGCGCGCCTGACTCATCGTCATTGAAGCCTGGTTCAGGGGCTACTGAGGGAGTCCTGGATTAGGGGGTCTCCGGACAGCCGGACTATATCCTTTGGCCGAACTGTTGGACTATGAAGATACAATATTGAAGACTTCGTCCCGTGTCCGGATGGGACTCTCCTTGGCATGGAAGGCAAGCTTGGCAATACGGATATGTAGATCTTCTTCCTTGTAACCGACTATGTGTAACCCTAGCCCCCTCTGTTGTCTATATAAACTGGAGGGTTTAGTCCATAGGAGAACAGACAATCATATCATAGGCTAGCTTCTAAGGTTTAGCCTCTACGATCTTGTGGTAGGTCAACTCTTGTAATACTCATATCATCAAGATCAATCAAGCAGGCCGCAGGGTATTACCTCCATCGAGAGGGCCCGAACCTGGGTAAACATCATGTCCCCCGCCTCCTGTTACCATCCGCCTTAGACGCACTGTCCGGGACCCCCTACCCGAGATCCGTCGGTTTTGACACCGATAGTATTAATTTCACAAGATTCAGCATTGGTAAGAGGAGCAATCGGGGTGCTAATAAAATCATTATTGTTGGTATTGGAAAAGTCACACAATTTAGTATTATCTTGAGCCATCGTGACAAGCAAGCAATCCAACACACAAGCAAACAAGGAGCAAGCGAAAAATAGGCGAACGGAAAGAGAGGGCGAATAAAATGGCAAGGGTGAAGTGGGGGAGAGGACAATGAGAGGCAAATGGAAAATAATGTAATGCGGGGGATAAGAGTTGTGATGGGTACTTGGTATGTCTTGACTTGGCATAGATTATCCCCGGCAACGGCGCCAGAAATCCTTCTTGCTACCTCTTGAGCACTGCGTTGGTTTTCCATTGAAGAGGAAAGGGTGGTGCAGTAAAGCAGCGTAAGTATTTCCCTCGGTTTTTGAGAACCAAGGTATCAATCCAGTAGGAGACCATGTGCGAGTCACCTCGTACCTACACAAACAAATAAGAACCTCGCAACCAACACGATAAAGGGGTTGTCAATCCCTTCACGGCCACTTGCAAGAGTGAGATCTGATAGAGATGATAATAATAAGATAAATATTTTTGGTATTTTTATGATATAGATTGAAAGTAAAAATTGCAAACTAAAGTAGATTGGAAACTTGTATGATGGAGAATAGACCCGGGGGCCATATGTTTCACTAGTGGCTTCTCTCAAGAGCATAAGTATTACGGTGGGTGAACAAATTATTGTCAAGCAATTGACAGAAAAGCGAATAATTATGAGAATATCTAGGCATGATCATGTATATAGGCATCATGTCCGAGACAAGTAGAGCGAAACGATTCTGCATCTACTACTATTACTCCATACATCGATCGTTATCCAGCATGCATCTAGATTATTAAGTTCATAAGAACAGAGTAACGCCTTAAGCAAGATGACATGATGTCGAGGAATAAATTCATGCAATATGATGTAAACCCCATCTTTTTATCCTCGATGGCAACAATACAATACGTGTCGTTTCTCTTTCTGTCACTGGGATCGAGCACCGCAATATTGAACCCAAAGCTAAGCACTTATCCCATTGCAAGAAAGATCAATCTAGTAGCACTAGTAGAAAAAGGGTCAAACGTGAAGCACATTAGTGCCGGTTTGTATTTGAGTCGGCACTAATGTATACATTAGTGCCGGTTCCAACGGCTAGTCGGGCCGCTTTCATTAGTACCGGTTCGTGGCGAACCTTTAGCACCGGTTCGTGCCACGAACCGGTACTAATGAGAGTGGTGGCAGGATGTTGTTAGACTGGGGCCCCTCCAGCCCCTTTAGTACCGGTTCTTGGCACGAACCGGTACTAAAGGTCGTCCTACATAAACCCTTCGTCCACCTGAGCTCGCTCTATTCTTCCCCTTTCCCCTCTCCTCTCTGTTCTTCCCCTCTTCCTCTCAAGCTCATCACACATTTTGCCCAAAATTTGTCAAGATTTGAAGGCCCCCATCCATTCAAATGATCACAAAGGTTAGAAACTTTGCCCTTTCATCTCTCATTGCTAGATTAGCTCTTGCAATGCTTTATATAGTGATTAATTTGTGAGTTTAGTAATTTGGGAGGATATATATATATGTGCTAGTATTTGATTTATATGCAATTTGAGGTCAAAAATAACACTTAGTTTGCATATGTAGGTGTGGTTTACTTAGTGCCTTCTAAATCTCCGTCGTAACCACCGTCGATCGCCCGCACCGTCCCGTTGCCGGCACCACCTTGTGGTGAGCCTCTTGTTCATGAAATTTTATATAAAAATTGATGTTTGTGTGATTTGGATATATAGTTACTCGTATAATTATCTTACCCGTACGTTGTATGTTATACATATAGTGCCATGGTTTTGATATCCGTCCCCGTCGGCCCTCGTCCTTGTTATGATTCGGATGTGGTATATATATTCTCTTTTAAAACTAGTTGCATTTCGTGTTTATGACAAATTATGCCCATCAAGTTGACATAGAATTTTTTCTAGGAGGTATGTGAACCGGAAATTCCAACCGACCCTATAGTCGAGAGGTTAAATTTAGTTGAAAGAGAAAACGAGTACTTGAAAGAAAAATTGAAAAGAATTGAGGGGGAGAAGATGGGATTGGAGTTGCATGTTGCCGATGTCGTCGATGATCACAAGATCAAGATGGAGAAAATGCGCTTGAAGATTAGAAAGATTAGAAAATATGCCATCGATAGTGATGCTTGGTATCATTATGCTGTTGGATCCATTGTTACCTTAGTTGCGATCTTGGTCGTATTTGTTGTTGCATTTAAATGCTTTAGCTAAAGAGTTATTTGTTTGTTGCATTTAAGTGTTGTATGAACTTTATGTATGAACTTGTATTAATTTGGTCTATTCGGTGTTGTGTAATGAAGATGAGCCATCAATGGATGTACGATGACCGATGCTCTCCCCAGTTCGTTGAGGGCGTGCATACTTTTCTACTTGCGGCTGAGGCAAACAAGCGGGTGGATGGTTTTATGCCTTGTCCATGTGCTCGCTGTAAGAATGGTCACAAATACTCTACGTCAAGAACCATTCACGTCCACCTGTTTAAGTCCGGTTTCATGCCCCACTATAATGTTTGGACCAAGCACGGAGAAAGAGGGGTTATGATGGAAGACAATGAAGAAGAAGAGGATGACGATAGCTATCCTGGCCATGGGTTCCCTGAATACGATGATACAACAATGGGGGAAGAAGCTGAGCCGGTAATGCGGGAGGAAGCTGAGCCGGCAATGCGGGAAGAAGCTGAAGAAGAGGCATCAGATGAGCCCATTGATGATCTAGGTCGGGCCATTGCCGATGCAAAGAGAAACTACGCGAGTGATTTGGAGAAGAAGAAGTTGCAGCGCATGTTAGAGGATCACAAAAAATTGTTGTACCCGAATTGCATAGGTGACAAGAAAAAGCTGGGCACCACACTGGAATTGCTGCAATGGAAGGCAGAGAATGGTGTATCTGATAAGGGATTTGGAAAGTTGCTGGTAATGATAAAAGATATGCTTCCAAAGGACAACGAATTGCCCGAGAGTACGTACGAAGCAAAGAAGGCTGTCTGCCCTCTAGGGTTAGAGGTGCAGAAGATACATGCATGCCCTAATGATTGCATCCTCTACCGCGGGGAGTACGAGGATTTGAACGCTTGCCCAATATGTGGTGCATTGCGCTATAAGATCAGCCGCGATGACCCTGGTGATGTCGAGGGCGAGCGCCCCAGGAAGAAGATTCCTGCCATGGTGATGTGGTATGCTCCTATAATACCACGGTTGAAACGTTTGTTCCAAAACAAAGAGCATGCCAAGGCGATGCGATGGCACAGAGAAGACCGTAAGAAAGACGGAAAGTTGAGAGTACCCGCTGATGGGTCGCAGTGGAGAAAAATCGAAAGAAAGTACGGGAAGGAGTTTGCAGATGATGCAAGGAGCGTATGGTTTGGTCTAAGCGCAGATGGCATTAATGCTTTTGGGGAGCAGAGCAGCAACCATAGCACATGGCCTGTGACTCTATGTTTGTATAACCTTCCTCCTTGGTTGTCCATGAAGCAGAAGTTCATTATGATGCCAGTGCTCATCCAAGGCCCTAAGCAACCCAGCAACGACATTGATGTGTACCTAAGGCCATTAGTTGAAGAACTCTTGCAACTGTGGAATGGAACAGGTGTACGTGCGTGGGATGAGCACATGGGGGAAGAATTTGACCTAAAGGCGTTGCTGTTCGTGACCATCAATGATTGGCCTGCTCTCAGTAACCTTTCAGGATAGACAAACAAGGGATACCGCGCATGCACGCACTGTTTGGACGATACCGACAGTATATATTTGGCTAATTGTAAGAATAATGTGTACCTGGGACATCGTCGATTTCTTCCGAGCAGGCATCCTGTAAGAAAGAAAGGCAAGCATTTCAAAGGTGAGGCGGATCACCGGACGAAGCCTCGCCACCGTTCTGGTGCTGATGTACATGATATGGTCAAGGATTTGAAGGTGGTCTTTGGAAAGGGTCCTGGTGGACAACCTGTTCCGAATGACGCTGACGGACGCGCACCCATGTGGAAGAAGAAATCTATATTTTGGGACCTGCCCTATTGGAAAGACCTAGAGGTCCGCTCCGCAATCGACGTGATGCACGTGACGAAGAATCTTTGTGTGACCCTGCTTGGCTTCTTGGGCGTGTATGGGAAGACAAAAGATACACCTGAGGCACGAGAGGACCAGCAACATATGCATGGAAAAGACGGCATACATCAGGGTCATGCAAGCTACGCTCTTACCAAAGAAGAGAAGGAAATCTTCTTTGAATGCCTGCTCAGTATTAAGGTACCGTCTGGCTTCTCGTTGAATATAAAGGGAATAATAAACATGGCAGAGAAAAAATTCCAGAACCTAAAGTCTCATGACTGCCACGTGATTATGACGCAACTGCTTCCGGTTGCATTGAGGGGGCTTCTACCAGAAAAGGTTCGATTAGCCATTGTGAAGCTATGTGCATTTCTCAATGCAATCTCTCAGAAGGTAATCGATCCAGAAATCATACCAAGGTTAGAGAATGATTTGGTGCAATGTCTTGTCAGTTTCGAGTTGGTGTTCCCACCATCATTCTTCAACATCATGACGCACGTCCTAGTTCACCTATGCAAAGAGATTAACGTTTTGGGTCCTGTATTTCTACACAATATGTTCCCCTTTGAGAGGTTCATGGGAGTCTTAAAGAAATATGTTCATAACCGTGCTAGGCCAGAAGGAAGCAATTCCAAGGGACGTCAAAATGAGGATGTCATTGAGTTTTGTATTGACTTTATTCCTGACCTTTAGCCGATTGGTGTTCCTGAATCGCGGCATAAGGGCAGACTGGATGGAAAAGGCACGCTAGGAGGGGAACAAATAATATGTATGGACGGACATTCTCTCACTGAAGCACACTACACAGTTCTACAGAATTCCGCCTTGGTGGCTCCGTATATGGATGAACACAAGAATTTGCTACGCTCCAAACACCCGGAGCGGTCTGATGACTGGATTACACATGAACAAACCAGGAGTTTCGCCAGCTGGTTGCAGACACATACCATGCATGACACCTCTATTGAAGATGACCTGTACTTGCTGTCCCAGTTACCATCTTCGAATATAATGACTTTCAAAGGGTACGAGATAAATGGTAATACATTTTACACGATCGCCCAAGATAAGAAGAGCACCAACCAAAATAGTGGTGTCCGCTTTGATGCAGAAACCAAGACGGCAAAGGAAACATATTATGGTTATATACAGGACATATGGGAACTTGACTATCGACGTGGTTTGAAGGTCCCTTTGTTTAGGTGCAAATGGGTCAATATGACACGAGGCGGGGTAACGGAAGACCCGCAATACGGAATGACAACAGTGGATCTCAACAATCTTGCGTATGCAGACGAACCATTCGTCCTAGCCAATGATGTGGCACAGGTTTTCTATGTGAAGGACATGTCTACCAAGCCAAGAAAAAGAAAAGATAAGGAAGCGAATGCATCGTACGATGAGCCAAAGTGGCACATAGTTCTTTCTGGGAAGAGAAACATTGTGGGAGTGGATGACAAGACAGACAAGTCAGAAGATTATGAAAAGTTTGATGAAATTGCTCCATTCACAGTGAATATTGACCCGAGCATCCCGTTAAATGATGAAGATTTTCCATGGTTACGGCGCAAAGGGACATGCGCAAAGAAAAAGATTCACACCCAAAGATCTGGGATGTGATCGGCTTCACTATCATCACTTTCTTCTGTGTTTCACACCCAGAAGGGAATCTCTGTAATAGTTAGGGTAGTTAATTATGTGTTTTGGCATTTGAAACGCGAAGAAATTTTATGTGCAAACAAATTCTTTCATGCCTTTACTGATTTTTAAAGTTAAGTTATTCACAAACTAGTGATTCACACTAATTTCAAATAATTCAAAATTTAAACTATTGAAATTTGAAAACTACGGGCACTAACAGAAAGTTTGTAATTTTTTGTACCTAAAGCAAAAATATTCACAAAGAAACTCTAAATAGACAAAAAAAACAACTCAAAAATAAATAAAGAAAAAAAATAAAAAAAAGCCCGCCTACTAGGCCAAAGCGGCCGGCGTACGACTAGAAAGCCAACCTGTTGTTGGGCCAGGATGCAGGCCCGCAAAGGCCCAGTAGGCCAACAGGGCAGCACAGAACATGTAGGCCCAGTTGGCCTGCTTTGGAGAGGAGATCGAGAGAGCTACCGCACGGGGGTTTATAAACCAGTGCGGTCGCCCCTCGGCTAGCGAGCTGGGACTAAACTTGCCACACCGCACCTGCGCCAACTCACCCCCTTTAGTACCGGGTCGTGGCACCAACCAGTACTAAAGGGGGGGACTTTAGTACCGGTTGGAGCCACCACCCGGTACTAAAGGGGGTCGCTTCCCGCCGCTTGGCCTGGGCAAAACAGGCCTTTAGTACCGGTTGGTGGCTCCAACCGGTACTAAAGGCCCCTCCTATATAAACAACACTGACGAAAATTTCAGTTTCTCATCTGCTTCTTCTCCTCTGCACCGTCGCCCGCCACGCTCCCTGTACGTCTCCATCCCTCGTCGCCGCCCCCGTCGCCGCCCCGTCCCCATCGTTGCCGCCCCATCGTCCCCGTCCCCGTCGTCCCCATCGTCACCGCCGCCCCGTCCCGGCCCATCCCGCGTCGTCCCCGTCCCCGTCGTCGCCGCCCCGGCCCGTACGTCCTCGTCCCCGTCATCGCCGCCCCGTCCCTCTCCCCGTCGTCGCCGCGCCCGTCACCGTCCCCGTCGCCTCTCGCCTCGCCGGTGAGCGCACACACACACATACAATTTTTGTTTTTTAGTTATACAAATATTTAGAAATTTTTCTGTTTTTTAGAAATTGTTAGAAATTTTTCTGTTTTTTAGAAATAGTTAGAAACGTTAGAATTGTTAGAATAGTTAGAAATGTTAGAATTGTTAGAAATTTTTTCTGTTTTTTAGTTATAGAAATAGTTATAAAAAAGTTAGAATTGTTAGAAATTTTTCTGTTTTTTAGAAATAGTTAGAAATGTTAGAATTGTTAGAATAGTTAGAAATGTTAGATTTTCTGTTTTTTAGTTATAGAAATAGTTATAAAAAAGTTAGAAAATTTTCTTTTTTTAGTTCTAGAAATATTAGAAATGTTATAGAAATGTTAGTTATATAGAAATGTTAGAAATGTTAGTTATCAAAATCCAATCATTAAAAAAATGTTACTTTTTGCGGGCATATAGCTAGTATTTGTTCTCGACGATGCCCGGCCCGCATCCTCGCCGTCGACCCGTCCGCGACGACGTCCGACTGACCCATGTCCGGGACTGGGCTCCGCTGGGCTGGCACTGGGAGGTGCTGCCTGGAGGGGCGCGCCGCTTGATGAGGAACCCGGCCCCGGGTCCCGTCGTCGACCCTGATCTCATTTGGTGGCGTTCGTGTGGGCCAGTTTCGGTGCGGAGGGAGCCGGCCCCGCTGGAGGTGGTACGTCGCTGTGTTAGGGAGGAGGACGAGCACGTCCATCGCTACATGGTTGCGTTAGAGGGCGGCAGGTTCTCCAATACCTGACAGTTTCTTCAGGGATCTCACTTCAGCTATGATCCTGTGAGGGTTCCTTCTCTTTGGGTGTTCACCGCCCGCGCCGCAGGAACCGCGAGCTTCCTAGATTCTTCTGTAGTATTCGATCTTTATTAGCTACCTAGCCAGTGATGTACTCGATATATAATATTCAAGACGATGTATTCGAGATTATATATTATTCGAGATGATGTATTCGAGATTATATCTATTATTCGAGACGATGTATTCGAGATTATATCTATTATTCGAGATGATGTATTCGAGATTATATCTATTATTCGAGACGATGTAATTTGAATACTAAATTGTTTTATATTTCTTGTTGCATAGTTAAATAAAAGCTATGGCGGACAATACCAACAGAGAGGGAGAACAGACCATGTTCGATATAATACGCGGGCCAGATGATGATCAGAATGAAGAAGATTATGACGGCTCCGAATTTCTAAACAACACCGGAGAGGGTGATATGATATTCGATCGCGACGACCGAATTGATGAAGTCATGAACTACGATTATGACAACACCGGAGAGGTATATATATTTATATAAGCAGGCATCTGGTGTTCATCACATGTTTTAAATGAGTTGAGGATATATTAACGAATCGATCTTTCTTCTTTCAGCCATCCGGATCGAGCAAATCTTCAGGCAACAGGACGAAACGAGGCCCGAACAAAAAGTTGAAGGAGGGCGTAAAGTATAATATCGAGGCAATCAAACCTAATGGCGAACCATTAGTGCCTAAGAAGATTGCGGACAAGTTCGTTCGTCAGTGCGTAGTTCTTTGAAGGACCAACTCCCGATCTCCCTTCAAGAATGGAGAGAGCCAGCAAAGCCACGTCCAGATCTTACTTTTGTCGACGACAGACAAAAAATTCTGCTTTGGGATACTCTCATGGAACATTTCACCCTACCAGATCATTTCACAGAAACAGATGTGCAGAAAGTCAAGGACGCTACTCTTAGGAAGATGGCGGTTGCATTCAAGAACCACAAGAATCGTGAATGGAACAAGTACGTCAAGGGAGGAAGGAAGACTCCCGTATTCGAGGGAACACTAGAGAATCAAAGTGCTCATTGGGATGATTTCGTGAAATTCAAGGATTCAAAATTATCTAAGGAACGGTCAAGAATAAACAAGGCCAATGCCGCAAAAAAGGATAAGTTCCATAAGCTGGGGCCAGGTGGCTATGCGGTGGGAATGCCTAAGTGGGATAAGTCTGAGAAAGAGATGCTAGATGCAAGTGTCACTCCAGAAACATTGAGCTGGCCCCCAGGTGTAGGACTTGGTTCTATGCGCATGGGGGGAGTTGGACCCGAAGACAAGCAAAGTTTCCAAGAAGGCATGTTTGGACAGAGCCGAAGATAAGCTACTTGTTGCAATAGAAGAGGCTCGATCCGGGTTGTTCGAGCCCAACAGAGAGAACAACGAGCTTACGCGTGCCCTGGGAAATCCTGAACACCCGGGAAGAACACGAGGCATGGGCGCTATTCCGTGGTATGAGGGGTTTTCGGACTGGAACGCCGACTACAGAACCCGTGCGAGAAAGAAGATTGCGGAGGAGAAGAAGAGGAAGATGGAGGAGGAGCAGAGGAAGCTCCACTATGAACGCCTTCAAGGCCTAGAATCAGCTCACACGGACTTGGCAATCAAATTCCAGTGGCAGCAGGAGCAGATCGACTCACCTAGTCAGCAAAAGGGGGTCTCAGCAGCTGCAGCAGCTAGCGGATGATCCAGCATTGGATACCACCGCCCCATCCATGCCGAGAAGTAGCGTGGGTTCCGCCCCGTTTGATGCAATGCTGGATAGATACCCCGTTGATGATATCGTGGAGAACACTTCAAAATTAAGAACATATCCTTGAAGGTGGCGGACGGCGTTGCTTATACAAATTCCCCCGATGCAACCTTCCATTGCAACCCGATTCCAGCAGGCTATGCTCGTGTCGTGGTTGATGAGGTGGTGGACCAATATTCGGGGCTAGAGCTTGACATTCCTGGAGGTGACGAGGAGCACACACTCGGAGATGCCAAACATCGTATCATCCTATGGATAAAGGATTGCATCCTCTTTCGAAGGCCACCGACACCACGTCACCCGACTCCTCGTCGAAGTCTACCACCGAGTCAGCAGACTCCCGCTTCTCCAAGTCCACCAACACGTGAGGCCACTCCTCCTCCTCCAAGTCCGGCAAAGTGTCAGGCCACTGCTCCTCCAAGTCTGACACAGCGTCAGACGTCCACTCCTCCTCCAAGTCCGGCACAACCTCAGGCCACTACAAGTCCAGCACAGCTTCAGGCCACTCCTCCTCGTCCAACTCAGCCCCGTCAGCCGTCTCCGCCGCCTCAGCAATCATAGAAGAGACACCCCGCAGCTATCGTGAAAACGGTTCGAGTCGAGGTCATAGTACAGGAAGTACAAGCGGAGGCAAGCGATATAAATATGGTCCATACCTCACTACTCCTCTTCATGAGAGGGCTTACGACAGGACCGAGGACAAAACCAATGCCATAGTGCGGGCAGAAGTCGACGCCCATTTTGGACCGAAACCGCCACCGCCGCCAAGGGAGAAAGTGCCTGTGGAAGTAGTTGACCACTTCATTCGTATGGCTCAACCACCTGCTCCTAAGCCTGTTGACATAGACTATGAGCGCCACATCAGGAAGTTACATCGACAACGTCTACAGAAGAAGGCGAGCTCGAGCTCGAGCAAACAACAAGCAGCTGTCAAAAAATGCGGGAAAACCGTTGCCCAGATGGGAGAACAGGCGGCGCAATCGATCCCCCTGCTTGTTGTGCCGCAAACAACACGTGACAGTATGCGCGCCCAATATTATTGTGGGCAAACAGTTTACGTTCCCGAGGTGGGCGATGTGGTAATAACCCAGGAGCATATAATGCAGGCTGAAACTCTCAACATCACTGTTGGACAACTCCTTGAGATCGAGAACATGCTTGTGCTTACGGAGGAGGAAATAAAACGGAAATATGCCTGGGGCCAACCTTTGGTCAAGCCAGAAGAGGTCAAGAAGCTCCCAATGAGAATGTATGAATTGCATCAATGGTACATGGACATTACCAAGAGATCCGATCGAGAGTCCCTCATGGTGCAAGTCAAGAAGGATCATTACTACCATGAGAATGTTGTGACCGTTGAGTATTCTGAACTGTTTCAGTTATACAATCAAGACGCACTCGACAAATCTATTGTCAGTTGCTATTGTCTATAAGTGATTTCTTTCTGTAATTTAAGTCTCAAGCTAGCTGTAGTGATCCTTTTGATCAATCATTACCTGTAATTATCCTCACTATATTCTTTTCTGTGGTATTATGCAGGATCAAGATGTATGAAATGAGAAAAGGTGGACGCTATGGCATTGAGTTCATTGACCCAAACACCGTTAATGAATACACAAGGAAAATAAACAAGCGTTATGAAAAGCAGGTAGGGGACAGCATGCTAGAGTTCTTGAAGCGCCTCAAATACAATGAAGATATACTACTTCCTTACAACTTCCAGTGAGTCACACTTTCTTGTACTACAAATTCTCTGTTTTTGCCTACTAGCTAGCTACATGTTTTTGCTTACATATGCCCGCTTAATTAAGACATGCAAACGTGTGTGCATAGAGATTGCACTGGATCTTGTGTATCATTAAAGTTGACGCCGGAACAGTTCAAATAATGGACTCACTACTCAAAGCAAATAGTGACTATAACATCTTGTTTGGGATAGTCAACGGGTAATTTCAATCATTATTAACTATATATCTCGGCCTATTTTGTTCGTCATTTCATGATATGAACTATTTAATAACCCCTTTATTCATTTTCTTTGTCGGCGGGCAGGGCTTGGGCAAGGTTCATCAGCGTCATGGAAGGCGAATGGAAACGACAGCTGAAATGGTTTCGACCCAAGGTAAGTAATTAAGTAGTACTAGCTAGCTAGCTAGCTGCCATCTCTTTAATTATCATGCTTGATTAATTATTATCTGATCAAATTAAATTCCATTCTCGTAATAAAGGCCCTAAAGCAGGCGCAGGGGACTGATCTATGTGCATTCTGTGTTTGCGAGAACATTCGCATGATGGCGTCCGAAAGGAGCAGATCTCAAAGACAGGAATGGGTACGCTTGTCAGAACACTATTCACAATTTTTACACCATTATCGATATCTAGTCACACAACTAATACGCATATTGATCTCCTTCTTAACAGTTCAAAGAGGTGAGGGACAAGCTCCTAGAAACGGAGCGCGTAGAAGCAATTCAAGAGGAAATAGCGGGATTTTTGCTCGACCAGGTCATAAATCCGAAGGGAGAATACTATTACCCGCTACCGCCCCCATCGACCAGGTCATGAACCACTTCCAATTGTCATCGTGCTCCGAAGGCACTAATTAGGCTAATGCCACTGGCTCCGAAGGCAACATGCATATGTAGGAGAAATTGTATATAGCTATACATGTGTGTATGTGTGAATTAATATGGTGGTTTGTGAGACATTGATGATATATATATGATTGGTTCTACTATAAATTCTATTTATATATATATATATATGCATAACGTGTACAATGTGCAGTATTGTAAAATACCAGCAAACGAAAAAGAATTAAAATGGAAAACACAAAATTAAATGAAAAAGAAATCATAAAACCAAAAACCCCCCAAACATTTTAGTACCGGTTGGTGTTACCAACTGGTACTAAAGGGCTCCCGGCCCTGGAGCTGGCTCGTGCCACGTGGTTGCCCTTTAGCACCGGTTCATGCTGAATCGGTACTAAAGGGGGGGGGGGGGCTTTAGTGGCCACACTTTAGTGCCGGTTATGGAACCGGCACTAAAGGGCCTTACGAACCGGTGCTATTGCCCGGTTCTGCACTAGTGTAGGCCAAACCAAACTGATAATTCGAAGAGACTTGCAAAGATAAACCAATCATACATAAAATAATTCAGAGAAGATTCAAATATTGTTCATAGATAAACTTGATCTTAAACCCACAATTCATCGGATCTTGACAAACACACCGCGAAATAAGATTACATCGAATAGAAACTACTAGGAAAAGGGCTATAGATGGAATTGACACTAATGGCGCACCTGACATGTGGTGCGCCACTACAATATAGCAGTGGCGCACCATGTGTAGGTGCGCCATTTGCGTGGAAGACACTAACGACGCACCAGATACATGGTGCGCCACTAGTAACTATTTTTTTTCATTTTTCCAAACATACTAATGGCGCATCATGTAGACAGTGCACCATTACTAGTTAAAACTAGTAATGGCGCACTGCCCATAGGTGCGCCATTACTAAGTTTTCCCCCCTAGCTAATGGCGCACCGCCAGTGGGTGCGCCATTAGTAATCTTCCCCCTAATTCACCCGATCCCTTCGTCCCTCCCTCCACTTCCCCCCTCGCTCCACACCCGGCCGCTCCGACGACCCCCGCGCCCCGCCTCGCCATCTCGGGCCTCGCCGCCGACCCACTGCGCCGTCGCACCACCCACTGCGCCGCCGCCCGGTCTCCTTCGCCCGTAAGCCCCCCTCCTCCTCCGCCCGTCCGTCGCCTTCGGCCTCGTGCCCCACCCGCCGCCGCCCTCCTCCATTTCGCCGCTGACATTAGGGTTTTGGCCGCCAACGCCGCCTGCCCTCCCTCTTTTGGCCGCCGACGCTGCGCTCCGACCTGCTCTCCTCCCCCTCCGACTCCCTTGTCGGTGTCTCGGTCGGGTCCTGCCCCGCTACCCCCTCCTTCTTGGTGAACGACGGCGGCGGCGCCGCCGCTGACGCTGGGCTACGGACCTTCCCCCCTCCGCTGCTCACGTCCCCGCGCCCTGCGCCCCCTGCCCCGACGGCGATGTGACCCGGAGGCGCCGCTCATCGGCAACGACAAGGGTAAGTCCTCCTCCTCGTCTGCCTCTCGTTAATTGTATTTTATCTTCAATTCAGCAGCCTCCATGTGTGGATTTTGGGCAGTAAGATCGCCAGCCACACTAATTGTGTTTTTCTTGCTTTTGGAAGGAGGTCCCCTCCAAAGAGGTTGAGAGATCCTCTGTGAAGGTCACCACCCCTCCTCCATGCCGCCCTCTCCACTATTGTCCCAGATTAGTTCCTCCTCTGCACTACCACCCCTCCTCAAGCTTCCCGAACGATGTTTGGCGTAATGCCATTCTGCCTTGTCAACCTTACAAAGGACAGATTATAGGTGACTATAGTTTGGCATCTTTAGAATTTCACAAAGGTGGATAACCTTCTAATGGCCATAATGTGCCCTACTGTCAAAAAATTCAGTTAGGTACAGTTAGCATCATGTAAGAAAATGGGCATAATGTTCCCTGATAATGATGTATTTTGTCATAAAAATATATAGTGGACTGCCATGATAATGACATGCTGCTAGTAGTTACTTCCATGAGTTGTTTTATTGACATGGCACATTTGCAATGGAGTTTTATATATCTTTAGCCACTGTTCATTAACATCAAGTCAGTTTTGTTTATAGTTGAATGTAAGTGTGTGGTTTGAAATTTTGATCTGATTATGACATCTAGAATTATGTCAGTTTTCTTTTGTAACTAGAAGACCAAAGTGTGTTACTTGTGATCTTATGATGATGCTACTTGTGATGATGTTGTACTTGTGATGATGCTACTTGTGATCTTCTGAAATGACCCATTGGCGACTTCATTATGCGGGGATAATGATTTTGCAGGTACCCCGAGAGGCCCTTGAGTTTGCCGGAATGTCGATTAACTTCCGTTTCGGCAAATTCGGCTACTCCATATGTCCTATTTTCAGCGAAGGTCACGCTGATATTTTACGTGAATTTTAGCATGACTTTGCTAAAAATAGGACATATGGGGTACTTGCAACTAATGCATGGGCCGGGGTATCTTAGTACTTAATTAAGTAGGATCAACTGCCCCTTTATTCTTGCTGCATTAAACCATAGGATTTAGGGTGCCTTGGTGTCGATAAGAACCTAAATGATGAAAGCTTAGGCTTTTAGGGTGCCTCGGTGTCGACAAACCCTAAATGATAAAACCTTGGCTTTTAGGGTGCCTCGGTGTCGATAAGAACCTAAATGATGAAAGCTTAGGCTTTTAGGGTGCCTCGGCGTCGACAAACCCTAAATGATAAAAGCTTAGCTTTTAGGATGCCTCGGTGTCGACAAACCCTAAATGATGTAGTTTTGAATTATGAACATAGGATATGTCGTCATCGTCATCGGACGACGAAAGTCTCCTGGGGGAGTGCGACTGGTGCCACAACGATCGAGGTCTGTGCGACATGCCTCACCTGGACGATGATCGGCACTTCAGCATTAAGCTCGAGGAGACCTTCGAAGTTGAAACGGTACACAACGACGACAAGTGTTATTTTCATAATTAAGCATGACTTCAACTATTTCAACGTGTAATTTTCATCTTTTACAATTCGAGTATAGCTTGTCCCATGCCATGCAAGACACTATGTCTTGGAGAGGATGGATTTTGAAGACCATGAAATTTCTGAAACAAAGAAAATTCACCTAAGGACTCATCACGATGTGGACTTTGAAGTAAATCTGTATAATTCTGAGAGCGTAACCCATTTTGGTTGCAAAAATTGGGAAGCATTTTGCAAGATGTATGGTTTTGATGAGGGTATGCTTATCACCATGGATCTTGGTAATCCTGACATAGTTATTAGCTAATTTATATTGTTTATTTCAAAATACTTGATAGCTTATTTCCATTTACAGCTTATTTTTATTGTTCAAAGAATGTGCGGGAGATGGTAGACAAAACCCACTACATCGATGGCTCCGAATTAACAACTTACAAGGAGAAAAATCATCTGGTCGGATTTTGTACTAACATTGAGAATTACAATATCCATAATCAAACTCCTCAACATTATGGTAAATACGTGCCACTAGTGCATGTGTTCAACTATGGTAACTACCATGGAGATACCCTGGCAAGATTTTTACTATTACAACATCCGTGCATCTTTTGCATACTTCTAAAACTAGTACATCATTGCTAACTATGAAGTTATTACTATGTTTTTCAACAGATAATCCCAGAGAATTGTGTGCCTCATTTGATGTATCAGAAAGGTAGTCTTAATGTTTTGAACATACAGCAAGGTCATCCTACGAATCTCAACTATCCATACGAGATTTCTAAAAGAAGTGGAGACATGAAAATCAAAGGATGGAAAAAATGTATGGACAGTCGTAAGGAGGTTCTTGGAAGCAAAAGGAAGCGAATCGCAAGAATTGGAGACATGATGATCTCCATTCTCCATAATGGAGAGTCAGGGTCTATATTGTTTTATGATATTTTACCGTAAATAGGGTATTTAGGTCCTGCCTAATACTGATGATCATGTGCTAAGAACAATTAAGTAGGGTTGGTTCGAGACTTGTAATGTTCTATCTTAGTATTACTTCTGACAAACTCGCTACTCGCGGTCTCGAGACTTGAAATGTTCTATCTTTGTTCTGCCTTCTGAATTCGGAGACTAATATGATGAATTGTATTCGGAGACTAATCTTCTATTGTATTCGATGAATCTGCTCTTGTTGTGGGGTGCTGTCTATATTCTGTCCAATAATATATTTTGTAATCTGTGCAAAATTCAGAAAAGTAAAAAAACCTAATATTCATACTAATGGCGCATCACCCCGCAGTGCGCCATTAGTATGCCAGATACTAATGGCGCATCGTGGCCTATACTAATGGCGCACAGCGTGGTGCGCCATTAGTAAAAAATACTACTGGCGTGGTACTAGTGGCGCACCAGTAGTGCGCCATTAGTAGGCAAAACTGGTGCGCCACTAGTAGGCCTTTTCCTAGTAGTGAGATCTCCAAGAGCATCGAGCAGAACTTTGTATTGAGATCCAAAGAGAGAGAAGAAGCTATCTAGCTACTAGCTATGGACCCGAAGGTCTGAGGTAAACTACTCACACATCATCGGAGGGGCCATGGAGTTGATGTAGAGGCCCTCTGTGATCGATGACCCCTCCGGCGGAGTTCCGGAAAAGGCCCCAAGATGGGATCTCTTGGGTAAAGAAGGTTGTGGCGGTGGAAATAGGGTTTCGTGGTGCTCCTGGATGTTTGCGAGGTATATGGATATATATAGGAGGAAGAAGTAGGTCGGTGGAGCAACGAGGGGCCCACGAGGGTGGAGGGCACGCCCAGGGGGGTAGGCGTGCCCCCATGCCTTGTGGCCGCCTCGTTGATTGCTTGATGTCCACTCCAAGTCCTCTGGATCACGTTTGTTCCAAAAATCACGTTCCCAAAGGTTTCATTCCGTTTGGACTCCGTTTGATATTCCTTTTCTACGAAACACTGAAATAGGAAAAAAATAGCAATTTGGGCTGGGCCTCCGGTTAATAGGTTAGTCCCAAAAATAATATAAAAGTGTAAAATAAAGCCCATTAACATCCAAAATAGATAATATAATAGCATGGAACAATCAAAAATTATAGATAAGTTGGAGACGTATCAATGAATTGAGTTTTTCCCTTTGAAATTTCGTTGTTATCAGATTGAATACTTTTATGGATTTGAGAGCACTTGATATATGTCTTGCTTATGAATACTCATGGTGAAAATGGGGTATCATATTGATTCACGTGATATGTGTTTTTGAAGGAAATATGCCCTAGAGGCAATAATAAAGTTATTATTTATTTCCTTATAATCATGATAAATGTTTATTATTCATGCTAGAATTGTATTTACCGGAAACATAATACATGTGTGAATACATAGACAAACAAAGTGTCACTAGTATACCTCTACTAGACTAGCTCGTTAATCAAAGATGGTTATGTTTCCTAACCATGAACAATGAGTTGTTATTTGATTAACGAGGTCACATCATTAGTAGAATGATCTGATTGACATGACCCATTCCATTAGCTTAGCACCCGATCGTTTAGTATGTTGCTATTGCTTTCTTCATGACTTATACATGTTCCTATGACTATGAGATTATGCAACTCCCGTTTACCGGAGGAACACTTTGCGTACTACCAAACGTCACAACGTAACTGGGTGATTATAAAGGAGTACTACAGGTGTCTCCAATGGTCGATGTTGGGTTGGCGTATTTCGAGATTAGGATTTGTCACTCCGATTGTCGGAGAGGTATCTCTGGGCCCTCTCGGTAATACACATCACATAAGCCTTGCAAGCATTACAACTAATATGTTAGTTGTGAGATGATGTATTACGGAACGAGTAAAGAGACTTGCCGGTAACGAGATTGAACTAGGTATTGGATACC
This sequence comes from Triticum aestivum, assembly GCF_018294505.1. Classification (NCBI taxonomy): domain Eukaryota; kingdom Viridiplantae; phylum Streptophyta; class Magnoliopsida; order Poales; family Poaceae; genus Triticum; species Triticum aestivum. Next base: position 119,583,778 of record NC_057800.1, on the reverse strand, counting down.
GACGATCGAATCTCGGGCAAGTAACATACCGATGACAAAGGGAACAACGTATGTTGTTATGCGGTCTGACCGATAAAGATCTTCGTAGAATATGTAGGAGCCAATATGGGCATCCAGGTCCCGCTATTGGTTATTGACCGGAGACGTGTCTCGGTCATGTCTACATTGTTCTCGAACCCGTAGGGTCCGCACGCTTAAGGTTACGATGACAGTTATATTATGAGTTTATGCATTTTGATGTACCGAAGGTTGTTCGAAGTCCCGGATGTGATCACGGACATGACGAGGAGTCTCGAAATGGTCGAGACGTAAAGATTGATATATTGGAAGCCTATATTTGGATATCGGAAGTGTTCCGGGTGAAATCGGGATTTTACCGGGTTACCGGGAGGTTACCGGAACCCCCCGGGAACCATATGGGCCATCATGGGCCTTAGTGGAAAGGAGAAAGGGGCAGCCCAAGGGGGCTGCGCGCCTCCCCCCTTCCCCTAGTCCTATTAGGACTAGGAGAGGTGGCCGGCCACCCCTCTCCCTCTTTCCCCCTTGGGAATCCTAGTTGGAATAGGATTGGGGGGGGGAGTCCTACTCCCGGTAGGAGTAGCACTCCTCCTACGCCTCTCCCTCTTGGCCGGCGCCCCCTCCCCCCTTGGCTCCTTTATATCCTCTAAACACACAAGTTGACACAAGTTGATCCACGTGATCGATTCCTTAGCCGTGTGCGGTGCCCCCTGCCACCATATTCCTCGATAATACTGTAGCGGAGTTTAGGCGAAGCCCTGCTGCTGTAGTTCATCAAGATCGTCACCACGCCGTCGTGCTGACGAAACTCTTCCCCGACACTTTGCTGGATCGGAGTCCGGGGATCGTCATCGAGCTGAACGTGTGCTCGAACTCGGAGGTGCCGTAGTTTCGGTGCTTGATCGGTTGGATCGAGAAGACGTACGACTACTTCCTCTACATCGTGTCATCGCTTCCGCAGTCGGTCTGCGTTGGGTACGTAGACAATACTCTCCCCTCGTTGCTATGCATCACATGATCTTGCGTGTGCGTAGGAAATTTTTGAAATTACTACGAAACCCGACAGTGGCATCCGAGCCTAGGTTATTGATGTTGATGTTATATGCACGAGTAGAACACAAGTGAGTTGTGGACGATACAAGTCATACTGCCTACCAGCATGTCATATTTTGGTTCGGCGGTATTGTTGGACGAGACGACCCAGACCAACCTTACGCGTACGCTTACGCGAGACCGGTTCCCTCGACGTGCTTTGCACAGAGATGGCTTGAGGGCGACTGTCTCTCCAACTTTAGTTGAACCAAGTATGGCTACGCCCGGTCCTTGCGAAGGTTAAAACAGAGTCTATTTGACAAACTATCATTGTGGTTTTGATGCGTAGGTGAGATTGGTTCTTACTTAAGCCCGTAGCAGCCACGTAAAACAAGCAACAACAAAGTAGAGGACGTCTAACTTGTTTTTGCAGGGCATGTTGTGATGTGATATGGTCAAAGCATGATGCTGAATTTTATTGTATGAGATGATCATGTTTTGTAACCGAGTTATCGGCAACTGGCAGGAGCCATATGGTTGTCGCTTTATTGTATGCAATGCAATCGCGATGTAATGCTTTACTTTATTACTAAACGGTAGTGATAGTCGTGGAAGCATAAGATTGGCGAGACGACAACGATGCTACGATGGAGATCAAGGTGTCGCGCCGGTGACGATGGTGATCATGACGGTGCTTCGGAGATGGAGATCACAAGCACAAGATGATGATGACCATATCATATCACTTATATTGATTGCATGTGATGTTTATCTTTTTATGCATCTTATCTTGCTTTGATTGACGGTAGCATTATAAGATGATCTCTCACTAAATTATCAAGAAGTGTTCTCCCTGAGTATGCACCGTTGCCAAAGTTCGTCGTGCCCAGACACCACGTGATGATCGGGTGTGATAAGCTCTACGTCCATCTACAACGGGTGCAAGCCAGTTTTGCACACGCAGAATACTCAGGTTAAACTTGACGAGCCTAGCATATGCAGATATGGCCTCGGAACACGGAGACCGAAAGGTCGAGCGTGAATCATATAGTAGATATGATCAACATAACGATGTTCACCATTGAAAACTACTCCATCTCACGTGATGATCGGTCATGGTTTAGTTGATTTGGATCACGTAATCACTTAGAGGATTAGAGGGATGTCTATCTAAGTGGGAGTTCTTAAATAATATGATTAATTGAACTTAAATTTATCATGAACTTAGTACCTGATAGTATCTTGCTTGTTTATGTTAATTGTAGATAGATGGCTCGTGCTGTTGTTCCGTTGAATTTTAATGCGTTCCTTGAGAAAGCAAAGTTGAAAGATGATGGTAGCAATTACACGGACTGGGTCCGTAACTTGAGGATTATCCTCATTGCTGCACAGAAAAATTACGTCCTGGAAGCACCGCTGGGTGCCAGGCCTGCTGCTGGAGCAACACCAGATGTTATGAACGTCTGGCAGAGCAAAGCTGATGACTACTCGATAGTTCAGTGTGCCATGCTTTACGGCTTAGAATCGGGACTTCAACGACGTTTTGAACATCATGGAGCATATGAGATGTTCCAGGAGTTGAAGTTAATATTTCAAGCGAATGCCCGAATTGAGAGATATGAAGTCTCCAATAAGTTCTATAGCTGCAAGATGGAGGAGAACAGTTCTGTCAGTGAGCATATACTCAAAATGTCTGGGTATAATAATCACTTAATTCAATTGGGAGTTAATCTTCCGGATGATTGCGTCATTGACAGAATTCTCCAATCACTGCCACCAAGCTACAAGAGCTTTGTGATGAACTATAATATGCAAGGGATGAACAAGACTATTCTCGAGCTCTTCGCAATGCTGAAAGCTGCGGAGGTAGAAATCAAGAAGGAGCATCAAGTGTTGATGGTTAACAAGACCACTAGTTTCAAGAAAAAGGGCAAAGGGAAGAAAAAGGGGAACTTCAAGAAGAACGGCAAGCAAGTTGCTGCTCAAGAGAAGAAACCCAAATCTGGACCTAAGCCTAAAACTGAGTGCTTCTACTGCAAGCAGACTGGTCACTGGAAGTGGAACTGCCCCAAGTATTTGGCGGATAAGAAGGATGGCAAGGTGAACAAAGGTATATGTGATATACATGTTATTGATGTGTACCTTACTAGAGCTCGCAGTAGCACCTGGGTATTTGATACTGGTTCTGTTGCTAATATTTGCAACTCGAAACAGGGACTACAGAATAAGCAGGCACTGGCAAAGGATGAGGTGACGATGCACGTGGGAAATGCTTCCAAAGTCGATGTGATCGCAGTCGGCACGCTACCTCTACATCTACCTTCGGGATTAATATTAGACCTAAATAATTGTTATTTGGTGCCAGCGTTGAGTATGAACATTATATCTGGATCTTGTTTCATGCGAGACGGTTATTCATTTAAATCAGAGAATAATGGTTGTTCTATTTATATGAGTAATATCTTTTATGGTCATGCACCCTTGAAGAGTGGTCTATTCTTATTGAATCTCGATAGTAGTAATACACATATTCATAATATTGAAGCCAAAAGATGTAGAGTTGATAATGAAAGTGCAACTTATTTTGTGGCACTGTCGTTTAGGTCATATCGGTATAAAGCGCATGAAGAAACTCCATACTGATGGACTTTTGGAACCACTTGATTATGAATCACTTGGTACTTGCGAACCGTGCCTCATGGGCAAGATGACTAAAACACCGTTCTCCGGTACTATGGAGAGAGCAACAGATTTGTTGGAAATCATACATACCGATGTATGTGGCCCGATGAATATTGAGGCTCGTGGCGGATATCGTTATTTTCTCACCTTCACAGATGATTTAAGCAGATATGGGTATATCTACTTAATGAAACATAAGTCTGAAACATTTGAAAAGTTCAAAGAATTTCAGAGTGAAGTTGAAAATCATCATAACAAGAAAATAAAGTTTCTACGATCTGATCGTGGAGGAGAATATTTGAGTTACGAGTTTGGTGTACATTTGAAAAACTGTGGAATAGTTTCGCAACTCACGCCACCCGGAACACCACAGCGTAATGGTGTGTCCGAACATCATAATCGTACTTTACTAGATATGGTGCGATCTATGATGTCTCTTACTGATTTACCGCTATCTTTTTGGGGATATGCTTTAGAGACGGCCGCATTCACGTTAAATAGGGCACCATCAAAATCCGTTGAGACGACGCCTTATGAACTGTGGTTTGGCAAGAAACCAAAGTTGTCGTTTCTTAAAGTTTGGGGCTGCGATGCTTATGTGAAAAAGCTTCAACCTGATAAGCTCGAACCCAAATCGGAGAAATGTGTCTTCATAGGATACCCAAAGGAAACTGTTGGGTACACCTTCTATCACAGATCCGAAGGCAAGACATTCGTTGCTAAGAATGGATCATTTCTAGAGAAGGAGTTTCTCTCGAAAGAAGTGAGTGCGAGGAAAGTAGAACTTGACGAGGTAACTGTACCCGCTCCCTTACTGGAAAGTAGTTCGTCACAGAAAACTGTTTCAGTGACACCTACACCAGTTAGTGAGGAAGCCAATGATAATGATCATGAAACTTCAGATCAAGATACTGCTGAACCTCGTAGATCAACCAGAGTAAGATCCGCACCAGAGTGGTACGGTAATCCTGTTCTGGAGGTCATGCTACTAGATCATGATGAACCTACGAACTATGAAGAAGCGATGGTGAGCCCAGATTCCGCAAAGTGGCTTGAAGCCATGAAATCTGAGATGGGATCCATGTATGAGAACAAAGTATGGACTTTGGTTGACTTGCCCGATGATCGGCAAGCAATTGAGAATAAATGGATTTTTAAGAAGAAGACTGACGCTGATGGTAATGTTACTGTCTACAAAGCTCGACTTGTCGCAAAAGGTTTTCGGCAAGTTCAAGGGATTGACTACGATGAGACCTTCTCACCCGTAGCGATGCTTAAGTCCGTCCGAATCATGTTAGCAATTGCCGCATTTTATGATTATGAAATTTGGCAAATGGATGTCAAAACTGCATTCCTGAATGGATTTCTGGAAGAAGAGTTGTATATGATGCAACCAGAAGGTTTTGTCGATCCAAAGGGAGCTAACAAAGTGTGCAAGCTCCAGCGATCCATTTATGTACTGGTGCAAGCCTCTCGGAGTTGGAATAAACGTTTTGATAGTGTGATCAAAGCATTTGGTTTTATACAGACTTTCGGAGAAGCCTGTATTTACAAGAAAGTGAGTGGGAGCTCTGTAGCATTTCTGATATTATATGTGGATGACATATTACTGATTGGAAATGATATAGAATTTCTGGATAGCATAAAGGGATACTTGAATAAAAGTATTTCAATGAAAGACCTCGGTGAAGCTGCTTACATATTAGGCATTAAGATCTATAGAGATAGATCAAAACGCTTAATTGGACTTTCACAAAGCACATACCTTGACAAAATTTTGAAGAAGTTCAAAATGGATCAAGCAAAGAAAGGGTTCTTGCCTGTGTTACAAGGTGTGAAATTGAGTAAGACTCAATGCCCGACCACTGCAGAAGATAGAGAGAATATGATAGATGTTCCCTATGCATCAGCCATAGGCTCTATCATGTATGCAATGCTGTGTGCCAGACCTGATGTGTGCCTTGCTATAAGTTTAGCAGGGAGGTACCAAAGTAATCCAGGAGTGGATCACTGGACAGCGGTCAAGAACATCCTGAAATACCTGAAAAGGACTAAGGATATGTTTCTCGTATATGGAGGTGACAAAGAGCTCATCGTAAAAGGTTACGTTGATGCAAGCTTTGACACTGATCCGGACGATTCTAAATCGCAAACCGGATACGTGTTTACATTAAACGGTGGAGCTGTCAGTTGGTGCAGTTCTAAACAAAGCGTCGTAGCGGGATCTACATGTGAAGCGGAATATATAGCTGCTTCGGAAGCAGCAAATGAAGGAGTCTGGATGAAGGAGTTCATATCCGATCTAGGTGTCATACCTAGTGCATCGGGTCCAATGAAAATCTTTTGTGACAATACTGGTGCAATTGCCTTGGCAAAGGAATCCAGATTTCACAAAAGGACCAAACACATCAAGAGACGCTTCAACTCCATCCGGGATCTAGTCCAGGTGGGAGACATAGAGATTTGCAAGATACATACGGATCTGAATGTTGCAGACCCGTTGACTAAGCCTCTTCCACGAGCAAAACATGATCAACACCAAAGCTCCATGGGTGTTAGAATCATTACAGTGTAATCTAGATTATTGACTCTAGTGCAAGTGGGAGACTGAAGGAAATATGCCCTAGAGGCAATAATAAAGTTATTATTTATTTCCTTATAATCATGATAAATGTTTATTATTCATGCTAGAATTGTATTTACCGGAAACATAATACATGTGTGAATACATAGACAAACAAAGTGTCACTAGTATACCTCTACTAGACTAGCTCGTTAATTAAAGATGGTTATGTTTCCTAACCATGAACAATGAGTTGTTATTTGATTAACGAGGTCACATCATTAGTAGAATGATCTGATTGACATGACCCATTCCATTAGCTTAGCACCCGATCGTTTAGTATGTTGCTATTGCTTTCTTCATGACTTATACATGTTCCTATGACTATGAGATTATGCAACTCCCGTTTACCGGAGGAACACTTTGGGTACTACCAAACGTCACAACGTAACTGGGTGATTATAAAGGAGTACTACAGGTGTCTCCAATGGTCGATGTTGGGTTGGCGTATTTCGAGATTAGGATTTGTCACTCCGATTGTCGGAGAGGTATCTCTGGGCCCTCTCGGTAATACACATCACATAAGCCTTGCAAGCATTACAACTAATATGTTAGTTGTGAGATGATGTATTACGGAACGAGTAAAGAGACTTGCCGGTAACGAGATTGAACTAGGTATTGGATACCGACGATCGAATCTCGGGCAAGTAACATACCGATGACAAAGGGAACAACGTATATTGTTATGCGGTCTGACCGATAAAGATCTTCGTAGAATATGTAGGAGCCAATATGGGCATCCAGGTCCCGCTATTGGTTATTGACCGGAGACGTGTCTCGGTCATGTCTACATTGTTCTCGAACCCGTAGGGTCCGCACGCTTAAGGTTACGATGACAGTTATACTATGAGTTTATGCATTTTGATGTACCGAAGGTTGTTCGGAGTCCCGGATGTGATCACGGACATGACGAGGAGTCTCGAAATGGTCGAGACGTAAAGATTGATATATTGGAAGCCTATATTTGGATATCGGAAGTGTTCCGGGTGAAATCGGGATTTTACCGGGTTACCGGGAGGTTACCGGAACCCCCCGGGAACCATATGGGCCATCATGGGCCTTAGTGGAAAGGAGAAAGGGGCAGCCCAAGGGGGCTGCGCGCCTCCCCCCTTCCCCTAGTCCTATTAGGACTAGGAGAGGTGGCTGGCCACCCCTCTCCCTCTTTCCCCCTTGGGAATCCTAGTTGGAATAGGATTGGGGGGGGGAGTCCTACTCCCGGTAGGAGTAGGACTCCTCCTGCGCCTCTCCCTCTTGGCCGGCGCCCCCTCCCCCCTTGGCTCCTTTATATACGGAGGCAGGGGCACCTCTAAACACACAAGTTGACACAAGTTGATCCACGTGATCGATTCCTTAGCCGTGTGCGGTGCCCCCTGCCACCATATTCCTCGATAATACTGTAGCGGAGTTTAGGCGAAGCCCTGCTGCTGTAGTTCATCAAGATCGTCACCACGCCGTCGTGCTGACGAAACTCTTCCCCGACACTTTGCTGGATCGGAGTCCGGGGATCGTCATCGAGCTGAACGTGTGCTCGAACTCGGAGGTGCCGTAGTTTCGGTGCTTGATCGGTTGGATCGAGAAGACGTACGACTACTTCCTCTACGTCGTGTCATCGCTTCCGCAGTCGGTCTGCGTTGGGTACGTAGACAATACTCTCCCCTCGTTGCTATGCATCACATGATCTTGCGTGTGCGTAGGAAATTTTTGAAATTACTACGAAACCCGACAGTTTTGGCATTCAACATGCTGATTCCCGCAGTGACATTGGGGTAATCTATGCATAGGCGTTGATGCACATTCTCGTCTTTTGTTTCTTTGGTATAAATCTTGGGGCACTCTTTGAAGTTCTTTGTGTTGGATTGAGTATTATGAACCTGAAATTATTTGGTGTTATTTTACTATGAACTCTTGGATAGATCGATCAGAAAGAATAACTTCGAGGTGGTTTCATACCCTACAAATGATTTCTTCGTATATTCTCCGCTAGATAGGAACTTTGGAGTAATTCTTCATCACACTTTAAGGGGTGGTTATCTGATCCAATTATATTAGCATTGTTGAGAGATTGCACTAGTGAAAGTACGGACCGTAGGCCTCATTTTAAGCATTGCAATACCATTTTGTTCCCGTTTACTATTTGCTACCTTGCTGTTTTCATTTATTCTGATTATAAAAATATATTTCTACCATCCATATTACACTTTTATCACCATCTCTTCGCCGAAGTAGTGCACCTATACAATTTGTCATTGTATTGGGTGTGTTGGGGACACAAGAAATTTCTTGTATTTGGTTGCAGGGTCGTTTGAGAGAGACCATCTTGATCCTACACCTCTCACGGATTGATAAACCCTAGGTCATCCACTTGAGGGAGAATTGCTACTGTCCTACAAAACTCTGCACTTGGAGGCCCAACACGTGTCTACAAGAATAAAATTGCGTAGTAGATATCACTTATCTATTCATGATGTTCTATAATTGTTTTTGACACACTTAATTATATATAATGCACGCAGATGAACCGGCAATGGATGTACGTTAACAGACGCACCTCTAAGTACATTGAGGGCCTGCATAATTTTCTCCCAGTGGCTGAGGCAAACAAGAAGAATGGTTTTATGTGTTGTCCATGCCCTAACTATGGGAATACGAGGTCTTACTCTGAGTCGAAAACCCTTCACACCCACCTGCTTTATAAGGGTTTCATGCCACACTATAATGTTTGGACCAAGCACGAAAAAAGAGGGGTTATGATGGAAGCCAGCAAACAAGAAGAGGATGATGACAACTATATGCCCCCTGAATACGGTGATGCTGCAACGGGGGAAGGTGAAGATCAAGAGGAACCAGACGATGTGCCCGATGATGATCTTCGCCGGGTCATTGTTGATGCAAAGAGACAGTGCGAAAGTGAAAAGGAGAAGCTGAAGTCTGATCGCATGTCAGAGGATCACAAAAAAGGGTTGTACCCCAATTGTGAAGATGGCAACACAGAGCTCGGTACCGTACTAGAATTGCTGTAGTGGAAGGCAGAGAATGGTGTACCTGAGAAAGGATTTGAGAAGCTACTAAAAATATTGAAGAAGAAGCTTCCAAAGGATAACGAATTGCCTGACAGTACGTATGCAACAAAGAAGGTTGTATGCCCAGTAGGATTGGAGGTGCAGAAGATACATGCATGCCCTAATGACTGCATCCTCTACCTCTGTGCTATGAGGATTTGAACGCATTCCTGGTATGCTGTGCATTGTGGTATAAGATCAGACGAGATGACCCTGGTGATGTTGACGGCGAGCGCCCCAGGAAGAGGGTTCCTTCCAAGGTGATGTGGTATGCTCCTATAATACCATGGTTGAAACGTCTGTTCAGAAACAAAGAGCATGCCAAGTTAATGCGATGGCACAGAGAGGACCGCAAGAAAGATGGGAAGTTGAGAGCACCCACTGATGGGTTGTGGTGGAGAAAAATCAAGAGAAAGTACTGGGAGGAGTTTGCAAGTGATGCAAGGAACATATGGTTTGGTTTAAGCACGGATGGCATTAATCCTTTTGGGGAGCAGAGCAGCAATCACAGCACCTGGCCCGTGACTTTATGTATCTATAACCTTCCTCCTTGGTTGTGCATGAAGCGGAAGTTCATTATAATGCCTGTTCTCATCCAAGGCCGTAATCAACCCGGCAACGACATTGACATGTACCTAAGGCCATTTGTTGAAGAAATTTTACATCTGTGGAAGGGAAACTATGTACGTGTGTGGGATGAGCACAAACAGGAGGAATTTAACCTACATGTGTTGCTGTTTGTAACCATCAATGATTGGCCTGCTCTCAGTAACCTTTCAGGACAGACAAACAAGGGATACCATGCATGCACACACTGTTTAGATGACACCGAAAGTATATACCTGGAAAAATGCATGAAGAATGTGTACTTGGGGCATCATCAATTTATTCCGACCAACCATCAATGTCGAAAGAAAGGCAAGCATTTCAAAGGCGAGGCAAATCACCGGAAGAAGCCCAGCATCTGTACCAGTGATCACATACTAGCTATGGTCAATGATTTACAAGTAATCTTTGGAAAGGGTCCCGGTAGACTATCTGTTCTGAATGACGCTGAGGGACGCGCACCCATGTGGAAGAAGAAATCTATATTTTGGGACGTACCTACTTGAAAGACCTAGAGGTCTGCTCTTCAATCGATGTGATGCATGTGACAACGAATCTTTACGTGAACCTGCTAGGCTTTTTGGGCATGTATGGGAAGACAAAAGATACACCAGAGGCACGGGAGGACCAGCAACGCGTGCACGAAAAAGATGGCATGCCTCCAAAGCAGTATGAAGGTCCTACCAGCTATGCTCTTACCGAAGAAGAGAAGGAAATCTTCTTTCAATGCCTGCTCAGTATGAAGGTCCCATCTGGCTTCTCGTCGAATATAAATGGAATAATAAATATGCCAGAGAAAAAGTTCCAGAACCTAAAGTCTCATGACTGCCACGTGATTATGACGTAACTGCTTCTGGTTGCATTGAGGGGGCTTCTATCAGAAAACGTTCAATTAGCCATTGTGAAGCTATGTTCATTCCTCAATGCAATCTCTTAGAAGGTGATCGATCCAGAAATCCTACCAAGGTTAAGGACTAATGTGGCACAATGTCTTGTCAGTTTCGAGTTGTTGTTCCCATCATCCTTCTTCAATATCATGACGCACGTCCTAGTTCATCTAGTGGATGAGATTGTCGTTCTGGGCCCTGTATTTCTACACAATATGTTCCCCTTTGAGAGATTCATGGGGGTCCTAAAGAAATATGTCCGTAACCATGCTAGGCCAGAAGGAAGCATCTTCATGGGCCATCAAACAGAGGATGTCATTGGGTTTTGTGTTGACTTCATTCCTAGCCTTAAGAGGATTGGTCTCCCTCATTCGCGGTATGAGGGAAGACTGACTGTAAAAGGCACGCTAGGAGGGGACTCAATAATATGTAGGGACGGGCATTCTTGGTCTCAAGCACACTACACAGTTCTAAAGAACTCTACCTTGATGACTGCGTATGTCGATGAACACAAGAACATTCTGCGCTCCAAACACTCGGAGCGGTGTGATGACTAGATTACATGTGAACACATCAGGACTTTCGGTAGTTGGTTGCAAACACGTCTTACGGGTAACAACACTTTTTTTGATTTGCTGTACTCGTTGGCTAGGGGACCATCTTCAACTGTATTGACTTACAAAGGGTACGGGATAAATGGGAATACATTTTACACGATCTCCCAAGATCAAAAGAGCACCAACCAAAACAGCGGTGTCCGCATTGATGCAGCAACCAAGAGGGGAAAGGGCACATATTATGGTTACATAGTGGACATAAGGGAACTTGACTACGGACATGATTTCAAAGTCCCTTTGTTTCAGTGCAAATGGGTCAATATGTCAGGAGGTGGGGTACAGGTAGACCCATAGTACGGAATGACAACAGTGGCTCTGAACAATCTTGGGTACACAGACGAACCATTCATCCTAGCCAGTGATGCGGCGCAACAAGCAAAGGACAGAAGTGAAGACTTTCTCTCAACAACTATTATGATGATGCCTTTGATATAGAATATCACTGCCCTTACATGTGAAGAAATGAAATGCCTTTTTGTAAGAGATTGTTCGTTTTGTACACGAAGTGCATCGAGTTGTTGCCGTAACCCTCTCAACTTTTTATCACATGCTATGTGGGTGAAATGATGATACCATGCCAACTTTCAACCTTTTCAGAGTTAATTTGAAGTGCTTGTCAATTTCAGGGTCATTTAACTTTAAAAAATCAGTAAATGCATGAAAAATACCAGATGAAGTCAGAAAGGGTTGAAAATTGATGATGTGGCTTTCAATGGTTCATTTTGAACACACAAAAAGTCTGGAGTTCAAATAAGTTCAAAAAATGAAATGCCTTTGTAACAAATGAGTTTTTGTCTGAAACCCTGATACTTCGAAAGAGATTGCACATTTTGTACACGAAGTGCATCCAGTTTTTGTCGTAACCCTCTCAACTTATCAGCACATGCTATGTGGGTGAAATTAGGATACCATGCCAACTTTTCAACCTTTTCAGAGTTCATTTGAAGTGCTTTTCAATTTTAGGGTCATTTAGCTTTAAAAAATCAGTAAATGCATGAAAACTACTAGATGAAGTGAGAAAGGGTTGAAAATTGATGATGTGGCTTTTAATGGTCCATTTTGAACACACAAAAAGTCTGGAGTTCAAATAAGTTCAAAAAATGAAATCCCTTTGTAACTTATGAGTTTTCGTCCGAAACCTTCGTACTTCGAAAGAGATTGTCCGTTTGTACATGAAGTGCATCTAGTTTTTGCCATAACCCTCTAAACTTTCTAGCACATGCTATGTGGGTGAAATGATGATACCATGCCAACTTTCAACCTTTTCAGAGTTCATTTTAAGTGCTTTTCAATTTCAGGGACATTTAGCTTAAAAAATCAATAAATGCATGAAAAATACCAGATGAAGTTAGAAAGGGCTGAAAATTGATGATGTGGCTTTTAATGGTTCATTTTGAACACACAAAAAGTCTAGAGTTCAAATAAGTTCGAAAAATGAAATCCCTTTGTAACAGATGAGTTTTCGTCCAAAACCCAGATACTTCAAAACAGATTGTCCATTTGGTACACGAAGTGCATCCAGTTTTTGCCGTAACCCTCTCAACTTTTTTGCACATGCTATGTGGGGGAGATGATGATGCCATGCCAACTTTCAACCTTTTCAGAGTTCATTTGAAGTGATTTTCAATTTCAGGGTCATTTAGCTCAAAGTATGAACTAATAGCAAAAAGAATGAACTAATAGCAAAAGGAATGAACTAAAAATAATCAATTAAAATATTCTGTTATGATCAACTGAAACAAAACTATAATATTCTTCATTAGCAAAAAGAATCAACTAAAAAGATTTTATAAAACTCTAATAGCAAAAGGAATCAACTAAAAAGCTTTTACAAACCTCTAGTATTTTTGAAACTAAAATTATATAAAGTTTATACAACTAAAATTATCAAAGTATTTTTTGTTCAATACATTAATAGCAAAAAGAATTTTTTATTATAAACTTTAATATCAAACTAAAATAACAATATCTGTTTTTGATTAAAACAGACATTTAAAATAACCAAATTGAATATAATGATTAAACAGAGTAATATTAAATAGCCGGAAAAAGAATCACTCAAAAATCTATTTTTATAGTAAAGTTATTCACAAACTCGTGATTCACACAAATTTCAAAGAATTCAAATTTAAACTATTCAAATTTGAAAACTAATGGCACTAATAGAAAGTTTATAATTTTTGTGACCTAAAAGCAAAAAAGAATTAAAAAATAAAGCAAAAAACAAAAGAAAATAAATAGTGCAAAAAAACAAAACAAAAAACTGGAAAAACATATATAAAAATGCCACCTACTGGGCCACCACAGCCAGAATACGACTAGAAACCCCATTGGGCCAAGATTCAGGCCCGCAGAAGGCCTAGTAGGCCCATAGGCAGTGGAGTGTGAGATTAGGCCTATAAGCCTGCATTTGGGAGGAGCTCAAAAGGGAGTAGGAGTGGGGCTTATAAACCACTCCGAGCCCCTCTCAACTATCAAGGTGGGACTAAACTTTTGGCCGTGGGCATCACAAGGCCTTTGGTCCCAGTTGGAAGCACCAACTGGGACGAATGGGGTGCATTGATACCGGTTCGTGGTACCAACCGGGACCAATGCCCCCTTTAGTCCGGAATGGTGCCACCAACCGGGACCAAAGGTCTCTGTTTCCCGCCCTTTGGGCTGCTGAAAGCTGACCTGTGGTCCCGGTTGGTGGCGCCCTGGTTGATGCCACAAAACGGGACCAAAGGCTTTCCTATATAAGTGACACTTAGGAATTTTTGTAGCAAGTTCTGACATTTCTCCCCGATGCCAACGCCCTGCGCCCCGACGCCGACGCCCTACTCCTCGTCGCCGCGCCGTCGCCCCGCCCTGCCCCATCGTCGCCCGCTCCTTGTCACCGGCCCTGCCTCCTCGTTGCCGTCACTGCGCCCCGCACCGACGCTGTCGCTGCGCCCCGCCCTGCCCTGCCCCAAGCCCAGCCTTGTCATCGCCTCCCCGAGCCCGCTCCTCGTCGCCGACGCATCCTCGCTGTGATTGCCGCACCGATCCCCTCCTCCACCTATTCCTCCTTGTACTGGCCGCCGTCGCCGCACCCTGCCCCATCACCGTGCCCTGCCGCCGACCCCTATGCCATCGGCGACGAGCCACTGACCAAGTTGGTCAAGTGTGGTGACACCGTGTGGGATAGATGAAGATGAGGAGTGCATGGCATCGATTCCTCCCTCTGTCCAAATATTTCTAAATTTACTGAATTTTTTGACAGTGCTAAACAGTGCACATCAAGTGTATGATGAAATGCCAAATGGCTCCAGGAATTTTAGGAATTTTTGAGAATTTGTGTGGTGACGTGTTGATGCACAAAAGAGAGTGTGGCAAAGTTTGATAATTTTTTGTCCAATTTAAATTGTTATTTGACCATCGAGTTTGAATCTGGTCCAAATTTGAACTGAATGAAAATTGGAAAATTTGAACTATAGAATCAATTGTTTTTGGCGGAATGGGTTGTGGGTATTGTCAAATAGATGGAATAATTTTTGTGGGTGCAAAAGAATTGGGGAGAATATAGCTCCTTTGCAAATCAAAGGAAATAGAATAATTGGAATTAAATTTATTAAAGATAAGAAAAATATTTACATAGTTAGAGATATTTGCATAGTTCGAGATATTCATGATCAAAGTCATTTATGTATATGTTCATATGTATGATCCATGGATATGTACGCATTGATGTATGATTTTTTTCATAGATTTTTTTGTCAATTTTTGTATATGTTCAAAAAAGGAAAATAAGGGAAAGGAAGAAAAGAGGAAGAAGGAAGAAGGAAGAAGAAGAAAAAGAAGGAGATGAAAAAGGAAAATAAGAAGAGGAAGAAGGAGAAGAAGAAGGAGAAGAAGAGAAGACGAAGAAGAGGAGAAAAATAAAGAAGAGGAAGAAGAAAAAAATAGGAGAAGAAGAATGAATAGAGGAGAAGAAGAAGACGCCTCTCTTTTTTATTTCTTCTTCCTCTTCTTATTTTTTTATCAGGAACAAGGGTGTCGAGGATCGCCGAGCAGTCGAGGGTCGCCAAGGGGCCGAGGGGTCGAGGGTCGAGGATCGCCGAGGGGTCGAGAGGGGGACGTCGATCAACCCCCTCTCACTCGACCAACTCTCGAGGACAACATGACATATATAAGGGTAGATGAGATCCGAAAAATAGGGACCATTTTCTGCACATCCAGAATGGTGCCATTTTGTTAAATCCCTTGTTAGTCCGGACGTCAGACATTCATGAGAGAGGCGGTCCGGCCCAAACCATAGAAGCGTTGCTGAGGCCACCCCAAACCCTAGAAGCGTTGCCGAGGCAACCCAAATTTACCAAGTTAAAAGAGTGTTGTCGCTGAGGCCACCCCAAACCCTAGAAGCGTTGTCGAGGCCACCCCAAAATGTAGAAGCGTCGAGGCCACTAATTAATATTCCCTATTGTGATTAGCTACCTAGGTCTATGTTTGCCACTAATATATCCATATCTCATGTTTGTATATTAATTGCCATGTTGTAATATTTGCAGAAACTATGGAGCAAAGAGACTTGGAAACAGAACAGTTGTTGGGGGACATAATCCTCGGCGGAGGTGATGTCTTGTCGCATCTCAACGACACCGATGGTCTGGAAGGAGAGGGTGAAGGCTCTGTTGATCAAACAATGGAGGAGGAAGGACATGATCATGATGGCTCCGGTGACTGAATGCCGGTGGAAGAAGGAGACCGTGATGACGGCTCCAGTGACTGAACGGATGAGGGAGCTGTTGCAAAGTCCGGTGAGGTATATATATATATATATATTAAGCCTCTACTGACTAGCTAATTGATGCATTAATTGTTTTGGTATGTACATATATTAAACCTTCTTTCTTCTTTCCTAGCCCTGCGGATCGAGCCAAACTTCGGTAATGATACGAAGCCAGAAGAAAAGGTTGCACTAGGATGAAAGGTTCACGATCACAACAATCACGGACGATGGACAACCGATTGAACCCAGGTGGACCAAGGAAGCATTTTCTGCTCAGTGTGGGGCTATTGTTAGGGACATGATCCCGATCAGCATCCAGCAATGGAATAAGCCTAAGAATGAAGACCCTCAAGTTCCTTATATCAACGATAGACAAAAAGATGATCTTTGGACCTCGCTGAAGGAAAATTTCACCCTACCGCCAGAGGAGGATCCGGATAAGCCAGTTATAGAGCCATTGGTCAAGGCTCATGCTCTTAAGAAGATGGCAGATCTATTCAGGAGGTGGGAGAATGAGTTGAAATCATCGTATGTCGAAAAAGGGAAGACTCCAGAATTCACCAGCCGATTTGAGAAGATAAGAGATCACTGGCCTGCATTAGTAACCTACAACACATCGGACAAGAGTGAGAAGATGTCAAAGACAAACAAGATAAATGTTGCAAAGAAGCAGTATCACAATCGCACGGGGTCAGGTGGCTACCTCAAAGCCCGGTCATTGTGGGACAAAGCTGACAATGACCTGCTTGCTAAAGGGGTCGAACCAGAGACATTGAACTGGCCAGACCGTTCAAGGACTTGGTTCTTTGGGGTTGGGGGTACCTTGGACCCTCAAACAGGGAAGTGCGTTTGGACGGACGAGCAACTTGCAATACCCGTCAAGAAGCTTCAGAAGTATATCGTCGCAGCACAGCAAGGGACGTTCGTTCCCGACAGAGAGAACGACGAGTTAAAAGAGGCCCTCGGGAATCTTGAGCACCCTGGACGAACACGAGGCACGCCAGTATCCGTTGCCTGGAAGGTTGAGTTTCCTGGCACACGCGGTTACAAAACCCGGGAGAGGAAGAGGCAACTGGAGCATAGCGAAATGTAGAAGCTGAATGCAAGAGTACGAAAGCTAGAGGAACAAGTTGAGAGCCAGCAAGCTGCCGGACCTACCCTAGAAGCTACCCCGCCATCTCAATGGAGAAGCAGCGTGGCTTCCTGATACATCTCTGATACGTCTCCAACGTATCTATAATTTTTGACTGCTCCATGCTATATTATCTACTATTTTGGGGATTATTGGGCTTTATTATCCACTTTTATATTATTTTTGGGACTAACCTATTAACCGGAGGCCCAGCCCAGAATTGTTGTTTTTTGCCTATTTTAGGGTTTCAAAGAAAAGGAATATCAAACGGAGTCCAAACGGAATGAAACCTTCGGGAACGTGATTTTCTCACTGAACATGATCCAGGAGACTTGGACCCCACGTCAAGAAACAAAGGAGGAGGCCACGAGGTAGGGGGCGCGCCTACCCCCCCCCCCCCCAAGGCACGCCCTCCACCCTCATGGGCCCCCTGTTGCTCAAATGACGTACTCCTTCCTCCTATATATACCTACGTACCCCCAAATGATCAGATAGGGAGCAAAAACCCTAATTCCACCGCCGTAACTTCCTGTATCCACGAGATCCCATCTTGGGGCCTGTTCCGGAGCTCCGCCAGAGGTGGCATCCATCACGGAGGGCTTCTACATCAACACCATAGCCTCTCCGATGAAGTGTGAGTAGTTTACCTCAGACCTTCGGGTCCATAGTTATTAGCTAGATGGCTTCCTCTCTCTTTTTGGATCTCAATACAATGTTCTCCCCCTCTCTTGTGGAGATCTATTCGATGTAATCTTATTTTTGCGGCGTGTTTGTTGAGACCGATGAATTGTGGGTTTATGATCAAGTTTATCTATGAACAATATTTGAGTCTTCTCTAAATTCTTTTATGTATGATTGGTTATCTTTGCAAGTCTCTTCGAATTATCAGTTTGGTTTGGCCTACTAGATTGATCTTTCTTGCCATGGGAGAAGTGCTTAGCTTTGGGTTCAATCTTGCGGTGTCCTTTCCCAGTGACAGTAGGGGCAGCAAGGCACGTATTGTATTGTTGCCATCGAGGATAACAAGATGGGGTTTTTATCATACTGCATGAATTTATCCCTCTACATCATGTCATCTTGCATAAGGCGTTACTCTGTTTTCATGAACTTAATATTCTAGATGCATGCTGGATAGCGGTCGATCAGTGGAGTAATAGTAGTAGATGCAGGCAGGAGTCGGTGTACTTGTCTTGGACGTGATGCCTATATACATGATCATACCTAGATATCCTCATAACTATGCTCAATTCTGTTAATTGCTCAATTGTAATTCGTTCACCCATCGTAAAATACTTATGCTCTTGAGAGAAGGCACTAGTGAAACCTATGGTCCCCGGGTCTATCTTCGTCATATTAATCTTCCAATAGTTACTTATTTCCTTTGTTTTTTTACTTTGCCTTTATTTTACTTTGCATCTTTATCATAAAAATACCAAAAATATTATCTTATCATATCTATCAGATCTCACTCTCATAAGTGATCGTGAAGGGATGGACAACTCCTTATCGCGTTGGTTGCGAGGAGTTATTTGTTTTGTGCAGGTACTATGGACACGCGCGCAACCTCCTACTGGATTGATACCTTGGTTCTCAAAACCTGAGGGAAATACTTACGCCACTTTGCTGCATCATCCTTTCCTCTTCGGGGAAATCCAACGCAGTGCTCAAGAGGTAGCAAGAAGAATTTCTGGCGCCGTTGCCGGGGAGGTTCGTGCAAGTCAAGATTTGTCATCCAACAACGAGCCATTTCTGGCGCCATGTCTATGCAAAAGTCAACATACCAAGTACTCATCACATACCCTTATCTCCAGCATTACATTATTTGCCATTTGCCTCTCGTATTCCTCTCCCCCACTTCACCCTTGCCGTTTTATTCACCCTCTCTCTCTCTCTATCCTCCCTCTCTTTCTCTATTTGCCTCTTTTTGTCCGCTTGCTTTTTGTTTGCTTGTGTGTTGGATTGCTTGCTTGTCACGATGGCTCAAGATAACACTAAATTGTGTGACTTTACCAATACCAACAACAATGATTTTATTAGCACTCCGATTGCTCCTCTTACCGATGCTGAATCTTGTGAAATTAATGTCGCTTTGCTGAATCTTGTCATGAAAGATCCGTTTTCCGGACTTCCTAGTGAAGATGCCGCTATCCATCTAAATAGCTTCGTTGATTTGTGTGATATGCAAAAGAAGAAAGATGTGGATAATGATATTGTTAAATTGAAGCTATTTCCTTTTTCGCTTAGAGATCGTGCTAAAGCTTGGTTTTCATCTTTGCCTAAAAATAGTATTGATTCTTGGAACAAGTGCAAAGTTGCTTTTATCTCTAAGTATTTTCCTCCCGCTAAGATCATCTCCCTTAGAAATGATATTATGAATTTTAAGCAACTTGATCATGAACATGTTGCACAAGCTTGGGAGAGGATGAAATTAATGATATGTAATTGCCCTACTCATGGTTTGAGTTTGTGGATGATTATACAAAAAATTTATGCCAGATTGAATTTTGCTTCTAGAAATCTTTTATATTCGGCCGCGGGAGGCACTTTTGTGGAAATCACTTTAGGAGAATATACTAAACTCCTAGATAATATTATGGTTAATTATTCTCAATGGCATACTGAAAGATCTACTAATAAAAAGGTGCATGCGATAGAAGAAATTAATGTTTTGAGTGGAAAGATGGATGAACTTATGAAATTATTTGCTAGTAAGAGTGTTTCTTCTGATCCTAATGATATGCCCTTGTCTACTTTGATTGACAATTTTGTTGGTAGGAATAATTTTGCTAATAACACTTATAGAGGAAATTTTAATCCTAGGACTTATCCTAGTAATCCCTCTAATAATTATGGTAATTCCTACAACAATTCTTATGGAAATTATAATAAGATGACCTCTGATTTTGAATCTAATATTAAAGAATTTATTACTTCACAAAAGAATTTCAATGCTTTGATTTGAAGAAAAATTGCTTAAGATTGATGATTTGGCTAGGAAAGTTGATAGGATTTCTCTTGATGTTGATTCTTTGAAACTTAGATCTATTCCACCTAAGCATCATATCAATGAGTCTCTCAAAGTCATGAGAATTTCCATTGATGAGTGCAAAGAAAGAACCGCTAGGATGCGTGCTAAGAAAGATGCCTTTATAAGAGCGTGTTCTTCTAGTTCTTATGAAAATAAAGATGAAGATCTAAAAGTTATTCATGTGTCCCCTATTAAATCTTTGTTTTGCAATATGAATCTTGATAATGATGGGACTTAATATGATCCACCTTTACCTAGAAGGCGTTCCAAAAATTCGGAGTTTTTAGATCTTGATGCTAAATTTGATGAAAGTGGGATCGAAGAAATTAAAACCCAAGTTGTTGCTAAACACACTATTATGGATTTCAAGGTATTTAATTATGAAAATTGCTCTTATTTCCTTGTTGCAATCTGTGCTAAATTCTCCTCATGCTTATAGTCAAAATAAAGCGTTTACTAAATATATCGTTGATGCCTTGATGCAATCTTATGAAGAAAAACATGAGTTGGAAGTTTCTATCCCTAGAAAACTTTATGATGAGTGGGAACGAACTATTAAAATTAAGATCAAAGATCATGAATGCTATGCTTTATGTGATTGGGGTGCAAGTGTTTCGATGATTCCAAAGACTTTTTGTGATTTGTTAGGTTTTCGTGATTTTGATGATTGCTCTCTAAACTTGCACCTTGCGGATTCCACTATTAAGAAACCTATGGGAAGAATTAATGATGTTCTTATTGTTGCAAATAGGAATTATGTCCCTTAGAACGATTGGTGCAATTATTGATATGAAGGAAGGAAATATTAGATTCCAATTTCCATTAAGGAAAGGCATGGAACACTTTCATAGAAAGAAAATTAAATTACCTTATGAATCTATTATGAGAGCCACTTATGGATTGCCTACCAAAGATGGCAATACCTAGATCTATCCTTGCTTTTTATGCCTAGCTAGGGGCATTAAACGATAGCGCTTGATTGGGAGGCAACCCAATTTTATTTTTATTCCTTGCTTTTTGCTCCTGTTTAGTAATAAATAATTTACCTAGCCTGTGTTTTGGTTGAGTTTTTTGTGTTTAATTAGTGTTTGTGCCAAGTAGAACCGTTGGGAAGACTTGGGGAAAGTATTGATATCTTGCTGTAAAAAAACAGAAACTTTAGCACTCACAAGAACTGCTGCCATTTTTATTTGGAAAGTGATACTTAGTTAATTATTGTGGCAGAGTATTAGTAGATAAATTCCTCACATCCCACAATTTATTTTAGAATTTTTGGGGTTCCAGATCTTGCGCTAGCTACAGATTACTACAGACTGTTCTGTTTTTGACAGATTCTGTTTTTCGTGTGTTGTTTGCTTATTTTGATGAATCTATGGCTAGTAAAATAGTTTATAAACCATAGAGAAGTTGGAATACAGTAGGTTTAACACCAATAAAAATAAATAATGAGTTCATTACAGTACCTTGAAGTGGTCTTTTGTTTTCTTTCGCTAACGGAGCTCACGAGATTTTCTACTTTGAGTGTTGTGTTGTGAAGTTTTCAAGTTTTGGGTAATGATTTGATGGATTATGGAACAAGGAGTTGCAAGATACTAAGCTTGGGGATGCCCATGGAACCCCCAATATAATCTAAGGACACCTAAAATCCAAAGCTTGGGGATGCCCCGGAAGGCATCCCCTCTTTCGTCTACTTCTATTGGTAACTTTACTTGGAGCTATATTTTTACTCACCACATGATATGTGTTTTGCCTGGAGCATTTTTTATGATTTGAGTATTTGATTTTTAGTTTAGCACAATAATCCTTGCTGTACACACCTTCTGAGAGAGCCATACATGATTTGGAATTTGTTAGAATACTCTATGTGCTTCGCTTATATCTTTTGAGTTATATAGTTTTGCTCTATGTGCTTCACTTATATCTTTTAGAGCACGATGGTGGATTTGTTTTATAGAGACTATTGATATCTCATGCTTCTCTTAGATTATTCTGACAGTCTTTAATAGAATGGTAATTTTCTTAAATAATCCTAATATGCTTGGTGTTTAAGATTATTAAAAAAATTCTTATGAGTGTTTTGAATACTAAGAGAAGTTTGATACTTGATGATTGTTTTGAGATATGGAGGTAATAATATCAAAGTCATGCTAGTTGAGTAGTTGTGAATTTGAGAAATGCTTGTGTTGAAGTTTGCAAGTCCCGTAGGATGCACGTATGATAAACGTTATGTAACAAATCTGAAACATGAGGTGTTCTTTGATTGTCCTCCTTATGAGTGGCGGTCGGGGACGAGCGATGGTCTTTTCCTACCAATCTATCCCCCTAGGACCATGCGCATAGTGCTTGGTTTTTGATGACTTGTTGATTTTTGCAATAAGTATGTGAGTTCTTTATGACTAATGTTGAGTCCGTGGATTATACGCACTCTCACCCTTCCATCATTGCTAGCCTCTTCGGTACCGTGCATTGCCCTTTCTCACATTCAGAGTTGGTGCAAACTTCGCCGGTGCATCCAAACCCCATGATATGATACGCTCTTTCACACATAAACCTCCTTATATCTTCCTCAAAACAGCCACCATACCTACCTATTATGGCATTTCCATAGCCATTCCGAGATATATTGCCATGCAACTTTCCACCATTCCTTTTATCATGACACATTCATCATTGTCATATTGCTTAGCATGATCATGTAGTTGACATAGTATTTGTGGCAAAGCCACCGTTCATAATTTTCATACATGTCACTCTTGGTTCATTGCATATATCGGTACACCGCCGGAGGCATTCATATAGAGTCATCTTTTGTGCTAGCATCGAGTTGTAATCATTGAGTTGTAAATAAATAGAAGTGTGATGATCATCATTTTTTAGAGCATTGTCCCAAGTGAGGAATATATATATATATATATATATATATATATATATATATATATATATATATATATATAAAGGACATAAAAAGAGAGAAGGCCCAAAAAAATGAGAGAAAAAGAGAGAAGGGACAATGCCACTATCCTTTGCAACACTTGTGCTTCAAAATAGCACCATAATCTTCATGATAGAGAGTCTTTTGTTTTGTCACTTTCATATACTAGTGGGAATTTTTCATTATAGAACTTGGCTTGTATATTCCAACAATGGGCCTCCTCAAGTGCCCTAGGTCTTCGTGAGCAAGCAAGTTGTATGCACACCCACTTAGTTTCTTTTGTTGAGCTTTCATACATTTATAGCTCTAGTGCATCCGTTGCATGGCAATCCCTACTCCTTGCATTAACATCAATCAATGGGCATTTCCATAGCCCATTGATTAGCCTCGTTAATTTGAGACTCTCTCCTTTTTTGTCTTCTCCACATAACCCCCATCATATTCTATTCCACCCATAGTGCTATGTCCATGGCTCGCGCTCATATATTGCGTGAAAGTTTATAGGTTTGAGATTACTAAAGTATGAAACAATTGTTTGGCTTGTCATCGGGGTTGTGCATGATGAGAGCATTCTTGTGTGACGAAAATGGAGCATGACTAAACTATATGATTTTGTAGGGATGAACTTTCTTTGGCCATGTTATTTTGAGAAGACATAATTGCTTAGTTAGTATGCTTGAAGTATTATTATTTTTATGTCAATATGATGTTTATCTTGAATCTTTCGGATCTGAATATTCATGCCACAATTAAGAAGAATTACATTAAAATTATGCCAAGTAGCATTCCACATTAGAAATTCTGTTTTTATCATTTACCTACTCGAGGACGAGCAGGAATTAAGCTTGGGGATGCTTGATACATCTCCAACATATCTATAACTTTTGATTGCTCCATGCTATATTATCTACTGTTTTGGACATTATTGGGCTTTATTATCCACTTTTATATTATTTTTGGGACTAACCTATTAACCGGAGGCCTAGCCTAGAATTGCTTTTTTTTCCTATTTTAGGGTTTCGAAGAAAAGGAATATCAAATGGAGTCCAAACGGAATGAAACCTTCGGGAACGTGATTTTCTCACCGAACATGATCCAGGAGACTTGGACCCCACCGTCAAGAAACAAAGGAGGAGGCCACGAGGTAGAGGCCGTGCCAACCCCCCCCCCCAGGTGCGCCCTCCACCCTCATGGGCCCCCTGTTGCTCCATCGACGTACTCCTTCCTCCTATATATACCTAAGTACCCCCAAACGATCAGATACAGAGCCAAAACCCTAATTCCACTACCGTAACTTCCTGTATCCACGAGATCCCATCTTGGGGCCTATTCCGGAGCTCCGCCGGAGGGGGCATCCATCACGGAGGGCTTCTACATCAACACCATAGCCTCTCCGATGAAGTGTGAGTAGTTTACCTCAGACCTTCGGGTCCATAGTTATTAGCTAGATGGCTTCCTCTCTCTTTTTGGATCTCAATACAATGTTCTCCCCCTCTGTTGTGGAGATCTATTCGATGTAATCTTCTTTTTGCTGTGTTTGTTGAGGCCGATGAATTATGGGTTTATGATCAAGTTTATCTATGAACAATATTTGAATCTTCTATGAATTCTTTTATGTATGATGGTTATCTTTGCAAGTCTTTTCAAATTATCAGTTTGGTTTGGCCTACTAGTTTGATCTTTCTTGCAATGGGAGAAGTGGTTAGCTTTGGGTTCAATCTTGCGGTGTCCTTTCCTAGTGACAGTAGGGGCAGCAACGCACGTATTGTATTGTTGCCATCGAGGATAACAAGATGGGGTTTTTATCGTATTGCATGAATTTATCCCTCTACATCATGTCATCTTGCTTAAGGCGTTACTCTGTTTTCATGAACTTAATACTCTAGATGCATGTTGGATAGCGGTCGATGAGTGGAGTAATAGTAGTAGATGCAGGCAGGAGTCAGTCTACTTGTCTTGGACGTGATGCCTATATACATGATCATACCTAGATATTCTCATAACTATGCTCAGTTCTGTCAATTGCTCAACAGTAATTCGTTCACCCACCGTAAAATACTGATGCTCTTGAGAGAAGCCACTTGTGAAACCTATGGCCCCCGGGTCTATCTTCATCATATTAATCTTCCAATACTTAGTTATTTCCTTTGCTTTTTACTTTGCCTTTATTTTACTTTGCATCTTTATCATAAAAATTACTAAAAATATTATCTTATCATATCTATCATATCTCACTCTCGTAAGGACCATCAAGGGATTGACAACCCCTTATCGTGTTGGTTGCGAGGAGTTATTTGTTTTGTGCAGGTACTAGGGACGCGCGCGCAACCTGCTACTGGATTAATAGCTTGGTTCTCAAAAACTGAGGGAAATACTTACGCTACTTTGCTGCATCATCCTTTCCTCTTCGGGGAAATCCAACGCAGTGCTCAAGAGGTTGCAGTCTCCAACGTATCTACTTTTTACCATGCTTTTCCTCTTGTTTTGGACTCTAATTTGCATGATTTGAATGAAACTAACCCCGGACTGACGCTATTTTCAGCAGAACTACCATGGTGTTGTTTTTGTGCAGAAATAGAAGTTCTCGGAACGGAATGAAACTTTGCGAGGAATTTTTATATAATATATAAGAATTTCTGGAGCCAAGACCTAGGGGGCCCTGGGTGGGCACAACCCACCAGGGAGCGCACCCCTCTCCTGGCGCGGCCAGGTGTGTTGTACCCACCTGGTGGCCCCGCAGACCTCAACCTTGACACTATAAATTCCTATTTTCGGAGAAAAAACTGGGGAGAATGAATTATCATGATCCACGAAACGGAGCCGCCACCAAGCCATGTTCTTCCTCGGGAGGGCAGATCTGGGGTCCGTTTGGGGCTCCGGAGAGGGGGATCTTCTTTCTTCGTCATCACCAACCCTTCTCTATCACCAATTCCATGATGCTCCCCACCGGGAGTGAGTAATTTCTTCGTAGGCTCGCTGGTCGGAGAGGAGTTGGATGTGATTCATCATGTAATGGATTTAGTTTTGGTAAGGCATGATCCCTAGTATCCACTATGTTCATAGATTGATGTTGCTATGACTTTGCCATGCTTAATGCTTGTCACTTTGGGCCTGGGTGCCATGGTTTCAGATCTGAACTGTTTATGTTATCATCATTATATCCATGTTCTAGATCCGATCTTGAAATTTATAGTCACATACTACGTGTTATGATCCGGCAACCTCGGAGTGACAACAACCGGGCCTACTCTCGGTGATGATCGTAGTTTGAGGAGTTAATGTATTCACTATGTGTTAATGCTTTGTTTCAGTTATCTATTAAAAGGAGGCCTTAATATCCCTTAGTTTCCAATATGGACCCCGCTACCATGGGAGGGTAGGACAAAAGATGTCATGCAAGTTCTTTTAGTAAAGCACGTATGACTATTTACGGAATACATGCCTACGTTATATCGATGAACTGGAGCTAGTGCTGTATCACCCTAGGTTATAACTGGCACATGATGAATATCATCCAACAAGTCACCGATCCAATGCCTACAAACTTTTCATTATTGTTTCTGCTAAGTTACTCTTGTTATCATCACTATTACACTTGCTAGAAAATTACTGCTATCGCTGTTACTGTTACTATTGTTGTTGTCACTACTATCAAAACTATCAAACTACTTTGCTACTGATCACTTTGCTTCAGATAATTAATATCCAGGTGTGGTTGAATTGACAACTCAGCTGCTAAACCTTCAAATATTCTTTGGCTCCCGTTGTGTCGAATCTATAAATCTAGGTTGAATACTTTACCCTCAAAAACTGTTGTGATCCCCTATACTTGTGGGTTATCAAGACCTTTTTCTGGCGCCGTTTTCGGGTAGCATAGCTATATTTGTCGAGTCACTTGGGATTATTATCATATTATCACTATGAAGAATCTGAAGGATCCTAAGACTAAGATAGTTCCCTCAAGGATGAGGGGACGTAAGGAACTGCCATCCAGTTCTGCTTTAGATTCACCTTCTGTTATGAATAAACTTGCAACACCACCACATGCTTTTAATTCTGATATGTCGCGAGTTATTGATGATGCTAATTCTACTATGAATGATTCTTATGATGATGCTAGTACCTTGTTTGATAATGATGATGTGCCACTTCGTGAATTTCTTGATAAAAAATTGCTAGAGTTATACAACATGATGTTATTGAATCTAATGATGATCTTGAAACTTAAACTCTTGAAACACCTACTAGAACTAGCCTTCCTATATATGGATTGCCTAAGGTACAGGAAGGTTATGTTATGAGTGAAGAAACAACTAGAGATATTCTTGCTTGCAATGATAGATATGATCTAGAGAAATTACTATACAAGTATAAAGAAAAATGTCTGAATGCTAGAATGAAATGTGATCCTAAGTTTGCTACTTCACCTTTCTTTATTGATGATAAGGATTATGAATTTTCTGTCGACCCAGAGCTAATTACTCTGGTTGAATTTGATCCTTTCCATGGTTATGAAACTGAAATTGTTGTGGCACATCTTACTAAGTTGAATGACATAGCCACCCTTTTACTCATGATGAGAAAACTCGCTATTACTTTATTCTCAAATTATTTTCTTTCTCATTAAAGGGTGATGCTAAAGCTTGGTACAATACTCTTGCTCCTGGTTGTGTGCGTAGTCCCCAGGATATGATTTATTACTTCTCTGAAAAATATTTTCCTGCTCATAAGAAACAAGCTACCGTACATGAAATATTTAACTTTGTGAAAACTAAAGAAGAGAGTCTCCCACAAGCTTGGGGAGGCTTTGCCAGTTACTTAATGCTTTGCCTGATCATCCTCTTAAGAAAAATGAAATACTTGATATCTTCTATAATGGACTAACCGATGCTTCTAGGGACTTCCTAGATAGTTGTGCTAGTTGTGTTTTCAGGGAACGAACTGTTGGACAGGCTGAAGAATTATTGAATAATATATTGAAAAAATATGATGATTGGACTATTCCTGAACCACCGCCTAAACCCACTATGAAGAACAGGGGTATATTATATCTCAGTCCCGAAGATATGCAAGAGGCAAAGAAATCTATGAAGGAAAAAGATATTAAAGCTGAGGATGTTAAAAAATTTACCTCCTATTGAAAAATACATGGGATTAATACACCACCACTGCCTAAGGTGGTAGAGGTAAATTCTCTTATGAAGTTTAGTGATAATGAAAATCCTCACAATATGCATCCTAGTCAATGCCTTTATGAGTTTGAAAACTACATTAGAAAACAAGATCACTTCAATGCAAATGTTATGAAACAATTGAAATACAATTATGATATGATTGCTCATTTGAGTGACTTGTTATTTAGAATATCAAATGATGTAAGAGGTGTTGGAAAGCATGCTTCTATGGTTTAGACTCAATTAGAACAAGTTGCTAAATCTCAAAGAGAATTGCTTGATGAAATGAATAATAATATGAATGACTTTGTTGTTAGAGTTGCAACTAGAAGAGGTAAAATGACTCAAGAACCACTTTATCCTGAGGGACACCCTAAAAGAATTGAACAAGATTCACAAAGAGCTAACACTAGTGCACCTAGTCCTTCTAGGAAGAAAAAGAAAAATGATAGGACTTTGCACACTCCTAGTGAACCTGAAATAGAAAAACCTCCTAATAATGATAATGAAATTTCTATCTCTGATGCTGAAACTCAATCTGGTATTGAACACTCACATACTGATAATGAAAAACATAATGCTAAGGTTCATGAATACTCTCAACCAAACAATGAAAAGGAACCGGATAATGATGTTGAGATAGAACCACATGTTGATCTTGATAACCAACAAGCTAAGAATAAAAGATATGACAAAAGAGACTTTGTGGCTAGAAAACACGGTCAAGAAAGAGAACCGTGGGTTCAAAAACCTATGCCTTTTCCACCCAAGTCAATTAAAAAGAATGATGATGAAGAATTTCAACGCTTTGCTGAAATGCTGAGGCCAGTATTTTTGCGTACTCGCTTGACTGATATCTTGAAAATGCCTCCTTATGCAAAATATATGAAAGACATCCTCACAAATAAGAGAAAAATACCGGAAGCTGAAATCTCCACTATGCTTGCTAATTACACTTTTAAAGATGGAGTACCTAAAAAACTTGGAGATCCGGGAATACCAACTATACCTTGCTCTACCAAAAAGAATTATGTGAAAACCGCTTTGTGTGATTTAGGAGCTGGTGTTAGTGTTATGCCTTTCTCTTTATATAAAAGACTTGACTTGAATAAACTCACACCTGCTGAAATATCTTTGCAAATGGCTGATAAATCAACTGCCATACTTATCGGTATCTATGAGGATGTGCCCGTTGTTGTTGCTAATGTTACTACTTGACTGACTTTGTTATACTTGAGATGCCCGAGGACGTCAACATGTCGATTATCCTTGGTAGACTCTTCTTGAACACTGCAGGGGCTGTTATTGATTGCAATAAAAGAAATGTCACTTTTAATATTAATGGTAATGAGCATACTATGCACTTTCTGAAGAAATAATTCCAAGTGAATGGTGTTAAATGCTATTGAAAAATCTCCGACAATCACTATTGGAAGTTTTCAAATACCTCTACCTACTGTCAAAAAGAAATATGAAATACTTATTGTTGGGGAAATGCATATCCCCATTGAGGTAACTTAGTGATTTATGAAAGTTCTTCGGTTTCATGCTAATGGAAAGTGGTTGTTAATAAGACTTGAACAACCTTATTAATGGATCATTTTTGAACGGTATGAAGTTGATGAATTTAGTAAGCACTAATTTATATCCCTACTTTTTATAATCTATTTTTATCAGTTAAATAAAATAAAATACATGTTTTGTCTGTTTTCTGAATTTTCCATGCAATAAAAAATGACCCAAAAATAAAAGTTCTCAGAATGCCCTAAAAATTTAATACAATTTTTTCTGAATATTTGAGAATTTTTGGTGCAATAAACATCAGAGGGAGGTGCACCAGGTGGGCAAAACCCACTTGGGCGCGCCAGCACCCCAAGGCGTACCCTGGTGGGTTGTGGTCCCCCTCACTTATCTCTTCATACCACATCATCACTTACCTCCATAAAAAATATCTCCATTGCTCTCTCTCCCTTGTTCTTTAGCTCGAACTAGCGGATTTCGATCTCTTTGCTCGAAGCTCCATTTCCGACACTGTTTCGGAGGATTGTTGCTTGGTATGTGACTCCACCATTTGTCCAATTAGTTTTTGTTTTAGTGGCTTATACTTTGAATAATTAGCTACTCTTGGTTCTACTGTAGATGTGCTTGCATGTTGAATTCCTAGTGTTCTAAGTAGTTTGAATGCTTGCTATGGCTTCTATGTATCCCTATGAGTAGTTGCTATCAATCTTACAAAGTTTTGTTGACAAATTTTTGTCACCCCAAAACTTTTATTTTCAGAAAATTGTACGCGGACATGATGAACCTATTTGGAAGGAGTTCTTCGAGGAGACCATCCTAGGGGGCATCTTCTAGTGACAGTTCTACACGTCGGTCTTATGTTGAACCAAATGAAAGTTCCACGCGAGATGCTGCCACCAAGACATGTTTATGGCCTAGCGATGAATATATGGTGCGTGTGGGCATTAAGGAGGAATTTGAGCAATATGTTCACAATGCCGGCCTCGGTCCCTACCTATCAAATAAGTGAACAATACCAACTTCTCACGGAATCATTTGTCAAAGGATTTAAATATTTTCCACATGAGTCTAGGGTGTCGTTTATGCTTTATAATAATCCATTTACTATCCCACTTGAGAATTTTTCTTACCATTGCAAACTTCCATTTTGGGGTTCGCTTGATGAGCCACCAACGGTTGAGTTCAAATCTTTCTTGACTAGCCTTTGCTATGGTGAAAATAGGGGAGTGAGACAAGGGAGAATAAAGAGCATTCACTTTCCCGCAATTCAGTATTTTGCATGATAGGCAGGCAAGACTGTAGCACACTTTGTGCGCAGACTTGAGCCTCCTTCACACCGCTCTCACTGGTGAAAGTAATTATAACCTTGGAGCAATTGTTGCACATAGACTTCAGCACAATGCTAGCAGTGGTTGGTTCTATGGTAGAATTTATGCCATGCATTTAACATGAGAGCTGGGTGTTTTGCCTTTGCCCTTTGATCCTATCCTACCCACGCAGTATTTAGATTTTGACAGTTTGAAATTGAAAGTGCGTTATATCGACTAGAGGGGGGTGAATAGGCGATTTTTATGAAATTCTTCACCGAGGAATTTGCCGGTGAGGAAATTCCTTAGCGAAGAACTACTAGTAGCGGAATAAGTGCTCAAAAGTAAACATAACAGAATACAAGCATAGTCATCATGATGAAATGAAGACAGGCACAGAGTACAGGAAGCATAAGCACAGGATAACACAGGATGAAGACAAACAGACTGAAGAAATTGAACTGAGGAAATTGAGAAAGTCTTCTGGCAAAGTCTTCAAACACAGATACGAACAAACACACAACACAGTTATGAGGAAATGAAAGAGTTGAGGGAATAGAACCAGTAAGCTTGTTGAAGAGAATGATTTGGTAGACCAGTTCCAACAGCTGTCTCAGTTGTACGTCTGGTTGGAGTGGCTGAGTATTTAAACTCGAGGACACACAGTCCCGGACACCCAGTCGTGAACACGCAGCTCGGGACACCAAGTCCTCATCGCATTCGCCTTGAACTAAGGTCACACAGACCTCGTCCAATCACTCGTGGTAAGTCTTGAGGTGACTTCCAAACCTTCACAAACTTGGTCACTCGTTGATCCACAATTCCTCTTGGATGCTCTAGACCATTGTCACAGCACCAGTTCAGGCCTTGCCTGCCTTTGCATTAGCCTCCATGCATCATGTCTAAATTCTATTAATTTTGAAATGGGGACTGATAAACCCTAGCAACAAGTGAAATACAACTAGGGTCAAATTAAATCTTTTCCATCTACCCAAAATGGCTTTTAGAAAAGCTCATCAATTTTGGAATGGGTGAAAACTTGTTCCAAAAATGATGCACACATTTCTAGGACATTTCTGTATTTTGGAGTTAATTCATACGTATTTGCATTTGGACAATTAAATGCTATATAATATATTAAATGTCCAAATAATTCTGAACTTAAGTGAGGGCTGTTGGAAATATTCCATACAGAGCCCACAATTATTTTCAGGGTTTTAGAAAATGCCTTAGCATTTTAATCAAGTCAAAACAATTACAGAAAAATAGAAAATAGAAACTAAATAAAAGAGAGAGAGAGAAGGAACAAACCTGGGCCTCCCCTGTGCTAGGCCCAGCCACCTGGCAGCCCAGCCACCTGGCTGGCCCACCGAGGGCAGGGGCGTCTTCTTCCTCCTGCCAGAAGGCAGAGGAGAAGACAGCCACGGCGCCGCAGAGTGCCACACTGGCAGCTGCCTGCCTGGCTGCCCCCTCGTCTCCCTGGACTCCCTCTGCGATGCCACGCTACCCTCCTGGACCCCCTTGACGCTCTCGCTCTCTCCCTGCCTCGCTCTCTCTCGCTCTCTCTCCCAAAGCTGAGCGGAGCCATCGCCGCCGCTCGTCGTTGCCGTGTCCACCGCCTCCCCCTCGCTTCCCTGACCAGTCCAGGCGCTCCGCCACATCATCCCCGACCTCTCCGCCAAGTCAAGAAAGCCGGGACGCACCGCAGCACCGCCATCGCCATCTTCTTCAACCTCGGTCCGCCGAGATCGCCGGCGACCGTGCGACCGCTCCGTTGCTTCCCCGAGCTCCCCAAGACCACCGCTGCACTCCCCGTGAGCTTCTCCTTCGATCCCCACTTCCCCCCTGCTCGTTTGCGTCGTGTAGTCACCGCACTCTTCGAGCCCGAGAGCATCTCGTACGCCATGGCCACACCCGCGCAAGCTCGCAACCGAGCACTTCACCGCACTCGCTGTGTCCCCAGGAGCCCGCAGCACCCCTCCGCACCTCCTGCTGTGCCTCCTAGCGACAACCCCGAGCTCGCTCGAGCTCCGGCAGCTGCCAACATCGTCGTCGGCGTCTTTTCCGGCCACCCCAGGCCCGGCTACTGCCACCAGGCGACGCGCTGCAACGCCAGCTACTGTAGAGACCAACCGTGGCTCAAACCGCGACCTGTACGCGAAACCCGAGGAACTCCGGCGAGTTGCCGCCATGGTTTTGGTCGCCGCCGGCTGAACTCCAGTGACTCCGACGTGGCACACATAGTTAGCACTAATGACGCCATTAGCTAATCACTATTCCATTGACGGATGGGCCCCACGTGCTAATTAACCCCAGGATTTATTCCCTGTTTATCTTAGACTAAACCACCGGGCCCACACGTCAGGTTGAGTTTGCTGACGTGGCCTTTGACCGGTCCCACCTGTCATTCACTCGAGCCAGCACTGTGTCACTGACCAGTAGGGCCCACTGGTCAGGTTTGACCTGGCCAGCGACAGTTGACCTGATGACGTCACTCTTACGTCATGCTGATGCAGTAAAACCTTTTCTGCATTTTTAAATAAATCTAAATGATTTATTTATTTTCAAAAAATATCCAAAACTTTGAAAATTCATAGAAAATAATCTATAACTCAGATTGAAAAGATTTATATATGAAAAATTATCAGAAAAATCCAAAGAATCTGAATCTGGCATTTTCATGCATGTTGGAACAACTTAAAGTTGCTGCTTAGGACAATCCAATTAAATGGCATTTAAGAAATCACATATGGAGTTTGAATTTGAACTTAGGGTTCAAACCAACCCCATTTAACCTGTTGCTAGTTGCATTAGCTGAAAACACAGCATATTGACATGTCATGATCATGCATCATATTGTGCATTGCATTGATTGTGTTCTTTCTGTGTTTGCCGGTGGTTGTCCCCTCTCGATAGACGTTGTACCGACGCTGTGATCGTTGACACTGATGAAGACCCAATGATATCTTCAGAAGTGCCAGGCAAGCAAAACCCCCTGTTCATTCCGATACAATCCCACTCTCTCGCTCTTGCTCTCTTTTACTGCATTAGGACAACATGATTCCTCTGTTACTTGTTGCGGTAGTTGAACCCCTTATCCTCTGCATGACCTGTCATTGCCACAGTAAATAGATGAAACCCACTAGCATGAGTAGGAGTTGTTTGAGCCCTGATGTGCCTACTCATTCATGTTTGTTTGTCATGCCCGCTACTGCTTAGAGTTGAGTCAGGTCTGATTCATCGGGAATGAATCGGAGGTGTGTGAACATGTCCTACTGTTGAGAGCTAAATGTGTGAACACGATTTGGTAAAGGTAGCGGTGAGAGGCCATGTAGGAGTACATGGTGGGTTGTCTCATTGGAGCCGTCCTTAGGAACTGAGTTTTGTGTTTGTGATCCATGAAACAGTTACTACCACACATTGGGCCCGAAACCAATGGACCCTCTCGGCTTCTTAATCACCCTAGTACTCTGTCTAGGAGTTGCAACTAGTTTCTGGTGTTTGTAGGTTATGTGTTGGCGGCCGTGCGTAGCGCTGACCCTAGGGGTGGGCTATGTTGCGGTAGATACACCGTGGCACGGTGTACCGGGCGCCCGTTTGGTGTCTCGGTAACCCTATTCACATCATTCGGGGCCGTATGTGGAAACCTCGGCCGGACTCCCTGCGGGTGGAACCTGGATAGGCGATAAACCTGGACTAGAGACTTAGGTGTTTAGGTAGGCCGTGGCCAACACCCTCATTGGGCTTCCGCTTGAAGGTTGCCGAGTACATGTCGTGTAAATGACGGTAAGTGGTGGGAGCGTGTGTGAAGAAGTACACCCCTGCAGGGTTATCATTATCTATTCGAATAGCCGGATTCCTCGGATATGGAAACTTGGACCCCTTGCATAGTTCATAGACGAGTGAAAGTGGATACTCTAAAACTCGCAAGATAAGTGTGAGTGCTATGGATGGCCTTCTCGTAGGGAGACGGGAGCGGATCCATAGTGGTGTATTGAATGGTGAATATGTGGACTCGTGTGCGCCACCTCAAAAGAGTTGCTTGAAGTCGTAGTTCAGGTTAGCCACTGAGTCAAAGCTGGCTTGCTGCAGTTAAACTCCACCACCCCCCCTTGTTGATACCGATGCATATGTAGCTAGTTCTGATGTAAGTCTTGCTGGGTACATTTGTACTCACGTTTGCCTATTTTATGTTTTGTAGAGAGACGTCAGTCTCGCTAGTAGTTCCGCGTGGACTTCGACGTTTAGCTTGATACCTCAGCTACGATCTTGTGCCCTTGGCAGGATCTGGTAGATAGTCAGGCTTCTCAGCCTTCTTCATTTGTAGTTGTCTGTACTCAGACAAGTTAAGCTTCCGCATGTGCTTGTTGCTTGTATGCTCTGTATGTTGGGTCATAAGACCCATGTTTGTAATATCTCGCTCCTCGGAGCCTAATGAATAAATACTTTGAGTCGTAGAGTTATGTTGTGATGCCATGTTGTATTTACACATATCGAGCATATTGTGTGTATAATTGAAATGCTTGGTATGTGTGGGATCCGACAATCTAGTTGTTTATCCTTGGCAGCCTCTCTTATGGGGAAATGTAGTCCAGTGCTTCCATGAGCCATAGTAGTCCGCTACAGCCCGGTTCACCGGAGTCCTGCTAGCCCAGCACTACTGCTCAGGACACTTGATTGGCCGGCATGTGTTTCACTTCGTTCTTGTGTCCGTTCCTTCGGGGAAATGTCACGCGGTGACATCCGGAGTCCTGCCTAGCCTGCTACAGCCCGGGTTCCCGGAGTCCCGTTAGCCCAGTGCTACAGCCCGGATTCACACGTTGCTGACCGACATGCTCGATGCGATTCATGTATGCCTGTCCCCATAGGTTAGTGCCGCTTTGGGTTCACGACTAGCCATGTCGGCCCGGGTTCTCTGTCATATGGATGCTAGCGACATTATCATATACGTGAGCCAAAAGGCACAAACGGTCCCGGGCCATGGTAAGGCGACACCCGTGGGAATACCATGCGTGAGGCCGCAAAGTGATATGAGGTGTTACCGGCTAGATCGATGTGACTTGGAATCGGGGTCCTGACAGTGTTGGTATCAGAGCCTGACTGCCTGTAGGATTACCAAGCCAAGCCGGTCGAAGTCGTGTCTAGAAATGCTTTAGTTATGTAAGGGAATTGATTGTGGAAGGGAATGTAAGGCTCTTTTTACTCCTTATATCTTATGCCCTTCTGATCTGAGTCATCCTCTTCTCTTCTACGAGGATTAAGAACTAGGCCTTCTCATCTATCTATCAGGATGACGTGTTACTAATCCATAGACTTATAGAATTGATAGTTTCAAGCCTCAGTTCCGTTCCTACTACCTCCGTATGTTGTCAGTTGATCTCGGAACCTTGATATTGTTGTTGAGTGGCTATGCCACCATTTTTGCAGGTTGTCTCAAATCTTTTTGAGCATTTACAGCCGTTATGATGTCCGAGTCATTCCAGGTTTCTAAATAGTCTGATGCATTTGCAAACCCCTTCCTCCTGTTCCTGATGCCCATTTGGGCCAGATTAATCACACTAACCGGTCAGTTGAGGTACTCTATTGCCTCGACATATATGCTGGAGCTATTACTATGACCCTAGGTGTTTTAGGGAGTCACCTAGTGATCTAGCCATGTTTTGTATCCCCAGTGTGTGATTCTGGCCATTATTCTCAAAAGCATCCCATGATGCCATTTAGTTAGTAGGTATTCTACTACTGGGTTTTGAACCCGAGATTCACCCTACTTACCTCATGTTGATAGTGTTGCTAGTTCCTTTAGGATATTAGTAACCTTTGCATTAGTCCTCGAGGTCCGTGGTATATCCTTCTTCCAAATACTATGAACCGCCTATGGCAGAAGTTCTTTGAACCATAAGATCACAACCAGAGTGCTCTTGATGAGTTCTCCATTCTTCATTGTGAATCTGCCAGTCCTACCATTCTGCATGGGTTGTCCGGAAGAAATGTTGAGCTATGCTCGACATACTAATCTATGCATCCACAACTCAGAAAATTATATGTTCCTCGAGTTGTTCCTCTTCAGTTGTATTCCGACCATCTTCTATCAGTTGATAGCCAAGAGTATGTGTGCATTTGTGTTCATCGATGCCTATAATTCTTGTGGTCCGTCAAGCCATTCTATTCCAGAATGACTAGGAGAAACAAACTCCAGTACCTCGTCCACTTCTAGGATTGGGTCAAAGTAGTTGTATTCCACAGATCAAATGCCAATTTAGTTTTTGTTCTATTCTACCTTGGGGTATTACCATCTTTATATCAGGAATGTCATGGGAATTGCACCACCTTTTATAAATTCTTGACGCAGTAATATTTCTTGCCATCATTGTTCGTTCCTCAGCTCCGTGTTATTATAACCGGAATGCCGACAAGTGAACCGTGATGTGTGAAAGCAATATTCCTAGCAACTCCGTTGCTTGGTAGTTAATGGACAATACTCTCATTCTTAGCGTGCTGGTAATTAAATCATCATTCTAAGATTGACGTGCTACCTAGTCCATATTTCCGGGTGCACTCATCGACCAATGAGTTAGGACTATGATAATCCCTCGCTCCTTGATCATATCGTCTTGCCCTGAAAAGCAAGATTGTTCTCGAGCTTAATAACATATCGGTGGTTCGTGATTTTCCGAATATCTTCTCGGAGGTATCACCAGGCTGTCACCTGATCGCTATGTTGAGCTCGTGATCAAGTTGGTTTCTTGTAGCCACCCTCTTCTCCAGGAATCTATGTTGGATACCCTGAGCTAGTTGGTTAAGCTAGACAACAACTTGGAGAGTTGGAAGATGAAAACTTGTCCGACTTAGTTCATCACTAAGGGATATCCTTGTGTGTGTGTGTGTGTTGAAGAAAGATGATATCTTCATCGACTGATCCCCGTGATCAGCTGTTGAATCTATTATCTTGTCCAAACCTTGATTTGAGTGTGGGCTATCGTCAAATCAAATCAGAACCAACGATGTTCGTAATGTTGTCTTACTTGCGGTTGTCCCTCGAGCATACACCATTATATCTTTGGTCTGACCAATACTATCACATTGTTCACATAGTGGTGGAAGTCCAGTGATATGGAGATTTCGATGAGTTGTTGTTAAGCCCATCAGCAGCATTTTGTCTCCCCCATGATTCACGTTGAACATTACACTAGTGTTGGAAACTTTATAAGCATTGCCCTCATGTCCCGATCATGAAGCATATGTCCGGTTGAAAGATGTGACTTCCTCTAATTCATGTGCATCTGATGTAAGTTGCCGCCGTGAATTCGAGAAAGTTTGTTTTTGCTTCCTCTGGAATCATCCCAAGTCAGTCATGCATGTGCGAAGTATTCTATGGTCTGATAGACTGATCATCTACATTCTATACGTATCCCTAGCACACCAAGCCACTGATTGATTTGTTCAAGGAGAAGAAGTTTCTTCTTAAGAGTTAGACCTACGCAAGGACTTCGATATCCTCGTTGATGGTTCCCCCTGAACTCGGTAGTGTTTCATTTTAAGACTACCAGGTGACCATGCTTGTCTAGGACAACGTGTTCACATGCTTGTAGCAGAACCGGCTCATGTTTTGGAGCTTACTACCGTAGTTCATTCCCCCGAGAATCTCGCAACGTCGTCTCGTCGATTTGTGTTGCAAACCTTCATTTTCCTTTCTAGACTCGATGAGTCTGGAATATCCTGACACCAACCAGATCTGAATCTCAGGCAGATATGATGGTTGGAGCATTTTCCAAGAACTATAATATTGGTCTCTCGATAACCGGTAAAGTGGATGTCGTGGCCAACACATCCAGCCGGAAGACCTATTATTGTAGTATCTCGATTGAAGAAAGTTGGCCACCTTCCCATGAGGATTTCGTAGGATTTACCTCCGTAGTTAATCCTTACGGATTCTTGTGCTCCCGAAGTCCGACCTTTCACTTGATGTCCTAGATACCAAACCATATCAATAAATGAGTTATCCTAGCACATCAAGGAGAACATTAGAAGCGGAGTGCTAAATGTCTCTCGGTCGATTATCCAGATTTTGTTTCCTTGGCCTCGCTAAGGTGAAATCTGAGAAAGTGTTATCTTCCTTTGCATCGGCATCATCCATCACCATTCATCATGGTGGTATGTTGTGTTGCCAGGATCCTTGACACGGATATTGGTAAAACCTTGACGAATATGGAGATACTCAAGTTCTTGAGAGCACGCGCAAGCACCAGGTTTTACCGTTGGCGTTAACTGGGATTTGCCTCCAGTTTCCTCGGTTAGGTTATAACCTTTTCAAACAGTGGACTCACTCTCGACTGTTGAGCTCTTCCCCAGTTACCAGAATCATTCCCAACATTTGCATTTTGTTCCCAGCTTGCACCTCAGTAGTTGTTGTTCAGGATCATCTTCAAAAGTGGACTTACCATGGGTCCCATCCATTTCCGATGA
Organism: Triticum aestivum; assembly: GCF_018294505.1. Lineage (NCBI taxonomy): Eukaryota > Viridiplantae > Streptophyta > Magnoliopsida > Poales > Poaceae > Triticum > Triticum aestivum. Next base: position 119,543,950 of record NC_057800.1, on the reverse strand, counting down.
TAAGCAAAAATCATCCATTGCGTTGTCTTCAACAAGATAGTCCACATCATCCATCCTAGTCGGAGTATGCCATTCTTTCAAACCCCTTCCAACGATCGATTGTGATTACCTCAGGCTGGTATAAAGAGTTTCAATGATCTTTGTATCAAAAGTAATTCTTTTTGCCACTTAAGGGAATATTTCTGCGAGTCACCTTCCTTAAGATGTCTCGCTATGGTATCATGGCAACCCAACCCCTCGCTACGTTGACACCGTTCACCACCCTCCTAGGTGTGGGAATTCCGCTACTTACTTAAACCTTGTCATATGCTCATTTCCATCATTCTTGATGTGTGTATTGTGTCTCATCTCGACAGATGTCGCTATGTCTCGTTCTGTGAGTTGATCGTCGGTTGCTCGATCTTCAAGAAGATCGATTCTTCGAGAGTTTCTTTTCTTCTCGTCATCGCGTGGATGAAGATCTCAAAGGCAAGGATGTCAGAGTCAACGTATGCAACGAATCAACAACCCTAAGAGGTGCAACCTGGATCGTGAAGATTATGTTAGTTTGTGTTCCCCTTTCATCTTACCCTACACCTGAATCTCGGGGCGAGATTCTTGTTTAGTGGGGGTGAGCTGTCACAGCCCCAGTTCAGGCCTTGCCTGCCTTTGCATTAGCCTCCATGCATCATGTCTAAATTCTATTAATTTTGAAATGGGGACTGATAAACCCTAGCAGCAAGTGAAATACAACTAGGGTCAAATTAAATCTTTTCCATCTACCCAAAATGGCTTTTAGAAAAGTTCATCAATTTTGGAATGGGTGAAAACTTCTTCCAAAAATGATGCACACATTTCTAGGACATTTCTGGATTTTGGAGTTAATTCATACGTATTTGCATTTGGACAATTAAATGCTATATAATATATTAAATGTCCAAATAATTCTGAACTTAAGTGAGGGCTGTTGGAAATATTCCATACAGAGCCCACAATTATTTTCAGGGTTTTAGAAAATGCCTTAGCATTTTAATTAAGTCAAAACAATTACAGAAAAATAGAAAACAGAAACTAAATAAAAGAGAGAGAGAGAGAAGGAACAAACCTGGGCCTCCCCTGTGCTAGGCCCAGCCACCTGGCAGCCCAGCCACCTGGCCGGCCCACCGAGGGCAGGGGCGTCTTCTTCCTCCTGCCAGAAGGCAGAGGAGAAGACAGCCACGGCGCCGCGGCGTGCCACGCCGGCAGCTGCCTGCCTGGCTGCCCCCTCGTCGCCCTGGACTCCCTCTGCGATGCCACGCTACCCCCTGGACCCCCTTGACGCTCTCGCTCTCTCCCTGCCTCGCTCTCTCTCCCAAAGCCGAGCGGAGCCATCGCCGCCGCTCGTCGTTGTCGTGTCCACCGCCTCCCCCTCGCTTCCCCGACCAGTCCAGGCGCTCCGCCACATCATCCCCGACCTCTCCGCCAAGTCAAGCAAGCCGGGACGCACCGCAGCACCGCCATCGCCATCTTCTTCAACCTCGGTCCGCCGAGATCCCCGGCGACCGTGCACCCGCTCCGTTGCTTCCCTGAGCTCCCCAAGACCACCGCTGCACTCCCCGTGAGCTTCTCCTTCGATCCCCACTTCCCCCCTGCTCGTTTGCGCCGTGTAGTCGCCGCCCTCTTCGAGCCCGAGAGCATCTCGCCGCCGGCCATGGCGTAGCCGTGGCCACACCCGCGCAAGCTCGCAACCGAGCACTTCACCGCACTCGCTGTGTCCCCAGGAGCCCGCAGCACCCCTCCGCACCTCCTGTTGTGCCTCCTAGCGACGACCCCGAGCTCGCCCGAGCTCCGGCAGCCGCCAACGTCGTCGTCGGCGTCTTTTCCGGCCACCCCAGGCCCGGCTACTGCCACCAGGCGACGCGCTGCAACGCCAGCTACCCGTAGAGACCAACCGCGGCTCAAACCGCGGCCTGTACGCGAAACCCGAGCAACTCCGACGAGTTGCCGCCACGGTTTTGGTCGCCGCCGGCTGAACTCCGGTGACTCCGACGTGGCACACTTAGTTAACACTAATGACGCCATTAGCTAATCACTGTGCCACTGACGGATGGGCCCCACGCGCTAATTAACCCCAGGATTTATTCCCTGTTTAACTTAGACTAAACCACCGGGCCCACACGTCAGGTTGACTTTGCTGACGTGGCCTTTGACCGGTCCCACCTGTCATTGACTCGAGCCAGCACTGTGTCACTGACCAGTAGGCCCCACTGGTCAGGTTTGACCTGGCCAGCCACAGTTGACCTGATGACGTCACTCTTACGTCATGCTGACGCAGTAAAACCTTTTCTGCATTTTAAATAAATCTAAATGATTTATTTATTTTCAGAAAATATCCAAAACTTTGAAAAATCATAGAAAATAATCTATAACTCAGATTGAAAAGATTTATATATGAAAAATTATCAGAAAAATCCAAAGAATCTGAATCTGGCATTTTCATGCATGTTGGAACAACTTAAAGTTGCTGTTTAGGACAATCCAATTAAATGGCATTTAAGAAATCACATATGGAGTTTGAATTTGAACTTAGGGTTCAAACCAACCCCATTTAACCTGTTGCTAGTTGCATTAGCTGAAAACACAGCATATTGACATGTCATGATCATGCATCATATTGTGCATTGCATTGATTGTGTTCTTTCTGTGTTTGCCGGTGGTTGTCCCCTCTCGATAGACGTTGTACCGACGCTGTGATCGTTGACACTGATGAAGACCCAATGATATCTTCAGAAGTGCCAGGCAAGCAAAACCCCCTTGTTCATTCCGATACAATCCCACTCTCTCGCTCCTGCTCTCTTTTACTGCATTAGGACAACACGATTCCTCTGTTACTTGTTGCGGTAGTTGAACCCCTTATCCTCTGCATGACCTGTCATTGCCACAGTAAATAGATGAAACCCACTAGCATGAGTAGGAGTTGTTTGAGCCCTGATGTGCCTACTCATTCATGTTTGTTTGTCATGCCCGCTACTGCTTAGAGTTGAGTCAGGTCTGATTCATCGGGAATGAATCGGAGGTGTGTGAACATGTCCTACTGTTGAGAGCTAAATGTGTGAACACGATTTGGTAAAGGTAGCGGTGAGAGGCCATGTAGGAGTACATGGTGGGTTGTCTCATTGGAGCCGTCCTTAGGAACTGAGTTCTGTGTTTGTGATCCATGAAACAGTTACTACCACACATTGGGCCCGAAACCAATGGACCCTCTCGGCTTCTTAATCACCCTAGTACTCTGTCCAGGAGTTGCAACTAGTTTCTGGTGTTTGTAGGTTATGTGTTGGCGGCCGTGCGTAGCGCTGACCCTAGGGGTGGGCTATGTTGCGGTAGATACACCGTGGCACGGTGTACCGGGCGCCCGTTTGGTGTCTCGGGAACCCTGTTCACATCGTTCGGATAGGCGATAAACCTGGACTAGAGACTTAGGTGTTTAGGTAGGCCGTGGCCGACACCCTCGTTGGGCTTCCGCTTGAAGGTTGCCGAGTACATGTCGTGTAAACGACGGTAAGTGGTGGGAGCGTGTGTGAAGAAGTACACCCCTGCAGGGTTATCATTATCTATTCGAATAGCCGGATTCCTCGGATATGGAAACTTGGACCCCTTGCATAGTTCATAGACGAGTGAAAGTGGATACTCTAAAACTCGCAAGATAAGTGTGAGTGCTATGGATGGCCTTCTCGTAGGGAGACGGGAGCGGATCCATAGTGGTGTATTGAATGGTGAATATGTGGACTCGTGTGCGCCACCTCAAAAGAGTTGCTTGCAGTCGTAGTTCAGGTTAGCCACTGAGTCAAAGCTGGCTTGCTGCAGTTAAACTCCACCACCCCCCCTTGTTGATACCGATGCATATGTAGCTAGTTCTGATGTAAGTCTTGCTGGGTACATTTGTACTCACGTTTGCCTATTTTATGTTTTGCAGAGAGACGTCAGTCTCGCTAGTAGTTCCGCGTGGACTTCGGCGTTTAGCTTGATACCTCAGCTACGATCTTGTGCCCTTGGCAGGATCTGGTAGATAGTCAGGCTTCTCAACCTTCTTCATTTGTAGTTGTCTGTACTCAGACAAGTTAAGCTTCCGCATGTTCTTGTTGCTTGTACGCTCTGTATGTTGGGTCATAAGACCCATGTTTGTAATATCTCGCTCCTCGGAGCCTAATGAATAAATACTTTGAGTCGTAGAGTTATGTTGTGATTCCATGTTGTATTTACACATATCGAGCATATTGTGTGTATAATTGAAATGCTTGGTATGTGTGGGATCTGACAACCTAGTTGTTTATCCTTGGCAGCCTCTCTTATGGGGAAATGTAGTCTAGTGCTTCCATGAGCCATAGTAGTCCACTACATCCCGGTTCATCGGAGTCCTGCTAGCCCAGCACTACTGCTCAGGACACTTGACTGGCCAGCATGTGTTTCACTTTTTTCCTATGTCTGTTCCTTCGGGGAAATGTCATGCGGTGACATCCGGAGTCCTTCCTAGCCTGCTACAGCCCGGGTTCCCGGAGTCCTGTTAGCCCAGTGCTACAGCCCAGATTCACACGCTGCTGACCGACATGCTCGATGCGATTCATGTATGCATGTCCCCATAGGTTAGTGCCGCTTTGGGTTCACGACTAGCCATGTCGGCCCGGGTTCTCTATCATATGGATGCTAGCGACATTATCATATACGTGAGCCAAAAGGCGCAAACGGTCCCGGGCCATAGTAAGGCGACACCCGTGGGAATACCGTGCGTGAGGCCGCAAAGTGATATGAGGTGTTACCGGCTAGATCAATGTGACTTGGAATCGGGGTCCTGACAACCATGACGCCTAACCATCTAGAAGAAGCATAGTCTTCAAAGGTAACAAGCGTCGGATCCACGCAGGATCAATCTCTTCAGTGATGGTCAATCACATGGGGTTCGTAGGTGTTTGGGTTTGGGTTTTTCCTCACTTGATGATTTTCTCTCAAAGTCCTCGGAGGATGGGTTGCTCTGAAATGACAAGTGCCAGTTTCTCTCGGAGCAGCCAACCAGCTAGTGGTTGTAGGGGGCGGCTATTTATAGCCTAGGGAGCAGCCCGACATGGTAAGACATAAATGCGCATTAATGATATGACCGTTAGGTGGATAGATATTTTGGGACAACTGGAGCATAGCACAGCAACGGTTGGAATTTTGAGTAACAAAATCCTCAGGGCTATCATGTTCCTCATTGTGTAGGAAATCCGCACTGGCGAATTCCTAACTCCTCAGTCAGAACAAATTCCTCAGAGACCAGAAGAACTTCGTCTCCGTCACTGAAGAATATGACTAGACTGCATGAGATTTCCAAAGGTTTCACTCGAAGGGATTGGTAGGTGTAGGATTTTGAGTTGAGCATCACATGGAAATTTTTCCTTAGTATTTCCTCGACCCAATTTAACAGTACGGTGTTTCCTATGACTCAAGAAAGAGAAAATGAAACCACAAAAACAAAAGTCTTCACGCTTCATGTTCCTCGAATGAATACCAAGTCTTCAAGGTCACACTAATTTCTTCACTTTCAAAGGCTTCAGAAAGTCTTCAGAAATACAAAGTCTTCAGTCGAAGAACTTCATTTTTAGGGGTCGACTTTCTCTGTAAATATCAAACTCCTCATAGACTTATAGACCTGTGTACACTCACAAATGCATTAGTCCCTTAACCTATAATTCTTCAATACACCAAAATCACTAAGGGGCACTAGATGCACTTACAATCTCCCCCTTTTTGGTGATTGATGACAATATAGGTTAAGTTTTCAACGGGGATAAACATATGAAGTGTAAATACTGATATTGAGGAATTTGATTGCAAGATATAGAAGAACTCCCCCTAAAGATGTGCATAGTGAGGAATTTGCTTTTGAAGCAATGCACACTTGAAGAGTTGAATCATGGAGATCTTCCCCTATATGTTGTAATTCATACATGCATTTGACATATAACAGTGAAGAATTTGAAATGCAAGATGAAATATGGTGACTGATGTAATTCAGCATGCGTGCATTAGCATATATGAGGAATAAGCATGCAGAAAAACATATCAAAAGTATCAGAGCACCATCGGGTTTAAGTTTACCACTCAATCCAATAAAGTCTCAGAAGAACGAGAGTTGTAACTTGAAAAAAACGCCCATATAGAAAGACCCACTTGAAGACTAACTCAAAATTCTCCCCCTTTGTCATCAAATGACCAAAAGGATCGAATATGAGGACTAACGCCCCTGAAAAATATCAAGTTGATGAAGGAGCGTCAGTGTTGTTGGGGTCGTTTGTCGTAGTAGGGCCTGCCGCAGTGTCGTCCATGTCTTCATTCTCATCAGTGTCGTGCGATGAAGAATATGAGCTGGCCACCAAGGAAGGAACCTTGACCTTCTTGAATTTCTTCGGTGGAGGTGCAGACCAGTCAAAATCTTCCTTGAGACCCATTTTCTTCAGATCTTCTTCACCATACAGATGTGATAGTATTGCCCAAGTGCGACCGAAGACTTCATGGAGGTAGTAATGGTTTTTCTTCACTGCATTGTGTGTAGCACTCATGTTGTGAAGAAATGAACCAAACTGACACTTAACTCAGTTATGATTTCGATCCACCTTCTGGTGAAGACTAAGTAGAAGCTCACGATCAGTCATCACACGAGGAGTAGTGGCTTGAGGAGTAGACTTGGGTGCATTGGCAGAGTCATGTGTGGTAGAGTCATCATTGGTGGAATAAGAGGGAGCTTTGCGAAACTGTCCATCCAATGGACGAATGCCTTCATCTATAACAGCTAGTGCCTTGCCCTTTTCATCAACTGAGGAATAGGTCCGCTTGAGGACTTCAATTGGGGGCAAGTAGATGAGGTGATTCTGAAAATCAGCTTTGTACTTGAGTGAAGACCTTGTTCTAAGGAATCTCATAATCCAAGGTGCATAAGGCTTCAGCTCAAACGGGGACAGTGCAACATTTGTTAGAGTCCTCATGAAGAAATTGTGATAATTGACAGGAATGCCATGAACGATATTGAATACAAGATTCTTCATGATGCCAACAATTTCCTCATCAGATGAGTCGTGGCCTTTGATAGGACTCATTGTCCTTGTAAGAATACGATAGACAGTTCTGGGCACATAGAGTAATTCCTTCACGAGGAATTTGGTTCGTGGGGCCTGACTTGGCTTCAAAGGTTTCATCAGAACTTGCATGTAGTGATTTCTAAGCTCAGGTTCACTATAGATGCAACGAGCTTCTTCAAGGGGAGGACTGAGTGGTAAGGCACGAAGCAATTTAGTAGCTGGTGCTGTGTAGTGAGTGCTCTCAAACATCCAGTCCAGCACCCATGAATTCACATCTTCAGAATCTCCTGTGATGTGCAGCGTCGCATAAAATTGAAGAATCAGTTCTTCATTCCAATCACAGATGTCAGAGCAAAAGTTTAACAGTCCAGCATCGTGAAGAACACTGAGGACTGGCACGAAGCACGACAGAGATTCCATATCCACGTGAGGAATGTGCTCATGGTAGAAGATTTTCTCTTTGTTGAACAGCACTGAGGAATAGAAATTTGCTCGACTAGCAGTCCAGAAACGCCTCTTCCTTATACGAGCGAAATCATATGGGTTGTAGTCTTTGAAGAATACGTGCTCGCCGAAGAAATCATCAGCCTTGAACTTTTGCTTGCATGAGAATGGATCTTTTGGCTTGGGCATAGGAGTGTCAGTGAGTTGCATCACGACCTCAGGAATTGCAATCTCAGGTTCTTCAGGCTGAGGAATTTCTGGTTCCTCTTCCGTGACAGTCTGTGTCTTCAGATGTCCAGCACCAGCAGTTTCTTCAGCACTAGTGGCTGGAATTTCCTCACATACAGATGAAGTGGGGTGAGTTTCCTCAGAGCCCACTTGAACAGTTTGTGCAGGGGACTGAGGTATTTGCTGCAACGGTGTGAACATTGGTGTGCAGCAGCCAACGTCCACATCTTCATCTTCCATTTCTTTAATGCCAGCCTCTTCAGCTGTGAACTGAGGCATAGGCGAGGCGATAACAGGTGTTGAAGGGATCGCATCCACTTCAATTTCTTTATCAATCTGCTCTGACGAAGTAGCAGAATGATTTTCTTCATCAGATCCGCTAGGGATCTCATATTCTTCACCAAAAGGAACAAGGTCCTTTGATGGCATGGTTGAGATTAGAACAACATCAATGGGATTAGCAAATGAAGTGGTCAAAGGCTTCAACTTCTTCGGAGCTGAAGAATCTGAAGTAGCTGATGCTTTCCTTTTCTTCACTGCTGCACGCTCTGCAGCCTTGGTCTTCTTCACATCTAATGCAAATGGAAGGATCGGAGTTGGTGTTGGCGCAGGAGGAGCAGAAGAATCTAGTTGATTTTCTTCAGGCACAACTGATGCAGTTGCCCTAATTTCTTCAATTTCTTCACGCGCACCACAAGAGGATGCCCTGGCAATTTCTTCAGCAGCTGGAATGCAGTCATCAGCCCTGGAACTCACATTTTCTTCAGCAGCCTAATTTTCATTAGCGATGCTGGCATGTTCTTCAGTCGGCTGAGCAGATGATTCAGCCTAAGGAATTTCCTGTTGCATTGGGGCATCAACATTGGAAGTGAACTGTTCAGTTATCTTTACAAATCTAACTTTGGCTCCTTGCCAATCAGCATAGTAGGCTTTGAAGTCATCACTGAGGGTTTTGATTTCAGATTGGATTTTTACAAGTTCATCAGTTGTCATAGTGACAACGTTCTTCTTCAGAAATTTCTCCTTCTTGTATTGTGCTTTCTTGATCTGCCTGGCCTTCTCATATTTCCATTTTTCTTCTTGGATGAAATGGGTCAGCATGTGACTTTGGCCAGGAGTCAGCTTGAAATCAGGCATGGGAGTGTTGGGGTTCTTGTGCCAAACATCAATGTATTCGAGGATCAACTTGGGATCCAAAAGCAGTGGCACATATGTTCCCTTGGCTCTAGCGGCCCTGAATTGCCTATCTCTGATGATTTCAGCAAGTTCATCATCATCACCTTCGTCTTCTTCAGACGGCACTTGGAAGGTGACCTGCTTCTTCTGAGGACAAGGGTGATGACCTCGTCCAGCAGTGGCCTTTGTCTTCAGTAGAGAGGGTCTCGTTGAGGAATTTGGTGCAGCTGAGGAACTAGCTGAATCTCCTGAGGCAATTGAGACGCCTGTGGTCCTTTGACACGTGGCAAGATGCACAGGTGCAGAGGACTTTGTCGGAGCGGCCGAAGACTTTGGCGGAGGAGCTGAGGACTTTTGAGGAGCAGGAGCAGCATGAGAAATTGGCCGTGAGGGCTTTGAGGATTCTGGCCGTGAGGGCATTGAGGATTCTGGCCATGAGGGCATTGCTGAGGAACTTGGCCTTGAGAACACTGTTGATGAAGCACTTTGCTTGCGCGCATGCTTCTTTGACATAGCCTTCTTTGGCTTGACACCAGAGGCATCAGCAGAGGCAGCAGCAGTAGCAGCAGAGTCTTCATTAAACTTCCTCACTGCTTCTCTGGCTTGCTTAGCCAACTTGGCTTGGCGCTTGGCCCATTCATCAGGATAGTCCTCACCGCACTTGAGGCTGGTGGGATCAGCTCTTTGACCAGGTGTCAATGGAGGTCTTGGGCATGGAGGATTGAGTATGAATTTCTTCATGTACTTGGGAGTAACATATCTGTACTCCCTCCACTCTCTTGCCCATCTCCTTTCTATCCTTTGTATGCGCACCTTGCACTGACTTTTTTCCTCTTTTCCAAACTTGGCCTCATCAGGAGTGCAGTAATCCTTGTATATGTCATCAGGGATTTCAAATGTTGTGTTGACCTCGGCCCTCTTTCCTCCTTTCTGTGGCTTTTTACCGTCAGCCATTTTCTTCAGTTGAGGAATTTGAACAATTGAATTCTCTGAAGAAGTATGCAACTTTTCTTCGAGGAACGTGATAACCCACAAGTATAGGGGATCGCAACAGCTTTCGAGGGTAGAGTATTCAACCCAAATTTATTGATTCGACACAAGGGGAGCCAAAGAATATTCTCAAGTATTAGCAGCTGAGTTGTCAAGTCAACCACACCTAGAAACTTAGTATCTGCAGCAAAGTGTTTAGTAGCACAGTAATATGATAGTGGTGGTAGCCGCAACAAAAGTAAAGACAGCAAAAGTAATGTTTTTGGTGTTTTGTAGTGATTGTAACAGTAGCAGCGGGAAAGTAAATAAGTGAGAACCAGTATATGGAAAACTCATAGGCACCGGATCAGTGATGGATAATTATGTCGGATGCGGTTCATCATGTAATAGTCATCACATAGGGTGACACAGAACTAGCTCCAATTCATCAATGTAATGTAGGCATGTATTCCGTATATCATACATGCTTATGGAAAATAACTTTCATGACATCTTTTGTCCTACCCTCCCATGGCAGCGGGGTCCTATTGGAAACTAAGGTATATTAAGGCCTCCTTTTAATAGAGAACCGTAACAAAGCATTAGCACATAGTGAATACATGAACTCCTCAAACTATGGTCATCACCGGGAGTGGTCCCGATTATTGTCACTTCGGGGTTGCCGGATCATAACACATAGTAGGTGACTATAGACTTGCAAGTTAGGATCAAGAACTCACATATATTCATGGAAACATAATAGGTTCAGATCTGAAATCATGGCACTCGGCCCCTAGTGACAAGCATTAAGCATAGCAAAGTCATAGCAACATCAATCTCAGTACATAATGGATACTAGGGATCAAACCCTAACAAAAATAACTCGATTACATGATAAATCTCATCCAACCCATCACCGTCCAGCAAGCCTACGATGGAATTACTCACGCACGGTGGTGAGCATCATGAAATTGGTGATGGAGGATGGTTGATGATGACGACGGCGACGAATCCCCCTCTCCGGAGCCCCGAACGGACTCGAGATCAGCCCTCCCGAGAGGTTTTAGGGCTTGGCGGCGGCTCCGTATTGTAAAACGCGATGATTTCTTCTCTCTGAATTTTTTCTCTCCGAAAGCAAATATATAGAGTTGGAGTTGGTGTCGGAGGGCATCCAGGGGGCCCACGAGGTAGGGGCGCGCCCTAGGGGGGGCGCCCCCCACCCTCGTGAGAAGGGTGTGGGCCCCCTGGTCTTCATCTTTGGCAAGGATTTTTTATTATTTTTTCTAAGATGTTCCGTGGAGTTTCAGGTCATTCCGAGAATATTTGTTTTCTGCACATAAAACAACACCATGGCAATTCTACTGAAAACAGCGTCAGTCCGGGTTAGTTCCATTCAAATCATACAAGTTAGAGTCCAAAACAAGGGCAAAAGTGTTTGGAAAAGTAGATACGACGGAGACGTATCAACTGCCCCAAGCTTAAACCCTTGCTTGTCCTCAAGCAATTCAGTTGACAAACTGAAAGAAAGAAAGAAGAACTTTTAGAAACTATGTTTGCTCTTGTTGTTGTAACTATGTCAAGCCAGCATTCATGTTTTCAGCATAGATCATAACTAACCACATTTGCAATAATTCTCAGGTCTCATAATTACTCGTATAAATAGCATAATCAACTAGCAAGCCATAATAATAAATCTCAGATGACAACACTTTCTCAAAACAATCATAATATGATATAACAAGATGGTATCTCGCTAGCCCTTTCTGAGACTGCAAAAAATAAATGCAGAGCACCTTTAAAGATCAAGGACTGACTAGACATTGTAATTCATGGTAAAATAGATCCAATCATAGTCATACCAAATATAAATTAACAGTGATGAATGCAAATGACAGCTGTGCTCTCCAGCTAGTGCTTTTTAATAAGAGGGTGATGACTCAACATAAAAGTAAATGGATAGGCCCTTTGCAGAGGGAAGAAGGGATTTGTAGAGGTGCCGGAGCTCGGTTTTGAAATAGAGATAAATTGTATTTTGAGCGGTATACTTTCATTGTCAACGTAACACCTAAGAGATGGCGATATCTTCCATGCTAAACACATTATAGGCGGTTCCCAAACAGAATGGTAAAGTTTATACTCCCCCTCCACCAACAAGCATCAATCCATGGCTTGCTCGAAACAACGAGTGCCTCCAACATACATCAGGTCTCAGTGGTAGTTTTGTTTGCAATTAATTTTGATTTAGTTTGCATAAAGCATGGGACTGGGCATCCTGGTGACCAGCCATTTTCTCGTGAGTGAGGAGCAAAGTCCACTCCTCTGGAGAATAACCCGCCTAACATGGAAGATAAGGACAACCTTGGTTGATACATGAGCTATTCAAGCATACAAAACAGAATGTTTATTTGAAGGTTTAGAGTTTGGCACATACAAATTTACTTGGAACGGCAGGTAGATACCGCATATAGGAAGGTATAGTGGACTCATCTGGAATAACTTTGGGGTTTAAGGGATTGGATGCACAAGCAGTATTCCCACTTAGTACAAGTGAAGGCTAGCAAAAGACTGGGAAGTGACCAACTAGAGAGTGACAACAGCCATGTACATGCATTAAAATTAATAAACAATGGATGCAAGCATGAGTAGGATATAATCCACCATGAACATAAATATCGTGAAGGCTATGTTGATTTTGTTTCAACTACATGCGTGAACATGTGCCAAGTCAAGTCACTTAAATCATTCAAAGGAGGATACCACCCCATCATACCACATCATAATCATCTCAATAGCATGTTGGCACACAAGGTAAACCATTATAACTCATAGCTAATCAAGCATGGCACAAGCAACTATGATCTCTAATTGTCATTGCAAACATCTTTATTCATAATAAGCTGAATCAAGAATGAGGGACTCGTCATATTTACAAAAACAAAAGAGGTCGAGTTCATACCAGCTTTTCTCATCTCAGTCAGTCCATCATATATCATCATAATTGCCTTTCACTTGTACGACCGAACGGTGTGAATAATAATAAGAGTGTACGTGCATTGGACTAAGCTGGAATCTGTGAGCATTCAATAAACAGGAGAAGACAAGGCAATATGGGCTCTTGGTTAAATCAACAATAATGCATATAAGAGCCACTTCAACAATTTAATTATGGTCTTCTCCTACTGACCCCCAAAAGAAAAGAAAAGAAATAAAACTATTTACATGGGAAAGCTCCCAACAAGCAAAAGAAGAACGGGAAATATTTTTGGGTTTTCTTTTTAATTATTACTACTACAGCAGGAAAATAAACTACTACTAATTTCTTTGTTTTTTTCTTAAGGTTTAACAAACACACAAGAAGAAAGCATGTATATTACAGTGAAAAAGTATGAGCACCAACATATAGCAATGAGTGTGTGTGAACATAAATATAATGTCGGTGTGAAATACGTACTCCCCCAAGCTTAGGCTTTTGGCCTAAGTTGGTCTATGGCCACGAATGGCCTGGCGGATATCCTAATAATAGTTGTTGGGGTCGTACTGTGATGAGGAAGAATAGTTGGGATCATATTGATGTGTAGCGGTTATCGCCTGCTGAGCTACAGCGTGGAGTCGAGCTACCTCCACTCTCCTCTTGTACTCTTCTGCCTCCTCTTTGGTAATAACATATCTTCTTTTTGTCTGTGAATCAAAGAAGGCAGAAGCAGGGAGAGTAATACGGAAAACACGTCGTTTATCAAAAATTAAACGATATAAGAGCGGTGATTCAGGCCTCTCAACAACTGGTGTGAAGCCATAGAGTTATAATCTAAATATGCAGGAGGCCACTTCGTATCACCCTCACAAATGTCTATCTCAAGAAAATGAGCTAAGCGGGTTGCATAAATTCCTCCAAAGAAATCTCCATTATGTCTATTATGATGCAACCTACGAGCTACAATGGCTCCCATATGATAAGATTGGACTCCTAACACAGCACTCCTAAGAATGCTAAGATCAGGGACACACATGTGACATGCTTCATCCTTAGCATTTATGCATCTACCAATGAAGAGAGCACAATAATGTATGGCAGGAAAGTGAATGCTCCCTATGGTAGCTTGCGTTATATCTCTAGATTCCCCTACAGTTATACTAGCAAGGAAATTTATAAATTCAGATTTAGGGGGATCCCTAATACTGCCCCATGATGGAAGTTTGCATGCAGAAGTGAAATCCTCTAAGTCCATGGTATAAGATTTGTCATAGAGATCAAACATGACTGAAGGAGAATTACGCGAAGATGAATACTCAAACCTCCTCACAAATGAACTTGTGAGATCATGATACTGGGGGCATTTGTTAGCCTCAAAATCCTCAAGACCAGCATTGCACAAATATGCTTTGAATTCTTCTTTAATTCCCGCACGGTCCATAAAATTTTCCGACGGCCATTCGCAAGGCCGTCCTGGAGCGTCTCTTGGTGGATCCTCGTCAGCATCCCGCATAGCAATCCTGGGTCCTTGCTTCTTAGAGGAACCACCTTGGAACATCTTCCTAAGTATATTGTTTTTCTCTGAAAAATTCTGAAATTTTTAGTAACTTCAAACAAAAGTAAACCAACTTCAATAAAACTGATAGCAACTACTCCTACAAGTGCCTAGAGCCTATAAATTTGAACCATATAAATTTGACATGCAAGCTCACGAACATGGTCACCTATGCAGCACAAATTTGCAAAGAATAAAGCACTAGAAAAAACTAATTGGACAAATGGAGGAGTCACATACCAAGGAACAATCTCCCAAAGTAGTTTTGCGAGAGGTGCTTTGAGCAAGGAGATTGAAAATCACAGCAAAAGTGGCTGGAACTCGTGCTTGAGTTGGGTTTTTCGGGTTTGTGTGAGACAGAGGAAGAAGATGGGTGCTGGGATAAGTGGAGGAGGGCCACCGTGGGCCCACGAGGCAGGGGGCACGCCCTAGAGGGGGGGGCGCCCACCACCCTCGTGGCCAGGTGGTAGCTCCTCCCGCGGTAATTTTTGCACAGTAAATCCTCAAATATTCCCGAAAAAATCATATTAAATTGGCATGTCATTCTGAGGACTTTTATTTAGGGATATTTTTATATTGCACGGATAAGTCAGGAAACAGATAGAAAAATACTATTTTTACTTTATTTAATATAAATAACAGAAAGTAAAAGTGGGGTACAGAGGGTTGTGCTTCTAGTTTCATCCAGCTCATGCTCATCAAAAAGAATCCACTAACAAGGTTGATCAAGTCTTGTTAACAAACTCATCCCGATAATCATGAAACCAGAGAAATTTTGAATAACACTAAGTTACCTCAACGGGGATATGCACATCCCCAATAATAAGAATATCATATTTCTTCTTGATAGTAGGAAGAGGAAATTCAAAACCTCCAAATATAATAGATGGAATTTTTCCAATAGAGTTGATACTATGAACTTGAGGTTGTTTCCTCGGAAAGTGTACCGTATGCTCATTACCATTAACATGAAAAGTGACATTGGTGGAGTAAACCTCCAAATATATAGCCAATGAAGTAAAACGATGGAAACAGTGAAGACAATGCAAAGCTGAAGAATATGAACAAATGAGGAATTTCAACTTTTGGTGGTGGCGTGACCCACCGTATAAGAATGATGATTTCAGACACCGCATACAATTATCATAGGGTTCAGAGAATCAATTCTTCGTTACTTTCTTCACACTTAGAGTGTTATTCTTCATTGATTGAAGAAAAACATTTCTTCATGTGTTGCACATCTAAGTCATCAACTTTGCATAAGTGTTAGGATTAGTGTCCTTTTCAAAGAACATTCGACGATTCTTGGATATTTAGCTCACACCGCAACTTCAGTCTTCACATGCTCAATAGAAATGCGCCCTTCAACACATGATCATGAAGAAAATGATGATGAATCTGATTGTGCTTAGTCTTCGAGTGCTGAACTGGGTTGTGAACAATCTTAATGGCACTCTCATTGTCACAGAAGAGAGGCACATTCTTCACGTTGACTCCGTAGTCCTTGAGTGTTTGCTTCATCCATAGCAATTGAGCACAGCAAGAACCGACGGAAATGTACTCAGCTTTAGGAGTAGATAGTGATATGCAGTTCTGTTTCTTCGAGGACCAATAGACCAAAGATCGTCCGAGGAAATGACATGTACCAGATGTGGACTTGCGGTCCACATGATCACTAGCATAGTCAAAGTCAGAATATCCAATGAGATCAAAAGTCGAGCCCTTGGGGTACCATAATCCAAGTGTTGGTGTGTGAGCTAGATATCGAAGAATATGCTTCACGACCTTATGGTGTGATTCCTTCGGTGTAGCTTGAAATCGGGCACACATGCAAACACTAAGCATTATATCTGGCCTAGATGCACATAAGTACAATAAAGAACAAATCATGGAGCGGTATACCTTATGATCGAAGTCAATACCATTTTCATCAGTGCATAGATGGCCATTTGTGGGCATAGGAATTTTGATGCCTTTGCAATCTTGCATGCCGAATTTCCTCAGTACATCCTTGAGGTATATCTCCTGAGATATGAATATGCCATTGCGTTGTTGACAAATTTGAAGACCTAAAAAGAATTTCAACTCTCCCATCATAGACATTTGATATTATTCACTCATCATATAGGCAAATTCATCACTATAACGTTGCTCAGTACAGCCAAAGATAATATCATCAACATATATTTGGCACACAAAAAATTCACCATCATAAGATCTAGTGAAAAGAGTAGGGTTGAGTGAACCAGGTTTGAAGCCTTTCTTCATGAAGAATTCCTTCAAGGTGTCATACCACGCCCGTGGGGCCTGCTTGAGGCCATAGAGGGCCTTGTTGAGTCTGAAGACTTTGTCAGGATTCTTCGGATCTTCAAAACCTGAGGGTTGAGAAACATATACTTCTTCCTCAAGATTACCATTGAGGAATGCACTTTTCACATCCATTTGATATAAAGTGATATCATGATGGTTAGCATAAGAAAGTAATATGCGAATAGCCTCAAGTCTAGCAACAGGTGCAAAAGTTTCATCGAAGTCAATTCCTTCAACCTGTGTGTAGCCTTGAGCTACGAGGCGTGCCTTATTCCTCACCACAAGGCCATTTTCATCTTGCTTGTTGCGGTAGATCCACTTTGTGCCAATGATATTGTGCTTACGAGGATCTGGACGTTTGACCAGTTCCCAAACATTGTTGAGCTCGAACTGATGTAATTCTTCTTGCATGGCCTGAATCCACTCAGGCTCCAGAAATGCTTCATCTACCTTAGTGGGCTCTGTGATAGAGACAAAGGTATAGTGCCCACAAAAGTTAGATAAATGTGAAGCTTTTGAGCGTGTGAGAGGACCTGGCGCTTTAATGTCATTGATGATCTTTTCAACTTGCACTTCTTTTGCAATGCGAGGATGAGCTGGTTGTTGTTGAGGAATTTGATCAGCATTCTCTTCAGCACCATTTTCTTCAGTATTTTCTTCAGGTGCATCAGCTCGACGTTCTTCTTGTTCTGGAATGAATTCTTCAGCATATTCTTCAGTAGGAATGACATCCTCAGTAGCCTTGAACTTGATAGTTTCCTCAGGTGCTGGTTCATCTATCACAGTAGGTAGGTGCTCTCTTTGCGAGCCATTAGTTTCATCGAACCGCACATCTATAGTTTCAACAACCTTGTGAAGAACGTTGTTGAAGACTCTATAGGTGTGCGAGTCCTTTCCGTAACCAAGCATAAAACCTTCATGTGCTTTAGGTGCAAATTTTGAGTTGTGATGAGGATCTCTAATCCAACATTTAGCACCAAAGACTTTGAAATAACTTACATTGGGTTTCTTATCAGTGAGGAGTTCATAGGCAGTCTTCTTGAAGAATTTGTGAAGATATACTCTGTTGATGATGTGGCACGCAGTATCAATTGCCTCAATCCAGAACCGACGAGGCGTTTTGTATTCATCAAGCATAGTGTGAGCCATCTCAGCAAGAGTCATGTTCTTGCGCTCCATGACGCCGTTCTGCTGAGGAGTGTAAGGAGAAGATAACTCATGAGTAATACCAAGTTCATCAAGGTAGTCATCTAGACCAGAATTCTTGAACTCAGTCCCATTGTCACTTCTGATGTGCTTGATCTTCACACCAAAGTTGGTTGAAGCTGTCGAGGAAAATCATTTGATGACTTCCCGCACTTTATGTTTGTAAGTAACAATGTGTACCCATGTGTATCTAGAGTAATCATCAACAATAACAAAGCCATATTGAGATGCATCATTTGAAACAGCAGAATAATGGTTAGGACCAAAGAGATCCATGTGAAGCAATTCAAATGGACGAGTAGTGGTCATGATAGTCTTTGCTGGATGCTTGGCATTTGTCATCTTCCCAGCTTCACAGGCTCCGCATAGGTGATCCTTGAGGAATTTGACATTCTCGAGGCCAATGACATGCTTCTTCTTCGCAAGCGTGTGCAAATTCCTCATGCCTGCATGACCAAGTCATCGATGCCAGAGCCATCCTTCTGAAGCTTTTGCATGTAGGCACACGGCTGGTTGTGGTCCTGTAGAGAAATCAACAATATACAGGTCTCCTCTCCTAAAGCCTTCGAAGACTTTGGAATTGTCAGCTTCGATAACCACAACACAACGGTACTTGCCAAAGACAACAACCATATCAAGATCACAAAGCATTGAGACAGACATAAGGTTGTATCCTAAGGACTCAACAAGCATGATTTTGTCCATGTGTCGATCCTTTGTGATCGCAACCTTACCTGGACCCAATACCTGACTTTTGCCTTTGTCGGCAAAGATGATATGCTTCAGATGCGAGGGAGATAATGGAGCATCCATCAATAGATTCTTGTCACCAGTCATGTGATTTGTGCATCCACTATCGAGGACCCACTTAGTGGCTTTGGGTTGATCATCTTGTAGATGAATTAGTGCAACTTACAAACTCATATATTTCATAAGTGAAGAATATGACATCCATTCATCAGATCAATTTCATCAAGCAACAGAACAGATAAAGCAGTATGAGGACGTAAGAAATGAAAGTTCATTTCTTCATGATTAGCCTGCGTCCTATCAGGCATACTCAGGTCTCCAGCAAATTCTTCAGACGATTATGTACGTTTGGAGACCTGACCTTGCAGAAGAGATAAGTTCTTTTTCTTCACCACCCACATCTGAAGGGGTGGCAAAGAGTTCATCATTCTGCGAGCTCCATAAGAGAAAGGTGGCATAGATGCCAGTCCATTTCGTTTCACATAAGAGGGGTTAGAGTAAGCATAAGAGTAAGCAGAGAAATTCTTCAAGGACTTATGGCCATAATGATTTGAAGAATAATGCACATATCCATAATCCTTAGATCTTCCCTGCGAAACGGATGGGTTAGCACGATGATGTTCATATGAGGACTTTGATCCTTTTGAGGAATATGATCCATGTGAGGAGTTTGGTCCGTATGAGGACTTGGATCCATATGAAGAATTTGATCTGGGGTTCCTATTCTTCACAGGTGGTGTCATGATGACATTCACCTGAAAATTTTCAAGGCATCTTTTGGGAACCCAGATTTTCTTCATGGGAGGATCGTTCCTGTAGTTAGTGCCAACATATCTAGCAAATACTTCACCATTCTGATTTTTGAACAGTTTATAGTTGGAGTCAAAGGATTCATCATCAGAACGAGGAGATTCACATGCAAATCCAGATAAGTTAGATGGATCAACTGGAGGTCCCTTTGCAGCAACCCATGTAGTTTTGAGGTACTGCTCAGGCTTCCAATATGTACCATCAGCATTAAGTTTCCTCTCAAAGGATCTGCTTTTTAAGCACATCACAAAGAGTTTGATGCCCTTTGAGGCTTTTGTACATGCCTGTCATGTACAATTCCTTTAGCCCTGCATCATCAGTGATACTAGCAGTGTCCTCAGATGAGGAATTAGTGATAGCATAGGCATGTGAATAATTTGAAGCATTAGCAGCATTTGAACATTCAAGTGAAGAATTAGCAGATTCACGTTCAATGCATTTCAAACAAGGAGGAACAAATTCTTCCTGAGAAGCGCTGATTTGTTGAGCAAGTAATGAATCGCGCTCCTTCTGAAGATCTTCATAACTCACTCTTAGCATCTCAAGGTCTTGCTTTCTTTGAAGAAATTCATAAGAAAGCTTCTCATGATTAGATAAGAGAGTGTTATGATGACATTGAAGATTGTCAAACCTAGTCTGAAGTCTCTGAAGATTTTTAGTCAAGGCTTTAGTACGATCCATTTCTTCACCCAACATATCATCGCTCTTATTTATCATGTACTGAACTTTTTCCAAAGCTCTTTGTTGTTTAGTGGCAAGGGAAGCAAGTTTGACATAGTTGGGTCCAAATTCATCACCAGATTCATCATCACTAGACTCGGATAGGTAGCATTCAGTTACCTCAGCATCTTTTGCCATAAGGCATGATGCAGAAGATGATGATTCTGGTTCGAGTGTCATCGCTTTTAGAGATTCCTTGAAGTCCTCAAACCAAGGATCATGACAGGTTCGATGACCTTCATAGACCTCAGAGAGACGATCCTAGATAAGCTTCGCATGATCGAGATGCATGATATTCCTGAACTGATTTTGAGACAGACAGGAGCAGATGACGAACTTCACCGTGAGGTTGAGAAGAGTGTACATGCAAATGTCATCTGCTTCCGCCATCTTGCACAGATCGGTCAGACCAATCTCAGTGACGGTCCACAGCTCGCTGTTCATCGCCATGAGGCGCTTCTTCATCATGGCCTTCCACTTGGGATACTCATGACCATCAAAGATGGGGCATGTCACTTTCTTCATACCCGCGGTCGACATAACTAAAACTCCAGGCAGTTAAACCAAAATCACACGGAAAAAGGGAGTACCTTGCTCTGATACCAATTGAAAGTGCGTTATATCGACTAGAGGGGGTGAATAGGCGATTTTTATGAAATTCTTCACTGAGGAATTTGCCGGTGAGGAAATTCCTTAGCGAAGAACTACTAGCAGCGGAGTAAGTACTCAAAAGTAAACATAACAGAATACAAGCATAGTCATCCTGATGAAATGAAGACAGACACAGAGTACAGGAAGCGTAAGCACAGGATAACACAGGATGAAGACAAACAGACTGAAGAAATTGAACTGAGGAAATTGAGAAAGTCTTCAGTCAAAGTCTTCAAACACAGATATGAACAAACACACAACACAGTTATGAGGAAATGAAAGAGTTGAGGGAATAGAACCAATAAGCTTGTTGAAGACAATGATTTGGTAGACCAGTTCCAACTGCTATCTCAGTTGTATGTCTGGTTGGAGCAGCTGAGTATTTAAACTCGAGGACACACAGTCCCGGACACCCAGTCCTGAACACACAGCTCAGGACACCAAGTCCTCACCGTATTCTCCTTGAACTAAGGCCACACAGACCTCTTCCAATCACTCGTGGTAAGTCTTCAGGTGACTTCCGAACCTTCACAAACTTGGTCACTCAACGATCCACAATTCCTCTTGGATGCTCTAGACCATGACGCCTAACCATCTGGAAGAAGTACAATCTTCAAAGGTAACAAGCGTCGGTTCCACACAGGATCAATATCTTCAGTGATGCTCAATCACTTGGGATTCGTAGGTGTTTTGGTTTGGGTTTTTCCCCACTTGATGATTTTCTCTCAAAGTCCTCGGAGGATGGGTTGCTCTCAAATGACAAGTGCCAGTTTCTCTCGGAGCAGCCAACCAGCTAGTGGTTGTAGGGGGCGGCTATTTATAGCCTAGGGAGCAGCCCGACATGGTAAGACATAAATGCGCTTCAATGATATGACCGTTAGGTGGATACATATTTTGGGACAGCTGGCGCATAGCACATCAACGGTTGGAATTTTGAGTAACAAAATCCTCAGGGCTATCATGTTCCTCACTGTGTAGAAAATCCGCACTAGCGAATTCCTAACTCCTTAGTCAGAACAAATTCCTCAGAGACCAGAAGAAGTTCATCTCTGTCACTGAAGAATATGACTGGACCGTATGAGATTTCCAAAGGCTTCACTCGAAGGGATTGGTAGGTGTAGGATTTTGAGTTGAGCATCACATGGAAATTTTTCCTTAGTATTTCCTCGACCCAATTTAGCAGTACGGTGTTTCCTATGACTCAAGAAAGAGAAAATGAAACTACAAAAACAAAAGTCTTCACGCTTCATGTTCCTCGAATGAATACCAAGTCTTCAAGGTCACACTAATTTCTTCACTTTCAAAGTCTTTAGGAAGTCTTCAGAAATACAAAGTCTTCAGTCGAAGAACTTCATTTTTAGGGGTCGACTTTCTCTGTAAATCTCAAACTCCTCATAGACTTATAGACCTGTGTACACTCACAAATGCATTAGTCCCTTAACCTATAAGTCTTCAATACACCAAAATCACTAAGGGGCACTAGATGCACTTACAATCTCCCCCTTTTTCGTGATTGATGACAATATAGGTTAAGTTTTCAACGGGGATAAACATATGAAGTGTAAATACTGATATTGAGGAATTTGATTGCAAGATATAGAAGAACTCCCCCTGAAGATGTGCATAGTGAGGAATTTGCTTTTGAAGCAAAGCACACTTGAAGAGTTGAATCATGGAGATCTCCCCATATGTCTTGTAATTCATACATGCGTTTGAGATATAACAGTGAAGAATTTGAAATGCATGATGAAATATGGTGACTGATGTAATTCAGCATGCATGCATTAGCATATATGAGGAATAAGCATGCAGAAAACATATCAGAAGTATCAGAGCACCATCGGGTTTAAGTTTACAACTCGATCCAATAAAGTCTCAGAAGAACGAGAGTTGTAACTTGAAAAAAAACGCCCATATAGAAAGACTCGCTTGAAGACTAACTCAAAATTCTCCCCCTTTGTCATCAAATGACCAAAAGGATCGAATATGAGGACTAACGCCCCTGAAGAATATCAAGTTGATGAAGGAGCGCCAGCGTTGTTGGGGCTGTTTGTCATAGTAGGGCCTGCCAAAGTGTCATCCAAGTCTTCATTCTCATCAGTGTCGCGCGATGAAGAATATGAGCTGGCCACCAAGGAAGGAACCTTGACCTTCTTGAATTTCTTCGGTGGAGGTGCAGACCAGTCAAAATCTTCCTTGAGACCCATTTTCTTCAGATCTTCTTCACCATAGAGATGTGACAATATTACCCAGGTGCGACCGAAGACTTCATGGAGGTAGTAATGATTTTTCTTCACTGCATTGTGTGTAGCATTCATGTTGTGAAGAAATGAACCAAACTGACGCTTAACTCAGTTATGATTTCGATCCACCTTCTGGTGAAGACTAAGCAGAAGCTCACAGAGGGAGTCCTGGATTGGGGGGTGTCCGGATGGTCGGACTATACCTTCAGCCGAACTCCTGGACTATGAAGATGCAAGATTGAAGACTTCGTCCCATGTCCGGAAGGGACTTTCCTTGGCGTGGAAGGCAAGCTTGGCGATACGGATATGCAGATCTCCTACCATTGTAACCGACTTTGTGTAACCCTAACCCTCTCCGGTGTCTATATAAATTGGAGGGTTTTAGTCCGTAGGATAACATACACAACAACAATCATACCATAGGCTAGCTTCTAGGGTTTAGCCTCTCCGATCTCGTGGTAGATCTACTCTTGTACTACCCATATCATCAATATTGATCAAGCAGGACGTAGGGTTTTACCTCCATCGAGAGGGCCCGAACCTGGGTAAAACTTCGTGTCCCTTGCCTCCTGTTACCATCCGGCCTAGACGCACAGTTCGGGACCCCCTACCCGAGATCCGCCGGATTTAACACCGACATTGGTGCTTTCATTGAGAGTTCCTCTGTGTCGTCGCCATCAGGAAGGATGCCTCGCCCCGTCTTTAAAGACGGCACCGTTGCTAAGGGAGCTTTGGCTGTCGGCCAAACCCTCCGGCTAGGTGGTTTTCTTATGACCGCCTGTTCGGCTTCTGCGCCGATGATGACCTCTCGAGCCATCGAAAACAATCTTCATGTCAGCTCGGAACTCGTCGAGCAGTTAGATCCAATGGAGCTCTCCTCCATAAACGAGCTCTTGGATCGCTTCGCCGCCCTGGGAGTCGCTACGGATTACGACCAGATTGGGCCTAAACCCGATCTGAGAGAGATTAACTCTCCCCAAGTCACCCATCACGTTGCTGTGGTAGAGGGACAGTGCGGCGACCCTTCATCTATCTTAAGGACTCGCTACATCCAGATTCCCGATCCCTCCAGGCCGGATACCCGCGGAGGGGAGGATATCAATCCAGACCTGAACTTAGAGTCAGGCGATGGGCTGGGTTCATTGGACAACATCCAGGAATCCAAATTTTCGAGTTCAGAAATTCCTCGGACTCTGAGCCTCAGATGGGGTGAGGCTTCGCATTTAATTCCACCCACCCACCCCAACATAAGCGATCTATCCAAAATCAGGCAAGAACCCGATGAAACAGTACATCATTACTGGGCGAGATTCCTCCTGGTTAAGAACAAGCTAAGGGACTGCCGCGAGGAAGACACAATCTCAATCTTCTGCAATAATTGCATGGATAAGGGAATACTCAATGCCATAAGTCGCCGTGATATTACACGCTTCGCTACTTGGCGTCCATTGTACGAAAGTACTGTGCGATGGAAAGCGCTTGGAAAACTGAAATAAAATTTTGGGACAATCCGGCCCTGAATACAAACTCAGTCCGAAATAAAAGGGTGCATCATCACCAGACACCCGGGTCAAGCACTAAAAAGCAAAACCCCTCTACAGGGCATGGAACCGTACTGGAAGGATGGCTTAACGGACCCTGTAAAATTCACAGTACAGAGGACGCCACACCAACTCGCAGCCTCACAGCATGTTGGATACTCCGGCAGGTGGCCAAAATTGGCAAAAATCTCCTAATTCCGGAGGCCACAGAAAGCCACCCCAGAGACACCAATACGGTATTAACAGTCTTTGAGACTGTCGCATCAAATAATATGCGAAAAAGGAAACTCCGCAGCCTTGCCAAAGTCTACCAAGTAGCAACAATAAACCCATGGAGTGACACGGCTATTACCTTTAACGCAAGTGATGAACCTAAATTCCGAACAGATCGAGCACTAGCCGCATTGGTCCTCAGTCCAATAGTGGACGGCTTTCGTCATACCAAGGTACTCATGGACGGCGGCAGCAGATTGAACCTCATTTATGAGGAGACCCTTCAAAAAATGGAAATAGACTGGAACCGCATTGAGCGAAGCAGCACAACCTTCAGAGGAATAATCCCCAGTCGGGAAGCGCGCTGTACAGGAAAAATCACACTAGATGTGGTGTTTGGCACGCCGGATAATTACAGGTCCAAAGAGGTCACGTTCCAGGTGGCTCCGTTCAGCAGCGGTTATCTCTGCTAGGGCGGGAAGCATTTACAATCTTCCAAGCAATACCCCATTACGGGTACATGAAGCTCAAGATGCCCGGGCCTAACGGCATCATCACTCTCACTAGTGATCCGGACATAGCACTCCGCGCCGAAAACAAGACAGCCGCACTGGCCCTCGAGGCACTATCCGAAGCCCTAGCAGTTGAGGATCTGACTGCGCTGCGCTCTACGGTGAATAGGGATGATGTGGTACTCGACAAAAGATCCAAGTCCACCTCCTTTAAACCGGCGGACGAAATAGTCAAATTCCAAGTCCATCCAACGGACCCCAATAAAACAGCTTCCATCGGGGCACAGTTAAACCCTGATGTCGACGCCGCACTGCGAGAGTTCCTAGGAGAGAACTGGGACATTTTCGCCTGGCACCCTTCAGACATGCCAGGAATCCCACGCGGGCTGACCGAGCACAGCTTAAATATCCAAATAGGATTCAAACCTGTCAAACAAGCTCTTCGGCGTTTTTCCAAACCTAAGAGACAGGCCATGGGAGAGGAGCTAGCAAAGCTATTGGAGGCCGGATTCATCAGAGATATAAAACATCCGGACTAGCTAGCAAACCTGGTGATGGTACCAAAGAAGGACAAATCATGGCGCCTGTGTGTTGATTTTAAAGACCTTAACAAGGCTTGCCCAAAGGATCCCTTCCCCCTCCCCCGCATCGATCAAATTATCGACACTACCGCAGGACACGATTCGTTGTGTTTCCTTGACGCATTCAAGCTACCATCAAATCAAGATGGCAGAACCAGACCAAGCCGCAACGGCATTTATCACAGCATACGGCCCATTCTGCTTCAACATGATGCCATTCGGGCTCAAAAACGCTGGCGCAACATATCAGCGCATGATTCAGACATGTCTGGCAAGCCAGATCGGCAAAACAGTGGAGGCATATGTAGATGATGTGGTCGTCAAAACAAGACATGTTGAATCTCTTGTAGACGACTTGAGGCTCACATTTGATAACCTCCGAACATACGACATCAAGCTCAACCCAGAAAAATGCGTTTTTGGCGTTCCAGCCGGAAAGCTCTTGGGCTTCATTGTATTCGGTAGAGGAATTGAAGCAAATCCAGCCAAGATCCGAGCTCTGTCGCAACTGGATATCCCAAAGGACCTCAAACAAATACAAAAGTTAACCGGATGCGTGGCGGCTCTAAGCCACTTTATCTCCCGCTTGGGAGAAAAGGCCCTACCCCTTTACCACCTCCTTCGGCGCACCGAACACTTCAAATGGACGGATGCAGCCACGACCAGACTCGATGAAATAAAAGTCATACTGGCAACAAACCCAGTCCTGGCCGCGCCAAACATTGGCGAACCAATGCTATTATACATTGCAGCAACACATCAGGTTGTAAGCGCAGTGCTCGTCATCGAACGAGAAGCGGACGGACACAAATTCCCCCTTCAAAAGCCGGTCTATTATGTGTCCACTGTCCTCACTCCCTGCAAATCACGGTACCCGCATTATCAAAAGATTGCGTACGCAGTATTCATGGCATCCCGGAAGCTACGACACTACTTTCAAGAGTGTTCAATAACAGTAGCCTCGGAAGTACCACTTAACGATATTATAAACAACCGTGACGCAACGGGCCGGATTGCAAAATGGGCCATTGAGCTCCTCCCGTTCGACATAACTTATAAGCCACGGCGAGCCATCAAGTCGCAAGTCTTGGCCGACTTCGTCGCAAAATGGACGGAGGCCGAACTCCCTAAAGAGTATGACACATATTCAAATTGGATCATGCATTTCGACGGCTCCAAGATGTTGGCCGGACTGGGGGCTGGCGTCGTTTTGACGTCCCCCACAGGAGACACAGTTCAATACATACTACAGATTATGTACACGGACTCCAACAATGCAGCCGAATATGAGGCCCTTTTACATGGTCTCCGGATGGCAGTATCCATGGGCATCCAACGCCTAGAGGTGCGCGGGGACTCGAACCTCGCAATATCCCAAATAAATGGAGACTTCGATGCCAAGGATCCAAAAATGGCAGCTTACTGCAACACCATCCTAAAAATGTCAGTCGGCTCGAGGGGCTTGAATTTCACCATATAGCCCGGGAAAATAATCAGGCGGCAGATGTCCTGGCACGCATCGGCGCAAAACACGATGTAGTCGCCCCCCCCCCCCAACATCTTCTTGGAAAGGGTGTTCAAGCCATCCGTAGTATGGGAAGGGGAGCCGAACAATAGCAGCCCGGACCCAACCGCACTGCCCGACACCGAACATTCTGACACAATCGGAGGCTCTGCCAATGAAATAACACCTTCAGCCCACGTAATAATGGCTGTCATCGCCCCATGGACAGAACCATTCCTCGCCTACCTTACTAGGCAGGAACTCCCCGAGGACCAAAATGAGGCACGCTGCGTAGTGCGGCGATCGAAAGCCTACAGAGTCCACGAGGGAGAGCTTAATAAGAAAAGCACTACCGGAGTCCTTCAAAGGTGCATCTCTGAAGAGGGGGGCGGAACCTCCTGGCTGAAATTCATGCCGGACTCGGCGGTCATCATGCTGCAGCCCGGTCCCTTGTAAGCAAGGCCTTCCATACATGCTTTTATTGGCCGACGGCCCGGGCAGACGCTCAGGACTTGGTCCAACGATGCACCGGTTGCTAGCTCTTTGCAAACCAAAGCCATATGCCACCCACCGCCCTCCAAAATATCCCCATTACTTGGCCCTTTGCCGTCTGGGGGCTTGACATGGTTGGACCCCTTAATGGCGAAACCCACAAGCAAAAATACTTACTGGTCATGGTGGATAAGTTCACCAAATGGATAGAAGCCAAGCCTGTTAAGACGACCAAATCCGCACCGGTGATAGACTTTATATCCGGGGTTGTACACCGTTACGGCGTCCCCCACAGCATCATCACTAATAACAGCACGAACTTCACGGCCGACGAGGTAAAACTCTGGTGCAAAAACATGGGCATCCAGCTCGATTATGCTTCCGTCTATCACCCACAAACTAACGGCCAGGTCGAACGTGCAAATGGTCTTATCATGAGCGGCATCAAACCCAGATTAGTGCGGTCCCTCAAGGAATCTAACATGCACTGGGTAGAGGAGCTCGACTCCGTACTCTGGGGGCTGCGGACCACGCCGAATCGCACCACCGGATACACACCATTCTTTATGGTGTACGGCGCAGAGGCAGTTTTGCCTTGCGACATAATTCATGACTCACCTCGAGTGCGCATGTACGAAGAAAGAGAAGCCGAGCTCGATCGGCAGGACAACTTGGACGCATTGGAGGAGGAGCGTGACGTGGCAAAAGCCCGTTCCGCATTCTATCAACAGCAGGCTCGAAGATACCAAAGCAGAGAAGTACGGGCCAAAAATTACAACGTTGGCGAATTAGTTTTATGACTACCGGACAAGAAAAAGGACAAACTCAAGCCCACATGGGAAGGTCCCTTCATAATTGACCAAGTCCTGACTGGTGGAGCATACCACCTGCAGGATGCATCGGATAACCGACTCGAGCCGAACCCATGGAATGCAGCCCGTCTCCGAAGATTCTATGCCTAGCGCCGGACTCTGTGTTTGTCTCCTTCCTCTGTCCATTTTTTATATTTTCTGTCTTCCATTTCTCTTCTTCTATCTCTCTCTCTTATAGCCTTTAAAGGCTCATAAAGTGACGCGCTATCCGCGCTCATTAAACCTGGGGGCTTCTTTAAACAGAAGCTTATTCATACGGGCTTCATGCCCAACACATGTGTCACACTTCCGCATGTACCTTTTATTCACCATTATATGCATCGATATGACTTAAGTTTTGGCCAAGCTGGGTTGCCTGGCTCCTGTGCTTACCCCTACGTTCCCGATTGTTCGGCTAGGTGGTAAAGGGAGCACCTCTGCGATTTTTACTGCCGGGTCAGCCGGACGTGTACCTCAGACTAGGTGATGCCGAAAGCTAGCGTTCTTAAGGGAATATTCGGTTGGTGAACTAAAGATGATCTTTTTTTATTTTTATCTATAACACCCCTAGATGTTTTTCCTACGTTTCTTTTCGCAGCATGGACATGCACTTTAGGGCATGCCTCCCAGGGAAAGGAACCCCTAACGGAACTATTCTCCCTAGAAGATGTTTCTTACTAACCATGTAATATAACATAACTAGTCGGGCACTTGTCTGTTCATGCACTAATGACCCCTACACCTGGTCTCCATGCATTCCCCGGTTCCTATATAACCGCATGGGAATTCGGACACACTCCGGACCGTCAGGTCCCGAGGCTGAAGCGAAAAGGTCGGCCATGACAAATGATCTACAATCCGGCTAGAAGGCATTATAAATGTCAATTAAATTACATAGTCATTTTGATTGATTGTATTCCTCTTCAATACCATCTAACAGGCTGTCTAATTTACAGTCCTGCTGGGAATACTTTGCGGCCAACTCTACTTGGCCGTATACTAAGCTTACAGGGATCTCCTTCCCATCGGGCCCTACAGGACCGACCTCGGCCATGTGGTTGGGGTCAGCCTTTGCGTACCGCGTCTTCACCATGGCCCAGGCCTCCCTAGCGCCTTGACGGCAGGCCGAGATCTTCCACAATCGGAAGCGCCGCCGTGCTCCCTTTAGCTTCTCCGCAAGCTCTCCAAGACCTTCGGGCATGGAGAGGGATGGTCGCAAGGCCTGGGCGACGCCTTGCATCGCCTGCCGAACTCGATCGAGCAGTTGCGAGAGCTCGGGAAGAAGGTCACCCGTAGAACCGGGCATCTCCTCTGCAGGATGACCTGTTAGCACACCTACAAACATTGCTTTGTTAGTCGACTTCCCCACCGAACTTTCTTTCAAAGGTTCGTTCAAGCACTTACTAAATATGCCGCGCCGAAGCCGCTGATTCTCCTTCACGGAGTCTGACAGGTGGGCACGAACATCTTTCAGCTCGATGCCCAGCTTGGTGTTGGCATCTTGGAGATCGTTCTTCTCCCGCCTCACCTTTGTCAGCACCTTCTCACCGGCCCTTAGCTGGCGTAGGAGGTGTTGCCTTTCCGGATTCAATCTGGCGCCATCTGCAATTTCATTTGTCAGAATCGCACCCATGCCGTGCTTCACAAAGTACTTATCTTTCGAAGTGTATATTACCAGAGGGGGTCTCCTTGGGCTCCCCTGCCGCGGCTAGTGCGGCCTCAAGATGGGCTTTCCACTCTTCGAGCTCCTTGGACAGTAGGGAATTCTTTTCTGTAAGAACCTGCATAACAAATGATCCTAAAATCAGTTATTCTAACTGTTTCAAGTCTCGGGGGCTACTGGTATATATACATATATATAATTACCAAATTTTTCTTACCCGTATGTCTTTTACATATTGCTCCGTGCCTCTGGCTAGACCATTTTGAGCGGCACGGAGGTACGCATCTCCCGAGTTGAAGGCATCTCACGCCCCTTGGGAGAAACAAGCATCACGAAGAATTGTCCGGCGACGCCTGTGGTTCATGGCGCTCTCCACCTCAGAGTTGGTGGCAGACAACCCGTCCACATCCTCCGTCGGAGGAGCGTCTGGCGCGCGCCTTGCGTGCGCCTCCGCCTCCGGACCAGGCTTTGGAGCCTGGCTGGTGGAGGCGCGATTGGCAGCCTCTCCGGATATAGTCCGACGAGGTCTCTTTGTCCTGAAGAGAGCACGAGTGACAAGGTGCCTTGAAGGTATAACACCTGGGATAAGGGGGCGTGCCATACCTTCGCGCTGACGCCTCGGTCTGGCTTGCACTTCTTTTCTGCCCACGGGGCCCTACGGCCCCTCGTTGGCTTGTCGCCGCAGGTTCGGCCTTCCGCCTTAAAAACCTCCCTTGCAAAGTTCGGTTGTAATCAGGAAACTGAAAACACGAGAGGGCGGACACCTATTCGGGGTACTGGGACTTCGATCTCAGTTACCTGGGGGCCGGGATTAGCCTGGGTAATCGGCCGTAATGGCCACCAAGGCGTTGTCCTTGCTCAATTGATGGAACACTCCATTAATCAGCTCCACAGATATGTCTGGATCGTCTTGAGAGGCCGGGTCGAGGGACCGTCCTGGGTCCTCGGGTTGTGGAGGAGGGCTGCCTATTTACTTAACAGCGCGGCGCAGTTCCTGCGTTGAAGTCGTCAGACTGAATATTTAACAATGGGACTATAAAACGTATGGGCAAGTAAATACGACCGCTTACCCAACTTGGGGGATTGTGCATAGAGAATCCACCCTCTGGGTTGACGCGGAGAAATTCCTCCTCTTCTCCCTTATACAAAGTGGACAAGAACTTTAGTAGAGCGGCAGCTGAATCCGGCCCCTTACGGCCGTAGCGGGTGGCGTCGTCCTCCCCGTTGAAGTCCCACATGGGGTGGCTTCTATATTGAAGCGGCTGCACCCCCCGCATAATGCATTCGGCCATAACCCCGATCATGGTTAGTCCGGAATGGGCTAACAATCTAATTCGGCCCATCAGCTAAATGATGTCCCTGTCACTTTCCCTCTGAGGGCTCCATGGGCGCCAGCTTAGGCGCTTCTTTAAGGGAGCACTATCGAATTCAGGGAGGCCGATCCGGATAGGATCCGGTAGCGGGACGATTTCTATATAAAACCACTCCGAGGGCCAGTCTTCGGACGCCTTCTTTGGGGTTCCGGACAGATATCCGGTCCCGGCGATGCGCCACACTTCGGCTCCGCCCACTTGATACATTAACCCCTCCTTAGAGCGGGGCACAAGACAGAATAACCTTTTGCATAGCCCGAAATGAGCCTCGATGCCCAAAAACAGCTCACAGAGGGCTACGAAGCCCGCGATATGCAATACGGAGGCGGGCGTGAGATTGTGTAGCTGGAGGCCATAGAACTCCAGGAGCCCCCGGAGAAATGGATGGATTGGAAATCCGAGCCCCCTTATTAAATAAGGGACGAGGTACACCCGCTCTCCTTCGGAGGGATTAGGGGCACTCTCCGCTTGCTCTCCGCCATTATAGATGGCAAGGCCGGCTCGAACCGGGACCATATAGGCCGGGGGAGAAATCCCTTGGTCTGGAGCGTCACTAGCTCGCTATGCGGGATGGAGCATCTCTCCCAATATCCAGGCTGAGGGCAAGAAGGGCGAGAGGAGGAGTTGCGATGGCTGGCCATGGTGGAATGGACCTTTGTCGGGTGCGCTCTGATGAACACTGGCGAAGGGGGGAAGATGTGGTTTGGATCTAAATCCTCGTCCCCTTAAATAGGTCAGGTCATTTACGCGGCTAGGGGTGTAAATGTAAAAACACTCAGACTTTTCATATTCGTTTGACATGTGGGAAGCGGCCATTATTGGGCGTAGAAGCCAAGGAGCGCAACATCTACAAGAAACCAGACTTTATTCAATAGGTACACGGGATTTGGAGGAGAACCCGCCTTGCAATGCCGAAGACAATCTGCGCGCCGGACTCATCGTCATTGAAGCCTGGTTCGGGGGCTACTGAGGGAGTCCTGGATTAGGGGGTGTCCGGATGGCCGGACTATACCTTCAGCCGGACTCCTGGACTATGAAGATACAAGATTGAAGACTTCGTCCCGTGTCCGAAAGGGAGTTTCCTTGGCGTGGAAGGCAAGCTTGGCGATACGGATATGCAGATCTCCTACCATTGTAACCGACTTTGTGTAACCCTAACCCTCTCCCATGTCTATATAAACCGGAGGGTTTTAGTCTGTAGGACAACATACACAACAACAATCATACCATAGGCTAGCTTCTAGGGTTTAGCCTCTCTGATCTCGTGGTAGATCTACTCCTGTACTACCCATATCATCAATATTAATCAAGCAGGACGTAGGGTTTTACCTCCATCGAGAGGGCCCAAAACTGGGTAAAACTTCATGTCCCTTGCCTCTTGTTACCATCCGGCCTAGACGCATAGTTCGGGACCCCCTACCCGAGATCCGCCGGTTTTGACACCGACACTCACGGTCAGTCATCACACGAGGAGTAGTGGCTTGAGGAGTAGACTTGGGTGCATTGGCAGAGTCATGTGTGGCAGAGTCATCATTGGTGGAATAAGAGGCAGCTTTGCGAAACTGTCCATCCAATGGACGAATGCCTTCATCTATAACAGCTGGTGCCTTGCCCTTTTCATCAACTGAGGAATAGGTCCGCTTGAGGACTTCAATTGGGGGCAAGTAGCTGAGGTGATTCTGAAAATCAGCTTTGTACTTGAGTGAAGACCTTGTTCCGAGGAATCTCATAATCCAAGGTGCATAAGGCTTCATCTCAAACGGGGACAGTGCAACATTTGTTAGAGTCCTCATGAAGAAATTGTGATAATTGACAGGAATGCCATGAACGATATTGAATACAAGATTCTTCATGATGCCAACAATTTCCTCATCAGATGAGTCGTGGCCTTTGATAGGACTCATTGTCCTCATAAGAATATGATAGACAGTTCTGGGCACATAGAGTAATTCCTTCACGAGGAATTTGGTTCGTGGGGCCTGACCTGGCTCCAAAGGTTTCATGAGAACTTGCATGTAGTGATTTGTAAGCTCAGGTTCACTGTAGATGCAACGAGCTTCTTCAAGGGGAGGACTGAGTGGTAAGGCACGAAGCAATTCAGTAGCTGGTGTTGTGTAGTGAGTGTTCTCAGACATCCAGTCCAGCACCCATGAATTCACATCTTCAAAATCTCCTGTGATGTGCAGCGTCGCATAAAATAGAAGAATCAGTTCTTCATTCCAATCACAGATGTTAGAGCAAAAGTTTAACAGTCCAGCATCGTGAAGAACACTAAGGACTGGCACGAAGCACGACAGAGATTCCATATCCACGTGAGGAATGTGCTCCTGGTAGAAGATTTTCTCTTTGTTGAACAACACTGAGGAATAGAAATTTGCTTGACTAGCAGTCTAGAAATGCCTCTTCCTTATACGAGCAGAATCATATGGGTTGTAGTCTTCGAAGAATACGTGCTCGCCGAAGAAATCATCAGCCTTGAACTTTTCCTTGCATGAGAATGGATCCTTTGGCTTGGGCAGAGGAGTGTCAGTGAGTTGCATCACGACATCAGGAATTGCAATCTCAGGTTCTTCAGGCTGAGGAATTTCTGGTTCCTCTTCAGTGGCAGTCTATGTCTTCAGATGTTTAGCACCAGCAGTTTCTTCAGCACTAGTGGCTGGAATTTCCTCACGTACAGATGAAGTGGAGTGAGTTTCTTCACAGCCCATTTGAACAGTTTGTGTAGGGGACTGGGGTATTTGCTGCAACGATGTGAACATTGGAGAATTTGGATGCTGACTTTCCCAGAATTCATCACTCATCACTGGTGTGCAGCAGCCAATGTCCACATCTTCATCTTCCATTTCTTCAACGCCAGCCTCTTCAGCTGTGAACTGAGGCATAGGCGAGGAGATAACAGGTGTTGAAGGGATCACATCCACTTCAATTTCTTCATCAATCTGCTTTGACGAAGCAGCAGAATGATTTTCTTCATCAGATCCGCTAGGTATCTCATATTCTTCACCAAAAGGAACAAGGTCCTTTGATGGCATGGTTGAGATTGGAACAGCATCAATAGGATTAGCAAATGAACTGGTCAAAGGCCTTATCTTCTTCGGAGCTGAAGAATCTGAAGTAGCTGATGCTTTCCTTTTCTTCACTGTTGCATGCTCTGCAGCCTTGGTCTTCTTCACATCTAATGCAGATGGAAGGATCAGAGTTGGTGTTGGCGTAGGAGGAGCAGAAGAATCTGGTTGATTTTCTTCAGGCACAACTGATGCAGTTTCCTTGATTTCTTCAGTTTCTTCACGCACACCACACGAGGATGCCCTGGCAATTTCTTCAGCAGCTGGAATGCAGTCATCAGCCCTGGAACTCACATTTTCTTCAGCAACCTGATTTTCATCAGCGGTGCTCGCATGTTCTTCAGTCAGCTGAGCAGATGCTTCAACCTGAGGAATTTCCTGTTGCGTTGGGGCATCAACATTGGAAGTGAACTGTTCAGTTATCTTTACAAATCTGACTTTGGCTCCTTGCCAATCAGCATAGTAGGCTTTGAAGTCATTGCTGAGGGTTTTGATTTCAGATTGGATTTTTACAAGTTCATCAGTTGTCATAGTGACAACGTTGTTCTTCAGAAATTTCTCCTTCTTGTATTGCGCTTTCTTGATCTGCCTGGCCTTCTCATATTTCCATTGTTCTTCTTGGATGAAATAAGTCAGCATGTGACTTTGGCCAGGAGTCAGCTTGAAATCAGGCATGGGAGTGTTGGGATTCTTGTGCAAAACATCAATGTATTCGAGGATCAACTTGGGATCCAAAAGCAGTGGCACATCTGTTCCCTTGGCTCTAGCGGCCCTGACTTGCCTATCTCTGATGATTTCAGCAAGTTCATCATCATCACCTTCGTCTTCTTCAGACGGCACTTGGAAGGCGACCTGCTTCTTCTGAGGACAAAGGCGATGACCTCGTCCAGCAGTGGCCTTTGTCTTCAGTAGAGAGGGCCCCGTTGAGGAATTTGGTGCAGCTGAGGAACTAGCTGAAGCTCCTAAGGCAATTGAGACGCCTGTGGTCCTTTGACACGTGACAAGATGCATAGGTGCAGAGGACTTTGTCGGAGCGGCCGATGACTTTGGCGGAGGAGCTGAGAACTTTTGAGGAGCAGGAGCAGCATGAGGATTTGGCCGTGAGGGCTTTGAGGATTGTGGCCGTGAGGGCATTGAGGATTCTGGCCGTGAGGGCATTGCTGAGGAACTTGGCCTTGAGAACACTGTTGATGAAGCACTTTGCTTGCGCGCAGGCTTCTTTGACATAGCCTTCTTCGGCTTGACAGCAGAGGCCTCAGCAGAGACAGCAGCAGCAGAGTCTTCACTGAATTTCCTCACCGTGCTAAATGAACTTGGCTTGGCGCTTGGCCCATTCATCAGGATAGTCCTCACCGTGCTTGAGGCTGGTGGGATCAGCTATTTGACCAGGTGTCAATGGAGGTCTTGGGCATGGAGGATTGAGTGCGAATTTCTTCATGTACTTGGGAGTAACATACATGTACTCCATCCACTCTCTTGCCCATCTCCTTTCTATCCTCAGTATGCGCACCTTGCGCTGATTTTTGTCCTCTTTTCCAAACTTGGCCTCATCAGGAGTGCAGTAATCCTTGTATATGTCATCAGGGATTTCAAATGTTGTGTTGACCTCAGCCCTCTTTCCTCCTTTCTGTGGCTTTTTACCGTCAGCCATTTTCTTCAGTTGAGGAATTTGAACAATTGAATTTTCTAAATAAGTATGCAACTTTTCTTCGAGGAACGTGATAACCCACAAGTATAGGGGATCGCAACAGCTTTCGAGGGTAGAGTATTCAACCCAAATTTATTGATTCGTCACAAGGGGAGCCAAGGAATATTCTCAAGTATTAGCAGCTGAGTTGTCAATTCAACCACACCTAGAAACTTAGTATGTGCAGCAAAGTGTTTAGTAGCACAGTAATATGATAGTGGTGGTAGCGGCAACAAAAGTAAAGACAACAAAAGTAATGTTTTTGGTATTTTGTAGTGATTGTAACAGTAGCAGCTGGAAAGTAAATAAGCGAGAACCAGTATATGGAAAACTCGTAGGCACCGGATCAGTGATGGATAATTATGCCAGATGCGGTTCAGCATGTAACAGTCATAACATAGGGTGACACAGAACTAGCTCCAATTCATCAATTTAATGTAGGCATGTATTCCGTATATAGTCATACGTTCTTATGGAAAAGAACTTTCATGACATGTTTTGTCCTACCCTCCCATGGCAGCGGGGTCCTATTGGGAACTAAGGGATATTAAGGCTCCTATTAATAGAGAACCGGAACAAAGCATTAGCACATAGTGAATACATGAACTCCTCAAACTATGGTCATCACCGTGAGTGGTCCTGATTATTGTCACTTCGGGGTTGCTAGATCATAACACATAGTAGGTGACTATATACTTGCAAGATAGGATCAAGAACTCACAGATATTCATGGAAACATAATAGGTTCAGATCTGACATCATAGCACTCGGGCCCTAGTGACAAGCATTAAGCATAGCAAAGTCATAGCAACATCAATCTCAGAACATAATGGATACTAGGGATCAAACCCTAACAAAACTAGCTCGATTACATGATAAATCTCATCCAACCCATCACCGTCCAGCAAGCCTACGATGGAATTACTCACGCACGGCGGTGAGCATCATGAAATTGGTGATGGAGGATGGTTGATGATGACGACAGCGACGAATTCCCCTCTCCGGAGCCCCGAACGGACTCCACATCAGCCCTCCCGAGAGGTTTTAGGGCTTGGCGGCCGCTCCGTATCATAAAACGCGATGATTTCTTCTCTCTGATTTTTTCTCTCCGAAAGCAAATATATAGAGTTGGAGTTGGCGTCGGAGGGCATCCAGGGGGCCCACGAGGTAGGAGGGCGCGCCCCCCCACCCTCGTGAGAAGGGTGTGGGCCCCCTGGTCTTCATCTTTGGCGAGGATTTTTTATTATTTTTTCTAAGATGTTCCGTGGAGTTTCAGGTCATTCCGAGAATATTTGTTTTCTGCACATAAAACAACACCATGGCAATTCCGCTGAAAACAACGTCAGTCCGGGTTAGTTCCATTCAAATCATACAAGTTAGAGTCCAAAACAAGGGCAAAAGTGTTTGGAAAAGTAGATACGACGGAGACGTATCAGAACACTGCAAATGAGTTAAGTTGATGAGAACCTAGTGATTCAGCAGCTGACATGAGTACCTGTGAACAGAGTATAGTTGCGAGGAATTTGGAGAGGTCATATGCGTTCTCAGAAGGTTTTGCAAAAATAACAAGTTTGAGTAATTTGACCAGATGAGTCTTGAAGAATTTCACGAAGCGTTCTTTGTCATAGGTTCTAGAGATGTGTAGATCAAAAGTCCACACATTTGAGGAATCTTGAAGAAAAACGTAGCTTAGAGAAATGAACCAAGAACAGATGATATGAGAGGTGTTTTAGTGTGTGAAGATATGAAGAAAAACACCTTTGAAGATTTTGTAGATAATCATTCGAATCAACGAGGGCAGTAAAAGTAACTTTTAATTACCCTGGATGAAGAACACGACGAATAGTGAGGTGGAGAGGTGAAGTTCGTCTTTGTAGATCTTCCACGCCCAAACTCGGCGGAGGAAGACGGCTACGGCGGCGGCGGAGTGAAGATTTCCGCGACCGGCGCGAGTACGGCGGTGATGAGGTCGAGGCAGTGAAGCTCTTCCTCACCGGCAACGATGAAGTAGCAGCGGTGCTAGGGTTTGAGACGCTCGAGCTGGAGAGAGGTCGAGCGGAGTAAAAGAAGTGAGGAAGGGGAAGAGGGATATTTATAGCCACGGTGAAAAACTGTTCGCCCGAAGAAATTGGACGAACGTGCCCCTGACCCTTCTCATTCGCTTGACATGTGTCACCCATGTACTGAGAAGTGGAGATCATGTGCGTTCGTGGGTGAAAGGATAAGTGTATCATGCGATGCGGAATGGTTTGAGCGACAAAGCCGAAAATTTAGATAAGATACGTTTTAAAGTTCCGTTCGCAATTTCTTCAGCTGACAAGGACACAGTGAAGATTTTGAACGAGTTTCAAATAGAACGCACATGAAGAATTTGTGAATAGATTGGGTTGAGTATAGCATAGAGGGGGAAAGGGTCCGATCACATTCACTTAGCAGAAAAAAACCAACTTGAAGAATTAGCAATAAGCGAATGCTGTAGAGGACATAAACTCATATATATATATATATATAGCCAATGAAGAAAAACGACGGAAACAGTGAAGACAATACAAAGCTGAAGAATATGAACAACTGAGGAATTTCAACTTTTGGTGGTGGCGTGACCCACCGTATAAGAATGATGATTTGAGACACCGCATACAATTATCGTAGGGTTCTGAGAATCAATTCTTCGTTACTTTCTTCGCACTTAGAGTGTTATTCTTCATTGATTGAAGAAAAACGTTTCCTCATGTGTTGCACATCTAAGTCATCAATTTTTCATAAGTGTTAGGATTAGTGTCCTTTTCAAAGAACATTCGAAGATTCTAGGATATTTAGCTCACACCGCAACTTGCTAAATCTCTTCTCATCCAAGGGCTTTGTGAAGATATCGGCCAGCTGTTCTTCAGTCTTCACATGCTCAATAGAAATGTCGCCCTTCAAGACATGATCACGAAGAAAATGATGACGAATCTGATTGTGCTTAGTCTTCGAGTGCTGAACTGGGTTTTGAGCAATCTTAATGGCACTCTCATTGTCACAGAAGAGAGGTGCATTCTTCACGTTGACTCCATAGTCCTTGAGTGTTTTCTTCATCCATAGCAATTGAGCACAGCAAGAACCGACGACAATGTACTCAGCTTCAGCAGTAGATAGTGATACGCAGTTCTGTTTCTTCGAGGACCAACAGACCAAAGATCATTCGAGGAAATGACATCTACCATATGTTGACTTGCGGTCCACACGATCACCAGCATAGTCAGAGTCAGAATATCCAATGAGATCAAAAGCCGAGCCCTTGGGGTACCATAATCCAAGTGTTGGTGTGTGAGCTAGATATCGAAGAATATGCATCACAGCCTTATGGTGTGATTCCTTCGGTGTAGCTTGAAATCGGGCACACATGCAAACACTAAGCATTATATCTGGCCTAGATGCACAAAAGTACAATAAAGAACTAATCATGGAGCGGTATACCTTATGATCGAAGTCAATACCATTTTCATCAGTGCACAGATGGCCATTTGTGGGCATAGGAATTTTGACACCTTTGCAATCTTGCATGCCGAATTTCCTCAGTACATCCTTGAGGTATTTCTCCTGAGATATGAATATGCCATTGTGTTGTTGATGAATTTGAAGACCTAAAAATAATTCCAACTCTCCCATCATAGACATTTGATATTCTTCACTCATCATGTAGGCAAATTCATCACTATAATGTTGGTCAGTACAACCAAAGATAATATCATCAACATATATTTGGCACACAAACAATTCACCATCATAAGATTTAGTGAAAAGAGTAGGGTCGAGTGAATCGGGTTTGAAGCCTTTCTTCATGAAGAATTCCTTCAAGGTGTCATACCACGCCCGTGGGGCCTGCTTGAGGCCATAGAGGGCCTTGTTGAGTCTGAAGACTTTGTCAGGATTCTTCGGATCTTCAAAACCTGGGGGTTGAGCAACATATACTTCTTCCTCAAGCTTACCATTGAGGAATGCACTTTTCACATCCATTTGATATAAATTGATATCATGATGGTTAGCATAAGAAAGTAATATGCGAATAGCCTCAAGTCTAGCAACAGGTGCAAAAGTTTCATCGAAGTCAATTCCTTCAACCTGTGTGTAGCCTTGAGCTACGAGCCATGCCTTATTCCTCACCACAAGGCCATTTTCATCTTGCTTGTTGCGGTAGATCCACTTTGTGCCAATGATATTGTGCTTGCGAGGATCTCGATGTTTGACCAGTTCCCAAACATTGTTGAGCTCGAACTGATGTAATTCTTCTTGCATGGCCTGAATCCACTCAGGCTCCAGAAATGCTTCATCTACCTTAGTGGGCTCTGTGCTAGAGACAAAGGCATAGTTCCCACAAAAGTTAGATAAATGTGAAGCTTTTGAGCGTGTGAGAGGACCTGGCGCTTTGATGTCATTGATGATATTTTCGACTTGCACTTCTTTTGCAATGCGAGGATGAGCTGGTTGTTGTTGAGGAATTTGATCAGCATTCTCTTCAGCACCATTTTCTTCAGGTGCATTAGCTCGATGTTCTACTTGTTCTGGAATGAATTCTTCAGCAGATTCTTCAATAGGAATGACATCCTCAGTAGCCTTGAACTTGATAGTTTCCTCAGGTGCTGGTTCATCTATCACAGTAGGTAGGTGTTCTCTTTGCAAGCCATTAGTATCATCGAACCGCACATCTACAGTTTCAACAACCTTGTGAAGAACGTTGTTGAAGTCTCTGTAGGTGTGCGAGTCCTTTCCGTAACCGAGCATAAAACCTTCATGTGCTTTCGGTGCAAATTTTGAGTTGTGATGAGGATCTCTAATCCAACATTTAGCACCGAAGACTTCGAAATAACTTACATTGGGTTTCTTATCAGTGAGGAGTTCATAGGCAGTCTTCTTCAAGAATTTGTGAAGATATACTCTGTTGATGATGTGGCACGCAGTATCAATTGCCTCAATCCAGAACCGACGAGGCGTTTTGTATTCATCAAGCATAGTGCGAGCCATCTCAGCAAGAGTCCTGTTCTTGCGCTCCACGACGCTGTTCTGCTGAGGAGTGTAAGGAGCAGATAACTCATGAGTAATACCAAGTTCATCAAGGTAGTCATCTAGACCAGAATTCTTGAACTTAGTTCCATTGTCACTTCTAATGTGCTTGATCTTCACACCAAAGTTGGTTGAAGCCATCGAGGAAAATCGTTTGAAGACTTCCTGCACTTTATGTTTGTAAGTAACAATGTGTACCCATGTGTATCGAGAGTAATCATCAATGATAACAAAGCCATATTGAGATGTATCATTTGAAACAATAGAATAATGGTTAGGACCGAAGAGATCCTTGTGAAGCAATTCAAATGGACGAGTAGTGGTCATGATAGTCTTCGCTGGATGCTTGGCATTTGTCATCTTCCCAGCTTCATAGGCTCCGCATAGGTGATCCTTGAGGAATTTGACATTCTCGATGCCGATGACATGCTTCTTCTTCGCAAGCGTTTGCAAATTCCTCATGCCTGCATTACCAAGTCGTCGATGCCAGAGCCAGCCTTCTGAAGCTTTTGCAAGTAGGCACATGGCTGGTTCTGGTCCTGTAGAGAAATCAACAATATACAGGTCTCCTCTCCTAAAGCCTTCGAAGACTTTGGAATTGTCAGCTTCCATAACCACAACACAACGGTACTTGCCAAAGACAACAACCATATCAAGATCACAAAGCATTGAGATAGACATAAGGTTGTATCCTAAGGACTCAACAAGCATGACTTTGTCCATGTGTCGATCCTTTGTGATCGCAACCTTACCTAGACCCAATACCTGACTTTTGCCTTTGTCAGCAAAGATGATATGCTTCAGATGCGGCGGAGATAATGGAGCATCCATCAATAGATTCTTGTCACCAGTCATGTGATTTGTACATCCACTATCGAGGACCCACTCAGTGGCTTTGGGTTGATCATCCTGTAGATGAATTAGTGCAGCTTACAAACTCATATATTTCATAAGTGAAGAATATGACATCCATTCATCAGATCAATTTCATCAAGCAACAAAACAAATAAAGCAGTATGAGGACGTAAGAAATGAAAGTTCATTTCTTCATGATTAGCCTGCATCCTATCAGGCATACTCAGGTCTCCAGCAAATTCTTCAAACGATTACGTACGTTTGGAGACTGACCCTGCAGAAGAGATAAGTTCTTTTTCTTCACCACCCACATCTGAAGGGGTGGCAAAGAGTTCATCATTTTGCGAGCTCCATAAGAGAAAGGTGGCATAGATGCCAGTCCATTCGTTTCACATAAGAGGGGTTAGAATAAACATAAAGTAAGCAGAGAAATTCTTCGAGGACTTATGGACATAATGATTTGAAGAATAATGCGCATATCCATAATCCTTAGATCTTCCCTGCGAAACAGATGGGTTAGCACGATGATGTTATGAGGACTTTGATCCTTTTGAGGAATATGATCCATGTGAGGAGTTTGGTCTGTATGAGGACTTGGATCCATATGAAGAATTTGGTCCATATGAAGAATTTGATCTGGGGCTCCTATTCTTCACAGGTGGCGTCATGATGACATTCACCTGAAGATTTTCAGGGCATCTTTTGGGAACCCAGATTTTCTTCATAGGAGGACCGTTCCTGCAGTTAGTGCCAACATATCTAGCAAATAATTCACCATTCTGATTTTGAACAGTTTATAGTTGGATTCAAAGGATTCATCATCAGAACGAGGAGATTCACATGCAAATCTAGATAAATTAGATGGATCAACTGGAGGTCCCTTTGCAGCAACCCATGTAGTTTTGGGGTACTGCTCAGGCTTCCAATATGTACCATCAGCATTAAGTTTCCTCTCAAAGGCAATACCCTCTTTCCTAGGGTTCCTGTTGAGGATCTGCTTTTTAAGCACATCACAAAGAGTCTGATGCCCTTTGAGGCTTTTGTACATGCCTGTCATGTACAATTCCTTTAGCCCTGCATCATCAGTGATACTAGCAGTGTCCTCAGATGAGGAATTAGTGATAGCATAGGCATGTGAATAATTTGAAACATTAGCAGCATTTGAACATTCAGGTGAAGAATTAGCAGATTCACGTTCAATGCATTTCAAACAAGGAGGAACAAATTCTTCCTGAGAAGCGCTGATTTGTTGAGCAAGTAATGAATCGCGCTCCTTCTGAAGATCTTCATAACTCACTCTTAGCATCTCAAGGTCTTGCTTTCTTTGAAGAAATTCATAAGAAAGCTTCTCATGATCAGATAAGATAGTGTTATGATTACATTGAAGATTGTCAAACCTAGTCTGAAGTCTCTGAAGATTTTCAGTCAAGGCTTTAGTACGATCCATTTCTTCACCCAACATATCATCGCTCTTATTTATCATGTACTGAACTTTTTCCAAAGCTCTTTGTTGTTTAGTGGCAAGGGAAGCAAGTTTGACATAGTTGGGTCCCAATTCATCACCAGATTCATCATCACTAGACTCGGATAGGTAGCATTCAGTTACCTCAGCATCTTTTGCCATAAGGCATGATGCAGAAGATGATGATTCTGGTTCG
This sequence comes from Triticum aestivum, assembly GCF_018294505.1. NCBI lineage: Eukaryota > Viridiplantae > Streptophyta > Magnoliopsida > Poales > Poaceae > Triticum > Triticum aestivum. The sequence goes on along the minus strand of NC_057800.1, from coordinate 119,499,812 downwards.
AATGTCATCGCTTTGAGAGATTCCTTGAAGTCCTCAAACCAAGGATCATGACAGGTTCGATGACCTTCATAGACCTCAGAGAGACGATCCTAGATAAGCTTCGCATGATCGAGATGCATGATATTCCTGAACCGATTTTGAGGCAGACGGGAGCAGATGACGTCCTTCACCGTGAGGTTGAGAAGAGTGTACTTGCAAATGTCATCTGATTTTGAGGCAGACGGGAGCAGATGACGTCCTTCACCGTGAGGTTGAGAAGAGTGTACTTGCAAATGTCAGACCAATCTCAAAGACGGTCCACAGCTCATTGTTCATCGCCATGAGGCACTTCTTCATCATGGCCTTCCACTTGGGATACTCCTGACTGTCAAAGATGGGGCATGTCACTTTCTTCATACCTGCGGTCGACATAACTAAAACTCCAGGCAGTTAAACCAAAATCACACTGAAAAAGGGAGTACCTTGCTCTGATACCAATTGAAAGTGCGTTATATGGACTAGAGGGGGGTGAATAGGCGATTTTTATGAAATTCTTCACTGAGGAATTTGTTGGTGAGGAAATTCCTTAGCGAAGAACTACTAGTAGTGGAATAAGTACTCAAAAGTAAACATAACAGAATACAAGCATAGTCATCCTGATGAAATGAAGACAGACATAGAGTACGGGAAGCGTAAGCACAGGATAACACAGGATGAAGACAAATAGACTGCAGAAATTGAACTGAGGAAATTGAGAAAGTCTTCAGTCAAAGTCTTGAAACATAGGTATGAACAAACACACAACACAGTTATGAGGAAATGAAAGAGTTGAGGGAATAGAACCAGTAAGCTTGGTGAAGACAATGATTTGATAGACCAGTTCCAACTACTGTCTCAGTTGTACGTCAGGTTGGAGCGGCTGAGTATTTAAACTCGAGGACACACAGTCTCGGACACCTAGTCCTGAACACGCAGCTCAGGACACCAAGTCCTCACCGTATTATCCTTGAACTAAGGTCACACAGACCTCGTCCAATCACTTGTGGTAAGTCTTTAGGTGACTTCCGAACCTTCACAAACTTGGTCACTCGGCGATCCACAATTCCTCTTGGATGCTCTAGACCATGACGCCTAACCGTCTGGAAGAAGCGCAGTCTTCAAAGGTAACAAGCATCGGATCCACGCAGGATCAATCTCTTTAGTGATGCTCAATCACTTGGGGTTCGTAGGTGTTTGGGTTTGGGTTTTTCCTCACTTGATGATTTTCTCTCAAAGTCCCCGGAGGATGGGTTGCTCTCAAATGACAAGTGTCAGTTTCTCTCGGAGCAGCCAACCAGCTAGTGGTTGTAGGGGGCGGCTATTTATAGCCTAGGGAGCAGCCCGACATGATAAGACATAAATGCCCTTCAATGATATGACCGTTAGGTGGATAGATATTTTGGGACAGCTGGCGCATAGCACAACAACAGTCGGAATTTTGAGTAACAAAATCCTCAGGGCTATCATGTTCCTCATTGTGTAGGAAATCTGCACTAGCGAATTCCTAACTCCTCAGTCAGAACAAATTCCTCAGAGACCAGAAGAACTTCGTCTCTGTCACTGAAGAATATGACTGGACTGTATGAGATTTCCAGAGGCTTCACTCGAAGGGATTGGTAGGTGTAGGATTTTGAGTTGAGCATCACATGGAAATTTTTCCTTAGTATTTCCTCGACCCCCTTTGACAGTACGGTGTTTCCTATGACTCAAGAAAGAGAAAATGAAACTAAGAAAACAAAAGTATTCACGCTTCATGTTCCTCGAATGAATACCAAGTCTTCAAGGTCACACCAATTTCTTCACCTTCAAAGTCTTCAGAAAGTCTTTAGAAATCCAAAGTCTTCCTTCAAAGAACTTCATTTTTAGGGGTCGACTTTCTCTGTAAATATCAAACTCCTCATAGACTTATAGACCTGTGTACACTCACAAACGCATTAGTCCCTTAACCTATAAGTCTTCAATACACCAAAATCACTAAGGGGCACTAGATGCACTTACAGAAAGAACACAAGATACTTAAGGGAAAGGTTGATAATTTCACTTACAATCTAATGTTTAACCAAAAATCTATTAAGGACTCATATTTGCCTGCGCCTGCTCTTTTTGATTATAACAGCAAGGGAACATATTTTGTTCTTGAGAGCGAGGCCCGAGCTCATAACGCATCAGTGGGGGGGCACATCATGCTGAGCCATCCGCACCGAGAGCCTCCGTGAGCTACCACGCCGACTACTACCCCCAGGCTACTGATCGACTACCAAGTTAGGCCAAAAGCCTAAGCTTGGGGGAGTATGTGTCTCTCACCGACATTACATTCATGTCCACTTATACCATTTGTCGGTGTTCAGACTTTTTCACTGCATCATGCATGCTTAGATTTATTTTCTTGCTTTCTTCTTGTGTGTTTGAAAAACTTTAGAAAAACCAAAAAAATTAGTTGTAGTTAATTTACCTTCTATGCATGCTTAATAGTAGTTCTAAAAAGAATTCCAAAAATATTTCCTTGTTCTTCTTTTGCTTGTTGGGAGCTTTCCCGTGTAAATAGTTTTTCTCGTTTTTTGCTTTTCCCTTTTATTTGCTTGCTAAAGAAAACCAAAAACTCCAAAAATATTTCAGTGTGTTTCTCTAAATTTATTTTCTTTTTTTATTTGAGTTGTACCGAGGAGAAGACAACAATGAAAATGTTGATTGACTCTCATATGAATAATTGTTGAACTAATAAAGAGCCCATATTACGTTGTCTTCTCCTTTTGAATAAAATGTTTGCAGATTCCAACTTAGTCCATGACACTCTTGCACTATTATTATTTTCATATCATTCGGTCGTGCAAGTGAAAGGCAATAATGACGACATTCCATGAACTGGTTGTGGCAAAGAGAAACTGGTATGAACTCGACTTGTTCTGTTTGTGTAAATATGTTTAACCTAGTATCCATGCTTCATCCCATTTATGATTAAACGTGTTTGCAATGACAATTAGAGATTATAGTTTCTCATGCCATGCATAAGTAGTCGAGAGTTAATAATGATTTATCTTGGATATCAACATAGCGTTAAGATGATTGTGATATAGTATGATGATATGGTATCCTCCTCTGAATGTTCAAGTGGCTTAATTTGGTACATGTTCATGCATGTAGTTGAATCAAAACCAACATAGCCTCTGTAATGTTTATGTTCATGGTGTGCATATCCTACTCATGCTAGTGTCCAATGTTACTTAGCCATAATGCATGGTTATGATCGTTGTTGCTCTTTAGCTGTGTAACGCCCCATATGTAACTTGCCATATTTGTATTCCAACTCTTGCCATTTTTGGCACTAAGTTATGATATTCCTCGTTGTTGGGTTTCGTCTTTGTTTTGCATTTTGTCTTGGCATGCATCTCATATCATGTCATCATGTGCATCGCATTTGCATACGTGTTTGTCTCATGCATCCGAGCATTTTCCCCGTTGTCCGTTTTGCATTCCGGCACTCCTATGTCCTCCGATGTCCCCTTTTGCCTCTTTTCGTGTGCGGGTGTTAAACGTTCTCGGATTGGACCGAGACTTGCCAAGCGGCCTTGGTATGCTACCGGTAGACCGCCTGTCAAGTTCCGTGCCATTTGGACTTCGTTTGATACTCCAACGGTTAACCAAGGAGCCGTAAATGCCTTGTGTGTGTTGCAGCCCAACACCCTCCAAAGTGGCCCAAAACCCACCAAAAACCCCTCCATCATCTCGGTCGTTCGATCACGATCACGTGGCCGAAGACCGTGCTCAATTTGGAGCCTCCTAGCTCCTTCTATGTATAAATAGGGTTCCCCCTCCGAAATTTCGGGCAAAATCCACCCTATCCCTAGTTTCTTTCCCCCTCTCCACCGCGGACGAAAACCCACCGGCCGGACATGTCTGATCCCGCCGCTGCCGCCACATGTCTTCTCCTCATTTGCCGCTGCCCGCGCCCATATCACTGCGCCCGCGCCGGCCCGCTGGGGCCCAGGCGAGGCCCTCCCGGCCCGCACGGTGCCGCCGCCCTCCCGGTTCGCCCGCGCCCGCCTGCGCCGCC